>NC_090450.1:165027485-165652485 GCF_031143425.1 Pleurodeles waltl | reverse complement strand
GCACGGACCCGAGGCTGGTGGTCCGGAAACCAAAGCATTGCTTAACTGGCAGAGAAACAATCAATGCACGACCTCACTTGCGAGTAAGGAATCAACGGATTGCTTGCTTTTCTATTGCACGCTCACCCGTGCAGCTTTATTTTTGACCCATACCAGGTACTTTGTGCTAAAACATGCATCCATTGATTTATATGGATTACGACACATTTTACTATGAAAATTAATTTCTTTCCTTGTGTATGTTGAATTTTTGTCATTTTGGTTTTGTTTGATTTACACAAATGTTAGCTATTTTTCTAAACTGTGAGGTGTCCTTTTGTGGTGGTTTCACTCTGTTACCTTGTGTGGTTGTACATATACTTTGTACATTGCCTCTGAGATACGCCTGATTGCTTGTGCCAAGCTACAAAGGGGGTGAGCAGGGGTTATCTTAGGTGTTTGACTCCCTTACCCTGACTAGAGTCAGGGCCCCTACTTGGACAGGGTGTAAACTAACTGCCAACTAATTACACCATTTTCAACAATTTGGTTAATATTTTCTTATAGTCATGTTAAATAATTAATTTTAGTCCATATCATGTAGTTTTAGAATATGTGACACTAATTTCAATATCAACTATTAGTCATACGTGCTTTATTCATTTGAATGCAGGGCACATTTATCTTACATAGTTTCATATTCATTTCAATGCTTTTCATGGGCCATATAAATTTCAACAGGTGTCATGCTCATTCAAAAGTGGTTCATATTCATTATAACATGTCATATTCCTTTCAATTAATGTCATTCATTTCAATGGATGTCATATTCACATTAACACTTGACAAATTCATTTTACCATGAGTCATTTACATTTTAACATACGTTCTAATTATTTTAATACATGTCATATTGATTTTGATGTGTATCATATTAATTTCAGAGAATGCCATTTTAAGTTTTAACAAGCTTCATTGTAATGTTAGCATTTGTCATATGCATTTTAAGGCATGTTGAATCAATTTCAATAGGTCTCACATTCACATCAATGAATTTCATAGGCAGCTCAGCATGATGTTATGTTTGTTTCAATCAATGTCATAATCATATTAACACTTGTCATTAAGTTTACCATGCATTATATCCATTTTAACTTATGTAATATCCATTTCAATAGGTATCATATTAATATCAATGCATGCCATATTCATTTTGAAAAATGTCATGGGAATCTCAATGTTAGTCATATTCATTTTAGGCATGTCAAATTCAATTCAATGTGGCTTACATTAATTTCAACACAAGTCATATTCATTTTAAACCATCTCATATTCATTTCTGTATATCTCATATTCACTCCAATCTCAGCAATATTCATTGCATTGCAATTCATAGTCATTGCAACATATGTAATGTTCATTTCAAGGTATGTGATTTTATTTTCAGTGTACCATCTATTAATTTCAGAATATAACATATTCAGTACTGTAACAGACATTCATTTCAATCTGTCGTAGTCATTTCAACTTATATCATATTCCTCTTGCCATATGTCAGTCTTTAAAAAAACTGTCCCATTCTTTTTGATGCATATATTATTCATTTCAGTGCTTGCTTTATTGTTTACAGGGAGTGCCGTATTCATTTAAGTATAACTTAAATATATTTCAATATATCTCTTAATCAATTCAAAGTGTGTGTTATTCATATTAATCACTAAGTAGTATATGTGCTCTGCTATGTTTCATATTTGTTCTGGTACAAGTCAGATTGATTCTGCCAGGTATCATAATAATTTTGACACATATTACATTCATTCTTATATGTGTTATATTCATTTTGCAGGACGCTATTTATTTCAGGGGGTGTCCTATATGGGTTTCTGTAGTTTTGACGTGAACGGCTTCCCATAGTCCAGGCCCTCAATGTTTACCCGGGCGCTTGATACTGAAAATGCCTGAGCTTTACAACCCCAAACAAAAGAATGTGCAGATCTGGAGACAGAATGGAAGCCACACAGGAAACCAGCTTCAGGGTCTTTAAAGCAAAAGGGGTCCCAATTTTAGATAAACGTGCCAGATAATCAGAACGTTACAGCAGTCCGTGCCTCAGCAACGCTGTCTGACAGTACTGACAGGAACCAACAAACTTTGTAGTGCCCCCTTCTTCTTGTTTTGGGCTCCGGCTTATTAATATGATGAAGCCTATTAGTTGCAGGGAAAGCTAGAAAACCGAGACTAACAGGAAAAGTATAGAGATTAATGGAGACTGATAAAATTCCACCCATTAGAGGGAAGTGCTCAAGGCCAATCTAATTGGTAAGAGGACTTTCAGTTTCTATAATGGACCAATTAGATCGGCTGTGTTACTGTTTCGGTTAAATTTTGCTTGCAATTTTGTGGAAACATTGAACAAAAAATGATTTTGGCCACCAACGTGTTCCCTGTGGTACCCCACCAAAAGGCCAAGGGGGTCAGGGTATTTCTATCCTGCCCCGTTCTGTTTATATTTTTACTTTTTTTCTTGGGACTAGGCTGAGTCCCAAGATGGTTGACAACACTTCCTGGTAGAAGTGTTGGTAGCCAATCAGATCTCAACTTGAGATCTGTTGGATCCTCTGACCCTGTGCGCCCCTAGATAGCCATGTTTCATTTTCCTTCAATACCTCAAAACTATTGAATGGATTTAGAACAAATACAAAAGGGCTCTTTCCGAACCAAGATCTAGCTTTCTGCCAAATTTGGTCTAATTCCCTGGACTCTGCTTGACAAAACACCAAAAACCTTCAACAAAGCAGCTGAAGACTGTGGCAAACTCGTTTTGAAAATGTTGTGAAGGTTACTAAAATGGGGCCAAACCAACACCAATTTACATAAATAGATTATGGCCCTCATTCTGACCTTGGCGGTCTTTTCGCAAGACCGCTGAGTTACCGCCGCGGTGAAGACCGCCGACCGCGGCGGTGTGCCGCTGTGCGCATTCTGACCGCTGGGAGCGTTCCGCCGGAAAACCGCCAGCAGCCACACTGGCGGTCGGCGGGAAAGTGGAGACTGGTCAACCTCCACCGCCAGGCCAGCAGAACACCGCCCACAGAATTACGACCCACATTTCTGTGTGGCGGTCTTCTGTTGGCGGTCTTCTGTTGGCGGTCACGTCCCTATGGCTCCCGTCGCCTCCCGGAGGACCAACGCACAAGGTAAGTTGATCGTCCGTGAGGGGAGGGGGTGGGGGGGTGTTGTGTGATGTGGGCGTGCATGGGGGTGTGCGTGTGAGTGTGTAGAGGGGGTGTGTGAGTGCGTGTATGCGGGCGGGGGGTGCTGCTGTGTCTATGGGTAATGTGTGCTGTTCGGCAGGTGCGCATGTCGGCATGTATGTGTGCGGGTATGTGTCCCCGTTGTGTATGTGTGTGTAGGGGGTGTGTATATGTGCATGTTGGGGGTGTGTGCATGTCGGGGTACATGTATGTGCATGTCGGGGTGGGGGTGGGGAGGGGGTTCGTACCACCTCTGGGGGGTTGCAGGGGGGTGGAGGGTGTGGGGGGAGGACTTGGGTGGGTAGTGGGGGGTGGGGGAGACCCCTATCAGTGCCAGGGAAGGAATTCCCTGGCCCCGATAGTGCTTACCGCCATGGTTCGCACGGCGGTTCCCGCCCGCAAGAAACCGCGGCGGTAGGCAGGGTCATAATACCCTTGGCGGTCTTGGGACGACCGCCGGGCCGGAGTGCGCAAACTCCAGCCCCGCGGTCATGACCGCTGTGGCGGTCGGAGTGGAGAAGTAGCGGTCGGTCGCGGCGGGGACCGCCGCGGTCAGAATGCCATTTTTAATACCGCCGGTCTGTTCGCGGTCCGACCGCCGTCTCTCCGCCGACCGCCAGGGTCAGAATGAGGGCCTATATGTTTATCTTTGAAATGACACCAAAATGAATAAAATTGGATAAGGGGAACCGGAGATATGAATTTTACAGATGTTTTGCTTTTTAGCTCCTTGAAACAAAGAGCGCCAATCTAGTCATCTGGTCGCACCTCGACCAGGGCAAAGTCAAAGTTTAAGGCTGGCCGCGATGGAGCCATGCGCGGCTATAGCAAGCGAGAGGTCTCAGTCAAAAGTTTACCTTCAGACTTAGTCATTTTCTTGAAGATTTTCTTCAGAGGGATGAAGTCGCCAGTCCAATCCGACCTCCTTGGAGCCCGTCCTCAGATACGTGTTGTGGGAGCCCTTGGTTAAGATTTCTACGTTCTGACTTAGACAGTTTTTCGAGATGAAAATCCTTGGACCGGGCGGAACCTGAATCTTGATCCAATGTCCCTGGAGCCCTCTTCGGATACTCTGCTCAGGAGTTCCGGTCAACTTTCTACGTTCTGACTTAGTCACTTTTTCTGAGATTTTCTTCAGTGGGATGAACCTGCAAGTCAGGCCGGGTTGCAGTTGAGGCATGCCGGCTAGAGTTGCAACGGCAAGTCGGTCCCTCTATGGAGCTTTTTCGAAACAGTTCTCCAAACTTCTGGATCTTCTCCCAGAAGTTCTTTTGACATCTTATAGGAGTCCACAGCTCACCCCAAGGTTCCAGAAGCTCTGAGTTGCTGCTTGAGGGTACAGACTACAACTCCCAGAATTCACCTTGCTCAAACTCCACATTGGCCACTGGACAGTGGTCAGCTGGTCAGTGTCCTCAGGATTTGATGGAGGGGGCCTCTGGTTAGCTATTTTTCACGTGTAGCAAACAGGAAGTCCCTCCTTGAACCAGTTGAAGCCAGGCAAAGTCCTTCTTGTGGTATGGCCCAAGTGTGCAGCTGGTGCGGACCTTCAGAGTGCAGTGTTCAGGTACAGGTTAGGGGTCCAGCAGGGCAGTCCTTCCTTGTAGGGATCTGGTAGGGAACTGAGGTATGGGTGCAGCTCTGCCACATTTATCCTTGCTCCTGGGTGAAAAACAGGGGGATCCTGGTTCTCCAATCAGATGCAGGTTCCTTCCCCCTGTGATGACTACTTCCTGGGAAGTGTGACAACAATCAATCCCAGGGAGCAACATTCTTCAAAAATCCATCATGGTTGAAACTGATTTTTGGAGGTTACATCCGTCTGAGTCCACCCACTAGTGTGGCTAAACATCCTAAACACACCCCTCTCCTGCCTTCTCCTAATCTAATCAAGAGGGCACCTAACAGTCTGGGGTGGCAGGATGTGAGGGAGGTGCTGGGTTTCTCCAAATGTCTTTCCCTGCCTTTGAAGATCAGTTTGTCAGCCCTCCCCCCTCCCTGTTTCCCCATCTGCTAAGGTAGTTCTCCTCCTCCAGGCACATCCTATGTGTTCAGCTCAAGCCACTTCACACCTCATCAAGGCAGCCTGGTCAAGTTGCCAGAGAATGGCCAATCAGAGAAGGACACTACAGAGCTGAAGTGGGCAACTTTTCAGGTATAGTTTAAAACTCTTCACCTGAACTAGTTATATGAAATCCAACAATTGTATGTTGTGGGATTTATTATAATAATTAATTTGATACCAAACTCGAAGTATCTGACATTTAAGGGGACTTTGTTAATTAAAACAAACTCTCTCCATTTTAGCCTATGGAGGCCATTCACTACAGTGAGAGAAAAACAAATTTGGCTGTTTTACCTCACCAGGGCTTATAAAACTATTTTTATAAGATCCCTGCTTATAGTTACATGGCACACATTCTAGGGGCATATAGGGCATACCTAAGGGGTGACCCATATGTAAAAATAAGGTAGTTTAAGACTTTGGAAGTACTTTTAATTCCAAAGTCTAATTTGCATTTAACTTTAATTTAAAAGCAGCCAGGAAGGCCGATCTGCCTTGAAAATCACCCTGGGCACCTCAGTAGTGCACCTATGGGTGGACTACCTATGCTGGGGTCCCTAAACCTACATGCCCTACTATATGCTAGGGACTTATAGGTAGGTTGACATAGCCAACTCCAATTAGCCTAATTTGCATACTCATTTTACACAGAGCACAGGCCCTGGGACTGAGTAGCAGTATCCAGGGCAATCAGAGTCAGGAAAACACCAGCAAAAGGTGAAAAATGGGGGCAAAAAGATAGGGGGCCTCTGCAATCAGCCCTGTTTTCTCACACATATATACTGTGAAAACCAGGTTACTGGGACATTATAGTTAAGTTGAAATTTTACCTGTACAAAACCATAGAAATTCAGCAGTTATAGTTGTACTTATAGTTATACTTATCGCCTAAAGTTATTTTCTGGCTTGCATTATAATTTCTTTTGAAGACTACAACTATAAATATGACTTCACGGAAATTTTGACAAATTTAACAGTCATGTGTGCTGCTGTCTGGAAAGTTTTGGGGTCATCAAGTGCAAGCTGAGATAAAGGGGGGTGAAATTTTGAGTGTGTCCAGCGTTAATTCCCATAGTAAAAATTGAACAGCTATAACGCCGTAATCACAGTACGGAATTACACCAAATTTGGCAGAAAGGTAGCTGTTAGTCCAGAAAGAGTCCTTTTTGTTATTTGGTGTTATTTTGTTCAGTAGTTTTTGAGCACTTAAAAGAAATACAAATTTGTACATATATGGATGCAAAAGCTTCGCAACTCCTTCTGATTTCGTGCTGAGATCTGATTGACTGTTCGACTGTCAACACTTTAACAAGGAAGTATTGGCAACAATGTTGGCACTCGGCTTGAGCTGAGTACCAGAAAAATAATTTTTAAAAAAAGAAAAGGGGCCAGGGTACAGACACCATGTATAAACCAAAAAATTGCACACACAGTTCCAAAAAGAGGAAAATTGTATCTACCGGTTTTGCATATCAGGAAAACCAAAAGGTTGTAAGCACGAGCCCTCACTCACCTTTCGGTGACATGCTTCATCATAGGGCTGTGCTCCTCGTCAGGCCGGCGCTGCAATGCCTGACGGGCCCCACACGGGGGCTCTTTGCCGGAGATCTTTTGAGCGAAATGCGCACCGGTCAAAAATGGGAATCGAGGATTGGAGTAGAAAAGTTTAAAAATGTCTAGAGGTACAAACCGTTGATATCTTTAATTAAATGTTAGTGCCTCTGACAAGATTAAAAACAAAGAATAGGGATATGGTAAAATAATGTCTACACTCCCCATAAAGTATAACAAAATGGTGTTAACTATAGTCACCAACCCTCATACTAAAGAGTGGTGAAAAAGACAGAAAGGAGAGAACACAGGATCCCCTGTGCTACTCTACATTACAGGTCAACATGTTTCTCGCTATGCGATTCGTCAGGACCTCAAAGACGTACCTAATCCTTCAAATATTTGGGCAGCCCATATTAGGGGAAGCAGAACCCTTCAAATAATAAATGTAGGGCCTCATCGGGGGACAAACATCGAGATGCGTAAAATCCTCTGTGGTTTTACCAAAGTTGCGATGTCGACTGTAGACCTATGCTCATTATGGTTCCCCGGATGACCCAACACCATGACCACTTAGGTCTGGTTGTTGGGTCCCAGAGGGACCACCCCACGGCTTAAAAGGATTTTGTAAACATTTTCATATAGATCAGCGTAGATCCGTGGTTCCAGCAAAAAAAGTTTTAAAAAATGAAGCGCGGGCTCCCGCACTTTGTCACTTAAACCCCTGTGTAAGCCAAGTCATGAGGGCATTCTTAATATGAGTGCGGGCTGCCTGGACCCCTGCAACCCAGGGATCGCCACCTCCTTTGGGTGAATATGTAATAAATTGCGAGAGGGTAAAAGTAATTTTTGGTGTGAGGGAGGCCCATCAGCATCCCCAACAGCCCCAGGGATCACAACCCACCCCCCCTTCTGCCCTGGGGAATGCCACCTCCCTAGGGCTTTATGAATTAAATGGGGAGCCTCCCCCAGGCCCACCACCTCCCTGGGGCTACGGGCCCACCACCTCCCTGGGGCCTTAAGTAATTAGTATGCAGGGGTTGTGCCCCCGCCACTACCCCGGGAACCACAAACTCCCTGGGGCAAATAGTAAAAAAAAAGAAAGGGAGTCCGCTTCAGACCCCCCATAGCCCCAGGGATCACCACCTCACCGGGGCTTCTAACATGTTGGAGGGGGGCTCCCTCCCTAGGGCTGTCTCCTGCTAAGTCCTTGTGTTCCCACCCCTGGGGTATAGCTGTTTGCTGTGGCTTAGCTGCAGCTTTGAAGCTGAAGCTAAGCCACAGCAAACATTTACATTTCAGACAGCGGCACTGGTCAAGCAGGTCCCGCTGTCTGGAACCAGAGCATTCATCTCTGTTCCCTGCTCGCATGCAAGGAACAGAGATTAAATGCTTCAGCAAGCTCCTTGCTTGCTGAAGCAATGGCACTGCAAGGTAAGAGCTTATCCCACTGTGCCAGATAGCCTGTAAAGGGCATTTTGCTAAATAATAAAATTAAATAAATAAATATGTAGGGACCACGGGGAGCCCTTGTGGGCATGTTAGCAACAAAGGTGGAGGGCGCTCGCTGCCCCTCCTCTTAAGGCTTTATTATGCCCTGGGTACTGCCACCTTCCCAAGTCATAAATTACATAGATTGTGGGGGGCTGTGGCCTCCCTCATTCCTGGGACAACCACCTCCCCATGGGCAAAATGCCTTAATTATGTAAGGGTGCCTGGGACCATGACCTACCTGGGGCTTAAATCCAATATATTGCGGGTGGCTGCACAGCGCCCCTGCACGCCAGGGACCACCACCTCCCTGGGGCAAAATTCCTTATTTATATGACGATGGGTCCAGCGACTGCCCTTGTGCCCCAGGGTCGCCATCTTCCTGGGCTGTTTAGATTAAATAAGGAGGGGCCGCACAGCCTCCCAGAGGCCCCCGGACTGAATTGTAAGAATGAAAGTGGTACGTTGCAAACCCTGGCCCCAGGGACCACCACCTCCCTGGGGCTCTTCAACCAGGTATTCAGTTTCATCAGGAAGGAGCAGAAATCCAGGACCACATCCCCTACAATCTGGTCCTCCAGACAGCAGTCCCCACAAAATTAACATGTCTGGCTTCTGCAGGGTGTTCGGGGTCCAAATATCTGCAGTTGCGGTGGGCAGGAGGAAGCAGCTAAGCATAGGCTGGCCAAAAGCCCCAGGTCAGTTTCCAACTGACGCCTCTAGTGATGCAGCCAGTAACTCAGCTGAACCAGGCCACAGGAGATAAGCAGGTGTGAGCAGGGGTGACAGGTTGTTGGGGGCACATCTGATGGCGGGCCTCAATCACCAAACAGCGTCATCCCTGGTAGCCAGAAGTGACACCCCAAGGGAGGGGTGCTGGTGACCCAGAGGCCCGGGCCCACACAATCACAGATAAGCTAAGGCCAATCAGGCCACAAACAACACCTTACCGGTTATGTGCAAGCCCTGGCAGCCACAGCTTCCAAGGCAGAGCCAGCCCCAGGGATATAGCTACTACTGGCCATGGGCACTGCCACCCCACAGGGCTGGCTCCTGCTGGGTTCCAGGGTGCCCATCCCTGGGACACAGCTGTTTGATCTGACTTGGTGGGAGCTTTCACAGCTCCCATAGTCGGAGCAAACACTCCGCTCCCAGCAAGTGAAAGCTGTCAAACAGCTCTCACTTGCTGGGAAAGAGGTTTCCTCAATTTCCCTGTGTGCAGACACATGGGCAGGGAAACAGAGGAAAAGATTGCTCCCACATTGCTCTCATAGAGCTGCATGTTTAGCAGCTCCTTGTTTTGACAACAATGTCAGCTCCCACAGGAGGTGGGCAACTAGCTGGGACTGGAGAGGGCTTCAAACTCCAGCCACAGTCCCATTGCACACAGCCACAGTGCCCTGAGGGGTACCCAGGTAAGATGTCTGGTCCCCAGGAGACAGTTCCTCAGGGCAAAGGACTGCATGGTCCCGCTACCCCCCAAAAAAATATGTTATGGCCTGGTCCTGGGGTATGGGGTACCCAGGGCCGAAATCGAATGGTGGAGGAGGACGTGCAGCCCCCCTCCTCCTTTTAATAAGGGCCACAGATGACGACACCTCCACAGTTATACGCAAGCCCTGACAGCTACAGCTTCCAAGGCAGGGCCAGCCCCAGGGATACAGCCAAGGACTATTGCCTCTGTGAGGTCTACAGAGAGCCTTGGACAGCCCTGGGTCTCTGTCACTTCATGGGTGGCCTCTGGACCTTTAGGAAAAAGCAGCCTCCACTGCATGTCTCTGTAGTGACATGTAATGGCGGTTGGAGGGAATGGACCTGTGTGTAATCGGGTCCAAATCCTCCAATGCACGGCCCCCGGGGGGTTCTGTGTCACCAGTGGGAATTTGAAGGTTTGCTCCATCAATCCTCAGCTGGGAGGGGGACCCAGGGTACCAGGTTGCAAAGGATTGTTAAGGACGTCTTGGGAGCTTTATCAGAATGCATCCTTCGCCTTGGCTACATCTGCCACGCCCCTGAATGAAGTTTTAAACTCCTAATTTGACTTAGCAATATAACACCCTTGCCAAGCCTTAAACTCCCTTTTATTGCATATAAGGCTCCTTTAAGGTAGACACTGGGTAGTCTATAGGACAGGGTCCATTATAATTAAAAATCCTCTTTAAATAAAGGTAAAGTCAAATTTGAACTTACAATTTTGAAAATGGCTCTTTTCGAAAGTTGTAATTATCCTGCCCTATTTGGTGCCTGCAGCCTGTTCCTAAGTCACATGACTGAGTGTAGTTGGCAGCTAGACTTCATTTATTCTATCCAGACAGCCACACAATAGAAGAAGTGGGTGTGCCTGGATGGGCAATCAACTGCCAGGATGAAGGGCAGAGCTAGGCATAGCCCCACCTGCAACTGAATAGGCTGTACTCTGCCTTCACACAAAGGACTTGCCCATTGTACATGCAGCCTGAATGGAGCAATGGCAGAGGAAGCAGGAAACTTCGAGCACTTCATATGAATTCACTAGAAGCCTCTCCTTCTTCAAAGTAGCCACCAAGTATAGGAATGGGGCCTTCAGACCCACTCTTCAGTTGATTTTCAGGACCTGTGGAAGGACTCTCAGAAGACTGCCGGCTGCTGTGGCCTACTTTGTACTTCAGAAGACTGCTTTGCTGATGGACTGATTTGCTCCTTGAACCCTAAGAGGCATGTCCTGCTGTTTGAGCCCTTTTGTACTGCGGAACCCAGGACCACACGTATGACTCCAAGGGCTAGTTGGCTGGCCTCCTGATCAGAGCCTCAGGGACAGAAATTATCCCAACCAGGTTGAACCAACACTTGTACACATCCTGAGTGTGTCCTAACACCCCAAGTGGTACTCCTCCAGCCCTGGCCCTTGTTAGTTTCGCTAAAGTTGCCAAGATAACCAAAAGCCTAATTTGGGGAAATTTTTGGGATAAAAAGTGCTCTGAGAACTGAACAAAGAGGGGGGTCAACATAACGTTTATCAGCCTGTGTTTATCAGCCCAAGATGCATCACTGGTTGGCCTGACTTCCAGGCAGCTTTCGCTACTTACTTCTCTGCAGCAGCAAAACCTGTTTATCTTTGTTTTGCCAATGGGGTATCTGACCGTGTGGAACTCTCATCAGCCACAGCCTCCAGCTTAGTCCTGCTGGAGATTTTCAACTTCCAAAAAAGTGACAGCATCCGAACGAAGAAATCTTCAGGGTGACTTCATTCAGCAGCTCGCTGATGATGATGATGATTCCTCTGCAGACACCGCCTCAAGTCTTATCCCACTGCAGTTTACTAGCTCAGAACACTTTCTTTCAACATTTCTTCTAAGTACAAACATAAGTGCTGTCTGGCTCCAATCCACTTTTTGTATTTAACTCGCACTTCATCGCGGTTGGGTCAAATGTTTTTAAATTTGACCAATCTTGCAAGACTAGATATCCGTGGTTGGTTTTTTGATCTTTAAAGCAGTAGTTTTTACCATAAAATGTAAACATTCATAACTCTGGTTCTACTCATTGGATTTACATTTTTTGGGGGTCAAATAAATTATTAAGCCTATTGGTGCGTGTGTCGGCGCGTGGCTGACAAACGCACACCCTCCCTGGTGCAGGTCACGACCATTGACCGACACCAGGGAGGGATTTCTTTTTTTATAACCCCTTGGGAGACACGGAAGAACTTCAGTGTCTCCCCCGAGAACTATGGCGTCAGCGCAGGTAAGGCTGTATTCTATTCAAGTGTGGAAAACAGCCCCAAAAGGGCCTCACCAGCTTTCACAGAGGCCTCATTTGAAAGGGGAGACTCTCCCCTTTTAAACGAGGCTTGTCTGAAAGGGTTTCCTGGCTGTAAACTGCTGCTGTGCTGCGATCTATGGTCAGGAAACCACACTAGACCCCAGGGATTTAATCTGGAGGGTCAGCCCTAATAAAAATGGTCTGATCCCCCCTCAGAGGGCATTAAAAAAAATGGCAGGTTACACTTGGGGGTGGGGGGGGGGGCACGATCGCCCTCCAGGGGTTAAAAGTTAAAAAAAAAAAAAATGAAATTGACAGCCGGTTGTCCGTGAGCAGGGCTGACCCCCTCTGGGGACAATTTTGTTTTTTAGATATCTGTGATTTCTCTGGGGACCACAATCACCCCCTAGGGGAAAAAAAGATGATATATCTATATATATATAGATATAGATATATATATATATATATATATATATATAGTATATTTAGAGAGAGCTACTCTCTATAGAGGGAGAGAAATCTCTCTCGCATAGATATATATGTATATATTTTATGTACATGTGTGTATATGTGCGTATATCTCTCTCTCTATATATATATATATATATATATTTTCACTTAAAAAACTAAGATTACGGGGAGTTTATAGTTAGGCTCACATTTTAAATGTGCAAAACATAGAAATTCACCATTTATATTTAGAGTTACCTCAAATAACTATAACTCATGCTCGAAGGTAACTATAACTCACGCCCTGCACAGTTTTTTCATCAAAAATTGACTGCAAATATGACATTGATATTATAATTTGTGGGTTAATTAGCAGTGCATGGTGCAGGCGTAAGTAGTAGTTACCTTAATTCACGAGTTATAGTTACTTGAGGTAACTCTAACTATAACTGGTGAATTTCCATGGCTTTGTACGTTTAACGTGTAAGCCTAACTATAACCTCCCTGTAATCTTTGTTTTTTTTGGAGTGAATTTCAGTTTTTTTTAATTCTATTTACTAACTATAACGTACCTGTAACTTTTGTTTTTTTTCAGCGAACTGCTAAGATTTTTTTAATGTATAGTAATTTTAATTACTGTACTTTAATCCAAGAGCTGCCATGCACAGCCTTCGGCAGTGGCCGGCAGCTGTTGGCCGGAGACCAGACCCTGACTCCAACCCCCTATAAGCACCCAACTGTGCATGTCCTTCACCCATGCGCAGAAGAGATTACCCACAAGACCTGGCCTGCAGCCAGAACCTGAGGCCAACACCCTCCAACCACCCAAACCCACGCTGTACACAGCCCTTTCGCTGTGCGCGGTGGGAGTTAGCAAAAACTTCTCTGAGTGTGAGAATATGTTTGAGAGGGGGTATCTGGGAGGGAGACTGGTCGTCCAATTGTCTGGGTGTGAGAGTGCATACATCAGTGTTTTAGTGGGTGCATCAGTGTGTGCGTGGGTCTGTGAGTGACTGCATGAAGGTGTCAGGGGGTCTATGAGTGGGTGCGTGAGTGTCTGAGTGGGTCTGTAAGTGGGTGCATGTGTGTCTGAGTGGGTCTGTGAGTGGGTGCCTAAGTGTCTAGGTGGGTCTGTGAGTGGAAAGAATTCACTGAAGGAGACAGAAACAGAGAAAGAAATTAAGAGAGATAGAGGTTTTTAGGCTTTAATATCTCATATACTTAGACTGAGATATTTTTGTTGGATTTAACAAAAAAATGTATTTAATATTTTTGTAAATTATAAAAAATTTCAATGAAAAAAAAGGGAAATGAGTCCAGCTGGACTCAAACCCCCATAGCTCAGTGTGAAGGTCGAGCTGTGGGGATCGTCTCTTGTTTTCTTTTTTTTTGTTTAGCCCTTTGTGGGCTATGTGTGACCGCAAGAGAGCCCACAAGGCCTACCCCATGGTCCCTACTTTTTTATTTTTTCATTTCTATTTATATTATAAAGCCCTTTACTGGCTATGTGGGACTGCAAGGAAGAAAATATTTTGTTTTTTTATTTTTTTAATTAAAAAGCCCTTACTGGCTACCTGGCACTGCGGGGGAAAACTTAAGGTTTCCCTTGCAGTTCCATTGCTTCAGCAAGCACGGAGCTGCTTTGCCAGCAGCTCCCTGCTTGCTGAAGCATTTAATCTCTGTCCCTGCACAAGTGCAGGGGACAGAGATGAAACTTCAGTTTTTGCAGCGGGATCTGCTTTAAAGGTCCCCCTGTCAAAATCCAAAGTGTTTGCTGTGGCTTGGCTGCAGCTGTAACACTGCAGCCAAGCCACAGCAAACAGCTATGTTCCGGCAGTGGTCAACCCCGGGACATAGCAGGAGCCGGCCCTGGTGAGTGGTGGTCCCCAGGGCCCTCTATGGATCCAAAAGAGGGGGCCACACAGTCCCCCTCTAACAAGAACTTAGCTCTGTGGGGGAGATGGTCCTTGGGGCATGGGGATCTATAGGGAACCCATTTGTTTTTGTAAACTTTTGCCCCGAGGAGTGGTGGTACCCTGGGCAGCAGGGGGGCCATGCGGCCCCTTCAATCCAAATATAGTGTTGCCCTGGGTGGAGGTGATCCCCAAGGCAGGAGGGGCATGACCCCTGCTCCAAATATTGTGTTACCCAGTGGGGTGGTCCCCAGGGCTGCGATTAGCCACAAGTCCCCCCACATTAATTACGAGATCACCCCAGAGAGATGGTGGTCACTGGGGCAGCCACATACTACAAGAGCCCTGGGGAGATGGTGGTCCCCAGGGTGGCAGAGGGGCCACAAGCCCCCCACACACAATACACAAAAAAATAAACCCCTGGGCGCTGGTGGTCCCAGGGGGCATCATGAGGGCACCAGTAGGCCCCCTCCACTTTTTTTTTTTTTTAAAGCCCCTGGGACTTGGACTACCCAGGGGCACTAGGCTAACGAAGTGCAGGAGATAGCAATTGTTATTTTATTGTTTTTTTGCAGTTTTCCACCACCAAAGCTAAGGGGCCAGGGTGTTCATACTCTGGCCCCCTTTTTTTTTTTTTACTTTTTATTTGGGACTCGGCTGAAGTTTTGTTGTTGAAGTGTTATCAGCCAATGAGATGTCAGCATGAGATTGTTAGGGGTCGTGAATCGTTCGCGTCTCAAGATATACACATTTGTTTTCCCCTTAATTTCTCAATACTACAGAACGGAATGTGCTGACTGAGACCAGGGACCAGAGGGACTACAGATCCCAGACTGCTTTGCGGCCCCAGGAGGCAGCCATTTTCTGCATCACCTGCTCCCACTTGCCAGATCCAACAAGCGCTATAAAGCACAAGGGGGCATCCTGCAGTGCGGGACGTGCTGACCGAGACCAGAGGGTCTGCAGATCCCAGACTGCTTTGCGGCCCCAGGAGGTGGCCATTTTCTGCATCACCTGCTCCCACTTGCCAGATCCAATGAGCGCTATAAAGTACAAGAGGGCATACTGCAGCACAGGACGTCCTGACTGAGACCAGAAACCAGAGGGACTACAGATCCCAGACTGTTTGCTGCCCCAGGAGGCAACCATTTTCCGCATCACCTGCTCCCACTTACCAGGTCCAACGAGTGCTATAAAGCGCTAGGAGGCATACCGCAGCGTCGGCTGCGCCTGGGCAAAGCCAGTCCTGCGCCCATCAGCGACAGGAAGAGGCAGGGCAGGACTACACCATTTGGCATTTGCGTGGGAGCTCTTGTGCGGGGCAGGTGGGAAAGAAGGGAAGAGACTGTAAAGGCTTTCCTTGGGCGGGTCATAGTCTTAACGCTGGGTGTCAGTGACTTGGGTATATGGGGCATAACCCCTTGAATGGTGCAGGGTGAACGCTTGCGAGGGTATCACATTGTACAAGGGCTGAGCAGGCTTTTATCGATAAAACACCCTATAGGTAATTCGCTGTCATATTATTGGGCACACAAGATTCCTTCCTAATTCTGGAAGTAACTCATTTATTATGGGCAAGAAAAAGGCCACCGAAAAACCCATGGGGGCAGTAGGCACAACCAAGTTCACTAGACATTCCGCAGAAAAATGTACCCTGAATTAAATTGATGATTTGATAGTAAAAGTAGAGGGTTTATTGGCCACAAACAATACTGACCCATCTCAGCGTAAGGGGAAATGAGTTACACCTCCCAATGGTATTCAGACCTACTTTAGGAAAACCACAGGTCTGGCTCTAGCCCAAAAGATACCAATGCACCAGGGGATGAGTATTTAAGAGTAAGCACACTAGCAGCTGCACCGGTCCCTTCAATAGATCATTCTGAGGTTGAAAGCACAGCCCCTATTAATATTGACTGCTCCAACCGGTTTGCCCTCCTAGCTAACTAAGGAACCCCGATTCATTGGCTCAAGCAAGGCACTCAGACACAGTAGATCTCAATCAGCCCAAGCTAAGGGAACCACTGGCACAGCTACAGCTACAGGTACTTAGAGGAGAGATACAGGGATTGCGTGAGTGTCTGAACAAGATAGCTGTTGAATTAGGTGAAAAGGTGGCCAAATTATCTACTTTGGTGGAAAATTTAGGAACCAAGATAGGCAGTGCAAAACCATTGCCAAAGCACTATAGCCAAGCACCCCTAACAAAGCCACAGTCAGTTAAGGGCAATGGGTTAGCTGCTGACAATGGTGGGTTTGCTAATGTAGCACACTCAACCTCATCTAACCTTGTAAGAGGAGAATTAATTGGAGGTAGATACACCCTCAAGCAACACAGTGCACAGCCCACTCGACCCACAGCCTGCCAAACAGGCCAGAATCATTGTGGAAGTCAAAATACCTCCAATAACAAACAGAGTACACATCTGTCTAGCATTATCCACCTGATAAATGTCCCTAAACTCACACACAGAGCCAGTAAAACTCAAAAATCTTGTATTAACAAAGTAATCCACTTTGCACTCCAATGGGACTATATAGGAGTGAAACTTAAGAGTCCTAAATTGGGGGATGAGCTGATATCCATGGAATTAAGGACCATATTTATACTTTTTTAGCACCGCATTTGCGCCATTTTTTTATGCAAAACTGGTGCAAACTTGCAAAATATAATGGAATTTTGTAAGTTTGTGCTGTTTTTGCATCAAAAAATGACGAAATTGCTGCGCTAAAAAAGTATAAATATGGGCCAAAGATTTAGACCTACACCAAGAACACATATACGCCTTAAATCCAACGCCCCCAGCCGACTAGGAGAACCCCAGATCTCGGAAGTGTGTAACTCTTTAACTCACTTCCAGCACACCACATTAATGGGGGAATGCTCTAACTTAGCAGACACTGATTGACAATTGGTGGGGAGTAAGGCAAGTTCTGTCCTTAACTGTACATCTAGGGGAGGCATGAGTGGGCAAACGGCAGCATGCTCCATCAAGGACCTTAGAGCTGAGTGCTGTGGGTGATGATATGAGGGACACAGCCACACAGAGTAAGATTAATTCTATTATGGCTGGATAGGCAGGTGCTAGTGCTGGACAGAGGTGGGATAGAAGGCTGATTGCCGAAAACTCCATTAGAGTTCTAACTTGGAATGTAGCAGGTGTGCATGCTAAGCTTGCAGACTCAGAGTTGGGTGAGTTAATTGATCACCACCAGATTATACTTTTGCAGGAGACGTGGGCAGTAGAACCAGTGCATAGAAGTGGGTATATTACCTTTCTTGCTAATGCGGTCCCTTCACCCATGGGTAGAGCTTCTGGGAGTCTGTTTATTTGGTTGAAACTAGATCTTTTCCCATTAGTGAAAGTAGTTCCAATGGTAAGTAAGGACTTGCTAGGGGTAGAAATAAAAATTAGAACGCCTACTGGGGCCAGATATATTGTGATAATCAACACTAACATTATATCAGTCCTTGTAAACGTCCCCTCCCCCACAGTAGTTCATCTTACTAATACTGTTCAGTGCCTAGAAAGGGGGCACCTCAAAACTGATCACAGGTGATTTTAACACAACACTTGGAAAAGGGCAGAGGGCGATAGTCTATTTGCAGGATCTTCAAGGTTCACTCATTGGTTCTGGAGCAGCGGCACAAGCAACAGGGAAATTAAGCGCTGTAGCTGGCCAACTAGAAGACCTGATAATGGAGAATGGCATAATAATTGCTAATGGCAATACCTTTCCTGATAATCCCCTGCACCCGTCCTTTAAGAGAGGCATTCTGAGATCTTACATTCACTATCTCCTGGTCTACCTGGAAATGTGGTCACTCTTGACAGACATCGAAGTTATCCATCAAACAGATAGCGATCATGAGGCCTTAAGTGCTGTATTCTCTCCTGCTATATTTACTAGCTGTAATCTGTCAGCAGTAGTCCATGCAAATCCTCTACGGACAGTTAATAACAGGAGGAACGTGAATTGGGCAGAAGTCGTGGATAATGTGGAAATTCAAACTAAAATATACAAACTATTTGTGGATAACCTAGTTGAAGTAACACCGTTAAGGTGGTATGAGCCCGATAAGGTTCTTGTGCATTGTAAGCTCATGGATCACCCCTGCTTACTAAAGTTATGAAAAGAGAGGCTTCCAACAAAGTTGCCCCAGGATGGTTCACTAAGGACTGTCGGTTGGCAAAGCTCGGTCTCCTAGACTCTCTGAAGCAGCAAATGAAGCCTAAAATAACCACTGCTAGGAATAACTACAAGGCTATCCTAAAAAAGGCTAAACAGAACTGGGAGATGGCCCAATTGGAAGAGCTTACCAATGCACTTAAAAGTAAGAATCAGAAGATGTTTTGGTCACTGGTGGCATCCAGCTCAAAATTAATAGATTACCACCTTGAAGCGGTAGTGCAACCGGGAGCTTGAGTTGAGCACTTCAGATCCCTGTGCAGTGAGGGGGGATGGAACACAATGGAAGCATTGGGGAGGAACTAATTGAGAGGGATTGCTTGGTAGGCCTGGAGGCTTTTTCCAACCCTCCTGAGATGGAGGCTAATGTAGAGACTGAGTGCCCATATTTCTCCCAGGCTGAAACCAGGGTAGCCCTGATGCAGATGAAGAAGGAAAAGGCCCCTGGCCCGAATGGTATTCCTGGCGATCTTTTTCTCTCACACCCAGATGTCTCAATCCCGTACCTGAATGCACTGAGCAATGCTATACTGAAGGGCATGACCATTCCACCGACCTGGCTAGGAGGTGTTATCGTACCCATATTAAAAAAAGGGAATAGGGATGTTCCCTCTAACTACAGACCCATAAGCCTGTTGGACAATTCTCAAAAAATCTTTTGCAGACAGGTTCTGGCTAAACTACAAGCATAGGTAATGGAGAATCATATCCGTGAGGATGCCCAGCTGAGTTCAGGAGCAAGATCAGCACTGTTGATCAGGTTTTTCGTTTCAAGATGTTATGCTGGAAGTATCTCACCCTAAAGAGGACCACCTTTATGTCGTCTTTATAGATCTTAGGGCAGCATTCAACCTAGTACATAGGGATAACTCGGGGGAACTACTTGTAGGATATGGGGTGCCGTTTGACCTAATATTTTTCTTGAGAGCACTCCACATAAACACCTATGCCAAAGTGAGATGGAACACGGGGGGATTTAACAGACCAGATTACAACTCGTCCAGTGGTAAAGCAAGGTTGCGTACTGGCCCCAACACTTTTCAGTCTCTACATTAATAGGGCAGTTAGGTGGCTTTCACAATGTGCGGATGATGCCCCTAAGCTTGCTGGAGCCCCGATTCCGATACTAATGTTCACCAACACTACCGTGCTCATCTCTGGAACTCAAATGGACCTTCAGGCAGAACTGGACTCCTTCATGGCCTTTTGTAATGCAAGGGGTCTGGAAATTAACCCAACAAAAACAAAATGTATGGGGATAAACACCCACAAGACATTTAGATCTAGAATGATAATCAATGGCTCCACAAGTGAACAAGTCAAACACTTTGACTATTTAGGGGTCCGACTGTCTGAGCCAATGTCTTGGGGCCATCAGTTGGTGAAGAGCAAAAATCTTCTCATATAGAAGTCTTACCCAATCAGCAGGAAACAGAAGGAAAATGGGGGTGGTGCAGTGTCCCCGGTTCTTCAGATATACAAAGCTACTGCCCTCATAGCAGCCACTTATGGGGCAGAGATTTGGGGTTTCACGGATGCTACTGTCTTTCTAACGGCTGAGAACAATTTTCTTAGGAACATGCTCAAGTTATCTAAGGGCACACCACTGGTGCCACTGAAGAAGGACTTAGCACTAAACCCTTTATATTTGGTGGTGGCTTTAAAACCCTTGTTGTATTTGGTGAGGCTGTGGAAATGCAGGGAACTAACACCGTATAGGGACTCCTTGATTGACCTAATTTCTAGTGACTCCTAGGTAATTACGCCTTGGGTGAACTACATTAAGTCCCAGTGTGAGAAACTGAAAATGATTGACCTTTGGAAGTCGCCCACAGTGGTTGCCAAGGACGTATCCCGACATTAAAAAGAGCTTACTGGAACTATGCCTTGGAACAGACATGGTTGAACAATGGTCATGAGAACCTGGCTGGGCAATTTTTTAAATATTAAATGCTCTCGAACATTTCCTGGATGAAATCCATCCCCCCTTTGCCAAGCGCCTGTACCTACAGCTTACTTATGGCTCCATACCACTGAGACATTTAACAGCTAAATGGAAGAAGTGCACCTCCTCTGTATCTTGTCATTCCTGTCCTCAGCTAAAGGAAACTGAAGAGCACTTTCTTTTCTTCTGCCTGCAATATTCACACCCTTGCGGCAGATCCATAATCCCTGTTTGTAAGCTCTTGGGTGCCAGACACTACTGGGAAGCCCTAAGAATCTTTAAATATGATTTGAAGGTTTTTATAGTCATTGCTGTCACCAAATATCTGGAGCAAGCATGGAGCATTGTCCTAATGGAAATTCTTGGACTGACAAAGTGCCCAGGCTGTCTAGTTATCGGACAGATACTTTTGAACTTACATCTGATTACTCCACCTCCAATGTAGATGTGTTTCCCATATGCTGTACATGTACTTCAAGTTAAATTTGTACCTTGCACTTACACGATGCATATGTGTTTTAATTCTTTTACGTGTGTAAATCATACATATTCTATCTATTTTCTTTTTAAGATTGGAATGCACTAGGAGATTGTATATACTCAATTTTATGAATGTATTTATGTATACTTTTATGGTTGTTTTACCAA
The DNA here is from genome assembly GCF_031143425.1 of Pleurodeles waltl. Lineage (NCBI taxonomy): Eukaryota > Metazoa > Chordata > Amphibia > Caudata > Salamandridae > Pleurodeles > Pleurodeles waltl. Next base: position 165,631,257 of record NC_090450.1, on the reverse strand, counting down.
AATAAAGTAAATACTACTACTACTACTACTGAACGGAATTACACAGAAAGAAAAAAAGCACTCTTTCTGGACCAGGACCTACCTTCCTGCCAAATTTGTTATAATTCTGGCCAGTAGTTTTTGCGTTATCGCTGTTCACAATCCCTATGGAACAATGAATGGGTAAAATGTGTTTTGGGACCCCCATTTTTTCTCAACTCCCCCGAACGGTTCACCCAGAAACTTTCCAGGCAGCAGCTGACGGGACTGGCAAAATAGAGAGAGAGAAAGGGAGATATCCCTTTGTCAGTGCATGTTTGTTTTTTCCTGGGGGCTGCGATAGGCCCTCATGGAAACCACACACACATATAAAAGTGATCTCTTCACGAAAGAAAGACTCTTTCCCTATACATATGTATAGGAAATATATGTGATTATCTTCCTGCTAAAGAAAGAGATTATACTTCTGTCTAGTGGCAGTTTTGACACCATAAAGTATTGCAGGCGGTTTATATTCCTGCTGCAAAGAACAGATCTGTATTTTATGTAAATAGCTGAGTGGATTAGTAAAGCCAGCCATTACCCGTGCTTTACAATAAATGAAAAGTATGTGTGTGGGGGCTATGAAGAGATAAAGGGCACTTTTGCTGGGTGGTAATGACGGAATTCAAGGAGGAGGTGATTGGAGTGGGCGCACCAAAAATTATTGTTGGACTGGGCACCACCAGCGCTAAAGGCTGTGTCTTCAGAGAACTTGCTGATTGAGGGAAGAAGTGAAGGTAAGGTGACAGGCATTTAGTGTTACACACATCACACACACACACACACACACACACACACACACCCTCCAGCAATTTTGTCAACATATTTGCCTTCTATGTAGGCTAGTGTTTTAGAGGAGCAGTTTAGCAAGTAGCAGAGATGGCGTCTCATTGGATGACTGCTGCGCAAGCCCTAACCTAGGTTATGGAGGTCAGCTCTGAGGCAGGAAGAGATAAAGGGCACTTTTGCTGGGTGGTAATGACGGAATTCAAGGAGGAGGTGATTGGAGTGGGCGCACCAAAAATTATTGTTGGACTGGGCACCACCAGCGCTAAAGGCTGTGTCTTCAGAGAACTTGCTGATTGAGGGAAGAAGTGAAGGTAAGGTGACAGGCATTTAGTGTTACACACATCACACACACACACACACACACACACACACCCTCCAGCAATTTTGTCAACATATTTGCCTTCTATGTAGGCTAGTGTTTTAGAGGAGCAGTTTAGCAAGTAGCAGAGATGGCGTCTCATTGGATGACTGCTGCGCAAGCCCTAACCTAGGTTATGGAGGTCAGCTCTGAGGCAGGATCAGAGACTGAGAGAGCAGATACTGATACAGCGTCTGAGGGAGAGGATAATGGAGCAGAATCTGGGAGTGATTGTTTAGTCCGTAGAGTCCCATCCGATGACTTCTCCTCCAGTGATTCTGAGGGAGACGATGAGGATAGTCGTGCTGTCCCTTCACAAGCACAGTCTGTGCAGCGGGACCACAGCTGCTCAGCCCAACCCAGAGCGCAGGTATGTGCAGCGGCAAGCGCAGAGAGAGTGCGCTCTTGGCAGCCCCCAATTTAGTTCAGCCCCATATTCTACCTTTTAATGGTGACACTGAACATAGAGTTGATATGGCTAACTTTTTGCCAATTGACTACATCCATTTATTTTTGGATGTTGACTTCCTTCAGCAAATTGTGAGGTAAAGAAATTAAAGGAAACTATTTCTGAGTGAGCGTGAAGGCACTGTAAGGCCCCTTTCCAGGGTAAGCAAGTGGACTCCTAAATCGCTGGTGGAGTTGAAGATATTTTTGGGCCTCATGCTCAAAATGGAGTCAGTGCAGAAACCCACCTTGCAGTCCTACTGAACGACTTGCATGGTTTGAGTAACCCCCACCTTTGCACAGGGCCGCGACAGGGAAGGGCCCAAATTGAATTGTGGAGACATCAAAATTATCTATCACAAAACAACCTGGTTTTGTAAGGCAGGCACCTGCGTTTTTGGTCCTGGACTCGGCGGTCATATAGGGGAATCTACCAAACCCAGACATTTCTGAAAGCTAGACAGCCGGGGGAGTCCACAGAGGTGTGGCTTGTGTCTGTTCCCTCAAAGTTTTCTTATCCAGAATTCCCTGCAAAGATGAAATGGTGAATGAAAACTTATTTTCCTTGCATTTCTAGCACTCAAACTACAGGAATATGCAGGGATCCAGAAAATTCCCACCACCCAGCGTTTCCCCATTTGTCCTTATAAAAATGCTACCCAACTTGTGTGCCCTGTGCCTAGGGCCTTGGTCAGGAATGGATCACACCAGGGTCAATAGTAGCTCTCCTGCAAGGACTACCATTAACCATTGTGTGATCCATTCCTGTCACGGGCACTAAGACCAGGCACACCAGTGGGATAGAATTATTATTGGGACACGTTGGGTAATGCTGGGTGGTAAGCAGTTTGTGGATCCCTAAATATTCCTGTATTCTATGTCACAGGATTTCAAGGACAAATAGTGCTTTTATTCAATATTTTATCTTTTCAGGGCATCCTCGGAAAAAACCTTTGGGGAACCCTCTAAAGCGATACCTCCCTAGACTCCCCTTAAAGTCTGCTTTTCAGAAATGTCTGGGTTTTCCCTAAATGGTCCCAGAACCCAGGACTAATTAGTACACCCACCTTAGTCATCATTATCACCACAATACATTTTGGGACCTTCCCTTTGGCAGGCATTTGGCCTACCCACACAAGTGAGGTAACATTTTTATCCAAGGACCTGGGCGAATGCTGGGTGGAAGGAAGTTTGTGGCTCTCTTCAGATTATAGAGCTTTTCCTCACTGAAATCTGAAGAAAACATGTTTTTTAGATAAAATTTGACATTTACAAAGAATTCCGGGTGGCCGAACCTGGTGAGAGCCCCACAACTCAACCTGTGCTGGATTGCCCTAGGTGTCTAGTTATTGAAAATATACAAGTTGGCTAGGTTTCCCTAAATGCCGGCTGAGCTAGAGCCCAAAATCCACAGCCATGCAATTTGCAAAAAACATGTTCATTTTCAGTGGGAAAATGTGATGCATCAATGTTGTGTTTTGGATCGTATCCTGTTGTGGGCACTAGGCCTACCCACACAAGTGAGGTACCATGTTTATCAATAGACTTGGGGGAATTCTGGGTGGAAAGAAGTGTGTGGCTACCCTCAGATTGCAGAACTTAGCAACACTGAATTGTGAGGAAAACACATTTATTTTTTACAAAATTTAATTGAAGTTTGCAAAGGATTCTGGGTGGCAGAACCCGAGGAGAGCCCTAAAAGTCACCCCATCCTGCATTTCCCTAGGTGTCTAGTTTAAAAAAATATTTGGGTTTGCTAGTTTTCCCCAAGTGCCGGCTGAGTTTGAGCCCAAACTCCGCAGCAAGGCACTTTGCAAAAAACACGTCCATTTTCAGTCAGGAAATGTGATGTATCCACGTTGTGTTTTTGGTAATTTCTTGTCACTGGTACGAGGCCTACCCACACAAGTGAGGTGCCATTTTTAGCAGGAGACTTGGGGGAATGCTGGGTGGATGGAAGTTTTTGGCTTCCCTCAGATTGCAAAACTTTGCAGCACCGAAATGTGAGGGAAATGTGTTTTTTGGACAAACTTTGAAGTTTGCAAAAGATTCTGGATGGCAGAACCTGGTGAGGGCCCCATAGGTCACCCCATCCTGGATTCCCTTAGGTGTCTAGTTTTTAAAAATATACAGTTTTGCTGTGTCCGTAAAGGGCAGCTGAGCTGGAGCCCAAAAATCCACAGCTAGGCACTTTGCAAAAAACACATCCATTTTCAGTAGGAAAATGTAGTGTATCCACGTTGTATTTTGGGTTGTTTCCTGTCACGGGCACTAGGCCTACCCACACAAGTGAGGTACCATTTTTATTGGGAGACTTGAGGGGATGCTGGGTGGAAAGAAGTGTGTGGCTTTCCTCAGATTGCAGACCTATGCATCACTGAAATAAAAGGAAAATGTTTTTTAGAAAATTTGAAGTTTTCAAAGGATTCTGAGTGGCAGAACATGGTGTCAAACCCACAAGTCACTCCACTGTGCATATCCCAGGTGTCTAGCTTTCAAACATATGCAGGTTTTCTAGGTTTCCTGTTATTGGGTTATAGATAAGGGCAGGTAACGGAGAACCGGCGGATGACCATGGCGGTAACCGCCATGGTCATAATTCCATGAGGGGAGACCGCCAGCCTGTTGGCGGTCTTACCGCCGGTTCTCCGCCTTCCGCCAGGGTCGTAACGACCCCCCTAATGTTTTTATCGCTTAGAAACAAATAGTGTCAATCTGGTCGCACCTCAACCGGGGCAAAGTCAAAATTTAAGGCCAACTGTGATGGAGCCCTACTTGGCTACAGCAAGCGGAGTCCTCTGTCAAAAGTTTACCTTCAGACTTAGGGGCTTATTACAACTTTGGAGGAAGTAAAAATCCTTCAACTGGGGGAAACCTGAATTTAGAATTTTGATCCATGGAGCCCTCTTCTGATGCTGTGCACGAGGTCCCGGTCAACTTTCTACGTTTGGACTAAGTCACTTTTTCTTAGATTTTCTTCACCGGGGCAAATCTGCAAGTCAGGCTGCGTCACGGTTGAGGTAAGCCAGCTAAAGTTGCAGCGGCAGGTCGGTCCCGTTATGGAGCTTTTTTCAAAAAGTTCTCCAAAGTTCTCCAAACTTCTGGATCTTCTCCAGAAGGTCTTTTAAGGTTCTTTTGGTGTCCAGAGCTCACCCCAAGGTTCCAGAGGCTCTGAGTTGCTCCATGAGGGTGCAGACTACAACTGCCAGAATGCACCTGGCTCAAACTTCACATTGGCCACTGGACATTAGTCAGCTGGTCAGTTTCTTCAGGAGTTGGTGCAGGGGACTCTGGTTAGCAAGTTTTCACCTGTAGCAAACAGAGAGTCCCTCCTTGAACCACTTGAAGTTAGGCAAAGTCCTTCCTGTGGTAAAGCCCAAGTGTGCAGCTGGTGCAGTCTTTCTGAGTGCATGGTCCAGGTGCAGGTCAGGGGTCCAGCTGGGCAGTCCTTCTTCTTCTGATGTTCTTCATTGTAGGGATCTGAGGTATGCTTGCAGCTCTGCCAGTTTTATCCTTGCTCCTGGGGGCAAAACAAGGGGGCCCTGGTTCTCCAATCAGATGCAGTGTCCTTTCCCCTCTGATGACCACTTCCTGAGAAGTGTGGCAAAAATCAATATCAGGGAGCAACATTCCTCAAAAATCCATCATGGCTGAAACTGATTTTTGGTGGTTACATCTGGCTGAGCTCACCCACTGGTGTGGCTAAAAATCCTAAACACACCCCTCTCCTGATCTAATCAGGGGGACACCTAATTGTCTGTTTGCAGGATGTGAGGGAGGTGCTGGGTTGCTCCATATGTCCTTTCCTACTTTTGAAGTCCAGTTTGGCAGCCCTCCCCTTCCTACTTTTCCATCTGCTGAGGGGAGTTCTCCACCCCAGGCACATCTCTTTGTACTCAGCCCAGGCCACTTCACATCTCATCAAGGCAGCCTGCCTGGGCTACCAGAGGCTGGCCAATCACAGAAGGGCACTACAGGGCTAAAGTTGGCAACTTTTTAGGAAGAATTTAAAACTCTTTACCTGAACAAGTTATATTAAATACAATAATTGTAAGTTGTGGGATTTATTATAACAATTAATTTGATACTAAACTTGAGGGATCTGGCACTTAAGGGGACTTTGTAAATTAAAATAAAATCTCTCCATTCTAGCCTATGGAGGCCATTCACTACAGTGAGGGAAAAACAAATTTAGCTATTTTACCTCACCAGGGCTTATACAACATAATATATATGGTTCCTGCTTATAGCTACATGGCATCCAACCATAGGGGCACATAGGGCACACCTTAGTGGTGACCTATATGTAAAAAGAAGGTTGTTTAAGACTTTGGAAGTACTTTTAATTCCAAAGTCGAATTTGCATATAACTTTAGTTTAAAAGCAGCCAGCAAGTCAGGTCTACCTTTAAAATGACACGTAGCACCTCAGCAGTGCACCTATGGGTGTACTACTTATGCTGTGGTCCCTAAACCTACATGCCCTACAATATACTAGGGACTTATAGGTAGGTTAATATTGCAAATAATAATTAGCCTAATTTGCATATCCACTTTACACAGAGCACTGGCCCTGGGACTAGTAAGCAGTACCCAGGGCACAGCCAAGAGTCAGTAACCACCAGTATCTGTCCAAAATGTTTGGTGTGACTAGGGCAAAAAGGAGGACTTTCCTACATGAAATGCTGGCTGAACTAGAGCCCAGAACCCACAGCTAAGCAGTTTACAAAAACACACCCGTTTTCATTGGGAAAATGTGATGTATCTACATTGTGTTTTGGGTTGTTTCCTGTCACTTGTACTAGACCTACTCACACAAGTGAGGTACCATTTTTATCGGGAGACTTGGGGTAATGCTGGGTGGAAAGACATGTGTGGATCCCCTCAGACTGCAAAACTTTGCAGCAGTGAAATATGAGGAACATTTATTTTTTAGACAAAATTTGAAGTTTGCAAAGGATTCTGGGTGGCGGAACCTGGTGAGAGCCCCAAAAGTCACCCCTTCCTGGATTCTCCTTGGTGCCTTGTTTTAAAAACATTTCAGGTTTGCTAGGTTTCTGGCTGAGCTGGAGTCCAAAATCCACAGCTAGGCACTTTACAATAAACACGTCCATTTTCAGTATAAAAATGTGATGTGTCCACGTTACGTTTTGGGGCTTTTTCATGTCATGGGTTTTAGGCCTGTCACTAACTGTAAGGAGGCTGAAAACACAAAACATAGTGAAAATGGGGAATGTCCAATTAAAATGCCAAAACTGTGTTGACAATTGTAGTTTTCTGATTCAAGTCTGTCTTTTCCTGGAAGCTAGGAAGATGTTGATCTTAGCACCACAACCCCTTTTTGATGCCATATGCAGGGAAAAAAAACAGACACTCTCTTCCTGCAGCACTTTTTTCCTATTTTTTCCAAAAAAAAACAAATTTTAGCTGTATCTTGCCTAAATTCCCAGTCTCCACCAAGGGAATTCACAAACCCCTGGTACCTTTAGAATCTCCTGGATGTTGGAAAAAAGGACACAAATTTTGAATGGATAGCTTTGTTTGAAAAATGTTATGGATCCTTAAATGCAAACTACCCAAAAATCGCCGAAAAAGGGCTCAGTACTGAGGGGAAAAAGGCCCAGCAGCGAAAGGGTTAATATTTACTCTATTTTTCTAAATTGGGAAGGTATTTTTCTTGTTTCGTGTTTTTACTTTATTACTGTTTTTGTGTTGCATAAATAATTTACACATTGACTTTACATTAATGCTGGTTGGCTGAGGCGAGGACCTGGACAGGAAGAACCTAACACTCCTATCAGGGGTGGGTGATTACATTCACTGTATAACCTGCTCTCTCCCTTGGGTAGCTTGGCTCTGAGTAGTAAGACATCACAGGGGCAATGTGTAAAGCATTGGCACAGCACTCTTAAATCCCTAATGCAGTGCACTGATATTCAGCAGGTCAGTTGTTACTGTACTCACAGACCCTATGGGCCCAAACCCTCCTTCTCTCCTTAACAAACAACTACTAGCCCACCCCGTGGACTGAAGATAAAATAAGATGCATTTCCCTGGGTATTAGGCTGATCACTCCAGGAGACACACTTACTCAGGATCCCAGGGGAAAGGTGGGAGGAATAGAAAACATGCTGACCCAGCAGTGGTGGCCAAATGGAGGTTTGGCTCCCATTCAGGAAGTTTGCGCAAAGGTCTCCATGCCTTGCCTTCTGGCACGGTCCCTGTTCTACAAAGCACAGGGAGAGGATCATTGTTCACAATAGTGCCCAGCCAAGCCGGGATCTCTAGTACTCGGATCCACTCCTCTGCACCCCTCTGGAATGAGTCACAACGTCTGGTGCGAGATGACTTGAGTCACACCAGACAATTCCGATCACACATGAAAAGTTACCAATCTCTGACCTCCCTAGAATGAGGAACAACGTCTGGTGCATGACGACTTGAATAGCACCAGATAACTCTTATCACACATGAAGAGTTTTCGATTCCATACTTGCTTGGAATGAGGTACAACATCTGGTGCACGAGGACTTGAGTTGCACCAGACAATCACGATCACACACAAAGAGTTACCAATTCTGCCCCTCCCTGGTATGAGGCACAACGTCTGGTGCACCATGATTTGATTCACACCAGACACTTCCAATCACACACAAAGAGTTACCAATTCTGAACCTCCCCTGGAATCAGGCACAACATCGGTGCATGAGGACTTGAGTCACCCCAGACAGTTCTGGTCATACACAGAGGTGCAAGTTCAATGGTGCCACACAAAGTAGGATGCGGCGCTGCTATGGCTACGCCCACACCTCTAAGGGTCATAACGTGAGAATTGGACACAGCAGACAATCAGCTTTTAGTCTGATTTACGCACAAGAGAAATGCAGCACAATCAATGAAGCGGGCCACAAGGGGTCCCTCTATCGGTGAATCTGCTCACCACCAACAAGATCCTCATGCATGTTGAGGCCCCATGAATGCATGCAACAGGAATCCTGGAATGTTGCAGGCATGTAGACTTAATTGTTAAATCCAGATTGGCTAAGGATAGTAGAGCAGCATTTATTTGTCTGCTGCCAAGAGACTTGGTTATTAGACACACCCCATATAAATGGATATACCACTTATAGTGTCCCAACTATTCCCTAAAAATCAGGTAGGGCTAAACGGGGTTTGGCTACTTTTATCTCTTTAGCAGTAACAGGGGTTGCTAGACAGGTTGTCGGCTCATCATCAAACTATGAAATACTTATTTTTAAGCTTCAGAAGTCCTTTGATATGCTGTTGATACAATATTATCATCATAACATTTTTGATCCTACTATAATAAAGACGGTTGACGATTTAGAGAATTCCCTGCATAAATCATTAAGTCACAATTAGAATATTGTCTGGGTAAGGAACTTTAATATTCAATTATGTGACTTTAAAATCATAGAGTCTTGTGACATCACCGATGCGTTTGAACACCCCTTTCTGCATTTTAGGCACACCCCATATTGGGGCGCATTAAATAGAGTCATTTCTGCTAACTATTTAGGCCCGTATTTATACTTTTTTTGCGCCGCATTTGCGTCGTTTTTTGACGCAAAAACGGCGCAAACTTGCAAAATTCCATTGTATTTTGTAGGTTTGCGCCGTTTTGCGTCAAAAAGCGGCGCAAATGCGGCGCTAAAAAAAGTATAAATACGGGCCTTAATTTTTGCTAACCCAGATATGGGGGGGATCCCAATGTATTTGGATGGAGGGTTGAATTCTATAATTGATTTCATTGTCTTCTCAAAAGATTTACTCCTATTTATGGGAAATTTCAATGTGTTGCCAGTTTGCATAAGTTATCATAACCCCTGATACTGGATCTATGGATGGTTTTGATAAGGGTTCAGATGGCAGTGCACAGCAACCCAAGCTCAGGTTTAATAGAAATGTTGAGAGGTTAATTTCAATAGAGAACGTATTACAAGTTTAAGGAATAAATTGTGACTGCACTTCAGGATGATGCAAACTCTGCTGATGTTATTCAGGCTTTCTCTCCCATAGCAGGCTATAGGGCTGATGAGCTAATGAAAGGCATGAAAAGGCCAAATAAAAATCCTCACTGGTTCAATAATTCTTGGTCATCCACTCATAGAGAATTAAAAAAAACCCTTAAGGCTCACCGCTGTGTTCATGTTGGCATTGGGTTGGCGAAGAACACCTACAAAGAAACTAAAGTAGCAAGGAGAAAAGAATTGAGGGAGATCATGTGGGAGGCGCTGATAGAAGCAAGCTTCATGAAAGATACAAAAACCTTTGGCAGGTGGTCGATTCCACTAGCTCACTAGGAGACAACACCCCTAAAATAAATGCTGTCAGACCATCTCAGGTCTGGATGGAACACTTCTCCAAAATAATCAGTGCTGATGATCAGACACAAGGTGAACCAGAGATTGAGGCTTTTAGCAAGACAATTGAAGTTTCAGATGTCATATGGACCATTCAGCTTAGTCCTTCAGATAAGGCCACTGGTCTGGATAGAATTCCCTTAGATCTATACAAATTCCTTCCAGAATTCTGTGGACCAATAATCACTAATGTATTAAGATCTGCTATGACTGGGCCCCTGTTCAAGACCTGAAAGAGGCGGTTATCATCCCTATTTTCAAAAAGTTAGACAAGAGCCAGTCTCATAGTTATCATCCAATATCTCTTTTGGACAGCTCTGTAAAGATCTTAGGTTGAGTTATTCTAGCCACATTAGAGGACGGGGTGGCAGAAACCTGTGGCTTGTCTGATGTTCAATTTGGTTTTTGCCCGGGTCTAGGCACGTTAGAACAGTCTCTGAATCTAACCCTCATTGTACAAAAACATACAAAGGCAAAAAAAGGCTGCGTCCATGATGCCTTTATGGATCTAACTTGTGCCTTTGACACAGTAAACAGATCAAAACTAAGGGGTGTAATGTTACAGTTGGGGGTTGATAATCTGATTATAACTCTTCTTAGCAGACTTCATACACAAACCTCTGCTAAAGTCCAGTATAGCCAAGAGGGCTATTCGACGGAAGAGTTTCCATCTATTAAGGAGAGGAAGCATGGGTGTATATGTACCCCCTTCCTTCTTCTTCTTTATATTAATAGCCTGGAGGACCATATGCGTAGTACGGGTCACTCCCTGTGCTTCTTTATGCAGATGACGCTGTCCTCACAGCGAGGACAGCCAATGGCCTTCAATCCCTCTTGGATGCATTTAGGCCCGTATTTATACTTTTTTTGCGCCGCATTTGCGTCGTTTTTTGACGCAAAAACGGCGCAAACTTGCAAAATACCATTGTATTTTGTAGGTTTGCGCCGTTTGGCGTCAAAAAGCGGCGCAAATGCAGCGCTAAAAAAAGTATATATACGGGCCTTAATATTTTTATGGGAAATCTTGGCCTCAGGAGATATAAATCTAAGGCCCTCATTACAACCCTGGCGCTCGGTAATAAAGTGCCGGTAATACTGCCAACCGGTTAGCGGTAAATACTGCCAAATTATGACCATGGCAGTAAGATGTCAGACAGACAGCCACTTTAACACACTGACCACCAGGTGGTAGCTGCCTTCAGCCAGGCCGAAGTCAATGTTCCGCCCACCGTACTATGAGACAGAATACCACCACCTTTTCCGGGGCGATACCAACGACATCAAAAGCCTGCACAGAAGGGAAACTACTCACCTTTGGAGACACAAGGAAGAACCATGCCACCAGAGAGCCTGAACTGAATATCTTCCCAATGCTGTTCTATGTCCTGCTCTCTACCACGAACACCAATGACGGTGAAGTCGACCACTGTGAGTACAGCCGCCTAGCACACAAGGAAGGGAGGGAGGAAAAAGAGAGTGACACACACGCAACACGCAACACCCCCACTCCAACACCATACTCACAATCAGATGCAGTACCAAAACATATCTACCCTGTAACTCGGAAGAATAATGCAAGGACAACAGGAATTTACTAAAGTGAGTGTAATAGGATCAACACAGTATCAATAATAAATATGCAATGTAAGAGATATATACAATTTTACAGTTCAAGGGACACTGCCCAGTCCTCAGCGTGCGTGGGCCACAGAGCACAGGCCAAAGTCCGAGGCCTCACTTGTCGCCTGCATCAACACAGAGAGAACACTGCAGGGGCATCATTTGGAAAATAGGCAGGCACCTCAGGGAGAGGGGGAACGGGGGGCACCTCAGCTGGGAGATGGAACAAGGCCACTGGTTCTCGATGGGGCAACAAGCCCTGTGCTTGGTCCTGGGGAGTGTAAGGACACAGTCTCTGCCCACATGCTCTGGCGGGGGCAACATGCCCTGTGCTTGGTCCTGGGGAGTGCAAGGCCACAGTCTCTCAAGTGGGTGACTTGCCCACATGCACAGGAGGGGGCATCGTGCCCTGTGCTCTTGATCCTGGGGAGGCTGGGGTTAGTGGGTGTCTTACCCACTGGTTCTGGAGGGGGCATCGTGCCTTGTGCTCTTGATCCTGGGGGATGGGGTTGGTGGGTGTCTTACCCACTGGTTCTGGAGAGGGCATCGTGCCCTGTGCTCTTGATCATGGGGAGTGCAAGGTCACAGTGTCTCATGCAGGTGTCATACCCACTTGATTTGCAGGGGGCAGGCCACACAGCAGCCAATGGAGGCAGGACTACATGCCGTCCGCTGGCGGTGACGGCTGCTCAGTGGTGGTAGTGGGGCTGCTGCTAGTGGTGGGGGGAGGCTCCAGCCCATCCCTTGCAGCCTCGGCTGGCCACCCATTAGTGGTGGTGATGCTGCTGGTGGGGGGAGGCTCCAGCCCATCCCTTGCAGCCTCGGACGGCTGCACAACCATGGTTGGTGTGTGGGCTTCGTCAGAGTCCCTGACCCAGGCTCCTTGCTCTTCCTGGCAGCAGCTGGTCCTGGCTCCTTGCCCTTCCTGGCAGCAACTGGTGCTGACTCCTTGCTCTTCCTGGCAGAAGCTGGTGCTGGGTCCTTGCCCTTCCTGGCAGCACCTGGGACAGGCTCCTTGCCCTTCCTGGCCACAGCTGGTACTGGCTCCTTGCCCTTCCTGCCAGCAGCTGGTGCTGGCTCTTTCACCCTCAGGACATGTTACCTGGATCCTTTCCCACCACAAGTGGGTGTGGTGAGTACTGGGCCCGTCGACTGGGTAGCTTAGGTGCTTCCAGGGTTTTTGCCATGCTGGCCAGACGTGAAGGATGCAGGGAAGGGGTAGGGAAGATGTCAATGGTGGATAGGAAAAGCTTTTTAGGGCCTTTGCGGTGGGAAGAGGGAGAAGGTTTGGGAGTGGAGGAAGAGGGAGTGCTTGTTGGAGGTGTCTATCTGCTGATTGTGGGTGTATGTGCATGAGGTGAATGCTGTTGTGAGGTGGATGGCTGTTGGGTGTCTGAGTGCTCGTGGTTGTGTACTTTGGGAGGGGGACAGACACAGTGGGAGAGGACACAGGGGACATGTGCATGGCTGTTGTAGAGGTGTCTGCAAGTGAGGTATGTGTTCTGCTAGGTGTGGTAGTGATGCTTTTAGTGGATGAGGATGTAGTGCATGCAGATGTGAGTGTAGACGGAACTGAGAGGGAGATGGGGAAGAGGAGGGGGACACAGTGGAAATTGTGGATGTTGTTCTGTCTGCATCTGGATGGTGTTTATGTGAGTGCCTGTGGGATGTTGTGTTTTGCTTGTGTTCGCCTGTGCCACTCTTGTGTGCATGCTCATCTGGCTGTGTGCTTGGGATAGGTTGAGGTTGAGGAGAATGGGACTGGGAAGAGGGAGTTGAAGGGGGGAGTGCGGAAACAGGGACAATGGTAGCAATCAGAGAGGAGGCCAGAGCCTGAATCGATCTTTGTTGAGTCGCCAAGCCAGTGTGAATGCCGTCCAGAAATGCATTAGTCTGTTGCAGCTAGGCTGCCTGCCCCTGGATGGCATTCAGAATGGTTGACTACCCTACAGAGATGGATCTCAGAAGGCAATAGCCTTCTCACTCAGTTCAGCTGGGCTCACTGGGGTAGGGCCTGAGGTGCGAATGAGATGCCCACCCTCCGGGGTGAGCGGGCATGAGCAACTCGCTGAAGGGCTGCTGGGATGGTGGGGCTGGTACGGGGTGGCGGCTGTTCCAGTAGCTGGGGTGGTCACAGAGGTGTCCGCCATCACCAGGGAGCTTCCATCGGAGGAGGTATCTGTGTCTGTACTGTCCCCTCCAGTACCCGCTGTGGTGCTCCCCTCACCCCCGTCCCACTGGTGCCCTCACTGTTGGTGGACTCTGCCTCCTGGGTCCTCTGGGATGCAGCTCCCTCCGTCGGCAGTGCCTCTGCTCCTCCGCCAGATGATGCTAATGCACATAAAAGGGGGAAGAGACAAAGGATACATTTGGTCAATGGCTGCACCAACACCACCGTTGGCTTACACACCACCATCACACACAGAGAACAGCCCTACACACTATGCATTGCACTTCCAGTGATATTGCTAGCCACCAAGGCATGGGGAGGGGCACACACCGTCAAATGCAGCACACCAGGGACCCACGCAGCCCTGACCAGTTGTGGATGCTTACAAGCTAGATAGCAGGATTATCCCTTCAGGAGCCTTGCCACCAGGGGACCTATTCTGCAATGTCAGGCCTGGCCTAAGGGCACCCACTGACACACATCCCCTACCCGGATACCACCCTACCATGTGTAAGTTGCAAAGAAGGGAACTATACTCACCCCCTTGTGGCTGCTGTGATGCCCTCATGCGTCCATCCAGCTAAGGGTAGGCCACCGCCAGTATGCGGGCCATCAGCGGGGTCAGGGTTCAACGGGCACCCCTTCCTCATTAGTAGGCAATCCCCAGCTGGGCCTCCGCCATCTTCTGTGCCCAGCGTCTCAGGTCCTCCCCCTGTTTCTGACAGTGAGTGCTCCGCCTACCGTAGACCCCCAGCGCCATATACCCTTCTTTTGATGGGCACTGACCTGCAGAGGAAATACACACAGGAAAATAGTATTAGTCAGCCAGTCCTGCCTGTTACACTTTTGGCCCACCATACCCCTTTACATCACCACTTACACACACATGTCCCAGCACACAACCAATACAAGTCCTTCACACACACCACTCTATGCATTAATGTCACAAGCATCGTTGTCACAGTGTACTCACCTGTTGGTCTGAAGGCCCATACAGCAGTCTGTACTAGGGTAGGACCCCATCCACCAGTCGCTCCAACTCTGCTGAAGTGAAGGCAGGGGCCCTTTCCCCAGTCACACAGGCCATGGTAGGTTTGAGACACAGGTCACCGCAGCACATGCAGTGTAGGTCCTCTCCTGTTGAAGGTCAGGTAGCAGGTGAGTGATCGAATATGGCGGACACATCCACGGCGGTGCATATCGTCACCACCAGCGTACATCACCATTGGCCACTGTAACCCATAGGGCCCAATGTTAACCAATGAGGAGTTGCACGGCGGTTCCTGACCGCCTCCCTCAATGGCACACAACGTCAGCGGGATTACCTCACTTCCACCTGTCCCTCCACACAGGATAGGTGGACGCCATTTCAGGGGGTGGGGGCAGGACCTCGATAACAACTGCGTCACTGTTTAAATTTGGACATACAGGACAATTCCCACTGAGCCATTACAAATTGACAGCATGAATAGTACTGTTGTAGCCCCTTTGTTCAGTGTGTGACCGGCTCCTCACTCTTTTGTCCCTTAGATTGCTACTGCTGCGGATGAATAGTAGATGGAGACATAGCCCTGTGTACAGACCCCTGGTGGACTGGACAACAATGGAGGAGACAGGCACATCATCCTCACCTATAGACTTGACAGGGCCACAATCACAGACCTGTGTGCTCAATTGGAGCCTGACCTGATATCTGCTATCCGTCACCCCACTGGGATCCCCCCTCTTGTGCAAGTTCTATCAGTGCTCCATTTCCTGGCAACTGGTTCTTTCCAAGTGACAGTGGGCTTGGCAGCATGAATGTCACAGCCAATGTTCTCAATAGTGCTGACCAGAGTGTTGTCTGCCCTGATTAAACACATGTGCAGCTCCATTGTTTTCCCCCAAGTGGAAGATTTGGCCACAATGAAGGCTGACTTTTATGCAATGGGACATATCCTCAACATAATTGGGGCTATTGATGGAACACATATTGCATTTGTCCCACCCATCAAAATGAACAGGTGTTCAGAAATCGTAAGAGTTTCCACTCCATGAATGTCCAAATGGTGTGCTTGGCAGACCAGTACATCTCCCATGTCAGTGCTAAGTATCCTGGGTCGGTGCATGATGCCTTTATCCTGAGGAATATCAGTATCCCAAATGTGATGGCCCAACTACAGAGGCACAGGGTGTGGGTAATAGGTAAGCCATGGTTCCCACCCAGTATATGTTGGTGTATGGGTGTGGTGTGGGCCATATGGGATAGTGTGTGGCTAAATGTTGTCCCTCATTATTTGCAGGTGACTCTGGTTACCCCAACCTATCATGGCTACTGACCCCTGTGAGGACGGCAGGACAAGGGCAGAAGAACTTTACAATGAGGCCCATGGGCGAACCAGAAGGATAATAGAAAGAACCTTTGGCCTCCTGAAGGCCAGGTTTCTTTGCCTCCATCTAACAAGTGGATCCCTGTGCTACACACCAAAAAAGGTCTGCCAGATAATAGTGGCATACTATTTGTTGCACAACCTTGCCCTGAGATGCCATGTGCCTTTTATGCAGGAGGAGGAGGCTGGAGATGCCTGTGTGGCAGCAGTGGACCCTGTGGACAGTGAGGATGAGGAGGCAGAGGATGAGGATAACAGAACAGCAGTGATGTGACAATACTTCCAATGACACAAGGGTAAGACAGAGTTACTTCACATTTCATTGTCATTATTTAGAAATTCTTTGGCACTGGCATGCTGTTATTTCCCACTTCTATGCCCACTTACTGTACCCTTTGGCAATTCATTTTACAGATGTTGGTGCCCCACTATTGTTCCTTGTGTGATCACTGCAGCCAACTACAGGTATTTTCTATGTGATCATTTACTGTACAGTTGAATTGCAATGTTTGTACCTGGTTAAACATAAACATACTTAAAAAATGTGGCATACTCCATACTTGTATTTTTTCAAAGGGTGTTTATTGAAGTGCTAAGAAAAAAGAGGGGCAAGTGCAATGGGATGAGGTGATGATGGAGGAAGGTTCAGGGTATTGTTCCAGTCCATTTGTAGCACAGATGCATTGTCCAAGGGGACATAGGAAGGGGAGCAATGGCATTTCAAGGTGGACAGAGTGACTGAGTGGGACACAAGGGTGACAATCAGGAGAGTCTCATTTCCTGGCGGGGGTCTTGGCAATATTCTCTGGCTTCTGCCTGGATCACAGGGAACATTTGCGGGGTGGTTCTCCTTCTGCAGGGGGAGGGGTGCTCATGGCCTTTTGGTCCTGTGAAAGGGCCTCCTGCCCACTAGCGGCAGTGGAGGTGGAAGGCAGTTCAGATGTCTGGCTAGTGACAGGGGCCCACTGTTGTGAGACTGCCTCCCTTACAATATTGGCCATGTCTGCCAGCACCCTTGCTATGGAGACCAGGGTGGTGTTGAAGGCCTGCAAATCCTCCCTGATCCCCTGGTACTGTCCCTGTTGCAGCCACCTGTTCTTCTGCACATTGTCCAGGTTCTGGCCCATCGTGTCCTGGGAATGTTGATGTGCTCCCAGGATCTCGTGAGTGCTTCCAGGAGAGTCGGATCCCTGGGCCTGTCCTACCTCTGGTGCACAGCAGTCCTCCCAGTTTCCCTGTTGTCCTGTGCCTCTGTCCCCGAACCATGTGCCCACTGCCACTGACCCCAGGTCCCTGATTGTCTTGGGTATGAGGTGTGTCCTGGGGTCCCTGTAGAGGTGGACACACTGCTGATTGACGTGTCCTGGGGACAGAGGTATGGGTACGCTGGGTGGGTGCTGTGGTGGTGTTTCCTGATGGGGGAGGCTCTGTGGTGGTGTATGACTGGGCTTGGGTAACCGACTGTCCAGAGGTCCCTGATGGGCCAGGTTGGTCATCCTGATCCAGGCAACCAGAGTTGCTGTCATCACTGCAGGCCTCTTCAGTTGGGGGACTGGATATTGCTGGCACCTCCTCTCCGGTGACATTGGCTGGGATACCTGTGGGGATGTAAATGATGTGTTATTGTTTCTGTGTGTGACATATTGTGCATCTGTGGGTTTCCCTATTTGGTTGTATTTGCCCTGGCATCTTTCACTTGTGTAAGTAGGAAAGTGGTGGGCTAACTGATTCTCTCTAGTGTGAATGCTTGGGTGATAGGTGTCCATGCAGGGCTGTGAGTGGTGTCTTTGCATTGCTAGAGCATGTAGGGCTTGGCATTGGGATAAGTGAGATGCGATGGTGGGTTGTGTGTGAAGTAGTGGAGTGATGGGAGTGAGGGTGGAGGTATGTGATGGCATGCAGGTAGGGGGGTGATAATAGCATAGAGTTGACTTACCAGAGTCCAGTCCCTCCTTCTACTCCGGCCAGGCCCTCAGGATGCATGATTGCCAAGACTTAATCCTCCCATGTTGTTAGTTGTGGGGGAGGAGGTGGGGGTCCACCGCCAGTCCTCTGTACAGCGAGTTGGTGTCTTGCTGTAATGGAATGCACCTTCTCCCATAGGTTGTTCCACTTCTTCCTGATATCATCCCTTGTTCTGGGGTGCTGTCCCACGGCGTTGACCGTGTCCATGATCCTCCGGCATAGCTCCATCTTCCTTGCAATGGATATGTGCTGCACCTGTGCTCCAAATAGCTGTGGCTCTACCATGACCCTTAGCTCCTCCTCTGAGAATCGGGGGTGTCTTTGTGGTGCCATGGGTGTTGTGTGAGGTGTGAAGGTGAGGGTGTGTAGGATAATGTGTTGAGGGTTTGATGCGTGAGTGATGTATAGGTGTGAGTGGTGTGTGGCTTTGTTTTTTTCTGTGGTCATGGTGTCTGTCTCGTGCCAATGTTTTGTAGTCGTAAAGGGTTGTGGGTAATGTGGGTGGGTGTTTTATAGTGGTGTGGGTGTGGTGTGTATGGGTTTCAGGTGTGTGTAGTTTGAATTGTCCAATGTAGTGTTATTTTGTTTGTGTGTGTGTATTTTGAGCTCAGCGGTGTGTACCACCAATGGTTGACCGCCATTGAACGTCCGCTGTGGTGATTCGTGGGTCATAATGTGGTGGGCGTCGTTCTGTTGGCTTAACGGTGTGGGTTTGGATACGGTGCCAGTTTATCACTGACTTTTGGTGTGGCAGACTTGTGTCTGTGGCTGAATAGTGTTGGATCGGTGTGTGTATGTCATAATATGGTGAATGGATATCTGCAACGGCGGCGGTATGTTGGCTGCAGTCAACATGGCGGTAAGTGGGATTTACCGCCAATGTCATAATCAGGGCCCATATGCCTAACCTCCAATCGAACACCAGACATGAATTTCTAGTGGGAAGGGGAAAGTGGAGAGAAACGTGGTGGTTCTCCAGAGGTAGAGTGTCTCTTTGTGTCCTTGTTTATATAGTCAACCAGGTCACTCTGGAATCTAAAACAAGGTACGTTAATCCACTGCCTACTAATTCCTTTCTACTCCAGCCACAATGCTATGTTACAAACCTCACCATTCTATCAGCCTGTTTACCTCGACTAGCATGCTGTTTCAAATGGATTCAGGACTGCCTGCACAATAGTAAAGCAAAGGATGTTACATATGGTTCAGAATTGTGCATTACTCCACCCCTTCGCTCCCTGAATTGACTAGATTCTGAATCTTCACAGTTACATTGCATGTATCTTATAAATGTGTGGACCTCCTGCAAGTACTCTATTCTAATGCAATACTCATGCATGTGTTCCATAACAAGTCATTGAGGCACAGTTGCTCTCACTCTACTGTGATACTATGTGCACAGTTCTTTAAGCTCCCACACCTTTCAAAGAAACCTCAGTGCCTCTCGTTATACACACATTTCTAAACAGCCTCAATGCTTCATAGTATAAACCGCATACTAAGCACTCTGATGGCTTCACCCAACAACACAACATGCCTCTGGTTACCACACATTGGAAGTCCCAATCAAGACAGACTGCACAGATTTACTGGTAAGGACTAGCAGGCAGTTTTCCCAGAATAGGATGCTGGTAAAAAGACTGTGCCTAATAACTATCAATCAGCTACTACAAACCTCTGTGCAAGTCATGCTCTGGACATAGGAACAAATATTGTAAATGCTAAAATGAGCTCCTCTGTAGGTGGACCTCTATCCCCAGCAGATTTTTGTACTCTCCTGGGCAGGCCATTGTCTCAATTAGAATAAGCCCCAGGTCAGGGCCAACAGCTACACCATTAGGAATGCCTCCTTCCTTCACACTCTATATCAGTTGGCAGAATGCTGTAAAGGGTGAATGAGATATCCTATTTTTTCTGCAGATATACTGCTACTGTCCTCCTCCAGTTCAGGCCCTATGGCTCTAAATCTGGTAGTCTCATTTCTCCTGCATTTAAGTGTGCATAGAGTATACATTTTCCCACTTGGGCTTTTTGTCTTCCAAAAGAAAGCTTTCCAGCTCTATTGATCAAATATCCTATTCTAAAACAAGGTGCATCTAATGATGGCAACCAGGTATATGCTCTGGATCAAAACAGTGAGTGTTTCAAGTGGAACCTGATTTTCTGATTCCCAGGTACTTGAAGTTATAGCCCACTAATTTGGAGGGAGTGGCTGGAGTGTCCTTTCCCAACAGTGACTTGTGTTAAGTGAGGATCTTCATATTTACCCCTTTATTCTGTTTGTTTCCTCAAAGATTGAAAATAAATTAATTATAGCCAGTAACTGCTTGAAAGGTATTTGGAGATTGTAAATTATCAACAAACTACCACCTGTGTGGACACTTATGACTCCTTCTCTTGTTATTGAATGAAGTTTAAAAATTGGTTTTGAGTATTGATTGGGCAACGTGTTTTTCCTTATCCATGTTAATGTATTAAACATTTCGCTTGGTGAATGCAAGCAACGTTTTGTTATTTTGCCCATGGTGATATCAAATTCACGTACCTGCGCTCAGTCACTATTTTGTGCTACAGGATGTTCTGTGGGTAGAGGATCTTCTGCATGCTGTTCATGCTACAGGATGCTCTGTACCTACAGGATGTTCTGTAGCTACAGGATATTCTGGAGATGGGAATCCTGTAGCAGGGAGTCATGTAGTAAACCTGCAACCCTGCCCATTCTGCTATATTATAAGTACATATTTGCATCTTCAGTGCAAATCAGAGCAGGAGAGTAGTCCTGGGAGCAAAAGGAAAAGTGACTGAGTGATGTGCTCTTTTCTCTGTCAAAGGATTCCAGGTATAAACCTCAAATAAGTGCACAATTTGTGTTGGGGGTTGCAGGTGGGGTCCCCTGGCACTCATTTTTGGGGAACATACCTTTAACCCAGAACAAGAGGCAGAATTGAAGAAAAGGGAGAAAAGAGTAAAAAGATGGGAAAACAGTGACATTCAGAATGCAGGGGTGAAAAAGAACCCACATGAGTGAAATTAAGGGATGGTGAAGGTAGAATAGTAAACGAAAGAGGAATGAGGTGGAATTTAGACTAGACAGTCCTAGTATTCGGAAACCCTGATATCCATCAGGGTCCCTGCACTTATTCTTTTACAAGTTAAGCATTGCCTTAAATGTGTTTGTTTGTATGAAGCAATGAAGCTATTGTACACTGCTGAAAAGTGGGGTACAAAAAATAATCGTACACAGACAGGCACAGTCCACAGCTTCCCCAGTATTTAAACAGAGTGAAGTTGAATTCTAGAGAACATTTTACTAGGGAGACATGAATGTGTCCTTAGAAATTAGGAATTAATGGAGAAATCAGTAAGCCCATATCAACTCTACTGGTAATTCTTAAATTCTCCACAAAGTTTCGCTCCAACATTTCAGCTGCATAAACTAAACAGGTGTGTTTTAACAGATGACATAACTCCGAGAGGGTGGTAAATGTTATTACTGATCCCATCAAATTCAGAAGCCCACATAAGGAGGGCCTACTGTTATACAACATTTTATCTCATATGTAAGGAGAAAGCAAGTTTATTAAGAACATTGTCACGCAGCTCAGTGAAGCGAAATATGCTGAGCTGTGTGAGGAGAGAGCAGGATATATACAGAAATATGGCACTTTCCTCCCCTCTCCCTAGCACCGGTGCAGAAATCTGCTGCTGTGCACCATGCACACACCTTTGCACCATAGTGCAAGGGTGTCTGCATGAGTCTAGCACAGGTTTTGTACCGGAAGAATAGCCTTCCGGCACGAAATACTATGCTTAGACTAACTTTAAAACTTTGCCTACTTTGCATGTGTGCTGTACACATGGAAAGTCGGAAAAGAAAGGAGAAATAAGAGCATCTATTTGTGAGAGTGCTTAGTTGGAAAGGGCACTATTTTTGGCACAACATCTATTTTCTTTTTTTAGTAAATATGGTTTTGCGTCAAAATTCTTGGGTGGTTGTATTGGAAAGCATATGCACCACCCTTGGTGCAAAGTAATGCACAGCTTTGCTATGCGCTGCTTTGCATTGATTTGATATGATTTTCCAGCGCAAAACAAGTTTTGCGCTGTTAAGTAAATAGATAAAAAAAGGATTTTGCTTCGATTTACACGCCTTAAAATCGTCGTAAATATACCCCTGAGTGATCTTTTCATACGGAATAATTGTTGCCAATCTATTTTGCTCAGTATTGAGATCACTTACAATGTAAAGTGTTGAATCATAAACGGAAACTTCGCCCTTTCACTCGAATGTATTGCCTAACCATGCACTCTGCCACGGTAAACAGATAAAAGTCCGAGACAATGGTTAGATACCCTGTAGCCCTGTGCACACCCTGTTATTAATTAACAGAACGGACTGCTTGTGGGTTGCCAGTACACGTTTTATTGGACAGAAAGAACCTGAGTGCAAGTTCCACAGTGTTTCAGATGAAAGCTGCCATTGTCGTGAAAACTCGAGTGTGGCTGTAGTGGGTGGAAAGTGATTTAACTCGACCAGCACTGAATGAGTGGGTAGTTTAACATGGCGTCAAAATTACTGTACTTCACAATCGCTGCTATTTTTGTGGCCTATTGTTTTTATAGCCCTCTTCCAGAAAACACCGAGGAGAGATGGAAAGTGACTTTATTAAGTTGGATGTTCGGAACAGTTACACGTGTGGTAAGTTCCACCTTGCATATTCATCCTTTGATTATTGTGACACACTTTAGAAGTACTGTTTGCTGATATATATATATATATATATATATATATATGTTAACTCTGTGATTAAATCCAACAGATGTACTGTAAAAAGATATTTCTAAATGTATTATTATGTACTGTAATTAATGTAGCTTATAAAGGGATACTTACATATACTTTTTAATGTATGAATCAGTTTATGAACTGAATATTGTTGGAATGGTCAGAATATATTCATCTTTATTTGAGAGTTCTGTTTATCTATTTCCTGTAAATGTATGAGGCCTTCTTTAAATAGTACAATAAAGATACAGAACTCTCATGCTGCTAATTTTATGCAAAAGCCGGGCAGCACAGATTAACTCACATGAAGCTTAGGGGAAGTGGAAACCAAGATTCTGTATTACACAAAGGGTCATATGTATGAAAACATTTTCCCATAGACACTGAATGGGTAAAACCCTTTTATACATCTGGCCCAAAGTACTAACACTTAAACAAATGAATATCCACCAGAACTATTTTACTACACAATATCGGCTTCATGTATAAAAGCAAAATGGCAGTTGCAAAGGTCAAATCTGAGCCTGGTATTTTTAATTGTGCACAACCAAAATTGTGATTCAGTGACACGTTAAAGCATCGCAATATGGGTTTGCGAGTAAATACCGATTCAGTGTTTGGAAAGCGTGTGTAAAGAGGACCTTTACACACGCTTTCCAAACAAACAAATACCAGTTGCTTACGGTTTTGTGACTATAATCTGGTCGCAAAACATTAACATTTTACCACCACATCAAAGATAACCATTCGCCAACGGGAAAGGACACCTTGTCCTCTGTGAATGTGTACGAAAACATATTTTAGGCGCAGGCAGTGTTACTTAAAAAACGGTTGTAAATGTTTTTCCATTTTTTTTTTAAACGCGGCTCGTGCTTCTATTAGAAAAGGACTGCATTTAAAAAAATGCTTTATTTAAAAGCAATACTAACGATGTTGGTTTGCTGAACCCATCAGGTCACCATGCCTGCCATTCATAGTGGGTCGCAATTTACAAGCTATCTCATGGAAAATACTAAGGTGGGTCGAATCGTAACCCATTACGGTTCGGTAATTTGTGAGCCAATTTAATACCAAATGGTTTGCAAAATACCACTGCATTTGGTAGAATCAGGACCACAAATTGCAGTCACTTCTACTAAATACAGTTTAGTACAATCCAAATGAGAAATTGCAAATTGGTAATATTTTTCAATTTACAATTAAGTGTTTGTAATATTTAGTACATGAGGCCATAGGTCTTATACTTAAGTTGAGGAAAATAAGGTAGTTCAAATAAAGACATACACATAAAAGTGAGCCTGAAGCAGTAAGTTATCACAAATACTTCCTAACTAGTGCCACAGTAATTGTTCAATGTAGGGGAACTACTGATGGTGGACATGGGTTACTATAGGTTACCAAAGTTCTCAGGCTGTCTCACAAATTAGAAATGGTGGGTGGAATATTTCTGCTGGTTGGATGTTGGGTACACTGTGGATTCTGCACTGAACCTGGGGTACCCAATGAACCCAACAGATCACAGTAAAAGCTAGGTAATTTATTGGAGATTAAAGTCCATTTTCACATTCATACCTCGATATATCTCGCATTTTGAGGGCTAATGGGATGATCTGAGCAGATCTGTAGTTAGGGGTGGCTGGCTGAACCAAAATAGCAACACAGTCCTAAAACTTAGGCACAGTAGGAACAGTCATCCTAGTCCTCTTCTGCAGAAAAGGGTATTTTTTCCAAGTGATGAATGGAATGGACTGATCTGGGACAATGCAGGCTCCACATAGTGCTGTTCGGATGTTCTGTGTGCAAGGCCCACATTGCTTTTGTGGACACTCTTACTTCATGAAGTGTAAGCAATCTTCAGTCAGTTAAGTCTTGCTGTATATGTTTCAGGTTCGAGGTCAGTTTTCCACAATGTGCAATAAAGTTTGCTCTTGGTCTAGGGGAGGTCTCAATACCAGGGCTTGTACAGACCGAAGACAAGGTAGTTCAATGATCAGAAGCAGTAAAATGCTCTGCTCTGCTCCTGACACACAGGCCCCTGGCTTGACAGATGGTGCTCCTTCCTGAACTGCAGATGAAACTAATGCGAGCACTGGCAGAGATCAAGGGCCAACCAACGAGCAAACTTTCTGTACACTTTTCAGATCTCCAATCTGGACAGCGTGTTTTGTTGCCTTCTTTCAAAGTCTTTTGCAGTGCAAGCAACAGCTAAAAAATGGCCTGAGTGAAGCAAGCATATATGTTCTCATATCAACTAAGACTAGAAAGGCCACCTGAAGGGGGACCTCAATTCTGTACAACATTATCCCATATGTATGTATGTGTTGGTATTTACATAACACAAAGACAAGAGGAGAAATAGACTATTGGAATGGATGGATTGAAAATGATTTGCAGTTCTCCATATCAGGTGTAAATTAACATATTTGCAACATAAATATGTTTACATTACACAGACACATTACAACCCCTTAATAATCTACAAAGTCTCACAGTTACGTATCGTAGTATACAGGCACTGTTTTTCAGATCTGCGTGCTACAAGTGGATGACTGGTTGAGACACTTCTAAAGCACAGAAACAACAGACATTGTATTCTTCTCACGTTACATTAGCCCTCAGGAACTTCATGCTTGTGTTTGATCTTACGAATTGGGCCCCGAACCAACGCCTGTTCTCTCTGCATGAAATTTGGGTTTCCTATTTGATCAAGAACTCCCTCTGCTCCCTCAAATAAGCAAACCATTCTACACCTGTATTCTGTTTTTTGAGCTACTTCCTAATATTCTTCCATATCTTTCAAGTTAATCCTGCCATTTTGTTTTGCAGGCTACTATTTTAGTCACCTGGATTATTGCAATTCTTTATTTCTAGGCGCACCTTCCTTTTTGTCACATGGAATTCAGTGTTTTCCGTATGCAGCTTCTCAGGTGGCACTAGGGGTTCTACGTCTTCTCCTGTTTCAGCGTGTCTCAATTCTTTTCATTGGTTTTCTGTATACATACACATCCTTTTTAAATCCATGTGAATTACCTTCAATGCTTTTTAATGTTCTGGTTGAGTTTATCTTTACCAAAAACAGGTTTGTTATGTACTTGGTTGTTCTCTTATGTCTTATAATGCTCAGTTGGCATTGGTTCCAAGGGTCTCCTGCTGACGCTTGACATCTCCCCTTTCATCTTATGTTCCATGACCAGTTAATTTTATTTCAAAGAGCCCTGAAAACAGAGGTTGTTAACTCACCAGACATAGAGCCTGATTACGACCTTGGTGGATGGGATTCTCTGTCACAAACGTGACGGATATCCCGCCCGTCGTATTACAAGTTCCATTATATCCTATGGAACTTGTAAAATGGAGGGCGGGATATCTGTCACTTTTTTGACAGAGTATCCCATCCGCCAAGGTCATAATCAGGCCCACAGTCTTCTCTGCTCTTCAGCAGCTTCCCATTTGTAAGGGCAAAGGTGCCACGTCTCCCCTACCTTTTGCAGGACATGAAGAGTGTCTGTCAGGCTGAATACAAGTTAGCCTGCTAGATACTCTCCTGGTTCAGGTCAGGCAGCCAGGAGATGAACATAAGCTAAATGTGCTGACTCCTGGCTGCCTGAGCTGAGCTTTGCTGGGCTGAGGAAGTCACAACTCCTGTTGGTGTGACCTCTTCAGCCAGGCAAAGGTGCCTCAAGGCCCTCCCCCTGATGGCAAGGGGGAACATCACCGATTGCTTCAGACCTGTGTGCATTAGTTTTAGGCCCTGAAGTGCCCAGGTCCATGTATCAATCAGTGACATCTCGCCACAGGGTGGGGTGGGGTTAGCAGTCGCACTGACCCCATCCAACTATGTGATGAGATTGGGACTGCTGCCTTCCCTCATTGGCTGACCTAAGGTCAGTCAATGAGGGAAGGCAACAATCCCAACCCTCTGGGACCATCGAGGCTTCCCTTTCAGAACTGCTGCTCTTGAAGTAAGTTTTATTTTTTTTATGTTTGGTGCATGTGTGTATTAATATGTGTATTTGTTAGTCAGTGTTGTGAATGGGTGTGAGTGAGGTGTATATGTGCATATGTAACCCCCCTCATAAAATTGCCACCCACCACTGATGCTCTTACTGCTAAGGTACAGTACCTCTTTGTTTTCTTCTTGTTCTCCGATTTGGTCTTTCTAGTGCCAAGCCACCTTTTAGGTAACTGCATGCTTCAAAAAACACATAAATAAATAAATAAATGAATTAATAAATACATAAATAAATAAATACTTCATTAACATATGAATAAACAAAGCATGACACAAATACACAATGCACATTCCTGGGATGGAATTAAGGATCTCAGTTTTATAGGAAAGAGTTGGTAGGCTGCCTCCCTACAAAAGGTCCAAGTACAAAGGCCTGAGCCCTTGAACTAGAATCAGTTGGCAACAACCACCAATCTTTCCATTTTCTTGTATGTGGAGGACAGTAGCCACTATTGACAATGTATATAAGACTTTCAGTGAGTTAGACCCAATTTAGCAGATCTTTTTTCTCTGATGATAGAATGCCAGTGAAAAATAGGTTATCCTATAATGGGCTATGAGACATTACTTTCACTCATTAAAAGCCCAAGGTAGATCAAAAAAGGTTAAACTGAGTCAGATTTGCATTATGACCCTTGTCAATGTAAAATACTTTCATTCTTACCACATGTAGGCATATATTCATGACTTATGACAGTTGAAAAGTATGAGCATAGCTCAAAGTAGAGCTCATTGTCTAAATTCATGCAGGTGCAAAGTATGATCATGTATAGATCTGTGACTGAGTCAGCATGAAGCAGAAACATGCATATGTGATGTATTTTATGCATGCTCTGCTTATTGGAGGGATTCAACACACATGCATACATAAAAAAAGTAACTTGAACATCAACAAACAGCCTATCCTGAAAGCTCTTACTGTGAGGTTTACACAGTCAGCATTATCAAGAAACTACCACCCAAACAACTGCTCAGGGCATGAAGAGGAAGTAGAGTATCTCCAATGAAAAGGTTTAGGTCCATATTTATAATTTGTTTTGCAATGCAGCAAGCCACTGTGCTGCGTGCGTGAAAAGGCAGGAATGCACAGTATTTTACATTATATGGTGCATTCCTGTCATTTCCTAGCACTGGTGCACTTTTGGCTGCCTAGCGCCAACACATGCATCCTTGAATCACTCGCAAGGGTGCCTATAGGCAGGATTGTTTTTGTGCACCTTCCAGCACAAAAACAATCTTTAGTGGCACTTTCTTTATTCTATGTGTGCTTTAGACAGCAGCACACCTAGAACGAGGAATAAACAAGAAGAAGCAAAAATATTTCTCCTTGTTTTTCCCCTGATGAAGAAGTGTACAATTCTGACACATTCCCATGTATACCAGTGTTCATAAATCTGGGAATGAGTCAGAAGCCATGTGTGGATGAATGGGAACACCGATGCTTCACCGAAGGAATGCCTCCCTGCTTCAGAATCACGCAAGGCAGCAAGCTGTGCTGTGTTAGTCTAGATTTATCAAGCCATCCATGGTCACACAAGGTGAAGCACTAGAAATAGTAGTAGTAGCAGTAGTAGTAGTAGTAGTAGTAGTAGTAGTAGTAGTACCAAGAGTACCACTTGTACCAGTGGTAGTACCAGTGGTACCTGTAGTAGTGGCAGCAGTAGTAATAGTAGCAATAGTAGTAGTATAAGTAGTAAATGTAGTATTGGTGTTAGTAGTAGCAGTAAAAGTAGTAGTACAAGGAGTAGTTGTAGTCATAGTAGTAATAGAGTAATAATTCTGGATGGTTAGATACCCTTCTGAAATTTGTTAATACTAGATGTGAGAACAGCAAAGCTTGGACAAACCAGAAGGAATAACTAGCCAAAATAGAAAGTGTTTTTTTAAATTGCACTATAATGTATCCTGTGGAGCCTTCACAGTATATTTTAGATAGGTAGTATGCTACTCCGTTGGACATGCCTAGATGGAGGGATGTATATGTTGAGTGATGAGTATTACATCCAGACTTAGATCTATATATTTACCTTCATAATAATGGGGTAATGGATATTAAGGATATAATATTTTTTGCAAGATGATATTTTTTCACTCATTATTGAGACATGCACCCGCACTAGTGCCCTACAATTAGACGATATAGTTTCTCCCCCTAGCAGATTGTCTCTCTGGTAGAAATACAACTTAGCAATGAACTTTGATGTATGAGGTGGTTGTAGGTCAGAACCACATTGAAAAAAAAAACAAATTTCCATAGTGGCAGGTAAAATAGGATTGTAAAATCAGTAAAAGGTTTTGGCACCATTTGGGGCCAAGTTGCATACCAGACAAGTTCATTGAGTTTAGACACTGTACGCTAGATTTGGGGCAAAGTTATTCTAAGTGAAATTATCAGATATTACTGGTTCCCTTCAGAAGGCCTCATGTTCAAAATTATATACTGACTTCCATCCAGACAATGGATGGGGCGGAGGTGCTAGACAATATACAACAAATCATTATTTTACTTTGATATGTGTGCGCTCTGTCCTATTATCTTTGTAGCCTTGGATGAAGAATGGGATAAATCAAAGTATTTGAGCATTGAGCAAGTATTTGAGTATAGTTTGAAATAAGTAAATGCAAAAGTCCACCTCCCAAACTAGAACATGGTTTCCACTCAGGTGAAAAAAGGTTTTTTCAAAGTATTAAAGGTCAGTTCATGTAAAACTGTGGTATTTAGTTAAAGGGGCTTTTGTTGGTGTGGCAGTTAGGGATTCCTGAGCAATGGGCATAGGCCCTCATTATGACCCTGGTGGATGGCATTATTTTGGATAAAAGTACTGCCAACAGGCTGGTGGTACCTTTCCCCAAAATATGACATTGGCAGTTTGGCTCAAGCCAAACCGCTAATGTACCACTCCGTCCGACAGGGCGGTAACAGCCCTTGGGCTGGAGACTTCGGTCTCCAGCCAAACGGCGTCACAATTCCACCCTCGGGATTTTGACCCCGCCTACTGTCCTGGTTTTCGTGGCAAACTTACCGCCATGAAAACCATGGCGGTAGGCACTATCAGTGTCAGGGGATTCCTTCCCTGGCACTGATAGGGGTCTTCCCTGCCCCCTCCCCCTCCCCAGAGTCCTCCCTCCCGCATGCATACATTCATACACACACAGCAGCACACACTGACAAACATACAAGAACACATGCATTTACACAACACAACATACATGCATACTCAGACCCATACCTGCACAGACGCATTCTACACAACTCACACCCGCATGCACGCATATATTGACAGTCACACACAACCCCCCCACACACACAACACTCCCCACCCCCTCCCTTGTCAAAGAACCCGACTTACCTGCTTGCAGGGGGTCCTCTGGGAGGAGACCGGCTGCGGCACTGCTGCCAGCAGCAGCGTCCACCAGCGGAACACTGCCAGGCCATATCATGTGTTATGATACAGTCAGCAGCGTTCTACTGGCGAGGCACTGCTGCTGCCAGCAGTGCCACCTTACCACCATCCGCCGCCATGACCGTAGGCGAAATTCCACCAGCCTTCTGGCGGAATTCCGGCTACAGTCATAATTTGGCAGGCGGTAGGTAGCCACGGCCATGGTCTTTTGGAGGCCGGCGCCGTGGTGGTAGGCGTGATTTACCGTCAGGGTCTTAATGACCCCCATAGTCTTTTATTAGGGACCAGTTGGAAAGGAGTCTGAAGTCAAATTTCTACAATTGGACTGACTGCCAAACATTGACAGCAGTCCAACAATGTTGCCTAAGTGAGGCTGAATCTCCCGGGTGGCCAGCCTGATGAAGATGTCTTTTGGCTAGGACATTCACGGGTAATGGATTAATTCATTCAAACTGTAGTGACTGTGAAGTGGGATTAAGATCAGTGGTAAAGTATGATTATAAACATGCCCATCTCCAGAATTACTGGGATTCAGAAACGCCTGCTCCAAATTTTTCAATGGAAAAGGCTTCTTTTACAAATACAGTAGGAGGCAATGTGTATCTGGGAATTGGATAGAATATATTTGATCGCGTTGGTAACATATATTAAGGGGGTGGTTAGCAAACCTTCAAGGTGGCCCAAATGAGCTGCATAGATTAGGATTATTAAATCATTTAAATCATACAGTAAACACCTGAATGCAGACCTTTCAGGAATTTTGGTTAATTAACAATTGATGGAGATTCCATTCTATGCATTTCACTGCATCTGCTGTCTGAAACGTGAGTTTTTAAATGGAGCCACATCTCTTGTGTTGCTCACATCATTTCATCCGTTCATTCTACTGCTGCTGACTTACACAGGCATGTTTTTTGAGCTTGAAGACGTTTTTTGCCATTGCGATCACTAATGGTGTCCTTAACAGAGGGTGTGTGTTGATGTTTGGGGTATAATTGATTGCATAGTGCATTTGGACCCGAACATCATGATTGTAACTAGCATGATGTGGTTTGGCATGTAGTCACACAGTTTGGAAGGTGCTGGAAGTGTTTTTTTATTCTGGTTTGTGACATTGTGATTAACAGTCCTCCTTGTTTCCTGATGATTAACAGTCCTCCTTGTTTCCTGTTTTTTTTCTCTTTTTTCTCATCTTTTCTGGTTCATTTTCATTCAGCATTACCCCTAAAGAAGGGACATCTGGTCCCGAAATGCATTGGGTGTCATCTTAAATTTTGGACCATGCTCATTGGTAGAATTTTCTGTGACATTCATTGCTGGATTTCTAAGGAATTTTATTGTTTGGTTTTGATGAAACTGTGCCTGTACATTTATGTAGCTAAGGTCAGTTTGTGATTGAAGGGATGCATTTTTATTTGGTATTACATTTTGATGTCTTGTTTTTAAACTTTATAAAACAGTAACACAACAATCCCTTACAGAGCACACTGGGTCCAAGCCATTGATGGCCTGGAGTTCTTTTTCAATGTTTGTCTGTGCAGCTGGTATGGCCTATCCCAGTGTGGCACCCCACAATCTGTGAAGCCTGACAACATAGAGTTTATAGTGAGTTGTTCAGGTGTGCATCATACACTTGCATTATCACATTGTGAGGTCTTGCCATATCTCACTATAATTGTATCTTAGTTGCCTATTAACGATGAGGTTGCTGCCTGATACCTGGGCCATTCCATGGCACCTGAAACATCAGTTTATCACTTTAGAGAACATTTTATGATGATCCCTAAATCAACTTTGTGTTGTGAGACCTGCATTGACCATAAGGAGGCCATTCACTTTATTTGTTGCCTGAGATACACACAACACTGCATTCACCTGTGTTGTGCCAGTATCTGGAAATGCCAGCTGTGTTTTTTTAAGATTTCACTGCAGTGTGTAATGAGGGCATTGGTGTTTGTTGAATGTGGTGTATGTGAATTTGATGAGGGGTGGAGAGTATTTATTATTGACATCCTACAAGTGCACTGGAGAGCCATCAGTGAGGTGCCTGGTCATTCTCCTAAGGTTCATGTGCATCAACTTCTTAAATTCATCTCTCTGTGGTTACCATTCTCAGCACATCACCTGATTGATGTTGCAAAATCTCCCCTTGGCAGTGAAATGGTGTGGTGGATCATGTTCCATATTTCTAGTGCTTCATGTTGGGAACAACGCTTTCCTTAACCTCAACTTCGTTGTTTTGTGCCTTAACCACGCATGTGCTCAACAACACACATGCGTGGTTAAGACACAAACAAGAGAGTCGGCTGAGGAGGACAACGCAATGAGGTGACGACTCAGGTAAGTTGGGCGGGGCGGGGGGCCAGGGTATTTTCTGTTTTAGGGGTGGGGGTGGGGGGTCGGGGTTTTAGGTTTAGGGACGGGGATGGGGGGTCGGGGTAATTTCTGTTTCAGGGGTGGGGGGTGGGGATGGGGGGTCAGGGTTTTAGGTTTAGGGCCAGGGGTGGGGGTGTCGGGTATTTTCTGTTTTAGGGGTGGGGGGCAGGGTGGGAGGGTCAGTGTTTTAGGTTTAGGGCTGGGGGTGGGGGGTCGGGGTATTTTCTTTTTTGGGGTGGGGTGGGGGGTCGGTGTTTTAGGTTTAGGGCTGGGGGTGGGGGTTAGGCTATTTTCTTTTTTAGAGGTGGGGGTGGGGTTTTAGGTTTAGGCCTGGGGGTGGGGGGTCAGGGTTTTAGGTTTAGGGCTGAAGTGGGGGGTCACGGTATTTTCTGTTTTAGTGGTGGGGTGTGGGGGTTTAAGGTTTAGGGCCGGGGGTCGGGGTATTTTCTGTTTTAGGGGCGGGGCGGGGGTTGGGGGGTCGGAGTATTTTCTGTTTATGGGGTGGGGGTGGGGGGTCGGGGTTTTAGTTTTAGGGGCGGGGTGCGGTGGGTGGTTGGCGTTTTAGTTTTAGGCCCGGGGGAGGGGTGTCATGGTATTTTCAGTTTTAGGGGGTCGTGGTAGAGGGTTGAGGTTTGAGATTTTACGGGTGGGGTGGGGGGTTGGGTAGTTTTAGGGGCAGGGTGGGGGGTTGGGGGGATTTAGGTTTAGGGGCAGGGTGGGGGGCTCGGAGTAGTTTTAGGGGCAGGGGTGGGGGTCGGGGTATTTTAAGTTTTAGGGGCGGGTGGGGGGTTGGGATTTTAGGTTTTAGGGGTGGGTTGGGGGTCAGGTAATTTTAGGGGCAGGGTGGGGGGTTGGGTGGGTTTTGGTTTAGGGGCAGGGTGGGGGGCTCGGGGTAGTTTTAGGGGTGGGGGTTGGGGTACTTTAGGTTTCAGGGATGGGGTGGGGGTTGGGGTTGTTTTAGGTTTTGGGGGTAGGGTGGGTGTCAGTTTTAGGGGGGCGGGGGTGGTGGCTTGGGTTTTAGGTTTTAGGGTTGGGTTGGGGGGGTCGGTTAATTTTAGGGGCAAGGTGGGGATTGGGGGGGTTTAGGTTTAGGGGCAGGGTGGGGGGCTCTGAGTAGTTTTAGGGGTGGGGGTACTTTAGGTTTCAGGGATAGGGTGGGGTGGGGTTGGGGTTGTTTTAGGTTTTGGGGGTAGTGGGGACGCATGCAGGAACAATGGATGCCTATCACTAATGCCTTTACCAGGAATGACTTTACAGCAAATAATCGTTGTTTAGGCATTCGTGATAAAGGCATTAGTGGTAACAACGAGGTCGTTGTTCTGACCTTGTTGTTCAGGCGTTCGTTGTTCCGGCAGGCGGCGTTCCGACATACATTCCTTCATGTTTGAGTCATTGGTTGCTCTTGTGCCTGTTAGATTGAGACCTAATTTGCTGAAATTTCCATGGATATTGTGAGAATGTTTGATGCATCACCATCATTTGAATTAGCCACGATAACTCAAATGGTGATGAAGAATAAGGACAAACAAATTTCCCATTATGATTATGTTGGGTTGTTTAGTCTTAGAACATCAGTAATGCAGTAATACTGCATTACCCATATTCAGGTACAACATCTGTTGCAGCAAAGACAGTGGTCCATACTGCAGCAAGGTAACACAGCTTCTAAATATAAAACAAATCTGTCATTGTATCCTGCTATGTTGTTAGCTCTAATTTGGTTAGCCTTGACACTGCAATGATTGTCCAGCCTAAATGCCTTTGCTGGCATTTCTTTCAAACATCACAGTGTCACTTGCTTTTAATGGCAAGTGTTTTGTGATAGAACGTTGGCTATGTTTTAGGTCACTATTGCATTTACAACAGTCACCTTTGTCTTGACATTTCACTCCTCCAGTGTCTACATCTTTAGCTTAAACCACAGTTGACACAGCAAGCATGTTTTTGTCTAATAACTCCCAGTGTTAAAACTGCAGTGCTAGGGTCAGTCCTTCTTCTTATGGCCCGGGAGTTATGGTGATGGTCACTCAAGATGTTTTTCTCTATTATGTGAAGTCATCCCACATTCTCTGCAAACCCTTCACTGCACACAAAATACACCATGGTGGTTGTTGTGCTCACCTTCCAGACTTCCTACAGTGGCACATACGTGACTTGGGTTGAAGATTGAAACTGGAATTGTGTGACAGCTTTACTTCAGGTGTCAGAAACTGGGTTACTGGTCGACTGGGGTTTGAGCCCTGGCCAAGCAGCAACCACAATCCTAATTTGGGTAAGGAACAAGCAAACCCCACATTAGTATCCAGATTGGGCAGAAATACTAATGCCCAGACTCCTACTGCCAAATCCGTCTATTTTTCCATTTGTTATAGAACTGTTTTTGTCTCTGCTGTGCTACTTCTAAATTTGTGTGGGCCAGTTCCATAAAGCTTCCCTAAACAAGCCTTTAATTGTCTATTATAATCTAGCCAGGTTTTTGGCTTTGCCTGGGTTATTATTCTCCCATGCCTCTTTGGTATTTCTTTTTTTTTAGTAATTGTTTTCATTTGCAGTTTAACCGAGACATAGCATATCCAGATAGACTTTACATGGAAATCTCTTTGCTGTGTCTCCAGACCAAAGAATACACACACACATATATCTATATATAAATATATATATCAAACCAAAACCCTTTCAGGGATAGAGCGACGCATAAATTATGCAAAAAACAAAGGAGAACTCTGGGAAGTTCCCAATTTTAGGTGGAGAGCTGCTCTAGTAAGGAGCACCCGGCAACACCAGCGACACTCTAGATTTGCTCACCTCAAATGTCTGCTTATCTAGCAAAGTCTTTAAGCATAGGATTAGCACAGTACTATCCTCACCGAGCTAGATAGTGACAAAGTCTTTTGCCATTTGTACAGCAAAATCTTTAAGCATAGGATTGACATAGTGTCATCCTTGCCGAGCTGTAAAATGACAAAAGCCATTTACCACTCCAGGCACAGTATTACAGCTTTGGACTGGTCAAATACCATCCAAGCCAACCTGGAATGAGTAAAGCAACCCCTGACACGTGTTTCGCTCTCATTAGAGCTCTTCAGAGGAGTATAGCTTTGTCCAGACACAAGGGAGCACCCAGTATAAGTCAAACCAAAACCCTTTCAGGGATAGAGCGACGCATAAATTATGCAAAAAACAAAGGAGAACTCTGGGAAGTTCCCAATTTTAGGTGGAGAGCTGCTCTAGTAAGGAGCACCCTGCAACACCAGCGACACTCTAGATTTGCTCACCTCAAATGTCTGCTTATCTAGCAAAGTCTTTAAGCATAGGATTAGCACAGTGCTATCCTCACCGAGCTAGATAGTGACAAAGTCTTTTGCCATTTGTACAGCAAAATATTTAAGCATAGGATTGACATAGTGTCATCCTTGCCGAGCTGTAAAATGACAAAAGCCATTTACCACGCCATGCACAGTATTACAGCTTTGGACTGGTCAAATACCATCCAAGCCAACCTGGAATGAGTAAAGCAACCCCTGACACGTGTTTCGCTCTCATTAGAGCTCTTCAGAGGAGTATAGCTTTGTCCAGACACAAGGGAGCACCCAGTATAAGTCAAACCAAAACCCTTTCAGGGATAGAGCGACGCATAAATTATGCAAAAAACAAAGGAGAACTCTATGACACTATGTCAATCCTATGCTTAAAGATTTTGCTGAACAAATGGCAAAAGACTTTGGCCCGTATTTATACTCCGTTTGCGCCGAATTTGCGTCGTTTTTTTCGACACAAATTTGGCGCAAAACTAACGCCATATTTATACTTTGGCGTTAGACGCGTCTAGCGCCAAAGTATTGGCAAATAGCATCATTTTTTTGCGTGAACGCCTTCCTTGCGTTAATGAGATGCAAGGAAGGCGTTCCCGTCTAAAAAAATGACGGCGACGCAAATGCGTCGTATTTATACTCCCGGGCAAAAATCACGCCCGGGAGTTGGCGGGTCAAAAAACCCCGCATTTGCGCCACTATTTAACGCCTGGGTCAGGGTAGGCGTTAAGGGGCCTGTGGGCTCAAAATGAGCCCACAGGTGCCCTCCCCTGCCCCCAGGGACCCCCCCTGCCACCCCTGCCCACCCAGGAGGACACCCAAGGATGGAGGGACCCACCCCAGGGACATTCAGGTAAGTTCAGGTAAGTATTATTTTTTATATTTTTTTGGGTGGCATAGGGGGGCCTTATTTGTGCCCCCCTACATGCCACTATGCCCAATGACCATGCCCAGGGGACACAAGTCCCCTGGGCATGGCCATTGGGCAAGGGGGCAAGGGGGCATGACTCCTGTCTTTACTAAGACAGGAGTCATGAAATGGCGTCTGGGCGTCGTAAAAAAATGGCGCAAATCGGGTTGAGGTGATTTTTTTGCCTCAACCTGACTTGCCCCATTTTAAGACGCCCTAACGTCATTTTTTCCCAACGCCGGCGCTGCCTGGTCTACGTGTTTTTTTTCCACGCAAACCAGGCAGCGCCGGTCTGCTTGCGCCGGCTAACGCCATTCCATAAATACGGCGCCCGCATGGCGCTTCAGAATGGCGTTAGACGGCGCTAAATTTTTGGACGCTAAACTGCGTTAGCGCAGTTTAGCGTAAAAAAGTATAAATATGGGCCTTTGTCACTATCTAGCTCGGTGAGGATAGCACTGTGCTAATCCTATGCTTAAAGACTTTGCTAGATAAGCAGACATTTGAGGTGAGCAAATCTAGAGTGTCGCTGGTGTTGCAGGGTGCTCCTTACTAGAGCAGCTCTCCACCTAAAATTGGGAACTTCCCAGAGTTCTCCTTTGTTTTTTGCATAATTTATGCGTCGCTCTATCCCTGAAAGGGTTTTGGTTTGACTTATACTGGGTGCTCCCTTGTGTCTGGACAAAGCTATACTCCTCTGAAGAGCTCTAATGAGAGCGAAACACGTGTCAGGGGTTGCTTTACTCATTCCAGGTTGGCTTGGATGGTATTTGACCAGTCCAAAGCTGTAATACTGTGCCTGGAGTGGTAAATGGCTTTTGTCATTTTACAGCTCGGCAAGGATGACACTATGTCAATCCTATGCTTAAAGATTTTGCTGTACAAATGGCAAAAGACTTTGTCACTATCTAGCTCGGTGAGGATAGCACTGTGCTAATCCTATACTTAAAGACTTTGCTAGATAAGCAGACATTTGAGGTGAGCAAATCTAGAGTGTCGCTGGTGTTGCAGGGTGCTCCTTACTAGAGCAGCTCTCCACCGAAAATTTGGAACTTCCCAGTGTTCTACTTTGTTTTTTGCATAATTTATGCGTCGCTCTATCCCTGAAAGGGTTTTGGTTTGACTTATACTGGGTGCTCCCTTGTGTCTGGACAAAGCTATACTCCTCTGAAGAGCTCTAATGAGAGCGAAACACGTGTCAGGGGTTGCTTTACTCATTCCAGGTTGGCTTGGATGGTATTTGACCAGTCCAAAGCTGTAATACTGTGCCTGGAGTGGTAAATGGCTTTTGTCATTTTACAGCTCGGCAAGGATGACACTATGTCAATCCTATGCTTAAAGATTTTGCTGTACAAATGGCAAAAGACTTTGTCACTATCTAGCTCGGTGAGGATAGCACTGTGCTAATCCTATGCTTAAAGACTTTGCTAGATAAGCAGACATTTGAGGTGAGCAAATCTAGAGTGTCGCTGGTGTTGCAGGGTGCTCCTTACTAGAGCAGCTCTCCACCTAAAATTGGGAACTTCCCAGAGTTCTCCTTTGTTTTTTGCATAAATATATATATATATATATATATATATGTATATATATATATATATATATATATATAAAACATCCCCACCCCTCCCTCTCCCCCCCAAATCCCCCTACAGCACCCATCAACACGTTGAACAGTCCCATGGTTCAGTTCTTTTAGCACCCTCGTTGGTCTCTGCAGTCTCTCCTGTTGCTGAGCGCAAAGGAGTATCTCCCTTATCCCCCATAATCCATGATCGCCGGTCGACTATATCTCCAGGGAATAGTATGTCATCCAAGCTCCCCATATATTTTGGAACTTCCCTGGGCATCCTCTATTTGTATATGGCATTTTTTCCCCCATCATGAACCCGTCCATTCCCCTCCTCCATATGCCCATCGAGGGGCATTTCTCTGAGCCCCATAGGCAGGCTATATCCCTTTTGGCTACCATCAAACCCAGTCCGCACAGTGTAAGCTTTCTCCGGGGCAAGTCTATATCATTAGGTATTCCTAGTAGAATGTACTTGGGATCTAGGGGGATTGGCACCAACAGCACCCCCGCCAGCTCACCCATCACCTTACTCCAAAACTCCCTGATCTTGGGGCATTGCCATAAAACGTGAAAAAAGGATCCGACATTACCACAACCTCTAATGCAATCTGGGTGTCTCACCCTCCCCATCAAGTGTAGTCTTTGTGAGTCGTAATATACTCTGTGTAAAACTTTAAACTGTATTAGCCTGAGTCGTGCCCTAATCGCCACATCTGTGGGGAACATTAGTGCCGCCTCCCAGTCAATGTTTTCCATCGTTCCCAGTTCTGCCTCCCATTTATTATGCAGGCTTACCAGTGTTTTTGGCATTTATTGTTTATGGTCTTATATATTACGGATGTCGCTTTAGCAATTATCTCACCCATTAGTAGTCGGCCCTCTAAAGGGGCGTACTCTGGTATTCCTTCTCCCGGGAGTTTCTCCGCCTTCCATGCATGTCTCAGGCGAGTGTCATGGAAATGCTGTTTGCTTCTCAGTGCAACTCCATTTGAATGGACTCAAAGCGCATAATGTCCCCATTCTCCATCACGTCCCCAACTTTTGAAATGCCAATCCGGTCCCAGCCCTGGTAACCCTCCAATTTCCTAATTTCAAATACCCAGCCCCCCTCCCATAGTGGGGTTTCTTTTGTGGGACGTCTATGCCACCCCATCATCTTATTAGCTCTGGTCCAGGCCTTCAAGGCCACCTTTGTAGCAAGTGGGGGCTGATCCTGTTTCCCTCATATAAGAGTTGCCTACATGACCTCCCCGCCCACTGTAACGGCTCCGGGCGGAAGGAGGGGTGATCCTCCAATGCGAATAACCAATTGTTAATGTTGACTAGGTATGCCGCCCAGTAGTATGCCTCTATATCTGGTAGGGAAAGTCCCCCTGCTTATTGATTGCGTTGCAGCATTTTAAGAGCTATTCATGGATGTTTCCCCTCCCATAGGAAGAGCTGCATGTCCCCTTCTATGGCCCTGAACAGGCTTGGGGGGAGCTGATAGTATGTGTTTTGTAAAACATACAGGAGCTTTGGTAAAGGAAGCATTTTACTCATTTCCACCCGTCCCATCAATGGAAGAGGTAGTGTTTTCCATCTGTCGAAGTCCGTCTTGCATTCCTTCAACACCCTCCCCAGGTTACGACCAATGCATCTGTCAGCTTCATGTGTCACGTAAATGCCGAGATAAGTGAAGCCCTCTTCTGTGCACTGCAACCGCATCAGCAATGGGGGCAGCCGGGTGTCTCCTCGTGGTGCATGTAGGATCAACTTATCCAAGTTAATACAGTATCCTGAGTGTCTCCCATATTCCTCAATCAGGAGAAAAAGCCTTGTAGAGGTCACCTCTGGGCGGGTGATGTACAAGAGGACATCGTCCGCATATAAAGAAATGCGTTCCTCCTCCTCTCTTAGTCTAAAACCGTATAAGTTTGAGCAGGTGCGGATCCTACACACTAGAGATTCCAGAGTAAGGGCGAACAGTAGGGGGGATAGTGGGCATCCTTGTCTTGTGCCCCTTGCGATGGGGAACTCTGAGGAGAGGACTCCATCTACCCTCACCGCCGCCACTGGGCTGCAGTAAAGCAGGCGCACCCACCCTCTATATTTTGGTCCGAAACCAAATCGTGTGACCGTAGCCTCTAAGAAGGGCCAGTGCACTGCATCAAAGGCCTTCTCTGCATCCAGGGCTAGGAACAGGTGAGGCTCTGGGTGGACCATGGTAGTGGCCAGCCACACATGCGCCCATCTCAGGTTATGTCTTGTGGATCGTCCCGGCATAAAGCCAGTCTGGTCCATGTGAACTAGTGGAGAGATAACTCCCATCAATCGGGTTGCCAACACAGTGGCCAAGACCTTCACCTCTACATTTAACAGGGATAACGGTCTGTATGATGCACACTTACATTTGGATTTCCCTTCTTTATATATCACTGCTACCTCAGCTCTCCTTAAGTCTGGGGGAAGGACTCCTTGCTCACTGGCCTTCAGAAACATATTTAATAGATGAGGAGCCAATACCTCTCGGAAGCTTTTAAAGATCTCTGCCGGAAACCCATTTGGGCCTGGAACTTTGCCCGGTCTAAGCCTCGTCAGCTCGGCCGAGATCTCCTCTAGGGTAATGTCTCCCTCTATTCCTTCCCGTCCCTCCATGTCTAGGACTGAAATATCTATCCTGTCCAGGTATTCAGTGATGCGGACCACGCTTTCTAATGATCTTGCTTTGTAGAAGTCTCTGTAATAGCAAGTGAATGT
Organism: Pleurodeles waltl; assembly: GCF_031143425.1. NCBI lineage: Eukaryota > Metazoa > Chordata > Amphibia > Caudata > Salamandridae > Pleurodeles > Pleurodeles waltl. The sequence continues at coordinate 165,590,027 of NC_090450.1, read as the reverse complement.
CTCTGCGATATCTTTATCGGCGGAGACTCTGTTCCCCTCTTAGGACTCTACCTCCTGAATCCATCTAGCCTCTCTTTCCTTCCTCCCAAGCCAGGCAAGACATTTCCTAGCTTTGTCCCCAGTCTCGTACAACCTGTATTGGGCCGCCTGGAGGTGATTCCTGGACTCTTTTCCTGCTGTCTCAACTCTTGTTGCCGAAGAAGCAAGGATGTAGGCGTCCACACCACCTCCCCTTCAATTTCTAGGAGCTTACCTTCCATATCACTCAGTTGTTCATTGTCCCTTCGCCTTTTATGAGCCACTCGATTTTGTGCACTATCTCGAAACACTGTCTTGTAGGCTTCCCACAACACCACCGCAGATTCCACTGACCCCACATTTTCTTGAAAGTATAAGTCAGTATCCACCCGTAATCCTCTCGCCACTTCGTGGTCTTGCAAATCCCAAGCATGCAGCCTCCACCCCTTGCACCCCCCTGGCCTCCCTCCCAGACACACCATCAAAGGGGAGTGGTCCGACAGCCCCCTTGCCAGGTATTCAGCCCGATGTAGTTTGCCTACCTCTCCAGCCGGGGCGAAGATATAGTCTAGGCAGGAGAAAACCCTATGAGCCCTGGAGAAATATGAGTACTTTCTTTCCATTGGATGCATCCGTCTCCATAAGTCCGTCAGCCCCAAGGCTGCAGCAAACCCATTGAGTGGGGTAGCCAGGCCCGGGGTCAGCCCACCCCGGATCTATCCATCCTTGTTTCCATCGCATCATTTAAATCCCCTCCAAGTATGTGAAGTGAGGAAGGGGACCCCAATAGGATCCTTGCTACCTTCTCTAAAAGGGGGCCCTGGAGTCTCGGGGGGCATATGCACTCAACAACAGAACCTCTCTCCGTCCCCAGAACCCCTCCACCCCTACAAAGCGACCATCTGGGTCCTCCTAGTGATGAGTGACACGAAAGGAGGGGACCGACGGATTCAAATCACTACCCCCGTGGAACCAGATGTGTACCCCGTGCGTGCAAGCACTACATAAGGACCCCTACTTAGAAATGCACACTTCGTACCTCTGAGATGGGTTTCCTGGAGGAGCACTATGTCTGGCTTCTGTCTTTTGATATATTGGGAGACTAGTCCTCTCTTAACCATGTCTCCCAGATCATTTACATTCCAGGAGAGGATAGTAAAGCCCTGTTCATTCTAGGAGGGCATCACCCTGGCTTCATCATGGGGGCCATTTTAAGCAGTGAATTTCAGTAACAAAGCTCCATGACCGTTTGGACCTCCAGGAGCTTAATCCCCGGCTCCTTTCACCTATTGGCCGTGTTGGCCATGGCTCTGCATTATGTTACTTTTTTTGGGCGGGTGGGGGAATGTAATCCCAGCCTCGGGAGTACTACCATTTTTATCCTGGAAAAAATTTGGGATGAAACTGATGAGGGCATTAGAGAGCTTTAGAAGAGCACCAGATGACACTACATAGGGTCAGGCTTTATTTTTAAATAGGCACTGATGAGATTAAGTAATTTGCACATAATCAAAGGATGGTAGCCGATGCCAGGACTCCAGCCTAGTTCCCCAGTTCTGAAGTCAACAGCTCTAACTGCTAGGCCACATCTCCTCCTTTGACAAAACTGGTGAAAGCACAGCGTAGCTGACAGTGAAAAGCTCCATGGGGCTGTGGCAGGGGGCCCCTGCACTGCCATGCCATGCCAGTGGCATGGGCAGTGCAGGGGACCCCAGGGGCCCATCGTTTCCCCTTTCCTCCAGCCGTTTCATGGCGGTTCTTACCGCCATGAAAAGGCTGGCGGGAGGGGGACTTGTAATCCCCTGCAAGCAGCTCTGCCCTGGAGGATTACTTCCGCCGGTGCGACGCTGCGGTCGTAATCCCCCATGGAAGCACCGCCAGCCTGTTGGCGGTGCGTCCTCCAAAACAGCCCTGGCGGTCGAAGACCACCAGGGTTGTAATGACCCCCTATGTCTTTCTGGTATCCGTCTTGCTTTGTCAGTGCCACAGAAATGAACTCTGGTTTCATTGTTCCCACATTCAGATTTGTCACAGAGGCTGGGCGCTCTGGAGTCTCATGTCTGTCTCTATTTACCTGTTCCTACACCATTTACAGTTTGTCTTCTCTATTCTGTTTTTCAGGTTGCTAAAAATCATTTATTGGAAACTATTTTTGTTCTTTTGTCTAGTGATATTATTAATGGTACTTTGGCGCCCTCCGCTGGTCACAGTAATTAATGCAGGGTCCTTGTTCTGTTTACAATACCATGATGAAAGCTACCGATTCAAAGCACCTACCAGTGGTTCCCAAACTGTGTGCGGCGCCCCTGGCTAGTTTTGACGGCGCACCAGGGAGCCGCGGTGCACAGATTGGGAACCACTAGGATAGGGAAACTGTCTCTCCAATAGTATAGTGCGCAACTATTTGTGTCTGTGTCTGCGGGTTAGCCGTGCAACTTACCAATAACAATGAACAGAAGCTTCTTTTAATAGAAACCCCTCCCCCCCTCCCTATCTCCCTGTGGCCCCTGTGAGTGTACTTCTCCATATCCCTCCCCCACAAGAGTCAAGAGGTCTGTAGCCCCCTCCCTCATCCTACCCTCCCAGCAATACGAACTTGTAAAACTTGTTCACAACCCCCTTAATTTTAAGGGAACCTAGTCCTTATACGGGTTGGGGGTGAAGCTGAACCGTCCCTCCACTCTCCTTTGGCCTCCAGTCGTGCAGCTACCCCTCCGGACTTCTAGTTCTCCAGGCCTCTCTCTTCGCCTCCATATTGTCAATAGCCTCCAGTGGCGGGTGGGGAGACTCCCCTCCTGGGTCGGGTCGACCTCCAGGAGTCAGCGAGTCCACCGCTTAATTTCCACTACGCGTCCGAGCTCCTGCCCTGCGATTCCCCTCCGAGTCAGTAGTGTCCGCTCCTCTTTCTGCTCGTCTGGAAAGCCACCATGGCGTGTCCCTACCAGTTCTTTGTCTCCGCTTGCCTCTGGTGTATTGGGAGGGACCAGTCTTTAAGTCTTGCACCTTCCTTCTCTCGAGGTGCCTTCTCAGTCTCTCCACTCCCCCCTTTGTCGAGCCGGGGACGCTCCTTGATCCATCCCCAGGCCTCCTCCAGAGACTGAAAAAAGAATGTCTTTCCTTGAAACAGGACCTTTAGCTTGGGGTGGAAGAGCAGCATGTACTGGAGCAGGAGACCACGAAGCCTGGCCTTAACCGAGTCAAAGGTGCGTCGTTGTTTCTGAACTTCTCTAGTGTAGTCCGGAAAGACCAGGATCTTGCAATTTTCATACCGGACCTCCCTCATTTTGCAAACTTCCATTAGGATCATATCTCGGTCTTGATAATTGAGAAAATGGGCTATCACAGCCCAAGGGGGTGCATCGAGGGGTGGCCTCCCCCCCAGCGCCCTGTGGGCACGTTCAATTACAAAGCAGGCAGAGAACTTTTCAGGTGGGAGGACTCTCCTGAGTCACTGCTACAAAAAGCAATTCATGTCAGTACCCTCGGGTCCCTCCGCAAAGCCCACAAAGCGGAGATTATTGCGTTGCGCTTGGTTTTCAGCATCTTTCAGCCACCACATTACGTTCTTATTGATGACTTTTATCTCTGACACCTCTTTCCATAGGTCCCTGACTGTGTCCTCCATTTCAGATATGCGTGACTCCACCGCTGTGACTCGCTCTGCCACCTTACGGAGATCTTGTCTGAGCAGGGAGACCTCCGAGTGCACCTCGCCCATCCGCTCCTCAAGAGCTCCCCTGGATGCTTGTATCGTTGAGAGAAGCGCGTTGTTGTCCGGGACCGTTATGGAGTCCCTCACCGGCGCTGGGGGGGGCCACCACCTTGGTGTATCTATCCATTTTGCCCTGTCGAGGTGTTTTAGGCTCCTTATCTCGTGCCATTGGGAGACGTCACCAAGTCTCTTTGGATCACCAGTTTCTCGGTGGCCCCATGACAAGCAGTGGGTCACCGCACCCACCCCAGGCCGAGGCTGACCAAGGGAGGGGGCCCCCAGACCCAGAGGGGGTAAGCCCAGTGCCAAACAGCTCAGTCTTGCTGTTGAGTCTCACCTCTCTGTGCTCCCACGTGTAAATGGCCTCTCTCCCCGCTCTTTCTCCACCTTCAACCGGCCTCTGGTCAGCACGTAATCTTCCTCTTCTCTCTGCGTCTTACAAACCAGTCATGATGGACCCTTCTCACCAACGTCTTTTCTTTCCAGAGCGCTCTCTGTCCACTTGGGAATCAGGGGCGCTGATGCCCCGGTCTCCGTTAAGCGTGCGGCCCAGGGAGGGGACACGGGGAGCACACCCTGTTTCCTCAGGCCCCAGCAATGCTTCCTATGGGGTCAGCCAGTCACCCTGTCTCCAGCGCCACGGGGGCCTCTGAGGCAGGCCCCCATTCCGTGAACCCTCACCTCTTCTTTTCCTTCTTGAGAGGCGCACTCCCCTCTCAGCTCCTCCGCTGCCCGGGTGCCCGCACAGGGTGGCAGGATTATGGGTCAGCCACCCGCAGGAGTCATGTCTCACTGCCTCCTCTCCTCGTACTCTTGGCGAGCAACCGAGTGGCCCCACTCACCAGGCAATCCCTGGCCACTCCGCAGTCTCGAGGCTCCCCACCCTTGACCGCTTCCCTCACGGTGGGGACACCTCCTCACCTGGGCCCGCCGCGTCTTCTCAGCTGTCGCGGAGGAGCGCACCAGCGGCTCCACAGCACCCTGGCCAGGAACCCCCAATTGGAAGAGGGGGGGAGGGAGGAAGACTCCCCCTCTCCGGATCGGTCTGTCCCTGAGGGGTAAAGTATGTTACAAAGGATATTTTTGGTGGAGGCCATTATGGAGCTCGTTAAGGGCCGTCCATTCTCGGCGCCATCTTGGATCTGCCCCCTCTTTGGTATTTCTGAAAGAGTGTGGGGTTTTCTGCCAAAGCGCAGATCGATGGGGAGCTAATCATACTACTTTGAGTCTGGTTTCTGTTCACAAACAGGGTTGGGGGGAGCAATTGGGGTGAGCTTTAGGGTCCCATTGTACCTCTCCACCAATCCATCATTTTTTTGGGGGGGAAATACACAGAAGTTCTTAAGTGTTGAATGTTCATTTGTTTACATATCTGCTTCTTCAAGCGAGATACTAAAGGAGTGTCTTTATCCATCAAGATTTCTTTTTTGAAACCCATTCTTGAAATGATTTCCATCAGGAGTTGTGCTATCATGTTAGTAGTGATTTTGAAATGGGGCATCTATTTGGCAAAGTAATGCACAACACAACCTAAATTATTTTTTGCTTACCCCCGGGTAGCTTGGCACAGAGTAGGAAGGCTTAACTTAGAAGGCAATGTGTGAAGTATTTGTTCAAAAACTCATACAGTAACACAGTGAAAACACCACAAAAAGACTCCACACCAGGTTAGAAAAATAAATTGTGACATTATAAATAAAATAAGACCAGAATGACAAAAATCCAATATGCACAATTCAGGATATGAATATTTAAGGAATAATTCCAAATAGTACATAGAAGCAAATTCCGCTTCCAAAATTTACATTACGTTACCCTCGAATGGTTCAAAGTCAAAATTCAGGCCGACTGCTATGCATTGCAGGTCAGCTACAGGACCCTCACAGGCCCTGGGTAACAAAGTTCCTTTCCTGATCCCAACAACGAGATGCGGTGTGAGATGCATCGACCGGGTCTTCGTAGGGATGAAAATGAGTGGATCGGTCTCACGCAGTGATGGTGATGCATCAGCTTCGAAGACATGTAACATGGGAACAGATGTAGCCATCTATCGAATAACAATCCTTCTCTTGGTCAGCAACAGACCTAATAATGAAAATCCATATAGCATCCTCGCCAGACCTTGGTGGAACTCGTGGAATTTTACTCTCTGGAATTTGACAGAGCTACCAAAAAACTTGGTGAAATTTTGTGGAATTTCACCAATGGGTGGAAAAAAGCTCTTCCTGCCATTCATACTGTTTTGTTCACACCAGTAGTGCATTCTGCATTGAAAATCAATGCGCACAGTGCCATGTAGCGCGCATGGGTGTGCCCATTTATTTTCATCTGATTCTGCTTTTCCTCCCGCCCTGCTTCTAATCTTACCCAATCCTCCCCATGTTATCTCCCCAATCTTAATTCCACCTGCCATTTCCTTATTTTAATCAATGTCTGTCTTTTTATGTTTGTATTTACATTTCTGTTTTTTTTACTTTTGTACTTTTTTATACTTTGTTATTTGTTTTCCTTTCCATTTGTCGTTCTCCTCCTCCCCCTGTTCCTTTTTCCACTATGGGAGAAGCAGGCAGCAGCAGATCCAGCGCCACCAGCTCCCCCTGTGGGCACTACTAGCATAAACAACAAAACAAGGATGCTTAAGTTTAATAGCTTCCTCCACAGGACCTTGTGATCTACCCAATTGAAGGCTGTTGAAAAGCCAGCATAAAGGGGTGCAGCCCACCACATTTTCATTAACATAGAGGGGGCCACACTAATATTTAGGGTAATGTGCCAACTTCTTCGCATTTTGGCAGCAGGTAGCAGGCCTGACCAGGGTTATGCCCTGCAGGAACATCAGCAGCTCTGGGGGGAGAGCATGAGCAGCAACACAGGAGAGCAGCACATATTACAGTAGCTGACGCACCACTGGGCTGATATCATGGACCAGGAGCAGGACCTGCTTGACCTGCTAGATGTTGAAGTTGTGGGGCTCAGTGAGTAATCATTTTTGTTCTCTAAAAATTCAGATTTTCTTTCGAATAGCATGCTCACACAAAAAAAGAAATATATATATAAATATATATGAATATATAATATATATGTGTATATACATTTAAATATATATGTACACACACACACACACACGTATATATATATGTATATATATATATATATATTTTTTTTTTTCTTCAAACAAGGATGGTCTAAAGGTTGCTGGGTGGTGCACTCCACTGCCGGTGCTCGTGACGGAGAGGACCAATCTCGAAAAATATAATTCACCAAAAGTATTCACTGCACTCCATGAAGTTCAATTAGTGCCTATTTATTGATGCCAAATTAACAACCACCAACGCGTTTCAACTCCCCAAGGAGTCTTGTTCACAGTGAATGAGTCCCTTTTCCCTTTTGCTATTTATACCCCAAAGTGCCTCATTATTTACAATGCATTCTGGATAATGTAGTTTTCAAATTAAAAAGCATTTGTATAAATTTTTCAATTCCTAAATACAAATACTGAAAAATAACACAAGAACCAAATAATAATAACTTTAAAAAGTGCTATTTTTTAAATATATATGTGTGTGTGTGTGTGTTCATTTTTTAGTTTTTCCAATTGTACAAATAAATATATTTCACAATGGTTAATAAGTGTGCATATTTATTTTTCAAAATGTGAGTAGGTATATATTAAAAAAAAAATTAATTTGTTAATTACAATTATAAATGCGTGCTATGTCTATTTATTTTAACTATTCATTCATTTATAATATATATATATTTATATATACATATATGTCTGTGTGTGTTTATATATATATATATTGAATAGATATATAGATATGTATTTGCAACACTTATTATAAGCGCATGTGCCTTCTGTTTATTAATATTTCGTACTTATATCTCTCTCCTCCTCAAAATAATTTGGCCTTGTGCATTTTTTATACTAACTACTTTTCCCCTATTTACTGTTTGTTGTTTCTGCATTATCCTGTCTTTCTATATTTCCCCCTTCTGCTGCTGATTTTCTCTTTTTATTAGCTTTCTCCTGCTCTCTGTTTTAGAAATTTTTCCCTTGCCCCTCTTGTTTATGTCTTATCATACTGTGAGACTAGGAGAGTAAATATTGACACTGTGGAAAAGACTGCACGCCCAAGTAAACTACTTTTCACCAGACATGTTGGTTGAGAAGGCTTTTTGATCAAAGATTCAAAAAGAGATAGAGTGCCCATAGTCATGGACCCACCCCCATAAGTTTTCTTATTTATACTGTATACCAACAGTTTCCATAACAGTGCAGCATGGCTGGAAGTTAATGATATCCCATTACCAACCAATACCATATGTCCTTCATTGACCATTTCCTTCCACCTCTTCATTGTGCTTCACTCTCATCCTTTTGTAGCCTTGTCCTTCTATTAGCAGAAAAACATTTTTGGTTGACTTGACTATTTGGCTTTTTAACATGTTGCCAATCAACAAACCTCCCAAAAGCTTCAATTGAAGATATTGCTAACCGAACTGTAGTGATAAATCATTGTTGTACTTTGTGCAATATAATTACTAAGGTGGTGAATCTGGTAGCTAAGATGGGTAAATATTTTTTTATTTGTAGCCAAATAGACCACCATTGCCATATTCAGCAGGCAGGCAAGCAGTGCGAATGAGGAGGCCAAGAGGTTTGGAGGTGGAGCAATCACAGCGGTAGCAGGGACATGTAACAAGTCACCTTCCTTGCTTGCATGCTTATTGACAAAACTGTATCCCATTACCTCCCTGTCCACAGCATTTCAAATTAACACCTAACTGCAGTGTTGTTGAATTTGGTGCTGCAGTGCAGTGTCACTGCTTCATTTAACAGTGCAGCATTATGAAGTGTGCAATGTATTATGAAAAGAGTTTCATAATTCTTTCCTTCTGTCCCAGCCTACCAAAAATGGGTAAATTTAATTCTCTGCACGTGCCACATTTTTCTGCCCAAGTGACTTATATTTCATGGCTTCTGTAATGGATTTACACATGTTCAAACGCTTTCCTTTCATCATTCATCATCCAAAGTGACTGACTAAGCAAACGTGTAGCACATGATCTGTGACACCCAATTATTGTATAGCTAAACCTCTATATATCTTAATCCCTCTAAGTTACTTTCAGTAAAATAACTTTCCATACTGCCAAGTGTAGATATTTGTTGAAAATAATTTGTAGTGGAGGCCACGGTGAAATGTAGGACTAAGGGGCATATTTATACTCTGTTTGCGCCGAATGTGCGTCAAAAAAAATGACGCACAATCGGCGCAAACCCTGCCCCATATTTATACTTTGACGTCCGACCCCGCGGGCGTCAAAATTCCACCATGTGCTTCATTTTTTGGAAGGGGGAACCAGCCTTGTGTTAATTATATGCAAGGTAGGCGTTCCCTTCCAAAAAATGACTTTAAGGACCGTGCCCCATATTTATACTCTGACATCATTTTGACGCACAGGAGGGGTTGGGCCTTAAAATTCCGTGAACCCTCACCTCTTCTTTTCCTCCTTGCGAGGCGCACTCCCCTGTCAGCTCCTCCGCTGCCCGGGCGCCCACACAGGGTGGGAGGATTACGGGTCAGCCACCCGAGGGAGTCATGTCTCGCTGCCTCCTCTCCTTGTGCTCTTGGCGAGCAACCGAGTGGCCCCACTCACCAGGCAATCCCTGGCCACTCCGCAGCCTCGAGGCTCCCCACCCTTGACCGCTTCCCTCACGGTGGGGACACCTCCTCGCCTGGGCCCGCCGCGTCTTCTCAGCTGTCGCGGAGGAGCGCACCAGCGGCTCCACAGCACCCTGGCCAGGAACCCCCAATTGGAAGAGGGGGGGAGGGAGGAAGACTCCCCCTCTCCGGATCGGTCTGTCCCTGAGGGGTAAAGTATGTTACAAAGGATATTTTTGGTGGAGGCCATTATGGAGCTCGTTAAGGGCCGTCCATTCTCGGCGCCATCTTGGATCTGCCCCCTCTTTGGTATTTCTGAAAGAGTGTGGGGTTTTCTGCCAAAGCGCAGATCGATGGGGAGCTAATCATACTACTTTGAGTCTGGTTTCTGTTCACAAACAGGGTTGGGGGGAGCAATTGGGGTGAGCTTTAGGGTCCCATTGTACCTCTCCACCAATCCATCATTTTTTTGGGGGGGAAATACACAGAAGTTCTTAAGTGTTGAATGTTCATTTGTTTACATATCTGCTTCTTCAAGCGAGATACTAAAGGAGTGTCTTTATCCATCAAGATTTCTTTTTTGAAACCCATTCTTGAAATGATTTCCATCAGGAGTTGTGCTATCATGTTAGTAGTGATTTTGAAATGGGGCATCTATTTGGCAAAGTAATGCACAACACAACCTAAATTATTTTTTGCTTACCCCCGGGTAGCTTGGCACAGAGTAGGAAGGCTTAACTTAGAAGGCAATGTGTGAAGTATTTGTTCAAAAACTCATACAGTAACACAGTGAAAACACCACAAAAAGACTCCACACCAGGTTAGAAAAATAAATTGTGACATTATAAATAAAATAAGACCAGAATGACAAAAATCCAATCTGCACAATTCAGGATATGAATTTTTAAGGAATAATTCCAAATAGTACTTAGAAGCAAATTCCGCTTCCAAAATTTACATTACGTTACCCTCGAATGGGGCAAAGTCAAAATTCAGGCCGACTGCTATGCATTGCAGGTCAGCTACAGGACCCTCACAGGCCCTGGGTAACAAAGTTCCTTTCCTGATCCCAACAACGAGATGCGGTGTGAGATGCATCGACCGGGTCTTCGTAGGGATGAAAATGAGTGGATCGGTCTCACGCAGTGATGGTGATGCATCAGCTTCGAAGACATGTAACATGGGAACAGATGTAGCCATCTATCGAATAACAATCCTTCTCTTGGTCAGCAACAGACCTAATAATGAAAATCCATATAGCATCCTCGCCAGACCTTGGTGGAACTCGTGGAATTTTACTCTCTGGAATTTGACAGAGCTCCCAAAAAACTTGGTGAAATTTTGTGGAATTTCACCAATGGGTGGAAAAAAGCTCTTCCTGCCATTCATACTGTTTTGTTCACACCAGTAGTGCATTCTGCATTGAAAATCAATGCGCACAGTGCCATGTAGAGCGCATGGGTGTGCCCATTTATTTTCATCTGATTCTGCTTTTCCTCCCACCCTGCTTCTAATCTTACCCAATCCTCCCCATGTTATCTCCCCAATCTTAATTCCACCTGCCATTTCCTTATTTTAATCAATGTCTGTCTTTCTATGTTTGTATTTACATTTCTGTTTTTTTTACTTTTGTACTTTTTTATACTTTGTTATTTGTTTTCCTTTCCATTTGTCGTTCTCCTCCTCCCCCTGTTCCTTTTTCCACTATGGGAGAAGCAGGCAGCAGCAGATCCAGCGCCACCAGCTCCCCCTGTGGGCACTACTAGCATAAACAACAAAACAAGGATGCTTAAGTTTAATAGCTTCCTCCACAGGACCTTGTGATCTACCCAATTGAAGGCTGTTGAAAAGCCAGCATAAAGGGGTGCAGCCCACCACATTTTCATTAACATAGAGGGGGCCACACTAATATTTAGGGTAATGTGCCAACTTCTTCGCATTTTGGCAGCAGGTAGCAGGCCTGACCAGGGTTATGCCCTGCAGGAACATCAGCAGCTCTGGGGGGAGAGCATGAGCAGCAACACAGGAGAGCAGCACATATTACAGTAGCTGACGCACCACTGGGCTGATATCATGGACCAGGAGCAGGACCTGCTTGACCTGCTAGATGTTGAAGTTGTGGGGCTCAGTGAGTAATCATTTTTGTTCTCTAAAAATTCAGATTTTCTTTCAAATAGCATGCTCACACAAAAAAAGAAATATATATATACATATATATGAATATATAATATATATGTGTATATACATTTAAATATATATGTACACACACACACGCGTATATATATATATATATATATATATTTTTTTTTTTTCTTCAAACAAGGATGGTCTAAAGGTTGCTGGGTGGTGCACTCCACTGCCGGTGCTCGTGACGGAGAGGACCAATCTCGAAAAATATAATTCACCAAAAGTATTCACTGCACTCCATGAAGTTCAATTAGTGCCTATTTATTGATGCCAAATTAACAACCACCAACGCGTTTCAACTCCCCAAGGAGTCTTGTTCACAGTGAATGAGTCCCTTTTCCCTTTTGCTATTTATACCCCAAAGTGCCTCATTATTTACAATGCATTCTGGATAATGTAGTTTTCTAATTAAAAAGCATTTGTATAAATTTTTCAATTCCTAAATACAAATACTGAAAAATAACACAAGAACCAAATAATAATAACTTTAAAAAGTGCTATTTTTTAAATATATATGTGTGTGTGTGTGTGTTCATTTTTTAGTTTTTCCAATTGTACAAATAAATATATTTCACAATGGTTAATAAGTGTGCATATTTATTTTTCAAAATGTGAGTAGGTATATATTAAAAAAAAATTGAATTTGTTAATTACAATTATAAATGCGTGCTATGTCTATTTATTTTAACTATTCATTTATTTATAATATATATATATTTATATATACATATATGTCTGTGTGTGTTTATATATATATATATTGAATAGATATATAGATATGTATTTGCAACACTTATTATAAGCGCATGTGCCTTCTGTTTATTAATATTTCGTACTTATATCTCTCTCCTCCTCAAAATAATTTGGCCTTGTGCATTTTTTATACTAACTACTTTTCCCCTATTTACTGTTTGTTGTTTCTGCATTATCCTGTCTTTCTATATTTCCCCCTTCTGCTGCTGATTTTCTCTTTTTATTAGCTTTCTCCTGCTCTCTGTTTTAGAAATTTTTCCCTTGCCCCTCTTGTTTATGTCTTATCATACTGTGAGACTAGGAGAGTAAATATTGACACTGTGGAAAAGACTGCACGCCCAAGTAAACTACTTTTCACCAGACATGTTGGTTGAGAAGGCTTTTTGATCAAAGATTCAAAAAGAGATAGAGTGCCCATAGTCATGGACCCACCCCCATAAGTTTTCTTATTTATACTGTATACCAACAGTTTCCATAACAGTGCAGCATGGCTGGAAGTTAATGATATCCCATTACCAACCAATACCATATGTCCTTCATTGACCATTTCCTTCCACCTCTTCATTGTGCTTCAGTCTCATCCTTTTGTACCCTTGTCCTTCTATTAGCAGAAAAACATTTTTGGTTGACTTGACTATTTGGCTTTTTAACATGTTGCCAATCAACAAACCTCCCAAAAGCTTCAATTGAAGATATTGCTAACCGAACTGTAGTGATAAATCATTGTTGTACTTTGTGCAATATAATTACTAAGGTGGTGAATCTGGTAGCTAAGATGGGTAAATATTTTTTTATTTGTAACCAAATAGACCACCATTGCCATATTCAGCAGGCAGGCAAGCAGTGCGAATGAGGAGGCCAAGAGGTTTGGAGGTGGAGCAATCACAGCGGTAGCAGGGACATGTAACAAGTCACCTTCCTTGCTTGCATGCTTATTGACAAAACTGTATCCCATTACCTCCCTGTCCACAGCATTTCAAATTAACACCTAACTGCAGTGTTGTTGAATTTGGTGCTGCAGTGCAGTGTCACTGCTTCATTTAACAGTGCAGCATTATGAAGTGTGCAATGTATTATGAAAAGAGTTTCATAATTCTTTCCTTCTGTCCCAGCCTACCAAAAATGGGTACATTTAATTCTCTGCACGTGCCACATTTTTCTGCCCAAGTGACTTATATTTCATGGCTTCTGTAATGGATTTACACATGTTCAAATGCTTTCCTTTCATCATTCATCATCCAAAGTGACTGACTAAGCAAACGTGTAGCACATGATCTGTGACACCCAATTATTGTATACCTAAACCTCTATATAGCTTAATCCCTCTAAGTTACTTTCAGTAAAATAACTTTCCATACTGCCAAGTGTAGATATTTGTTGAAAATAATTTGTAGTGGAGGCCACGGTGAAAAGTAGGACTAAGGGGCATATTTATACTCTGTTTGCGGCGAATGTGCGTAAAAAAAAATGACGCACAATCGGCGCAAACCCTGCCCCATATTTATACTTTGACGTCCGACCCCGCGGGCGTCAAAATTCCACCATGTGCTTCATTTTTTGAAAGGGGGAACCAGCCTTGTGTTAATTATATGCAAGGTAGGCGTTCCCTTCCAAAAAATGACTTTAAGGCCCGTGCCCCATATTTATACTCTGACGTCATTTTGACGCACAGGAGGGGTTGGGCCTTAAAAAACGACGCACAGCCTGATGGGCGCTGTTTTTTAACGCCTGGGTCAGGGCAGGCGTTAAGGGACCTGTGGGCTCGGAAGGAGCCCAGAGGTGCCCACCCCTGCCCCCAGGGACACCCCCTGCCACCCTTGCTCACCCCAGGAGGACACCCAAGGATGGAGGGACCCATCCCAGGGAAATAAAGGTAAGTTCGGGTAAGTATTTTTTTCAGATTTTTTTTGTGGCATAGGGGGGGTCTGATTTGGGCCCCCCTACATTCCACTATGCCCAATGACCATGCCCAGGGGACAGAAGTCCCCTGGGCATGGCCTTTGGGCAAGGGGGCATGACTCCTGTCTTTGCTAAGACAGGAGTCATGTCAATGGAGGTTGGGCGTCCAAAAAAATTGCGCAAATCCGGTTTGAGGCCTGAATTTTGCCTCAGACCTGACTTGCCCCATTTTTTGACTCACAACCCCCATTTTCCCATACGCCGGCACTGCCTGGTGTGAGTCATTTTTTTTTACGCACACCAGTCCGCAGCGCCGGCTAACGTCATTCCATAAATAAGGCGCCCGCATGGCGCGTTGGAATGGCGTTAGCCGGCGGTAAAATTTTTGACGCACAACTGCGTTAGTGCAGTTGTGCGTCAAAAAGTATAAATATGGGCCTAAGTGCCTGATTTACAGTTTGCTGGATAGGATACTCTGTGACATGCATGCCAAATAAAATATATACCATTCCCTTCCCTTCCCTTCCCTTCCCTGTACTTTAGATGCATTGTTTATAATCTGTACACAGTCTACTTATAGTGGACCGGTTATCAGTTATATGACGTCACATGTGTATTCAATCTGCCTCTTCTCAGTTTGGAGTCAGGGTAGAATTGTAGATGCATTTGAAGAAGAGCAGGACCTTTTGAATTAATTATATAAGTTAATAAATGATCCATTACAGCTCCTCCAAAACCATGGTGCAGAGTAGCAGACCCACTAAAATGTCTCTATTAATGTTGTATACATACTATCAAGTATACTATAAATTGTGCAGCATCGATGTCCTATTCATTAATGAGAGTATGTAGGTATTTTTGCCCAATTCTCTGCAGTCAGTGCTATTGTTATGTAATGCATTTGTGGGAAAACTTGATCCTGTGGCTAATCACATCATAAATTCCAAAGGCCTCAAGAACCAGCAATGTTCTGCTACTGTGCCAATGTAAACAAGTTTTTGCACTGAGCATTAAAATTTGTGTTTTTCATTTTATTCTTTCTTGATATAGCTACTTCTGCTGCTGGAGGTCACTCATCCCGCAGGAGGTAGCCACCTGGTTGTAGCGCCAGAGGATGGGGGCTGATGTGGCCAAATACTGCCAGCTGGTGGCCTTGGAGGAAGAGGAGGAGGCACACATCTTCAGTTCCTCTCGCCAGCCTGGCGGCCTCTATCCTAGCCACACCCACAGTATCGCTGCTGGTAGCCGGGGTCCACCCCTTCCTCATAGTTGAGATAGATGACAGGCCGCCTCCTCCACAGGCCTTACTGCAGCACTGCTTTAATGTGGCCAGAAAACCTGGCTTAGAAAGTGGCCCAGCTTCACTTCCTTATGGATGCCTTGTAACCCTCTTTTTAGATGGACTGTTTTTGGTGGGAGGGAATGTGTTGCTGTGGGTGGAGATGGTGAGAATTGGGAAGGGAAGTTGGGGAAAGAGTCAGACATAACAGGACATTTGGGGGAATCTGTTTGAAGAGAGGGGTGGGCCTGTTGTGGTTATAGAGGATAGATTTTGTTTCTAAAAAAAATTCTTTATGTTTCTTTCTGATGCATATCACTTGCAATTAGTCCTTTGTCTTTGCACTGCTTTTGAGCACAGCATTGTGTTTTTTTATTGACAAAAAGCTATCCTCTGAAATAGTCACATACTGTACATTGACTTTTTCCCCTAATCTTTCCCTACCTGAAATCCCTTGACACCTATTTCTTTGCTAGGTTACTTTACTTACATCCTCTTCCTGCATCAAAGTATAACCAATACCCCATTACCAGAGTGGGAACAACTGACGGACCCCCATATTTATACTTTTTGATGCAAAACTGCGCAAACGCAGTTTGCGTAAAAACATATAGGGGGTCATTCCGAGGACTGCGGATTCACCACCAACAGGCTGGCGGTGCATCCATGGGCATTCTGACCGCGGAGCGCCGCCATGGGGATTCCGACCCCCTTACCGACAGCCTGGTTCTGACGGTTTTGACCGCCAGAACCTGGCTGGCGGTAATGGGTGTCGTGGGGCCCCTGGGGGCCCCTGCAGTGCCCATGCCAATGGCATGGGCACTGCAGGGGCCCCCTAACAGGGCCCCACCAAGATTTTCAGTGTCTGCCAAGCAGACACTGAAAATCGCGACGGGTGCAACTGCACCCGTCGCACCCCTTCCACTCCGCCGGCTCCATTCAGAGCCGGCATCCTCATGGAAGGGGGTTTCCCGCTGGGCTGGCGGGCGGCCTTCTGGCGGTCGCCCGCCAGCCCAGCGGGAAACTCAGAATTACCGCGGCGGTCTTTTGACCGCGCAGCGGTATTCTGACAGCGGGACTTTGGCGGGCGGCCTGCGCCGCCCGCCAAAGTCAGAATCACCCCCATAGTGCCAGCTTGCATCATTCCATAGCACCAGCCAGGTGCCAAATTTATGGAATCCCGCAAGCCGGTGCAAAGGGTGGGCTAGGGTCATGGAAAATGACATTAGCCTGGTGGTATGGGGGAAGGGTGTTTTGCACCAAACAATGAAGCTAGGCTGGTTAGAGGCAAATGGAAAATGACATTAGCTGGGTGGGGGTGGTGGTATGGGGGAAGGGTGTTTTGCACCAAATAATGAAGCTAGGCTGGTTAGAGGCAAAGTAAGTCTTTAACCACCCTAGCATCATTTCCAGATGCAAAACCATCCATGCCATATGACTCCTGTTTTTAAAAGACAGGAGTCATGCCCACCATCTCAATGGCCAGCAGAGTGGACAAAGTTCCCTTGGGTACGGCCATTGCACCCAATGCCATGTAGGGGGCCCATTTTAGGGCCCTCAATGGCACTTAAATAGTTTTTTTTCTTTTAAAATACTTAAGTCTACTTACCCTACTTACCTGGGATGCAGTCCCCCCATCCTCTGGTTTCGCTCTGGTGTGGGTGGGCATGTTCCTGTGGGCTCTTTCCATGGTGCTTGACTATGGAAATGGGTCCACAGGTCCCCTAATGCCTGGTCTGATCCATACATTAAATAATGGCACTAAGCGTGCTTAGTGCCATTATTTAGGCCCGCCTCCCCCCGTGCACCATTTTTGCACAGGAGGATAAATAAGGCAGTAGGGGCTTTGAGTCAGTTTTTAGTCGGGAACTCCTACATTGAATCTCATTGACACAAGGAGGTTTCATGCATCCAAAAAATGACTTTAATTCCAATATTTTGACGTTAGACCGGCCTAGTGCCGAAATATAAATATGGAATTGAGTTTGCGTTGAATTAGCATTAAAAAATTACGCTAATTCAGCACAAAGAAAGTATAAATATGCCCCTAGGTGTGTTTGATTTACTTCTTCATGCAGTTTTGTCACTTTTGCAGCACCCAGCCACCTTTCATAGTGTATACTAGTTAGTAAATAATACCTTTGTCCTACTACTCTTCATAACTCTTGACCATAGGGGCATTTGCCCATCCTCACATCATACACAAAGACCTTAATCTTATTCTTCTATTTCTGCTTGGCAAAAAAAAAAAAACTTCAGCATCAGTTACTAACTAGTTCACAAGTGAGCTGCCACTCCCACCTATAATGAACAAGGTGAAATCCAACTGTAGGATTATTCAGAAAGATCATCCATCACAGGCAACTAAACCAAACAAAATAGAGATAGTGTATTATTTTCATAACTTATCAAAGACTGAAACCAGAACACCATCATGACAAAAACTCATATTACAAAAACTAGCAGTAGCAGCGTCTAAGCAACAGAAAGCTAGTGTGTAAGCTTACAAAATCCTCAAGTCAGGACTTAGGAGAAGGTTAAGCATTTAAAGAAACAGAAGGCCTGATTCAGAAAGGTAAAACATGTTACACTTTTGGTGTTAGTTTATTCTTGAAGTGTAAGTAAACTACTAGTAACTTTTCCATCAGTAACCTAAGGTTACTTACAACTCATAAACTTGATGGTACTTCAGTTAAACTGCAAAAGTGAATTTACACCACAAGTGTAACTTTATCTTTGTGATCAGGCCATATAGTGCTAGTACATCCTGTCATGGGGCAGACATTGTTCAACTAAGTCTCTGCACCTTGATGATGATGTTGTGCCTTTCATGCCTGGGTGGGTAAGTGGGGCTGTAATAGGCTATTGCATTATTCAAGTAAGAAGAACCTGCAGTGCCCTGGTGCCGCTTTAACCCCATCTGCCCCACCAAGTATGTGATCCATTTAGGTTGTTAATTTATGAGTTACACCTCAATATATCACATAGTCTGGGGGAAGAGGGTTAGGGGTTTAATTAATGGTGGGAATGAGGATTTGGGGAAAGGTGTAACCAAGACAAACACAACAACAATATTCATCGTCGATGAGCAGCACATCATCATCAAATCTGTTGTGGGAGGAAATGAGGAATGACACAGTTCAGTTAATAAATGCATTGCAAAAAGTCCTTCAGCGCCCGAGACCCAAGTTATCATCTAATTGTTCTGTCAGCTAGGTTTGAACAATACAAATTAGGAAGGAGCTGACCCACACAGTTCTACAAATTATGATTGTTAATAAAAGAAAAATTATACTGAATACAAATGCCAAAATGGGTGGTGCATCTGCATTCTTCTTCTTGGAATGCCTATCTTGGGTGCATTGCTGAACCAATCTGGTAAGGTAAGCAGGAGTGTTATTGAGCTTCTTGCAGAAGAAGATAAGGCCTGTGGATTGCAAAACAGTAAGGGGCATATTTAAGAGAGACCCTAACGGTATTCAAACGCCACATTACCATACTTCTTTTATGCTAATGTGGCGTTAGAAGGCCAAAAACGCAGCACCATATTTAAAATGCATGCATTGTACCACTTTGTAACCCTTTGCACTACATTATGCCTGCGCCAGGCATAATGTATGCAAAGGGGGAGTTCCCTTATTAGGGGGCCAAAAAATGGCGCAAGGAAATCTAAGAGATATCCTTGGGCCATTTTTTTCAGCACTTTTAATGCCTGTTCAGAGCAAGCATTAAAAGGAGACTTCCATTGGTTACAATGGGCCTCTGGATGCTTTGCAGGATTAGTGTCAGAAATTTTGAGGCTAGTCCTGCAAAGTGCCAGACTAGCATAACAAATTCTGATGATAGTACCCTAACTACTGCCATGGTGCTCCGTATTTTAAATATGTGCACACATGATGGCTTTAGGGGGCCACTAAGGGGTGCAAAAAAAGTGGTGCTGCACTGTGTGCAGCGCCACCTTTCTGAAATATGCCCCTAAATGTCTATTTTGTGGAGTCAAAGAGAATATAAGCTTCATGGTGAATGACATCCAAGAGGCATAGCAATAGCATAGGCTGGTGCAATCATGACGTATGTGTGATTACCTGAGAAGTAAGAACAATTTTATAACCAATTCCACACAAATATCTGCATGTACCTAGCTGTCCGTACTCCTGACCCAAATGAGATTGAGAGGGATAGACCTGTAGTGCACTGTCACATCAGTCACACGTCTCTCTAAGTTCAGATGGTATTAGGGTGATGATGTGTGAACACTAAGGCACACCTGTTGCGAAGATATGAATTGGAAGGTCAGAGAAAAAGTATGTCAAGACACATGTAGAAAGAAAATAGTGAAGCACCAATATACTACCTCTTCTACAGTTAGTACATCATGTTCCAGGAAAAACACTCCAGTACAATCCTTAACATCAATAGTAGTAACTATTGCAAACCTTCAACGTCACAGAAAAACCTCCACATATTTCAGTAAAACATATTTCTTTTACTTAGTTCTGGTTCTTTTCACATAAAAATCATGGATTTATCAGCAGAAATTCTTTCTGGTGCTCTAACTTCCAGCCATTCTTCTTCCAGGTCCCTCCCATGATCACAATCCAAGTCTTGTATTGTGAAGCATCCCCCTCTGCAAAAGGAGTGAAAGTGGCCAGTATTTTTTTGTACTGTGGCTCAAATATTTTGCCTCAGATGTACTCTTTGGAGGAAATGATCTCTTTTTGTAGTCTTCTATTAACAACCAAGTGAGGGATTAAGCTCTGAACCAACTCATAAGCTTCTTTGTACACACCAGCGAACCTTTGCAACACCACTTTTTTAACTGGTCCTGAAGCAGATGCAACAACGGATTGCTTGGCTCATTGTACTTTTCTCCTTGCTGACTTCTAATTTAAAAACCTCAAAAGGAAGTAGTATTTGTGTCAGGCATTTCAACTACCCCCCATTTGTCCTTCTCCATGGTCATGTTTTTCCCAGTTGTATCCCCGCCTCTGCGATGGACACTGTCGGTGATTAATCTGTACTGCTCAAACAGACGTTGAAAGATGTAGTAGGTAGAGTTCAAATGTGTTGCAAACTTCTGTATGAAGGTTTTTTCCTGTACTCTATTAGGATGCTGAATGATCCTCATCTGCTTTTGGGCTTTAAATTAATCAATTAAATGAGTGAAGATTCATTTGCTGGTGGTCAGTATGTTGCTGACTATGTCTTTTTTATTGAGAAAGTTCTGCACAATCAGGTTGATGCAAAGTGCCAAACATAGGACGCTGACTGCCATGGCCTTCACTATATTACTGCCATTGTCCGTGGCAACGAATCCAATTCTGAGAAACCTGGGTCAAAGCCATTAAAACATCTTGCTGTTAAAGTCTTCAAGATATTTGTAGCTGTATGGGATTTCTTCATGGCACAAATTGCTACTGTTCCATGCCACCAAACGGTCTTAAATCCTTCTTCAGTGCGGAGACCTGGAGATACCTGTTGCATACCCACACAAAATAGATCCAATTTTCAGGGATACACATGTAATCAGTTGCTTGTTAACTGGTCCACATGTTTGTTGTCAGGTGGATAGTTCAAACAACATTCTGCTGCATAGCTTGGCCATCCAATTGCATGATAGAGTGCCTGATCAGCAACACTGGCTCTGGCAAAATAGCTCTGGCTGGGGGCCTTCCATTTTGGGCAGATGGCTACTACAAATATAAAAATGCCACTCCTTCTACAAAAGAAAAAGGGAGGACGTCCAGCAATAAATTTTTGCCAGCTTCCTATACAAACGGGCCATTGGGTGGTTGTGTTCTTAGGGCTCCTTCTGTCTGAACTTGCCCTAATAGTAACTTGGATTTTTTTCTTTTGTGGTGCTACTAACATAGGCGACTTCTGGAGAGCACCAAGAGATGGTAAACTCAATATGCCTTTTGGGGGAATCACTGTATGTGGTGATGTCTGCATCTGAGTCTTGTGCCATTTAGAGATTGCTGAATTGAGTAATGCTGCCTTGTATATATGCATGGGAGCTGGTGATGGTGGAACCTGTGCCACATTCCTCTGAGCAGGTGACTAAGAAGGGTCTTGTTGGTGTTCTCAGAACCACCCTCCATACTGACAATCACCCACTCATCCTCATTACTGTCACTTTCAGTAATTTTAAGACTTTCAGGAACTTCCCTTTTCCTTTGACTCGCATGGCAGGTCTCAAACTCGGCTGGTTTCCACTCAATGTCAGGATCAGCAGAATGGGCGCTTGGAGAAGATGTGGGGTAACCTTTCATTTCAGTAGATCGTGAAGCGAGTGGTTCAAGAGCTGCATCCTGCTCAGCAGGAAGCTCAATCTCTGCTCCAATTTCAGAAAGAATTGCTGATGGCTATAACTCCTGTTCCTGAGAAGATTGGGTACTTTGTAGCTGAGACAAATACAATTCAGACTTACTGTTTGTCATCACAAGTGCAGTGGCAGCCTCTCTGAGAGACATGGGCTTGGACTTAGGTTGGAGTGGTGCTATTGATGTAGGAGAGCCGCTCTCTGGTTTTTGCTGCCCAGAGGACAGTGTGTCAGGAACACCATGTTTACTGAAAAAGGTGGAGGGCGGCACACCAGTGTTGGCAAATTCCATCTTCTTTTCCTCCTTGCTTGCCACTTTTTTGCCAGCAACACCTTTCTTTGGGAGCATCTTCAAGCTCTGTCAGTTGGCACTTAGCTGCTCAAGCAAAAGCAAAGGTCTTCTCTCTGGCAGTACGGTGGGTGTTGTCTCTTGTGCACCTAAAACAAAACAAAAAAGAAAAACAATCAGTGCAATGGCATTTCTACAGTTTGAATTAATCATACAGACAATATGATTTAGTGATGTTATCCTAAAAAATAACATTATTGTATCAATTGTAATCCATACCATACCATAATACCTCAATAACAAGATACAGATTTTAACGTTTTCTTTTGTGCCTCTGAGGCCTATAAGACACCTATGGCAGGCAGAGGGTGAAGGAGAAAATTGAAAAATCTTCAAAAAAATGAATGCTGGTGTGCACCCATGGCAGGCAGGAGGTGCTGGTGAAACTGAGATAATCCTTAAACAAACTGATGCTGGTGTGTACCCATGGCCTAGGAAACCCACACCAGGCAGGGGGTGCAGAGAGTAATGAAATAATCCTTAAAAATGGATGCTGTTGTATGCCTATTTCCTTAGAGACCTATAGCAGGCAGGGGATGCTGGGAAAAATAGAATAATCCTTATAAAAATGAATGCTAGTGTCTGCCGATGGCAGGTAGGAGGTGCAAGAAAAAGTGGAATAATCCTTCAAAATGAATGCTGATGTGCGCCCATGGCAGGCAGGGTGTGCAAAGGAAAACTGAATAATCCTTAAAAAAAAACAGTTCTGGTTTCCGCCTATGGCAGACAGGGATTGCAGGGGAAAATGAAATAATCAATAAAAACGGAATGCTAGTGTGCACCTATGGCCTAAGAGACCTATAACAGGGAGGGGTGCAGGGAAAAATGAATAAGCCTTTAAAAATTAATGTTGATATGCGCCTATGGCCTAAGAGATCTGTGTCAGGCAGGTGGTGCAGGGGAAGATCAAATAATGTAAAAAAGTAATTCCTCACTAGGGACTATGAGAAATCCTTTGAGAAGCAAGGAGGTGCAGGGGAAAATGGAAAGGATGCATATATTATTATGTAAACACAGTACCTATATACTACAATCACCCTCAAGCACATTGAACTGATATCAGGGAAAGAAGTGAAAATAATGAGCACAAATTAAAAAAAAACAGGAATAGCCCTCTTTTATCAATTTCCCAAGAAAATGGCTTTAATAATTAGAAAAAATGGATTTAACACACTGGTTGGCTACACAAAATGTCCACCAGCCACATGTTCAACAACAGCAACAAGAAGGCATGGAAAACAAAGCCCACATGCGGTCCTATGGCAAAAGTACACTGGCTTGGTACATAAAATGACTGCTGGCCCTATGTGCAAACAACAACAACAGGAATGCATGAACAACAAAGTCCACATGCAGTCCTATGGCAAAAGTGCACTGGTTTGTTACACAAAATGGCTGCCGACCACATGTTCCTATAACAACAAGGAAGAAGGCATGGACAACAAAGAACACATGAAGGCCTATGGCAAAAGCACACTGACAACTAAACAAAATAGCCACCAGCCACAAGTTTAAACTACAAGAAGCAAAGAGACATGGACAACAAAAAACACATGCAGGCCTATGGACAATGACTACACAAAATGGCTGCCGGCCTCGTGGCATGGAGGACGAAGACAAAATGGTAGACTATAGCAAACACACACTCACACACGCACAAAATGGGCCACTTGCACAGCAAACAAAGGAGGCAGGGTAAACAAAGAAGAAAACACTACCGGTAATTCAGCAATGCCAAAAACAAAATTTTACTCCATGAAAATACACACCTTTTGCAGAAAAAACATAAAACCACATTTTGCATTTAGTCCAATGCCATCCCTAAATCATAGATGTTTTAAAATAACATATACCGCTGAAACAGTTGTTTCATTATACTCAGTGCCTTGTACTGGATGGATGGGCCGTGGGCTGGCAGACTAGGCCACATGGTTAAATAAATGAATAGAGCACATTTCACAAACATGGACTAAAAGTACTGTGCAATTGTTTTCCCTAATAAAAGCTAAAAAAAAATGAATGCATAAAAAAGACCCATACTGCAACTCCAAGCCACCCACTACAACCACAACCAAATTTAAAATTTTAATAAAATGTACAAATATATACAGGTGCATGTCCTCTATCAAAAGATACCCTTATCCAAAAGTTTTTTTTAACTTACTTGTTGTGATGTCACAATTTAAACTGTAAAATCCAATGGCACATGTAGCAAGAATTGTAGACAAAGAGAGTGATCCTTTCACCTTGAAATTAAAATGATAAGTGACCAGGAGATGGACAAAGCACTGGGAGCTGCCTACGGGACAGGAAGAGGAAGTTGGAGTCTCTTTGGCACTCCCTTTCTGCTAAAAAATAAAGCAAAATGAAAATGTGTGCTTTGTACTACAAAAGTACCTCAACTGTCTGTTTGAGAAGAATATTCACTCAAAAGGTATTTTAAAGTTGAGATTGCTGTTTCTCAAGTAGAAAATTCACTTGAGAAGCAGTCCACCTTCTTGTGACCTCTGGTGTTACAAAACGGTGCTGGAAGGCTCCATGGCGACCAGAAATTGTGCCAGGGGCCGGGAAATCTCACTTGGGCTCGCAAGCCCATGTTGATGGAACCTTGCATTGTTTCTGTGAACATCATGCTGCTTGTACAGCAGAATAATTCTGCCACACACCAATTGGCAGAAACTGGCAGGAACTCGGAATGCGGAATTACTAAATTCTGCAAGTGGGATTATAATTTCTACCGGGGACTAATCCTCTCAGTTTTTGGGCAAGGAATTACCCAGATTGAACAATGTTTTATAGTGATCTCCAATATTAATACTTGATGCCTGCTTCAAACATCAAACAATGTACGCCTAATACAGATAGATTTATTAATTCTTAACTAAGCTGAATACCATGGAGCTTGCAATTTGTAAAGTCTGTTCTTATTACATTTAGTAGGGGCCCCTTCATTGAAAGCTTTAAAGAGGGTTTTGTGATAGCTGGAGACTGCATTGTTAACATTATCAGAACTGAGTATTATCGAAGGACTGAAAGTGTAATGAAAATCCTGGGAACATTTCTCACAACCGTTGTAGCCTTGCTGCCTATGGTAGGCCCAGGAAGATCAAAACTAATAGCAGAGTGATTGGTCCAAACTAAGGGCATTGGGATATCAGTTTCTTGGAGCCTGAAGTTGGTAAAAAGAAGGTCTAGGATGTGGCCTACAGTATGAGTTGGTCTGAGAACCCTCTGTTGCATCCCTCACATTTCCAAATCAGAAAGGAGTTGGCAGACATCAGGATCCAATAAATGTTTGCGTGATAATTAAAGTCACCCGGTACCATGAAATTGTCCATTGAGAGCGGATATGATGCAAGGTACTCAACTAGCTTGTGACTGAAACCTCGCTTAGGGCCTGGTGGACAATAAATCAAATCCCCTCTCCAGGAAACTCTTAAGGTAAATTCTACCTTAAATATACACATCTCAAACCATTGGCAAGAAGCTGTTAAAAATAGAGACCTTTACGGTATCAGAGCATGCGCCCATTAAACTCCCTCCCAACGTTTGCTCCCTATCCAGTCTGATTACCTTATGTTTGTCAGGAAAGGCAATAGGAATACTTGGAGAAACTGGAGGAGGGAGCCAAGTTTCCATAATGAAACAGATGTCTGGGTAGGACAGAAGGTCCCATAGTTTAAGTGCATGTTTGGGAATAGAGCTGAAGTTGTAGTATAAATCTCTGATAGACTGAAGCGTGGGCCCCTGTGAGGTTGGGTGAAATTGGCTTCACGAGTTCCTGCCTGTTTCCCAACACTTATACTCCCTCAAGCCCCCTCAAACTCTTTCCCAGTGCAAACTCCTTTGGGTGCAGCAGAATCGACAGCTACAACATGAGGAAAGATCTTCCTCATTAATGGACATAGTTTAATACAGGCAGAGGTCCTAACCTTCACAATGGGAAGCCTATCTCCAATTAGACATAGTTCCTTCCTAGACTAAGACTGCCTATGCCACTTGATAATATCACTTGCAAAAATGCAGGGGTCTTGGCGACTGTCAATGTTTCGTCACGTATGTGCTTGTCTTTGGCGTGTCTTCAATCAATTAATCAATGAAGGAATATGAACGGAATACTTAAAAAAATGGATGAAAGTGAAAATTCAGTAACTGTATGCCCCTTTGTATTATGAGAGTCTCACCATTAGGAATCGTCATATGTATGTACTTCCTGTGATGTAGACGGGATTAAGGTGTTCCTATAATTCTCTCAGAAGGAGCTGGATATTATTTGCCAACCAGGGGAGACATAAACTTGGTCTTGTATTTCATGCAGTTGTTACTCATGGAAAGCATATAGGGTAACACCAATAAAGATACAAAACTGTAGCATGTTTTCTTGTTTGTTCAACCCCCAACCCTTTTTATAGGGATTGAACCAATATCAATTTACCTAAAAAACTAGCGTCCTTTTGTATGCGACTGAATAGGTGACATTGTTAATGTTTTGGGAAAAATGTGGTATGGAATTATCAATTTGATATATAAATTACATTTATTAAATGTGTTATAGGATGCTGAAATATTTTGTTTTTTTTTATTTGTAGGCAGAGTTTACCGATTTGATTGGGATGGTAGATTACATGGACATTATGAAGCTTGTCATTTCATCTAGAAATGTCCCCGTATTATCCGATGAAAATGTCACAGTGACCAAGACAGCATTTAAGAAAGTTCCTGTTCATTTATATGTTCCAAAAAAGTCCTCTAACACTCAAAGGAGAGCAATGATTTATTTCCATGGTGGAGGATGGTGCATTGGAAGTCCTGGTAGGTACCAAAGTAAAATTATTTCATTTGTAGAAATAGGATAATTAATGCCAATTTATTTTTAATACATTATTTTAAATTCCAAGTAATGATTAAAATGAAATTTCAAAGAGACTGCTGTCAGTTGCATCATTTATCTTATCTCCAAAGTGCACATGTTGCTTTGGCTATATGATATATTCCGTCTCCAAACCTCACTCAGTGACTTCGGGTGAAGTTGAACACCAAATAGTCAGAAGAGGAGTTCGTTCCTCACCCCGGTTATGTTTCTGGGTTCTTCACATGATGATTAAATTCAAGAAGATGCAGCATGATGAATATATAAGAGAAGGTATGGGCGTTCAAGTTTAGCGCACACAAATGAGAGCAGAGGTTAAATCAATGGATAACATGTTGGAGAGTAATAATGTGGAAACCACCTTTAATTCAAATTACGCTGAGGTTGTGAATAGAGTGGCCACAGGGAAAATCATCTGGAAGCCCTGGAGGAGAACCTGCATAACTCATAATCCACAGACTATAAGCAGGCAAGCTGAAATTCTTAGTTATTGGGTACGTGAAGGACAACCCTGGAAGGGCTCAATCATTTAAATTTTGGCGGAGTAAAACTGAATGCCCGACTGGCTTATGAAGTAATGATGCTCCATACAACAATAAAAATATAAAGCAATCAGCTTTATTCACGAACAACTCCGACGCAGTGCTCTCTCTCCCAAGGTCAGCAAGTAACTGCCACGGAGAGAACACTGCCGAACTCACGTATCAAAACATTCCATTATGTTGTCTCGAGGCCTGCAACACGTAGGATCCTCGAGACATACTGCGAGACAGATTACAACACATCTCTTCCCGTTAATATTACAAAGGAAAATAAAACATGTAAAAACATAAACATATAAAACATAAACATAACAGAGGTGAAACTAATAAGAGCCAAGAAAAGAAAAAAAAAATCAAGGCACAAAATCTTTAAGAAAAACAGGTGGTCTCCTAGACCTAATAGGCCTAAGACCGAACAACCTTGAACTAACACCACTGGTGTGTGCAGTCCTCATATTCTCGTTCGTAACTCGACGCTCAGGCATCAAAACACCGCCACCATCACCAGCATCCAAGACCTGACCTTCAAACTGATCATTCACGACCTCACCATCCTCCATCAACATGTAACCTGTACAACTTTCTTCATACTCCCCATTATCCCAATTCGATGCAAATTTAGCCACCCTCCTCTTATTCCATCGTTCTCCATTAAAGAGAACAACATGCCATTTATGCACTTCAAGTACCTTGAATGGCCCTAAGAATTTTGAAGTACCACCCCTTACTCTTCCGGATTTAACCTTTACCCAATCGCCTGGTTTGATTCTGAGATCAACTCGCTCAGCTTTGTCTAAACAATCAAATGTGTTATTAGACTTGCCACAATAATATTGACTACCAGAAATTAACTCTTGCATCCACGATGGTTTAATTCTACCCAAAGGTTTCCTGCCCCTCATGACCTCGAATGGAATCCTTCCAGTACTCACATGTTCAGTGGTGCGATATGCCCATATCAGTTCAGAAATGGCACTCTCAACATCCAATTTATTGACTTTAGCTAATTGTATCCCTCCTTTAATCATACGATTAGCACGCTCCACAATACCATTAGCACGAGGATTATACAAAGCTGTGCGAGCATGTCTGATCCCACACGAATCCAAGTATTCTCTCATTACCCTGGAGGTCAACTGAGTACCATTGTCTGTGATTAACACCTTCGGAAACCCTTCCTCTGTGAAAATATCACGCAATACACCAATGGTAGCTAAGGTAGTAACTTCAGCCATGAATTTGACCACCAACCATTTTGAATGAACATCAATCAAAACAAGAGAAAAGCTTTTACTTCTACTGACCCCTGACAAAGGTCCAATAAAGTCCAAACACACACTGTGCCAAGGTCTTCCAGGATCGCTTATACTACCACCCAGCACTTGTGCCCCAACTTTCAGACGTTTTTCACTCTGAATACACTCACTACACCTTTCTACCCAGCCTACAACATCACTGTCCATGCCTGGCCACCAAAACTCCATTCTGAGCTTTTTTTAGTAAATGTCTGCCCCAGATGCCCTTCATGAGCTATATCAAACAATTTTTTTCTGACACCCATGGGTGGAACTATCTTGTCTCCACGTAGAACCATTTGACCATTTACCTCTGAAAGTTCATCCAGCACTTTGCTATATGGCTGCACTAAAGGAGGAAGAGTACTTTCTCTTCTACCACCTTTCCTTATAAGATCAATCACACACTTCAACACATTGTCCTCGTCCATTGCTGTAAACCACTCTTGCTCATTGACAATTCCACCACTCCAATGAGTAACTTCACATACAGAAGCAACAGCACCTTCGCGCTCACTCTTCAAAACACCATGCTCATCCACCATATGCCAATCAAGTGCCAGACTTGACAGGCAATCTGCCTGAGCATTCTTCCAGCCAGGAATATACTCAATATTATAATTATATTCCTGCAGACGTGAAGCCAGTCTGGCTAATCTCGCTGAACCTTTGCCAGTACCACCAGGCAACAAAATCTTCAACAAAGGCTTATGATCTGTGCGTAGAGTGATCCTAGTACCCCAAATGTATGTACGAAAATACTCCACACCCCACACTGCAGCCAAAGCCTCCCGTTCAATAACAGCATAATGTCTTTCAGTGGTCGTCAAAGTCCGTGAAGCAAAAGCAACTGTCTTTTCAATAGAGTCATGCATTTGTGACATGACTGCGCCTATTCCCGTGGCACTGGCATAAACGGTAATGATGGTATCCTTCTTAGTGTCGAACGGCGTCAAAATGCCAGCACCACACACAGCTTGGTTTATAGAAAGAAAAGCATGTTGTTGCACATTGTCCCAGACAAAACTCGCTCCTTTGCGTAGTAGAGTCTTTAGATCTTCGGTTTGGTTGCAAAATTTTTTACAAATTTAGAATAGTATTCCACTAAGCCTAAAAAAGATCTGAGCTGATCCTTGTCCTTAGGTGCCGGTGCAGATCTAATGGCCTCCAAGAGATCTCTCTTAGGCTTGACTCCAAATTCGGATAGAGTGTGGCCCAAGTATTCAACTTCCTTCACAAGAAATTAACATTTCTCCTTCCGCAATGTCAAGCCACACTCCGACAGTCTGTCTAACAACATTCTCAAAGTTACATTATGGTTAGCAATGGAATCACCGAAAACAAGTGTATCATCTTGGAAGAACAAGACATTCTGCAGTCCGTTGAAGACATTGCTCATCATCCTTTGGAAAACACTCGCAGCCGATGCTAAACCAAAAGGCATCTGGGTAAATTGAAATGTCCCCTCCATGGTAACAAAGGCTGTGAGAGCTTTAGATGCTGGATGAAGTTTTATTTGATGATAAGCATGTTTAAGATCCAACTTGGAAAAATACCTAGCACCTTTGCATAGCAAAACCAATTCACTAATATTAGGTAAAGGAAAGTTGTCAGTCACAATGTTCTGATTTAAACCCCTCAAGTCCACACAAAATCTTAACTTTCCATCCTTTTTTTTTTAAATCACAATAGGCGAAAGCCATTCAGAGGCTTCCACCGGTTCTATAACCCCACTGTCTAGCATTTCACTTAAAAGTGTTTTGACTTCACCTCTAACTGATACTGGCACCTTCCTGACTTTGTACTCCACAGGAACAGCTCCTTGCTTTAATTTGATCTCGTGAACATAACCTTTTAGTACACCCATTTCTTCTTTGAACACATTTTTAGCACAAGACAAAATATTTTCTAGAGTAGAGTCACCAATAACCTTAACTTGAGTGGGAGCACATGGATCAATAGTAATACACAGATCAAACTGATGTTGCCAATCCAAAATAGGAGGACCTGACTCAGATATGTACACTTTGCCCATGACCATCCTCCCATTAAAAGCTATTTCTGCAAGCATGTATCCTATAATATATATTTGTTCTCCTTGGTACCCCCCCAGGTTAATGTCTTTGGGCAATAATCTAGTGAACGGCCACTTGCAAAGAAACAATTCCCTAGGAATAATGGTGTACAAAGAGCCAGAGTCCACCATTAATTCAACAGGCACATTCCTAATGATGAACGTGGCTCTGGGCCTTTGCATTCTTCTTACGCCTACTAGACTAGTGTCAGACCCAGATACATATAGTACACGGTCAACCACATCACTCGCATACGGTTTTTCATCCTCGTCCACAACCACAGCCACTTTCCCTTTGGATACATCCTTCCCCTTGCACACTCTGGCAAAATGCCCTTTACGCCCACATCGTCTACACTCTTTCCCAATGGCAAAACAATTCTTAAAATCAGAAGTGTGAAATCTACTACCACATTTAGAACACAACTTATTGCCAAAAGCACTACCGCTTGTACTACCGCCAGGCATCCCTTTACTTGACTTTCCACCCCACATTCTGGAGGTAACCACAACCTCACTCTCCACACATGTCACATCATCAGAATATTTAACCTCCCTCTTATCCATCAACTTCATACACGACTCAGACTCTTCGACTACTTTTGCAATCTCAATAGCATCTTTCAACTTTGGATCTCTTGCAGCCCACAATCTTTCTTGCATTTTTCTGCTTCTACATTGTACTATAAGTTGGTCCCTAATTAACTCTTCTGTCATGGGGCCAAATTTGCACTTAATGGATAATTCCCTCAAACGAGTAACAAACTCGTCTACTGATTC
Source organism: Pleurodeles waltl (assembly GCF_031143425.1). NCBI lineage: Eukaryota > Metazoa > Chordata > Amphibia > Caudata > Salamandridae > Pleurodeles > Pleurodeles waltl. The sequence goes on along the minus strand of NC_090450.1, from coordinate 165,558,278 downwards.
GCCCTCTTTTTGAGATTGCGTGTAAAATTTAAATCTGCGCATAACCACATTTTCAGTCTTAGCAAATCTCAGTTCTAATCTATGTCTTGCCTCAAGGAACACATCATCTATAGGTTGCCCAGATTGATCACAAGCCTTAGGTAGATATTTAAACACTCGGTGACCTTCATTGCCCAAAAAACTAAGCAAAATCGCTTTTTTTCTGTTAGAAGAAAACCCCGACCCATCTAGCGCTTCCAAATAATTGTCAAAAATTTCGACCCACTCCTCCCATTCGATTGATGGAGCGCCAGGATGCATAAAAAATAATGGAGGAGAGTTGATAGCTGCAGCTGAATTCTCCATGTTCATAAGTAAGAAGAAAGTACGTCAATCACCTTTGAAGACCATAGTCAATATGTGAAACAGCACAAAATTTCCAATATTCAATTGAATCAAGAAGTCTGTGTACAGTATATCCAGTATAGCCAACAGGGGTAAAGAGTAATAAAAAACTAGTAATGATGTCACAATCCTTGCATCACCAAAAATGGCAGACACGCAGGGTCGATGATGTAGACGTGCAGAAAACAGAAGTTGCGCTGTAACCAAAGTGTGATAGACTACGCGTGTTGTAAAAAAAAACCACACGTTCCCACGTTGCTAGGTAACGCGACTAGCACATAAGGGGCTCAAACAGCCACTATAAAACGAAGAAAATACAAAACGTCAGTACCAAAGAGTATAATGAAGTCCAGGATACCTGGATAGCAGACATAGAATTGAATGCAGCTCCGATCAGGACTTGAAATTCACAACTCCGTTATGCGTGAGTCCTGAGCATCCACGACGGGTTGTAATAAGGTGAGTGATCCTCCTGACCTCCTCGTCGCCAAAATGAAGTAATGATGCTCCATACAACAATAAAAATATAAAGCAATCAGCTTTATTCACGAACAACTCCGACTCAGTGCTCTCTCTCCCAAGGTCAGCAAGTAACTGCTGCGGAGAGAACACTGGCGAACTCACGTATCAAAACATTCCATTATGTTGTCTTGAGGCCTGCAACACGTAGGATCCTCGAGACCTACTGCGAGACAGATTACAACAGCTTACATCTGTTCAGATGCCTTCTTTACCAGCAAAACGTGGTAGAAATCCACATGGAAGAGTGTCTCATTAATGGTCCTTCACTTAAGGCTTAGGAATAATATTATCCATGGGAGGTAATGCAGCAATCCATGTAAGACTCAAAGGAAATCATAGACAATGAAATCAATCTAAGTGCCCCCCCCTCCAAATGTTGCTTATGCACAGGTGTGATACTGGATACAACTTACATATCCAGTGGTAATCATGTCAAACCCAATCAGGCTAGAATCCATTTACTTTAAATATAATTTGAGGGCTTAAAGTATGTTACATTTGCCAATATTGCATTAGTAGCTTTCATACGTTAGTTGCATGAACTACCCTAATTAAATTGGACAGTGAAGATTTTGTTGAAATAATTTAAACCCACAGAGAAGTCTTTAAGATATGGCAATTTGACAAAAGAATTCACAGTTATGTTAATGCACTGGGTTCAGTTTCATAGAGCGCTCTGAAGCACTTGAATGTCCCGCCTTGGGGAACTGCAAATACATGGCATACTGAGTTAGAGAGGGTGTGTAATTATAGGTGTCTTAGGCCACAGGAAGAATTAGTTGGTCCTGGCTGGTAAGCACCCCAGTGAAGGGCAGCCAAACATAAGCAGGAAAAAGAATCAGAAAAAGGCAAACTCCATTTGATTAAAATGTATCTTGTGGAACAGAACTGGTCAACATTTTTTAAATCTTCAAATGCACTAAACTGTTTGCAATCTTTTGATCATTATGGCTTCAAAATGCTGGTGTAATACACCAGAGGATCAGTCTTTTTCTCTTGATGCCAAAAAAGAGTCTACATATGACATGCAATTGAGCACTGCATGAAATATGGCACAGTGCCAGAGTTAATAATTCTCCTTCTGATTATGTCATTTACAGAATTCACCCTAAATCTGGCTGTTCTTTATCAAGTAGAGCTGTGTCACAAAGACAAATCTGATCTGTCTAGTTCAGGCTTTGAACTTTATCCAGTACAGATTCCAATAGGTGGACACCAGCCCATGGGTCAAATGGTTTTCTTTTGGTAAAACACCCCAAGTCACATGAAGATATATCATGTGATATACCACTTGGCTCTTTGCTTCTGTCTGTTTTTCTTTGTGTTGCAATTTGAGAAAAAGTCTTATCACACTATTTCAATAATTATGGCATTTCACCAAAATGCTATGTTTTACACTGGCTCTCCCCATACACACCCTCCTTTGTATCCATTAGCAAGAGGATGACAAAATATGAGGATCAACTATCAATGTAAAATATGTGATGCACAAGATGGTTGATTAGTGGCTGCTCTTTGTGGTGTTTTGGATGCTTCACAATGTGCCTCACTTAGCAGCCCTTGCATAAATCCTTAATATACCTGGACCCAGGTTTAGAAGAGTAAAGGCAGGCTGGCAATTCCAGTGTCCACTATACTGACTTTTAAACAAATAAGTTAAAAAAGACTGATCCTGTATTAACAGCCATGTTAGAGAACATGGATTTGAGTTGGTTAGATAAATCTAAATGTCTAGGTAACTGGAGAGGTGCAATAATGTATTTACTTTACAAAGACCTTTCTGCTGGAGCACCTGTTAATTATAGGTCAATTTTACTTTTAGACACTCAGGCAAATGGTATGCAGGTCTACTGTTACAATTATCAGAAGGGTGGGCTGCAACGCACAACATAATTCCACACTACTAAACACACTTTTATTCAGACTGTTAAACAGGAGATAACATAAAAGCTTTACCCAATCATGTTCATGATCAAGTGACAGAAAGGTAGCACAGGCTTTATGTCTGTTGAACTGTCAAGACCTATAACAAATTTCGGGGTTCATAATCACTAGAATAATCTAGTAATAAATGTGAATAAATATAATGAGGTAATTTGTAGGAATAAAGAGAAGCCCTTAGAGACCTCGGCCCTATTCACAAACTGCATGTTGGCACTACAAAAGGTACTACAATAATCTATTATCAAACCTATGTGCAGAGTTTATTCCTACGCCTCTCCAATCTTTTTCTGTGGGAAAATATCCTCCCTGAATGCGGACTGTCTTTGCAGACCCAAGTAGAGGTTCTTTTATTAAATGTGAGAGGGACAGGAGGTGGAAAATATATATATATATATATATATATATATATATATAGAGAGAGAGAGAGAGAGAGAGAGAGAGAGAGAGAGAGTGTTTCTATAGTGCATAGTGCATAGTGCACCCCTGATGACCCTGATGAGAAGGCAGTGGAGCACTGTACATGGTCTAAGGCAAGGTTTAAGTTGGCAAGTAATGGGAGAGGTAGTTGAGTTATGCATTTTAGGGTAGACTTCTTTAAAGAGGAGAGCCTTCAACTGTTTCCTAATTTGGAGCAGCATTATACAGACACAAGAATGTTGTTCCAGATCCTGGGTGCATAGATGGAAATTACCTGTTGTCTTATGTTTTTGTTTTTTAAACTTCTGAGCATGGGTAATACCCATGACTAAAAGGAAGGCTAATAGAATTAAGGAAGCTTTTAGGGAGGGAGGCTACCCACTCACGAGAGACTATGCTTGTTTCTATTCAAAATGACACTTTTAATGGCACTTCAGCCACAAAGGGAGTTAAAACAGTAGTACGGGACTCGAGCTCAGAGGTGGATTAAGTTCAGCACCACAAATGGCCAACCACTAGTTTTGCAACCCACTCCCATAGAAATCAAAGGAGTTAGTTAAAATCCTATAAGGAATACGATGAAACTAAATAAAATTAACTAGTTTGAAATATGAAAAACTATAATTTAGGATAATAAATATAAACAAAGTACATATTTTTTAATTTAAATAGAAAATATTATATTTAAGAGCCATTTTTGCATTTAAAAAGTAATGCAACAATACTTTAAAAAAGAAAATATGAGAAAGTGACTATTAACTCATTCTATACATCACTTTCAGTAAGTATTAGTGAATAAGAAAAATAATTGTTTGACTTTAGGTGGAAATATATTTTTTAATATAATCTTGAAAAAAACTATTTGAAATGTATTTAATATCTTTTAAATAGTCAGTTTTAGACTAAATGTAGTTAATAGTGCTGTAGCATTTTTTTCTATAGATCTACAACTTAAATAAATATATGAGACAATTTAACATTAATATTTTACGGAAAAAATATTTTAACAAACGTTTTCAAGTTGATTTCTTTTGTTTTACTTTTTCCTATACTTTACCACAGGGAGACTATGCATTTGGGGTGGAGAGCTCTGCATGGCAAAGTATATGGAAAAGTCCATTATATTTCACCTTAGTACATCAGATTATATCAGTGTATTGAGAAATATTTGTTAATAGTGCTAGTTTTATAAAAAATGAACATAGAAACATGTTGTTCACCTTGACAAGAAGTAAACTAAGAGACAAGCCAATTGTCATGTGGGTCACTCATCATAGTTTACTAAATCAGACACAAGAGAAGGTTTTCTACATTGCACAGCTGGAACTCATATATTTCAAGGTACTCTTTCAAGTGATGATGAAGAAATAGAAAGCAGACTGAAACAAAACTATTGCCTACAATCACACAGTGTGGTGTAGTGGGAAGCCAGGATTGATCTCAGGGTTTCTGACTTCACATTGTGCAATTCTATTTCACTTCAATATAATAATCAAGTTGACTCTTTTGTACACTTGACTCTCCGAAGGTAGCAAAACCAAGCAGGGAAGGCTTACCCCAAGGTGCGGTAGAGAGATAGAGATTAAGTACAGTATTATCAAATCTATGACTCCTCTAGAGACAACAGGCTTAATGTAGAGGGCTGAACAGAATTAAACTATCAAAATATCTCAATGACACTCTGCCCACACCATGTACATGCTTTGCTTCCCCTCTTCCCACCGTACATCCCCCCACCCCCCATGGCTCACTTCCACCCTGGTCGCATACATTTGGCAAACCACAGACCATTCTCTTAGAGCTGTAGAAAAATGTTTGCCGGTACCCATGATATATAGCAATATCATTTAATATTATGTGCATTTTAACTGATATAAGTTGTAATATTAAGCAGATCACCATGATTTGGAACTTAGAAACTCATCTGAACGTAACCCTGATAGCAAGGACCAAAGGTGGTTCACTACACATTGTTATCATACCAGCAATTTCAAGACCTATAGTTTCATATTGTATAATATTCTAATGTACTGTTTTGTTCTAGGTCACTATTGAGACCTATGTCTTCTGTTCTTAATGTGTTGATCCAACATGTTTCTTTCAATTCTAATCTTTTGGTGTCTATCTTCACCTATATGACCCATTACAATAATTTGGATCCCACGTATTTTTATTTTCATAATCTCATTTTTTATTGTTGTGTAGCCATTTTATTTGTAGCTTCATACACGTTATTTTAGCAAACTAGGCCTGTCACTGTGCACTTTAAGCTAGACATATTTTATTCAGCTTTGTTTTATTATTTTAACAATAGCCAAATTTGTGGTCTTATTTTATTTTCTCTATCTAGCTGTTCTTTGCCTAGGCCAGCACTGCGTTCTTAAACAAGACATTTCTTTCACTCTTTTCTCAAGGCTGCAGTAAGGTAGGTTGCCGGCAAAAGTGGTACGCTTTGTCTCTAATGTTCATAGAAACATACACACTCTTATGTGGTGCTCCTTTCTTGGAACATCAGCTGTTTTATTATAAAAACACCATTTTGACCCATGTACGTTAGAGGGAGATTCCAACCAGATGACCACAACTGTATGCTGATTGCTCAGTGCTTTGCTGCAGCTGCTTATGTAGACTACAGGCCTCTTGCTCAGGTATGAGGAATTATGTCTTCCCAGGGGAAACTGAAGGGCAGAATTAGAGCTTACCATGCTGTGCTCTAACATAGCCTCGGTAGGAGCTATTTTTAACTATTGAAGTGACAATATGGTAGCATTATTTTTATGCTTTACTCTCCTTGTCACAATATTAATCCTGTCATGCTTCATACACCTAGTTATTGCAATCCATGCTTTATTATCTATGGTGTAGTTACTTCAATCAAAGTTTATTGAACTATATTCTGACTCTGATTGTCCTTACATATGTGAGACTAACGGATGAGATCTGAGTGACCACGATTTCCCTGAGGAGTCAATTGTGTCATGCGCCCGGTTGCCCAATCATCCTTGCTCTTGGGTGGAGATGACGCACCGCTAGTTAGGTGGAGCAAAACCCAGATTAGGCCGACAGGTGTCACCTACAGTGGGTTCAGACTGTCTCTCACAGTGCAAGTGATTCTGCCGCCAAAATCCAGTAGTCTCATTATGATAATGAAAGCCTACGCAACACTATGTCTGTGTTCACAAAATGTACTGTAATTGGGCACTTCATATGCTGTTTTTCTATATCATTGCTGTATTCCTTTCATTTAGCATTTAACTGCCTTTTTATAGCCACAACATACTGTTTTCACATATATATAATGTAATAAATGCAAGAAATGTTATTACAGTTTATGAAACCAACCTTTATTTTCAAAGGATTTGCTGTTATCATGTTTTATCAGAAACATATTTGAAACACATATATTTATCAAATTTGTAGCACCTATTAGGTTAATTGAATAGTGATGTTGAGAGGGCTTTGAGTGTATCTGTAGGTATCACTATGACTCAAAACAGTTTTGAGAGTTGCAGCTCTCCTGAATCTAATTCCAGGGTTGTTAGAAATGGGGTCTTTGGTTGGCAGTCAGGGTACCCCCCTGTCCAAGCAAGGACCCACACTCTAGTCAGGGTAAAGGAGAATCACTCTCAGTTAACCCCCACTTACCCCCTTGGTAGATCTGCACAAGCATGCAGGATTAATTTCAGAGTCTAGGTGTAAAATATTTGTAGCAACACACACAGTAACTCAGTGAAAACACTACAAAATGACACGACACAGGATTAGAAAAATAGGTAATATTTATCTAAACAAATCAAGACCAAAACGACAAAAATCCACCATACACAAGTCAAGTTATGAATTAAAAAGCAAAAAGAGTCTTAAATCCTTAGAAAACAGTGCTAACACCGTTAGCGTGAAAAAGTACCTGGGTTGCAGCAAAATAACACTGTACGGGCAGGTGTGGGTTGGAAAACATCAGCGATGCGCTGATTTCTCACACACAGGCGACATCTTGCGTCGTTCTTCCTCCAGTGGGGTTGGTGTGCATCGTTTTTCATCTTCGCAGGAGAACGATGCGTTGATCCGGACAGGCACCTCGGGTCCACACAGGCTTTGCGTTGGTTTTCCGCACACAACGAGGTTTGCATCAAAAATCCGGTCGCACAGTACCAGCAAACCGCACTATGTGGGTTGCGACGTTAACAGCCTCCGTCAGCGGGTGTTGCGCATCATTTATCAAGCTGCGTTGCATCGATCTTCCAGCCGCAATGCAAGTGGAGTGTAGGTTTTAGCCGCAAAGCTGGCGGCTCGTCGTTTCTCTGCTGTGTCTCGGAAGGTGAGTCAAAAATGTCCCCACACAGCAGTCTGTGCGTGGATTTTCAGTCTTTGGCTGACAGCTTCACATTTCAAGGGCACAGGAACTGGATAGGGCACCACTTGGCAGGGCAGGAGTCTCAGCAGAGTCCAGGTGCTGGCAGGGGAAGTCTTTAATGACCCTGAGACTTCAACAACAGGAGGCAAGCTCAGGTCAAGCCTTTGGAGATTTCTTCACAAGCAGGAAAGCTCAACAAAGTCCAGTCTTTGTCCCCTTTCACAGGCAGAAGCAGCAAATGCAGGATAGCTCCACAAAGCACAGTCACAGGCAGGGATTCACTTCTCCCCAGCCCTTCAGCTCTTCTCCTTGGTAGAGGTTCGTCTTGATTTCCAGAAGTGATCTAATTTTCCAGGGTTTGGGTGCTCTTCTTATACCCATTTTGGCTTTTGAAGTAGGCCTACTTCAAAGGAAAGTCTCTCTTGTTTGTAAGATCCTACCATGCCCAGGCCAGGCTCCAGATACACACCAGGGGCTTGGCGACTGCATTCTGTGAGGGCAGGCACAGCCCTTTCAGGTGTAAGTGACCACTCCTCCCCTCCCACCTGCACAGATGGCTCATCAGGATATGCAGGCTACTCCCCAGCTCCCTTTGTGTCACTGTCTAGAGAGAGGTGCAAACAGCCCAACTGTCAAACTGACCCAGACAGGGAATCCACAAACAGGCAGAGTCACAGAATGGTTTAAGTAAGAAAATGCCTACATTTCCAACTTTATTAAAATATGTATTTTCAAATTGGGAGTTCAGAGACCCTAAACTCCACACGTCCATCTGCTCCCAAGGGGAGTCTACACTTTAATCATATTTAAAGGTAGCCCATGTTAACCTTTGAGAGAAATAGGCCTTGCAACAGTGAAAAACAAATTTGGCAGTATTTCACTGTCGAGACATATAAAACACATAAGTACATGTCCCACCTTTAACATATACTGCACCCTGCCCATGGGGCTACTAGAGCCTACCTTAGGGGTGTCTTACATGTAAGAAAATATAACATACACTGCACCTTGCCCATGGGGCTACCTAGGGCCTACCTTAGGGGTGTCTTACATGTAAGAAAAGGGAAGGTTTAGGCCTGGCAAGTGGGTAAATTGCCAAGTTGAATTGGCAGTTAAAAACTGCACACACAGACAGTACAGTGGCAGGAGTGAGCCATGTTACAGGGCTACTAATTTGGTTGGAACATCCAGTGCTGCAGGCCCACTAGTATCATTTGATTTACAGGCCCTCGACACCGCTAGTGCACTCTACTAGGAACTTACCAGTATATCAAATATGCCAATCATGGAAATCCAGTTACAGATATATTTTACATAGGAGCACTTGCACTTTAACACTGGGTAGCAGTGGTAAAGTGCCCAGAGTAACAGAAACAGCAAAAACAGAGTCCCGCACACATCAACAACCCGGGAAACAGAGGCAAAATGTTAGGGGAGACTACACCAATGATGCCAAGTCTAACAAGGGTTATTTGGTAGAATTGGAGACAAATCTTTCTAAACCTTCAATAAGTTCCAATGTTTACATACAGCTGTGCATAGTTTGTTATTTTTAGCGTAAAATCTTGCAATGGGTGTTTTATTCTTTGCATTCTAATCATACAATGCAAGCTTACATTTGTCCTCAAGGAGTTTAACACAGAGTATCTGTTTTTCCTACATATTATAAACACTGGAGAAACAAAGGGGGTCATTATGACCCCGGCGGTCGGAGATAATGTGCAGTAGTACCGCCAACAGGCCAAGGCCAACCCCCAATGTACCACTCTGACCGCCATGGCGGAGGCTGCTGCAGGGCTGGAGATAACCATCTCCAGCCCGGCGGATGCTATTGTACCGCCCAGAGGTATCATGACTGTGCCTACCGCCATGGTTTCCGTGGCGTTCGTAACACCACGAAAACCATGGTGGTCGGCCCTATCAGTGACAGGGAATTCCTTCCCTGTCACTGATAAGAGGTCCCCTCTCCCCAGCACCCCCCAGACACCCCCACCCCCCCTTCATCCACGCTCCTACTCCCTTCCAACCTCCCCCATACACACACACGCAGACATACACTCATTCACACAGACATACACGCATACATACACAAATGCATTCATTCATTCATGCACACATCCGCACACACAACCACACTTACACGCAGACACGCATTCCATTTCCATTCGTACACGCACTCACACACATGCATACATGTACGCAAACAACACTAAACACACACTTGCATTCATGCACGCACTCACACACACATGCACACACACCCCCCCCACACACACACAATACTCCCCTCCCCTGTCGGAAACCTGACTTACCTGTATCCAGGGGGGTCTTCCGGCAGGGGACGGGTTGGGGCCTGCTATGGCCAGCAGAACAACGCCAGGCCATATTATTTTTCATTATACGGCTGGCAGCGGTCTACTGTTGTGATGCTGCTGGTGGTAGCAGTGCCACCTTCCCACCATCCGCCAGTATGGCCACAGCTGGATTTCCGCCCTTCTTGTGGTGGAAATCCAGCTGTGGTCATAATTTGGCAAATGAAGGGTAGCCGCAGCGACGATCTTTTGGCATCCGTCGCTGTGGCGGTATGCAGCATTTACCACCATTATTGTAATGAAGGCCAAAATGTTTGATGAGCTTTTGAGCACTGGAAATAAGGACTTAGGGGGTCATTCTGACCCCGGCGGTCATTCTGACCCCGGCGGTCATGGACCGCCGGGGCCAGGGTTGGCGGGAGCACCGCCAACAGGCTGGCGGTGCCCCGCAGGGCATTCTGACCGCGGTCGGAAGAAGAAAACCGGCTGTCTCCCGCCGGTTTTCCGCTGCCCATAAGAATCCTCCATGGAACAGGATGGCGGTATGGGGTGTCGTGGGGCCCCTGGGGGCCAATGGCATGGGCACTTCAGGGGCCCCCGTAAGAGGGCCCCACTTTGTATTTCAGTGTCTGCTTTGCAGACACTGAAATACGCGACGGGTGCAACAGCACCCGTCGCACCTTCCCACTCCGCCGGCTCCATTCAGAGCCGGCGTCCTCGTGGGAAGGTTGATTTCCACTGGGCTGGCGGGCAGTGCAGTGTTCTGGGGGGGGTACTTTGGCGGGCGGCCTCCGCCGCCCGCCAAGGTAAGAATCAGGCCCTTAGAGATGTGATCATTTAGGCATATTTTTAAACTTGACTTAGAGATTCAGCGCCACTAAGTTTGACAAAACTCTGTGCTTTGTGACTGCAATATTTTCTCTTTTTTAAATATAGAATACATTATTATCGCACAGAGATACAATAGGAGTTACGACATACCATTGTTCATTGAAATAGAAAACAGAAACTTACAGCACCATGCAGGATGTGACTGGAACTATACATTAAAAAAAACAGACACGAAGAAAGAAAGAGAGCAATTCTGCTGAGACGAATAGTCATGGAAAAAGCTAACAGCCCGAAAAGAGTCCTCTTAAAGGATCCCAGATCTTCCTAAGCTTAGTTCTTTGTCCATCATTATCAATTAACAGAATTTCGAGGAGACCTGTCTTTAAAAATTCATGCCACCAAATCATAGTGTTAGGAGCAATGGTAAGTAGTCAATGACGGGCCAAGACTAAACGTGCCAATACAATTACAAAGAAATAGACCCCACCCAGATGGTTGGGAATATATGGTGAATGACCTAAAATGATTAGTTTAGGGTGCCAAATCAGATTTGTTGGACAGAACTGGCTAAGCTTCCCCGAAAACTGTCTGCCAATAATAAGTGATAACAGGCCAGGCGGAAAAGACGTGCACAGCATCTGCCTGATCTGTTGAGCATCGAAAACATTAAGCATCTTGCCTGATATGCAGATGGTAGGGGTCTATTAGAAGTTGTTGATGAATTTGAACTGATGTGTTTTAACCTGCAAAACATTTAAGACAGAATGCAAAAAGACCTTTGTGCACATTATGTCATCAGAGGTAACTTCTACCCTAAGGTGGCAGCTCCACGTATCTGTGGCATGTTGAAAAGGATCAGGCCGCTATCCAACCTAGGCCAACAATATCATTTTGTAAGCCAAAGTAATGCTCTTTTTTGGCAGGCCACCCCACAGGTAATCCAAGAAAGTATTTAGAGAGCAGTTAATGACCTTCACCTTCAAGCACCTAAGAATATGCTGGAGCTGAAGATAGTGGAAGAATCCAGAGCGGTAGAGAAAATCTGTGACGTGGAATTTCATATGGGAGAAGAGTGTCACCCTCATAAAAGTGACCCAGCGTAAGAAGCCTAGAGGCCTCCCAGCAGTCTATAAAACTCTCATTAACTTTCTGAGGGATATTAAAGATATAGCCTAAGTATGACTATGTATTACAGAGAATTATGCCCAAAACTCTCATTTTTAGATATTCCCACATTTAATTAAATACCCGCACAGTCTTAAACAGTGTCCCTTTGAAATACACTGTATCAATGATTTCATTGCATGGAACAATATCCGCCCCTACCAGGGGGGAAATTCTATTCTAGAAATATATGACCTAACTTCCATGACTCGCTCCCCAGACCCTTGGATAGAGGTGCCTTGAAAGTGGCTAAGTAATTAATCTGTGGGTCAGGTAACGAAAAATCTCCCTTCTCCCTAGGCCTCTGAAAAGGTAGTATACTAGATCTATGCTTTTTATACCCCCATATCATTTTTTGCCACAAGGCTTCAACGTGAGAAACAAAAGCAGCTTTGGGTAAGTAAAGAAGTACTCATCAAAAAACATAGATAAATAACATGGCAATATAATCATTTTGATGAGAGGGCATCTTCCAGTTAACCCAATATATAATCTGTTTCACTTACTAAAAATCTTGAAAGTCCTTTTGAAAAGGTGTCCAAAATTGGACTTGATTCCCTCGTTCATCTTTAGAGATATTTCTACCCCTATGTATGTAGGCGAACTGACCACAACGCTGATCTTGTCCCAGAGGAGCTGTGTTTGCCAGTACCTTTTTCTTATCCACGTTGAGTTTGTGCCCCAATATAGCCCCAAATATGCTTGCTATAGTTTCAATTGCTGATAAAGAGACCGCAGGAGCTGAGGCTAAAATAGCAAGATCATCTGTATACGCTTGATCTTTGAGCTCTAATTGGAAAATTTGCAATGGAAGAATATCCCTAGATCTCTTACGGTCTTCAATGTAGGGCTCGAAATGGAGTGCAAAGCTGCGGTGCCAACGGGCACCCCTGGCAGGTACCTCAGATGATCAGAATAGAATCAAAAGAACTACCCAAACAGAGAACTCTATTGGTCAGTGTAAGAAAACTAAGCTCTTTGCAGATTCCCCTCCACTTTTTGTCCCCATTTGAACCCCTAGATGCTGGCTATTCGACTCTGATAATGCACTGAGACCTGCTAACCTGACCCCAGGTATGTGTTCTCTCTCTTTAAATTGTTATGTCGACATGGTGAGTTCCTGATTGACAAACCTTTACCCCTTTTGTAAGCCCCTAGTAAATGGTATCCCAGGTAACCAGGGCATCAGTGGTAAAGGGATTTCCAGGGCTGCAGCACCAGGTTCTTCCACCCTGGAGAACCGAAGCAAACTATTCATGGTAGGCCTGCTAGTGAAGACTGCCAGAGCATTACAAACTGCTCGAGTTTGACTGTGCCCTAACCAAGAGTGGCACAGTCCAATGCACTGCCTTACATATATGTCAGACACACCTAAGGAAGGCTTCTGCAGCCCAGAAGGCAGGTTGCATTATATCTGAGGTACAGGCATGTAGGTACAAGCTTCTATGCTTCTATAGCATCCTTTCCATTAAGGTACACTATAAGTGCAGGCCGGTCCGTACGATAACATTGGACTTAAGTACCAGTTGACCAGAGCTGCTAGCTCCATTATGGTACCACATAGATATGTCAGGTTTAGGGTCAAACAACATGCCTTCTCTACCCCAACACAAATCTCATGTCGAGGAACAGCAGGCATGCACCCTGGTGGCGCACTAGTTTATCGGCACTGGCTGGATTCGAACCCCTGTCCAAGGGTAGCCTGCTCCACTAGAGGCAGTCACCCAACCAACTGAGCTACAGCTTCTTGATAGTGGTTGCCCAACTGTGTGCCACCATCCTTTGTGCTCTGGTTTAGCAGCCCACCCTTTTTTCTGTGCTTGCTGCCACCAAGGCAGAGTTCCGACCTCTTGCCAGGCGGTCTGGGTGCTCCCAAAATTCAAAACAAAGGGCTGAGACGGGCAGGAGGTCACACCTCCTGCCCCCCAGCTGGGCTAGTGAATACAGCCATGAAGGCAGGGAGCTTCAAAGGCTGAATAACCCTTGATAGCCATCAGCACTATCCTCCAGTGAGGAAACAGCCCTCCCTCCGTCCCAGGCACATTTGCTCATGGACAGGTGGTAAATTAACTATGCAGGACTGTGCACATCCCCAGAAGGCTGACCCCACCTCTAGGGTGAGGAGCCCGGGCTGTGCACCAAATTTGAGCTTCTGCCCTTTTAGGAGTGGCAGAATAGAGGGTTGTGGGGAACTAAAGGTGACCTGTTCCACCGGATGTGGTTACTTCAGGGGCAGTTTAGGAGAAGGGGTTAGCTGCCCATTGTCCACTAGTATCGACAACCCTAACTCCTCCAAATCCAAGTTTTAAGGGACACCACTGAAACCAGAACCTCAGATTTGGTTGGCTCGCTTCAAAGAAGGGCATGTGGACGCTCTGCATCACCAACAACCGGACACTTCCTACTGCTCCAAAGGAAAGGGGAAAACTCTGACCCTGAGGCAACTGACTGGGAACTGTATGATTGACCTTCATACTTTGCTGCAACTTATCACTCCCGACCAGAGGGACACCTGTGGCAGCAAGAAGCACCTTCAGTCTCCCTTGGACTGGTGGCACCACCCACCTCAAAACTGAAGGTAAAAAGATACTCTGGAACCAAAGAATCTCCTGCCTTTGGGCCCACAGAGGGATTGACTTTATCCAGTTGGTGAAGTGCATTTTGGGAGTTGTAGTCTGGCCTTCCTTGAAGTTACAGCCCGCTACCGCACCCCCTGGACCTCCAGACATCTCTACAGCATCTTGCTGTGATTACCGCTGCCAAGGTTTGTTGGTCACCAGCCGGGTGACTGACCCCTTAACTCGACGCTGCAAGAGGACAGCACTGCCCAGCACCTATGACCAATATCAGCTATGACTCCACAGCTGAGTTGCCACAGCACGGTGTATGGTAAAACTAGCACCAGCTTGCATCCCTGTTAGCACCATGGACAGCCAGGACAACTCTGCACCCAGAGCCCACAGACTTGGTAGAAGTGAAATGGCTGCTATGGCCGGGTTCCCTGGCCTCCAGTAGCTTAACCCTGCAAGGGTTTCCCACAGCTCGATCCCCAAGTGATGTTTTTCACCGGTGGCATCCCTGCCAACAAGAGTCCCATTCAGAACCACCGACAGCCAGGACAACTCAGCACCTGGTCTTCATGGGCCAGGTAAAATTGCTCTGATTTTCGTAAGCTGGTCCGAGGGACTGCACTAGCTTAACCCCCCAAAGGTTCCATGCAACTAGTACTTTAAGTGCATTTTTGCAGCATGTTTATTTTTCCCGTTGACCTCAATGCAACACTTAAATACCAATTCTACAGTGATTTTCTATTGCTTCTAAAATCAATATCTCCGACCCTATACAGTTTGTCTTGGGGTCTAAATTTATAGATTAAATAAACACTAGTTTTATAAATTGTGTTGGATTTCTTCTGAGTTGTGTCAATTACTTACTGTCCATTTTTGTGCTTTGAAATGCTTAACACACGCCCCTCTAAGTAACGCCTGACTGCTCTTTGCCACACTACCAGGACTGAGCTAAGGATTTATGAGCGTGAAAACAAGGACCATCTCTGGGGTATTTTCAGAGAATTACGTTGTGAGGACTCACCCCCACACCACACAATAATCCACTTTCCTACCGTGCCGGGCTGATATAATTGCTGAACCCTGGTAATAAACTGTGGGCCAAAACCCGAAGCATTCATAGTTGCCCAGAGCAATGGCTAAGAAACCCAGTTGAAAGCCTTTTCTGCATCCAGTATTATAATTCCGACTGGGTTTCCCCTAGCTCACCCTGCCTCAATGGACGTAATTACTGTGTTGACATGTGCAGTGGTATCACACCCTGTAATAAACCCATGCTGGTTCTCATCTACCAAATTTGATATCACCATAGATAATCTGTTGGCCAAGACTCGGGCATAAATCTTAGAATTAGCATTGATCAATTAAATGGGATGGTATGAACCACACAGCAAAGGATATTTCTCTTTCTGGGAGAAGATGACAAAATTAGTCTTGGCCCAAAGACCCGGGGACCTGGCTGAGTGACTCAAAAGAATTGAAAAGATCACATAGGACAGGAACTAGTTCATGTGCAAGCTTGGCGTATAACTCCGGAGGAATTGCTCAGAGCCACAAGCTTTCCCCCCTCCTCACTATACAGCTGCTGCTGATAAAACCTACATATACGTTTGTGGTCAGTCACTTGCTTCCCCTTGTTGTTCATAATAGTATGGATGATACAGGCATTACCCTATTCCTGACCATAAAGGAAAAAGTTTGGTCCATTGTTTTGCTATATTCAAAAGAAGCTAATTGCTTAGCCTGAGCCTTCTTGGTCGCATTATTGAGTAGTCATACCTGAAGGGAAGCTTGCAAATTGATTCAACAAGGATATAAATGTCGTCCAATCCTGAGAGCTTACACTGCGTACCAGATGCTTGCTTCAGTCAGATGTAGCTCTTTCCGCCGATAAGAGGATTTTTATTTAAAGGATGGCCTCTGCAAAAGGTTTTAAATTCGCACTATACCAAGAGAAAGGAAGATGAGCTAAGATTCTTCTCCAAGAAAATCTTTACCTCCCTGTCCTTAGACTGAATGAAAGTTTCATCAAGAAGGAACTTCCTGTCAAAGGTCCATGAGTGGGGATTTGGAGTTAATTTGAAGCCCTTTAAATGACGGAAGAGAGGGAGACTGAATTATGATTATTTCATGCAGGAATATTTTTAAACTTGAGTAAGAGATTCGAGGTCAGTAAGTTTGACAAAATATGTGCTTTGTGCTTTTCTCAGGTGAACATTTAATTCTACATTTATTTGTAAGTTTACCCTTTTTTGCAACTTACCATTTCTAAGTTTGTATTTACACCTAATGGTAGACTATCATGCATCCTCCCCTTGACGGAACCTTCTAAAACAGGATTTGTAAGTGTTATTACTAGTAATGTTTCACACAGGTGGACATCTCTGCCACCATGGTGGGGTGCACAAACCATTCTAAATATGCATCAATAAGACAGAATAAATAAAAGTAAATGTTACAGCACATAAGCAAATGAAATTAAACGTATGCATATTTTTAAGAATGAATTACAAATAAATCTTCCCACTGTGAACTTTAATTTTTAATTTGTATTTATTATGTAATATTTTTTGTTAAGTTATTTGTTGACAGAATGTCAATAATTTTTTATGTGTTTAAACTTTTATTTTACTGTCATTATCATTTTGAATTAAGTTTAATATTAAAGTTTAAAATGAAAAAATGATTAATACTTATTTATATTTGTTACATTAAACAAAATGTATAAATATTTTAAATGTTAAAATAATTGTATTTATTTAATGTTACTTGTTATGGGGTGTTATTTTATGTCTCTGCTTTTAATATTTTCTAGACTGATTAAGTAAGGTTTAGACCAATGTTTAACCCTTTGTGCCGAATTTGAATCACAAAAATGACACAAACCAGTACACAGTGCTGTATTTAGAATTACTTTCTAGTGCAAACAAGTTTTGTACTGGCCAACGAGACATCTCTTTCATTAACAGGAACTGACTGGTAGTTCGTGTCAGTGCACTGAAAGTTTGATGGCTCCGCCATCAAAATGACAGAACCCTATGGCAAACTTTCAATGCTTTTTTTATTTTCAAAAACAAAATCTGAAAATGGGACTTTGTTTTGGAAATAAAAAAAACAATGTCACCCTATCCATGGGAGTTTTTTTTAGACCTTTCCACATGGATCAAGAAAACTTGCCATTTGTTCACCCCCTCTGAATACGGCGGGCGGACAAATGATGAAACCTTCAACAGCCCTTGTGCCATCGGGAATAGGAGGTGTATGTCCACAGTAGAGGCAGAGTAGTCTCTGCTGTCAACATACTGAAGGTCACCCGGAGTCTAAATTAGGCCCGTGGAGATTCTGTTTTGTGGAGTGGGCACTCCATCGTCTTTATAACAGAGTACAATCTTCTCCAAACTTTAAATCAGGCTCTTACAGCATATTTAAAAACAAGATGAAAAGATGGGGGCACAAGGTACATGGATTCACAGGATTAGAGTTCATATTACAGGGTTGTCCTAATACCCATGCATGTAATATCTCAAGACCCAGCAATAGGGATAATCGGTCAGATCAGATTGGCTCCCTCAGAAAGAACCGGTGGGTTTCAGACACTGGCCAGTGACAGTCATGGCTGCTGTTTGACCTCGCCCTTGTATCAAAAGAAAAGCTGCATCCTCCCATACAACAATATCAGCAATCCCTTTGTGCATTCAGAACAAAAATACACCAACCACACTGGAATTCTCTGAGAGTCGGTGGACAATTGTAAGAAATATCTTTGGAGGAATGCTAGCTAATGTGCAGGCTGCAAGACACATCAGTTCTCTAGTGTCAGTGTCTCTCTGTTCCTGTGAGTATACATCTTTTTTTGTTGTTATGTCCTTTGCTGTCCTTTCTAGAACTGACGTTTCTGGATTCCTGGCCCAGAGTGAGTGTTCCTAACAGCCACAGTGCCCTGGTGTTCATGTTCCTATGTCTCATTGTCTGTGTTGATGATAGGTCTTTCTCAGTTTCATTAATTGTATCAGCCCTAGCAGTCTGTTTCTCTCATTCGAGTTCCACAGCATTTGCTTTGCCACAATGTAATTATCCTCCTTTCCCAGCACCAACGTCCTTCTGTGACATTGCCAGTGTCTCGCTGTCTGGTTCTTTTGATCCCATTTTCCCTGTTTTCCTGTTCCAGAGTCACTGCTGATGTTTTACTCTCCCAGTTCCAACATCTGTGTAAAATATTGTGTTTTCCTTGTCCCAAACATAAAACCTTTTTTTAACACTGCATACATCTCTTTATCCCATGTATCTCTAAAACAATTTCAGAACCTTTTCTAATGTAGGATTCATCCTCTCCAAGTGTCAAAGTGTCCTAGCATCATAGTATTAGACTCCCACATTCAATGCAAGAGTCTCCCATATCTTCTATATGATCCTGAGTCCCAGTTTAATCTCTATACCCTGTTTTCCCATTGTCAATATCCCCCAATATCAAAAAATGTATACATATCCAGAAATCCAAACGTAAAAACCGCCGTCATTGCAGTTCCTGCAAAAGACTACAGCTATCCACAGGCCTGACAGGCATCTCTAAATGTGGAGGAGTACTCTGCCAATATGACAGTGCATTTTACTTTGTTGCCCTAATGGAGTACCACCATCCTCTTCAATTTAAATCATCCCCTGATTTAGACTCCTTGGTCTGATGCAAAAGCTTTCTTCAGATAAAAGCTCCTGAATGAGCTGAGAAACACCTGGCCCCAGATTTATACTTTTTTGACGTAAATCTGCATTAGCTCAGGCTTGCGTCAAAAAGTATAGCGCCGGCTAGCGCCAATCCAGGACATCAGCCAGGCACCATATTTAAGGAGTGGCACAAGCCGGCTCTAAGGCCCGGTTAGGGTCAAAATAAATGATGCTAACCATGGACATGACTCCTGTCTTAGTAAAGACAGGAGTCATGCCCCCAAGCCCAATGGCCATGCCCAGGGGACTTAAGTCCTTTGGGCATGGCCATTGGGCACAGTGCCATGTAGGGGGAGCCAAGTTAGGCCCCTCATGGCACTTAAAAAAAAAAAACTTACCTGGACTTACCTGGGATAGGTCCCCCCATCCTCAGGTGTCCTTCATGTGTGGGTGCGGGTGAGTGGGGGTGTCCCTGGGTGCAGGGAAGGGCACCTGTGGGCTGTTTCCATGGTCTCTGACCATGGAAAATGGCCCACAGGTCCCCTAACGCCTGCCTATACCCAGGTGTTAAATAATGGTGCTAAACAGGTTTAGCGCCATCATTTAAGGCACTCCTCCTCCCATAATGTGACTTTTGCAGAGGAGGATAAATAAGGCGCAAGGGCCTTAGAGGCATTTTTGCCCGGGAACGCCTACCTTGCATCTCATTGACGTAAGATAGTTTTCCGCAGGAAAAAATGACGTTAACTCCAATATTTTGACGCTAGACGGGTCTTGCATCAAAATATAAATATGGGCCAGTTTACGCTGGGTTTGCGTAAAAAAAAATGATGCAAATCTGATGGAAACAGAGTATAAATATGGGCCTCGATGTGCAAATTGATTTTTGCCATATAAAAAGAGAAGTTGTATTAGCAAAACATGACCTGCGGTTTGAGTTTCTTCAAATATTGATAAAGTGTGGTGACAGTCAATGACTGAAAGGTAAAGCCAGAAACTATAAATTCCAAGTCAATTTATAATTCGGGAGATACTATGCTAAAGTCACCAAAATACTGCAGTAAAAGTCCAAATGCCTCTGCACTGCACGTTTATAATTGAAAATAAAATAATTTCAGGACGTGAGGGAAGCTCTTCATTCATATTCTAAAACAGTTTTTTTAAAGAGACATTGGTGCAAGCACCACAATGATTACCACAGAGGTAATGTGGAAGGCTTGAACATCATGTCCTTCACATTACAGAGGTTATGAAATACCCTTATTCCTATGCTGTTTCCCAAGCACATTACTGGATCTCAACTAACTTTTTAACATCCTAAAATAATTTGGAAGAAGCATTTACAATTTGTTCTTATTTTTCACTAACACAATTCAGCTTTGCACAGAGGAAAATGTGCATATCATGCCTTCAAAATATTCAAAATGTATTTTTCGCCTTCATGACAGAGCAGGAATACTTGCCACAAGATATGTTTGATTGATTGAGGTTAATAATAAGAATCACACTCAACCCCCTCTCCATGTCCATATCTGCCTACATCAAACAAAAATTACTACAAGGCACATATATAAGCTCTTCTAAAAAGCCCCGATCAGAATGGCAAAAATATCTTAATTGTTACATCTCTCTAGCATCTTTGTTAGATGTTTGAAAAATTACGGTTAATGTGTTAGGGGCATATTTACAAGGAACTGGTGCATCACCTCTGATGTGCCAAGGTTTTTGCCCTGCCCTGTGCCCCATTAATGACACCATGTTAACACTGTATTTACAATACAGTGCACAATGGTGCTTGTTAGCACAACTGCACCAAAATATTTGGCACTGTTGTGGCGCTATTCCAGCAAAGCTCCAGGAGGCCCATAGAATATAGCACTAGCATCAGTTTAATGCCTGCCTAAGGCAGGCATTAAAAAATGATGCTAGAATGACGCAATGAAATCATGTAGATTTCACTATGGCATTTTTTGGGCCTCCACGCGTATAATGTGGCGCAAGGGCTTACAAAGTGGCGCAATGGTACCATTGCACCACTTTGTAAATATGGGGCAGGGTGAGGGTCTGTTTAGCCCACCATAGCATAAACGAATTGTGCTATGGCAGCGCTAAGGGGCTTGTAAATATGTCCCTTATAGAGAACAATTTAGTCATCGGAAAAATTGGAGAAGTAGGGCAGTGACTTCTGAAAGTACAAATTCCAAAAGGCACCTAAGCCCATATTTTTGTGGATTGTGCCCAACTGTCAATATGTTGGAAGGTACAGTTCTTAGAATAAGTCTAACAACTCGGTACGAAAAACAACTCCACAAAGCTGTTGCAGTCAGAGACAAATCTAAATAAGTTGAATGAGAAAAACAGCAGAACATGTCACAAATGAAAGGCCTAATGACTGCAACAAACATGATAATCAAACCTAAAAAGGAAAAAAAGATATCTGTGATGTTCTAATATTCTTGATAGAGCAAATAATGTAATTCTGGTGTGAAGGCATATTCAAATAAATCCAATTATGGAGGCCAAGTATGGAATTGCATGTTAAAGTGTTAAAATGGACTTTTACATTATTGAACTTTAGATGGGCTGAATGTTTAACCCTCTCTTATAAAGAAGAGATGAAAGAGCATTAAACATATCTGTGATTTATTTAACATTCACAGATTTGGTGTTTTCTAAACACTTTTTACATTTTAATCCATGAGTTATGCTAATTTGTGTTCTTTACTGTATTCGAAGGTCTAGTTTGGAGCACCTTCCTGCCTATTTGTTTATTTGTATGCAAAGGTTTTCTTCCTGCAGAATTCATTTTTTTCGCCAAATTTCTGAAACATATGTGAAGGTTCCAAATCTCCAAATCAGTTGGAAATTACCTCTACATTCATCACCTCAACCTAGCTCTAAATGAAGAGTAATATCCCTTTCAAGACACAGGAAACAAAACAAGAACCCCTTGCTGACCCCTCCCGCCCTCCTGCTAAGGCTATAATTTACCAGCCTCAACTTGGCACTTAGGCCCATATTTATACATTGTTAGTGCTGCATTTGCGTAATTTTTGACGCAAAAGGCAGCGCAAACTTACAAAATACAATTGTATTTTGTAAGTTTGCGCCGATTTTGCGTAAAAAACGACGCAAATGCGGCACTAAACAAGTATAAATATGGGCCTTACTGTTTTGTTTTCTCTCTTGACCAGGAGTGCAGGGTACACTAAAGTGGCTGTCTGACTTGCTCCTCTGTCAGTGTTACAGGGTGGTCTCCTGCTGCTGGGCTTTTGCAGACCACCGAGACCATCATGGGATCATCAGGAATGGTCAGGGATGCAGACAGTCCTCTGCTGACCGTATTTTCAGGTGGGACATGCCCTGCTGGTCGGGGATGGTGTCGGGACCTGTTATATGACATGGCGTGGCCGGGGCTCTTTACAGCAAAGGGGAAGGCTCTGCATACGGCTGTTAATAGCCATCGGACCGCGCTCGACAAATATAATGCTGTGTGTGACTGCCCCTTTGAAATTATGCAGTTGCCGCCTAATGTTGTGTTTGTGTCTCAAAGTCGTCCTGGCATTGTGTGTGGCCTGCTACCTGTGTCAGTCCCATGATAAGATATTATGGAGCACTCTGATGTGTGTCTGAGTGTGTATTCAGCCTGGGATGGTGTAATTGACATGTGCAGGCTGACAGGGTTTGTGACTGGAGTCAGAAAGAGCCAGTTCCATCGTGTGCAGGAATTTATGCTTGCCTTGAACGGGTGTGAGTTATTTAAACTAGCTGTAGTAGTTAGGGTGGCCTCCTGTTATGGAGGCAAATTCTAGACCGGACGGTAACAAATTCAGGACAAAGGGTCAAAATTCAGGACAAAAATTCAGGAAAAAAGGTCAAAATCAGGACAAAAGTCAATTGTACCCACACACCGAAGGAGAGACCATACAAGACAACTTTATCAGTACATTTATTCACTGTGGTCTTTATGTGATTGCCTCTAGGAATGCTACATTCACGTGGCACATTATGTTCTTGTTCAATAGTAAATTAATGCCCTTGACCACCGTGTCAAGGGCATCTGCCCTATCCAAATATACCCAATCTTTCGTGGCAAGAAAGTAAGATTTTGAATTTGTTTATAAACATTTTAAAATCTATGGCATACAGCTTGGGAAACATTACTAACAAGGAGGGTGACCTGGCCAAATCTCTGCATTATGCAAACTGGGCTAAACTATTGGAATATCCCTGGAAAGTATCTTGCTGCTTCTGTTTTAAGTAGATTCAATTTAATATTTTGAATTGAGCCTACCTTAAAACTGCTGGAATTACCAAAATATTTTGGTTAAGGGCTTTAAAGACCGTACGAAGGACTATAACTCCCCCCGTAAACAACCTCAACACATATACTCTCAGTTTATATGTACTAGTTGTTCTTGCCACATCTAGGCAACCTCACAAGGCAGTAGTCTTGGGGCACCTATCTCTGACACACTGTCAAGATTTCCCCACTAGAACATTTTCTTCTGAACTCCACAGGGTTCATTGATCTGCTTCCCTATGCTGATAGGTGAGGCAGGGTCAACTGGGCAGGGGGGTGGAGGGACAATTTATTATAGATCAGTTTGTTTCACAGAAAAATGTAAAAATTATATACTAACTCGTCATAAATGTATGTAGCCCAGCTCTGTTCTTCTGTAAATGTACAATGGAATCTGTTGCTACTTACCTGCATTCTATCCTGTTAAGCAACCTCTTCTGGAATACAACAATAACATTAAAAAAAACATACAGTAGTGTTTCAATTTAGTACATTAGAGCACAATATTTACATTTATATGAAGTGAAAGTTTCTAAACATGAACTTTAACCCTCCCTCTTAACAACCCCATGAGTGTACACAGTGAACAAATTATTTGATGTGCCTTACATTATGGCCAATATTATTGTTATGGATGGTGGCACATTGCAGGATAATAAAACATACAAGTATCTTTTTGTACACAGTCCATCTTAAACTGAATTACTTGAAAGTGCTGTCAAATATCGCTATCAAGTAAATTAGACACAAAATTAATTGATTTGACTTAGATCACACAATTTAGTCATGCAGGGAATCCAGGATTTGAACCCAGGCTTCCCAGTCACACATAGTGCATTTAAGCCACTGACTAGATTAATTTATTTTTCTCAAGCCCCTGTAAAACTAGAATACATTGTTTTGGTACAATTCTGTAAAATTAAAAGTACACTATGTTAAGTAAATACACGCCACAGGATAATTTGACACAATAACTAAAAAAGAACAAGCATTGCAAAAGACAATCGTTTTCACCTAATCAAGAACTATTTGTTTTGGCAAAGTGTTGTGCCATGCTGTACACCAGTGTGGCTGCTGTTCAGCATGGCCAAATGTTAGTGGCGTGGAGTGTCAGAGTGGAGTGGAGTGGAGGAGTAGAGTGTCCTAGAGTGGATTTCTTGAAGTGTCGTAGAATGGCGTAGGTCAATGTGTCATAAAATTTAGTAGAGGGGAGTAGAGATAAGTGGTTTTGTGGCAGAGTGTCA
Organism: Pleurodeles waltl; assembly: GCF_031143425.1. NCBI lineage: Eukaryota > Metazoa > Chordata > Amphibia > Caudata > Salamandridae > Pleurodeles > Pleurodeles waltl. The sequence goes on along the minus strand of NC_090450.1, from coordinate 165,533,574 downwards.
TAGAGTCGGGTGGATGGGGTGGAATAGGGTGGAGTGGGTTGGAATCGATTGAGGTAGTAGGGAAGATTGGACTGGAGTAGAGTGGGGTGGATTAGAGTGTGGTGGATTGAGTGCAGTAGGGTGGATTGGTGTGGGGTGGATTGAATTGCAGTGAGGTGGATTGAAATGGGGTAAAGTAGATTGAATTGTGGTGGATTAGATTGGGTGAATTAGATTGAATTGCATTGGTGGTTTGGATGGGAGTGATAGGGCTGGGGTAGGGTGGATTGGATTGTGATGGGATATATTGGATGGGAGTGGGGTGGATTGAAATTGGGTGAGGTGGATTGAATTGACGTGGATTTCTCTGGGTGGATTTGATTGGATCGGGCTGGATGGTTTAGATTGGAGTGACAGGTTGGGGTGGGGTGGATTGGATTTGATGGGAGTGGGGTGGATTGGAGTGAGGTGAATTAGGATGGAGTGGGGTGGATTGGATTGGGGTAAGTGGGATTGAATTGGAGTGAGGTGTATTGTTTTGAAGTGTGACAGATTGGAGCTGGGCAGGTTGTTTTGGATTAAAGTGGGGCAGATTGGAGCAAGGCAGATTGGAGTGGGCAGATTGTTTTGGATTGATTGGAGTGGGGCAGATTGTTTTGGATTGCAGTGGGGCAGGTTGGAGTGGAGCAGATTGTTTTGGATTGGAGTGGGGCAGATTGTTTTGGATTGGAGGGCAAACTGAAGTGGTGCAGATGAGATTGGGATGGGTAGGATGATTGGAGTAGGTGGGTTGCGGTGGATTGGGGTGAGTGGTTTGGATTGGAGTGGGGTAGATTGGTGTGAGGTGGTGTGGACTGAGGTGGATTGCAGTGGGGCAAAGTGGAATGGGTGCATTGGGGTGTACTATATGATTATGTGTTAAAGCATCATTTCACAAATTAAACATAATAAAGAAACGATGTCGCTTTGCAATCTTTAGAACAAGTTAATGGTCATCAGCACCCATGAGCAAAAACAAAAGAAAACATAAGTGCAAAGTGGGAAAAGACGACTTCGCAAAATAAAAGAAAGTTAGCTCTAAAAAAATAAAACTTTGTGATTTTCTTTGTCCTGCTGGGCACGTTTTTGCCAGTCAAGCCTTCTATTTGCAGGGTACTAGAACTTAAAAATGTCAAAATATTACGTTAATCATGTTTGGAGCAGTGGACGGGCACTGATTAAGTTGATTCAATCAGTGATTTGTCCATGCTCCACACAGAGGAATGAAAATGATAATTGACCCACAGTGCCAAATAACAAGGCTGCAAAGAAGAGAGCCTCACAAGCCAACAAATGGTAAGCAACAGAAAGAATCCAAGCCCTTTACTGCACACAACAGAGCAGACTTTAATTTGTGATAAAAAAAAAGTGCTGGTGCCAGAAGCTCTGCTCAGAAGCCAGCGGCCAGTGCACTCAAACATCAGTGAGGCCAATATCAAGGATCCACAACTGGACCGTTCCTAACACTTTTTCTCGCTCTTGCAGGCTCCTCCTTTCTTCCTTTGCGGTGGTTTTGCCATCTTTCTCTATCGCAGTCTTTTCGATCTGTGTGTGTTTTCACTCTGCCACTCCGTGATTCAGATAAATAAGTGCAGGTCCCCAAAAATAAGTGCTGTGCCCCCCACTGGCACCACAGGCTTAAATTAGGTACTGCAAGAGAGTCTTGCAAGCGAGAAGCATGCGCTAGCACATGCACTCAATGGCTCACAGGCTCAACTCTAAAAAAGGTATATAATGAAGGTAAGGGAAGGCAGGATACCATATCCTAATAATACTGCCTTTTTTAGGCATTACAGGGAAGATTTAGTGGGGCAGAGTGTTTTGGAGTGGTACATATTGTTTTGGATTGGATAGGGGCAAACTGAAGTGGTGCAGATGAGATTGGGATGGGTTGGATGATTGGAGTAGGTGGGTTGTGGTAGATTGGGGTGAGTGGTTTGGATTGGAGTGGGGTAGATTGGTGGGAGGTGGGGTGGACTGAGGTGGATTGTAGCAGGGCAAAGTGGAATGGGTGCATTGGGGTGTACTACATGATTATGTGTTAAAGCATCATTTCACAAATTAAACATAATAAAGAAACAATGTCGCTTTGCAATCTTTAGAACAAGTTAATGGTCATCAGCGCCCACAAGCAAAAACAAAAGAAAACATAAGTGCAAAGTGGGAAAAGATGACTTCGCAAAATAAAAGAAAGTTAGCTCTAAAAAAATAAAACTTTGTGATTTTCTTTGTACTGCTGGGCACGTTTTTGCCAGTCAAGCCTTCTATTTGCAGGGTACTAGAACTTAAAAAACTCAAAATATTACGTAAATCACGTCGGGAGCAGTGGACGGGCACTGATTAAGTTGATTCAATCAGTGATTTGTCCATGCTCCTCACAGAGGAATGAAAATGATGATTGACCTGCAGTGACGAATAACAAGGCTGCAAAGAAGAGAGCCTCACAAGCCAACAAATGGTAAGCAACAGCCAGAATCCAAGCCATTTACTGTACACAACAGAGCAGACTTTAATTTGTGATTTTAAAAAAGTGCTGGTGCCAGAAGCTCCGCTCAGAAGCCAGCGGCCAGTGCACTCCAACATCAGTGAGGCCAATATCAAGGATGGTAGTCTTTAATCCACAACTGGACAGTTCGTAACACTTTTTCTCGCTCTTGCAGGCTCCTCCTTTCTTCCTTTGCGGTGGTTTTGCCATCTTTCTCTATCGCAGTCTTTTCGATCTGTGTGTGTTTTCACTCTGCCACTCCGTGATTCGGATAAATAAGTGCAGGTCCCCAAAAATAAGTGCTGTGCCCCCCACCGGCACCACAGGCTTAAATAAGGTACTGCAAGAGAGTCTTGCAAGGGAGAAGCATGCATTAGCACATGCACTCAATGGCTCACAGGCTCAACTCTAAAAAAGGTATATAATGAAGGTAAGGGAAGGCAGGATACCAAATCCTAATAATACTTCCTTTTTTAGGCATTACAGGGAAGATTTAGCAAGGTTTTGTGTTTCCCCTGTGCCCCTTAAGGCAACACAAAAAGTAGAATGAGATTTACCATGCCACGCAGAGGCACCCCGCATGGCTTGGTAAATCTGTGATAACGCAAGACAGCACACGCTGTTGCCTTCTGTTACAATAAGCCGGCAATTTTTTGCATGGAAGGAGCTTGGATGTTCCCACACATCTACCAATGTAATTTAAGGATTCCCAGATTTACCAACACTGGTAGACCTAGGAATGCGTTAGAATTGTATGCCTTGCCAAGAGAGGCACAACAATGAGAAATATCTTTATTTCTCCTTGTTGTTTCCTCCTTCTCAGTGTGCTGCATCTTGCAACACACTCAGAAAGAGTAAAATGCCTCTCAGGCTGCTTGTAACACAGGCACCCTTGCACCATGGTGCAAGGATACCTGCGTGGGTGATAGGCTGAAAATTGTGCACTAGTGCAGGTAGAGGGAAGCAATGTGCCATATTTTGATAAGGCATATTCATGCAGCGCTACAAGATGTTTTGCTGCATTGCATGAAAAAAATATTAAATCTGGGCCTACATTACTATCTAAAGCAACAGTCGAAGTGCATTAAAAAAAAGTATGAATACTGCAATGGGGACGGGCCAGTTAGTGCTGAGGCAGAATCAAAGGCGTTGTTAAAAAGAACAAAATATTCTGTAGCTATTTTTAGATCTTTCACCATCAAATAACTACATATAAAATAAAACACACCTTAAATGAAAAGTAAATGAAAGTTAAATTATCAATTGGGAAATACATTATTTTATGTCATTAAACTTCTATTTGTTAATGCAATCACTACAGATGCATATGTCTGCAATCAGAGGCCCACAGAATTGAATCCTTTTGGTGCAGCAGGAAAAAGTGATATATTTGTGGAGCTGTGAGGTCCCTGAAAGCACACGGAATGTGTCATTTTAAATGTGCATTATACAGAGTATAATATAGTCTGACACAAAGGCCCTCATTATGAACCTGGCAGTTTCATGACTGCCAGGTTCATGGTGGTGGTTAGAGCGCCACCAATGCGGCGGTCTGTGCGCCATATTACGACCGAGATGGTCGTGACGCAGTCGGACCACCAGCACCACCAGGATTAGTCGGCCTGGTGGACTTGTGGTCTGGAAGTCATGGCAGTCCTAATCCGCCAGGGCAGCCTGCAGCACTGCCCTGGGGATTACAACTTTGCTCTCGGCCAGCGATTTCATGGTGGTAGCATCACCATGAAAAGGCTGGTGGAGAACGGGTGCAGGGGCCGCCCTGGTCAGCACCATCACAACGTTCACTGTCTGCTGACAGTGAACACTGCGAAGGTGCTGGTGCAACCTGTGCACTACAGCATTGCCACCGGCTGTATTATGATCAGGAGACAATGCTGTAGGCTATTTCCCGCAAGGCCAGCAGGTGGAAACTGTGGTTTCCACTCACTGACCCAGCGGTAAAGTCATAATTGGCCCAGTGGGGAGGCAGCCACAATTGCAGCAACCACCTCTTTGGAATTTCGGCGGACGGCCTTTTCCGTCCACTGAAATCGTAATGAGGCCCAAAATGTGCATATAAATTTAGGTTAAGATAAAAAGAGCTAAGGTCTACATTACAGTAATATACAGATTACACCTGATGCAAACCTTTTTTATAACTGTCCATTATAAGCATGCACTCCACAGCTCAGCTTCTAGCACCCTTACTGTACTTCTAAAAAAGAAAATATTTTTGTCAGAGGAAGCTTGATGTGATTCTATCAATTAAGGCCTGTCCTGGCTCCTGACAAAGGCATACCTCCGTTGGGGTGTTTGGGGTGTTACACCCCCCCTAATAAATATATTTTCTGGAAATTTGTTGGGTACAGGTGCTTTTAGTCAGGTATGGTGAGGTGTCTGTCTGATTTCACAAGAGAATTTTACATACACAGACAAAAATGTACACAAACTTTCTCACTCTCTGCTTTGAAAGTCTTTAGAAATATTGCTCATTTTACAAAATATTCTGGGCCATATTTATACTTTTTGACGCAAAACTGCGCTAACGCAGTTTTGCGCCAAAAAAATTAGCGCCGGCTAACGCCATTCTGAAGCGCCATGCGGGCACCGTATTTATTGAATGGTGTTAGCCGGCGTTAGCCGACCGGCGCTGCCAGGTGTGCGTGAATAAAAACGACGTACACCAGGCAGCGCCGGCGTAGGTGAAAAATGGCGTTTGGGCGTCCCAAAATGGGGCAAGTCAGGCTGAGGCAAAAAAATCGTCTTAACCCGATTTGCGCCATTGTTTTGGGCGCCCAGACGCCATTAACATGATTCCTGTCTTAGCAAAGACAGGAGTCATGCCCCCTTGTCCAATGGCCATGCCCAGGTGACTTATGTCCCCTGGGCATGGTCATTGGGCATAGTGGCATGTAGGGGGGCACAAATCAGGCCCCCCTATGCCACAAATTGTTTTTAAAAAAAATACTTACCACAACTTACCTTTTCTTCCCTGGGATGGGTCCCTCCATCCTTGGGTGTCCTCCTGGGGTGGGCAAGGGTGGCAGGGGGTGTCCCTGGAGGCAGGGGAGGGCACCTCTGGGCTCATTCTGAGCCCACAGGTCCCTTAACGCCTGCCCTGACCCAGGCGTTAAAAAGAGGCACAAATGCGGGGTTTTTTGCCCCGCCCACTCCCGGGCGTCATTTTTGCCCGGGAGTATAAATACCACGCACATGCCTGGGAGTCATTTTTTAAGACGGGAACGCCTACCTTGCATCTCATTAACGCAAGGAAGGTGTTCACGCAAAAAAATAACGCTTACTCCATGAACTTTGGCGTTAGACGCGTCTAACGCCAAAGTATAAATATGGAGTTAGTTTTGCGTCGAATTTGCGTCGAAAAAAAACGACGCAAATTCGGCGCAGAGTATAAATATGCCCCTCTGTTTTCTCTCAATTAGTACCCCTACCAAACCACACTGTCTTATTTTCCACTGCCTCTTTAGGCCATCATGTGCCCTGCTTGTCATAATGTATTTTTACATTATGTGCCACCATGATTGTTGTAAAATCTGAAAATCCTGCACACTTGACCCCCTCCAAACGTACTGATCAAGCTGCACCCCTGTCTCCAGTGGAACTTTTAGGATTGCAGATTTAACCATGTGCACACATAATCATTTCTTTCTGGGAAGCAGGCACCCCTGCTAATAAAGCTTGTTGTTTGTTTATGTGTCTGCCCCTCCCTTGAGAAAACAGAAAAAGAGACTCCCTCTTTTCCACTACAGTTGGGAATTCTCATTTATTTTGTCCTTTGGCTTAATGGCCAAAATTATGGATAAATGCTGTCCGTTAAACCCTTTATGACAGACTTCAGGGTGAAATTACTGGCAGTCGTGAAAATTCTGGTCTGGTGGTCACCCTAGTGGCAGTGCACGCAGATTGATTGGCTGGCTTGGTAAGCAAGGCTGGTCGCTGCTACTGCAGGCTAACATGGGGAAGCAGTCTCAGAATCAGAGGCACTGTTTGCTTGAATCTTCCTCTTCAGCTGCCTTCATAACTCCTCCACCTGACCCCCTGAGAAGGAAAATGGGGAAAGTAGACAAAATGAGGAAGTTAATATTGGAGACCTTTTCCTATTTGAAAAACACAAAAGGGGATTCACACTTTATGACAGGCCAAGACCTATATATGGACTTTACAAGTTCAGGTTAATTTGAAGGTTCATCCCATGGATCAGAGTAACATAAGGACAAATATATATTAAGGGAAATGTTGGCAGAAATTCTTAGCCATGTTAAGGAAAACATGGGTTTTCCAGAAGAGGATTTCCCAGGCACGTCCAGGGATACTCTCTTGCCACAATTTAGGAAAGAAGCCTGCACTGCATTGTCCAATAATAGGTTTGTTATGGATGTTTTGATGAGTGAATGGAAGGATGGAAGGACCCTGAGAGTATCAGTATAACTCGTTTATGACCATATTTTACCCCTTGAAAAATATGGAGGAGATGCTTCCTGAGTCTATTCATGTGGACTCTATTGTTGCCTTTTTAGTGGAATGACCCTCTATGGCAGAGAAGAATGTCCTTAAGAATGGTGCAGATGAGAAGATTGACACTTCATTAAATAAGTCTTAGCAGGGATCCCATCTGGCCGTAGATCAGGTATAAATGGGGCCTATGTGACGCAGTAATTCATGGCCGATTTGAATAAATTAAAGACCATGAAGGAAGGCAGGCCATGTCCTGATCTTTAGGAGGCCATGGAATAACGGCAGACTTCCTATCTGATTGCATTTGGCACTGTCAGGGCATCTGCATTGTCCTTTGGTGTGTCTATTGTGAAACCTCTTTTTCAATTACTAGAATACGGATTTGGCACAGCATTCAACGGCATTGAGGATGCCAATCACTGGTACTCAGCTGTTTGGGGAAGACCTGGAAGATAAACTTCCTAAGGCATTCAAGAAGCAGAAATATTACTTTTCTTTCAGGAGGCATCAAAGGAATAAACTAGCCTTTTCTATTAAACCTTTTCATCATCTGTCCAAGGGAGTTGTACAGAAATTCCCTGGGAAAGGTTTCCATGTTGTTAGACCTGACAGCCTTAGGGTGGTCACCCCTAACTTTTTGCCTGCCTCCCTCCACTTTTTGGACACTGTTTTTGCTGGCTTTTAGACTCTGCACATTTTACCATTGCTAACCAGTGCTAAAGTGCATATGCTCTCTCCCTTAAAACATGGTAATCTTGAATCATACCTGATTGGACTATTAATTTACTTATAAGTCCCTAGTAATGTGCACTCTATGTGCATAGGGCCGGTAGATTAAATGCTACTAGTGGGCCTGCAGCACGGGTTGTGCCACCCACTTAAGTAGCCCCTTTCCCTTGTCTCAGGCCTGCCATTGCAAGGCCTGTGTGTGCAGTTTCACTGTCACCTCGACTTGGCATTTAAAATAACTTGCCAAGCCTAAACCTCCCCTTTCTCCACATATAAGTCACCTCTAATGTGTGCCCTAGGTAACCCCTAGAGCAGGGTGCTGTGTGGGTGAATGGCAGGACATGTACCTGTGTAGTTTACATGTCCTGGTAGTGTAAAACTCCTAAATTCGTTTTTGCACTACTGTGAGGCCTGTTCCCTTCATAGGCTAACATTGGGGCTGCCCTCATACAGTATTGAAGTGGTAGCTGCTGATCTGAAAGGAGGAGGAAGGTCATATTTAGTATGGCCAGAATGGTAATATAAAATCCTGCTGACTGGTGAAGTTGGATTTAATATTACTATTCTAGAAATGCCACTTTTAGAAAGTGAGCATTTCTTTGCACTTAAATCTTTCTGTGCCTTACAATCCACATCTGGCTGGGCTTAGTTGACAGCTCCTTGTGCAGTCACTCAGACACACCCCAAACACAAGGTATTCAGCCTCACTTGCATACATCTGCATTTCGAATGGGTCTTCCTGGGCTGGGAGGGTGGAGGGCCTGCTCTCACACAAAGGACTGCCACACCCTCTACTGGGACCCTGGCAGACAGGATTGAGCTGAAAGGGGACCTGGTGCACTTCTTAGCCACTCTTTGAAGTCTCCCCCAATTCAAAGGCACATTTGGGTATAAAACAGGGCCTCTGCCCTACCTTATCAGACACTTGCTGGAGAGGAAACCTGAACCAGAAACTACATCCTGCCAAGAAGAACTTCCTGGCTGCTCAAAGGACTCACCTGTCTGCTTTCTATAAAGGACTGCTGCTTTTCTGTTGGCCTGCTGCCTTGCTGAACTCTTGTCTGGCTGTGAAAGTGCTCTGCAAGGGCTTGGATAGAGCTTGACTCCTGTTTCCTGAAGTCTCAGGACCAAAAAGACTTCTCTTTTTCACTTGGACGCTCCGTGTGCCGAAATTTTCGACGCACAGCTTGTTCCGCGGCGAGAAAAACGCCGCACACCGACACTGATCGACGCGACGCCTTCGGGGCGACCGGAACTTCGGCGCACGGCTTCGCAAGGACAGCGCCGCCCGACCTCCAGAGGAGAAATCGGCGCGACGCCTGCCGTGAGAACGAAATTTCGACGCGCAGCCCCGCAGAACGATGCGCAGCCGGAAAACAAGCAGGAAAATCCCCGCACAGACCCGGGACATCTGGTAATCCCCGCGATCCCCAGAAAGAGACTGTCCACGTGCCGGAAAACGATGCACGACTTCCCCGCGTGAAAAATAACGACGCAAGTCCGTGTGTGCTGAGGAGAAATCGACGCACACACCCTTTTTCCACGTATGTCTTCATTTGTGGCCCTCTGAGGAGATTTTCCACTCCAAACCAGGTACTTTCTGCTTGAAAGAGACTTTGTTTGCTTTTTAAAGACTTAAGACACTTTATATCACTTTTCAGTGATATCTCTACAAATTCACTTTGCAACTTTATTCGTTTTGACCTACAATTATCCTGATAAATATTATATATTTTTCTAAACACTGTGTGGTGTAGTTTTGTGGTGCTATATGGTGGTATTGTATGATTTATTGCACAAATACTTTACACATTGCCTTCTAAGTTAAGCCTGACTGCTCGTGCCAAGCTACCAGAGGGTGGGCACAGGATAATCTTGGATTGTGTGTGACTTACCCTGACTAGAGTGAGGGCTTTTGCTTGGACAGGGGGTAACCTGACTGCCAACCAAAAACCCCATTTCTAACTCATGGGAAGTTCCTGAAGAAGCCCCTTCAGGTTACAGGCAGCGCTCCTGACTATGCCACCTCCAAGCTTTCTGATGGTGAGATACCAAAGGTTGGTGAGAGACCTCATCTTTTTCTGGACTACAAGCGTTTGACGACCACTGACAGGTGAGTTCTTCTGATCGTGTAGAAGGGTTTCCAGATTACATTTTTGTCACCTGCACCCCCTTCAGGTGCAATTTCAACTCAATGACCGAGGGATCGGGACAAACGGTGAGTCGTAATGGAGAAGATTCAGGTAGGAAGGTGATCGCTCCAGTTACGATAGGCCAGTGGGACCAGGGAGTATACTCTATTGTCTTCCGGGTACTGAAGATGACAGGGAGCTTCGGGATTGTCATCGATCTCAAGTATCTAAACAAATTGGTTCAGAAACTTCCCTTCAAGATGGAGACCTTTCTGCACATCATTCCTCTGATCCAGTCAGGGGCTTTGTTGGCCACCTTAGACCTTATGGATGCATATCTGCATGTTCAGATACCACAGCGATATCAACAGTATCTCTGCTTTGCCATACAGGAGCAACATTGGCAGCATTGTGCCCACCATTTTGCTTAAGGTCATCACCCAGTGTGTTGACGAAAGTGGTCGCCCCTGTAGTGACTCATCTGGATCTTCAAGGGATTTCAGTGTTTCCGTATCTAATGACTGGATCCGTCAGACCCCCATCTCTTTGCCTCTAGGAAGAATACTCTCTTGCAGCGATTTATTCCAGGACATTGTATGTGAGGACTTGGGGCGGATGCCATGTTCCCTCAGTGGCCTCTGGAACTGTTTTACGCATTCCCTCCTTTTCCTCTCGTTACTCCATTCCTCCTCAAGACACAACAAGACCATGCAAAGGTGGTGGCAGTGATCCCATTCTGGCTGCAAAGGTCATGGTTCCCGTTGTTGAAGAGCATGGGCAGTTGTCCTCCATGAGCCTTTTCACATTTTTTATCACACCTGTGGTCCACATCCCCATAACTGACGGTCCCTCATGCTAGCGGTTTGGCGGCTGAACACAATTTATTTCTGTGGTGCAGGGGTTACAGAGGGATCCTACACTGGTGTCATATTCTAAACACTGAACTAATTTTGACATATGGTGTACTGATCATGCCCTGTCTCCTACATCTTGCTCAATCTCTGACATCCTTCAGTTCCTTTTCAGTGGGTTTAAGAGAGACTTTGCTTTGTTCACTCTTAAGGTTTAATGGGCAGCCATCAAGGCTTTCCGAGATTCTGTGTCTGTTTCTTGTAAACCTGAATCTCTTGTCACTAGGTTGTTTCATATCTTTTCTCTTTCCTCCCCATTGGTGAAGGCTGGTGTTCTTTCTTGGGATCTGTCTGTGGTCTTGGCTGCTTGCAGTCTCCTCCCTTTGAACCCTTGACTTCTGTAGATCTCCATTTTCTTACCTTTAAGGTAGCGTTTCTAGTGGCTATCACATCTACTTGATGTTTGGGTGAACTTTCTGCCCTTTGCAGCTCACCACCTTATCTGAGGTTCATGGAGATACAGTGGTTTTGAAATTAGATTCTGGTTTTCATCCTAAAATGCAGTGTAAGTTTCATTCCCCATAGAAATTGAGTTTGCCCTGCTTTTTTCGTTCACTGTCTTCTCCTGCAGGACACAGGTGACACGCTCTGGATGTGAAGCATGCCTTGACCATCTACATTGATAGATCTGCCTTGTTTAGGAGATCTAACAGTCTGTTTGTGACTTTCAGCTTTGCAGGACGTGGGAAGGTTACTTCCAATGTGACTCTTAGTCCTTAGATCAAGTGTACAATCTCTGTGGCATATCCAAGACCTGACTTGCCTGGCACTCCTAATGTTCAGGCACAGTCTTCTAGGATGATCTCTGCCTCCTGGGTTGCTTTTAAAGGAGTCTTTTTTGACGAGATCTGACAGGCTGGTACTTGGGCCTCGGAGCACACCTTAATTAAACTCTACCGTTTGAACTGGGTTTTATCTCGATATCTGAACTTTGGTGATGGAGCATTACACGTGATGGACTCTTCAGTTCATGCATAAGTCTTCTGTGTGTTTTTGTTGTATTTCCTTTAAACTGTATGTATTACTTCTTGGTTCTTTTGGCATTCAACAGACTGCTACATTTTTGGGGTATGCTTTAGTAAGCCTCCTTTTTTAGGACTGGGTAGAGGACGAGTAGGACTAAGAGTAATGAATATTACCTAAGTATTTAGGCAAGGGGGTGAACATCAGGACTTTCTCAGGTATTGCTTTGTGACATTACAATTTGTTTTGAATCACTCTTGAGGAGGAAATAATTCAGATGTTCACTTGAATTCAAATTGTCTAAGGCCAAATGTGAGACACAGTTTTGGAATACTAGCAAGAGAAAGATAAACATAGCATGCACACACGAAAAAAGGCTACAACTCAAGGAGGAGAAAAAAATAAGCTGGGGAATCGAGAGCAAACTTCAAACAGTAGGTCCGTATCGGTCAACTTTGTGAGACTACACTCTCAAAAAAACTCCTTTACGCACCCATCATTATTTAATAGTTTAACGGCGTCTGATTTGTATCTCTCTTGCTTTAGAAAATGGTACATATTTGTTAATATCACAATTATATTTTTGGAGTAAAAAGCGATATTAAAACACAGTTACATACATGCATCGATTTTTAAGTTATGCATTATTGTTTTAAACACTGTCTAGGTAATCATTTTTCTCTCAATTTACCTTACTTAATTGCAGCTATGAAGTCGTACGATCTTCTCGCGCGATGGGTCGCGCACAGGCTAAACGCAGTTGTTGTGTCAGTTGAGTGAGTATTTTGTTTTTAATGTTTCAAAATGTGTACTCGTGTTTTAGTTTAACACAAACTGTGACTTTCCAATTAATTACTTAAGCATGTAACTCGTTCACTGCTTACTATTAAAAGCTGTCCGGTCAAGAAAATGAAATAAAGCATTATTTCATCTTTCATTAACTGGTATAACTATACGTGACGTATGTGTTAAATAAGAACGTATGCCATGGACTGCCAAATACTATGTTGGTAAATAGTATTTGTTATTGTTGATTTGAGCACTAAAGGTAGTCATCTATGGTTGATACAAACGGAATTATCTTGTCCCTAATCTGCCGCCATATGATTCCCTTCCAAGACCTCATCTTAATTCAATCCTACTGTAACATTATATGGCAGTTCTGGGCAGAATATGGTTTTGATGTGTTAACACATACAAATGCAAGTATGCACAGATACTATTTGCTGACAATGGCACACAAGAGACAGATTTATTAGTTGTGACACTGCTTGGCTCCCACAAGCCAGCAGTACTTAAGGTGTACTTGGAGTGACCAGTAGAAGCCTGCAATGCGATTACTCGCCGTCCCAAGATCTTTAACAATTAGGACTGACTTCAAAGTATTGTAATGTATAGTAGTGGCACTAGAACGTAACTATACAGTAAGTTTACCACCCGTGGCTGCTCTCTTTGATATCTTCCCTGTCCATGCTTGCCATTTCTCTCATGGCGAACGTGGAAAGCAAAATCTGCCTCAGGTGGTCTGACCTAGAAATTGACCGCCAGTGTAACTACTATCTTCGTATGCTCAACCTGCAAACATGTGAACAAAGATTCAATGGAAGTATCTAGAGATTGTCATGATAATTCCAATCCTACTGTTTAATAATGAAAAGAACTCCTTGGCCCAAGCAGGTACCTCTAAATTAACTGTTCCACTAGGTTGTATTGCAACACAGAGACTAAATTGTGGCTACACGTGTTAAAGATAAGATAGGTGGCACAGTCGTTTCAACTGAAGATACTTCTTGGTAAGTAGGAGTCAGACAGCTAGTTCAAGTACGTAAATAGGATACATGGTTACCTGGCGCCACCATGCCGGGTGTGAGTTTCATAGACAGTATAAGAAAGGGTTGCATTGAAACCTTAATACTCCTCATGAAATGGGCAAGGCGTTTGAGGCCATGTCAGACAGTAATTTGTGCTAGTAAAGGTTTCCAATGACAGAGCTGGCTCTGGGTTATGTGTTAGACACACAGCGTGTATACTACCTGTAAATGGGTGGCTGATGCAGTATCCAGAAATGTTTCTTGGATGTCTTACTGCAAAGTATAACTGAATCCAGGCATCTGGAAATACTAGATCTAGGAGGGCTTAGCACTGTCAATTTTCAAATAGGCCCTTCAGTCTATGGGGAAAATTTACATGCCTCTAGCACCAGAGGAGCATCCCTTTTAACGACCTTTCAGTGGTGATGTGCCATATTTGCAAAGCGGCACTAAGACACTTTTTGTGTCATAACACCGCTGTTGGACTTTTTTGCTTATGCAGGGTGAACCCCAATCTTTTTGCCTCCTGCCTCCTATTTTTTCTGACCTGCTGCTGTTGGCTTTTGAACTCTGAGCACTTTACCACTGCTAACCCGTGCTAAAGTGCATATGCTCTCTGTCTAAGTTGTATGGTTGATTGGTTTATCCATGATTGGCATATGTGATTTACTAGTAAGTCCCTAGTAAGGTGCACTAGAGGTGCCAGGGCCTGTAAATCAAATGCTACTAGTGGGCCTGCAGCACTGGTTGTGCCACCCACATGAGTAGCTCTGTAATCATGTCTCAGACCTGCCACTGCAGTGTCTGTGTGTGCAGTTTTAACTGTAAATTCGACCTGGCAAGTGTACCCACATACCAGGACTAAACCTTCCTGTTTCTTACATGTAAGGCACCCCTAAGGTAGGCCCTAGGTAGCCCCAAGGGCAGGGTGCAGTGTATGGTTAAGGTAGGACATATAGTAATGTGTTTTATATGTCCTGACAGTGAAATATTGCTAAATTCGGTTTTCACTGTAGCAAGGCCTGTCCCTCTTATAGGTTAACATGGGGGCTACCTTTAAATCTGATTAAAGTGTAGATTCCCTTTGGGAGCGGATGGACATGTGGAGTTTGAGATCTCTGAGCTCACAATTTAAAAATACATCTTTTAGTAAAGTTGATTTTAAGATTGTGTGTTTGAAAATGACACTTTTAGAAAGTGAGCATGTTCTTGCTCATACCATTTCTGTGACTCTGCCTGTTTGTGGATTCCCTGTCTGGGTCAGTTTGACAGTTGGGCTGGTTGCACCTCACACGAGACAGTGACACAAAGGGAGCTGGGGTGTAGTCTGCATTTCCTGATGAGCCATCTGTGCTAGGAGGGAGGGGAGGAGTGGTTACTTACACCTGAAAGGGCTATGCCTGTCCTCACACAATGCCGTCTCTGACCCCCTGGTGAGTGTCTGGGGCCTGGCCTGGGCAAGGCAGGATTTTACATTCAAAAGAGACTTTACTTTGAAGTAGGTTTACTTCAAAGGAGAAATTGGGTATAAGAAGGGCACCCAAATTCACAGACTTTAGAAAACTTCTGGAAACAAGAGGAACCTCTGCCTGGAAAAGAGCTGAAGAGCTGAGGAAGAAGAGCTGCCCTGCCTGTGACTGTGCTTTGTGGAGATATCCTGCAGTTGCTGCTTCTGCCAGAGTAAGAGGGCAAAGACTGGAATTTGTGTACCTTCCATCTTGTGAGGAAATCTCCAAGGGCTTGATCTAGAGCTTGCCTCCTGTTGTTTGAAGTCTCAGGGACAGCTAAGACTTCTCTCTGCCAGCACCTAGAGTCTCTGGAGAGACTCCTGCTCTGACAAGTGGTGTCCTATCCAGTCCTTGGGCCCTTGAAAGGAAAGCTGGTGGAAATCCAAAGAAATCAACTTCGGACGACTTCGGACCGACGCCGCTGTTGAATCTGGTGACGTCGCCTGCAACCGACTCAGTGATCTTCGCTGGAACACGATGACCTTTGCAGCCCTGATGCCGCTGCAGCCCCGCTGAAGTCCGCGACTCCGTGGAAGGCACTGCATCATGTCGTGACTGATGTCGCTCGAAGTGCACAGATTCAACTTTTCGCACAGACACCGCGATCCTCGGCTTCACGTATCGACTTGTTTTCACTCTTCACCAAAGGTACTGTACTTGGGGGTCTACGCGACACCGTGTCTGGCGCCGCTGGTGTCGGCTTGTTGGGAATGACTCCGTCACGACGCCGTGTTAACACCTCATCGAAGCATTTTGTGTTTCTAAGCACTATTTTTTTTAGCTCAATCTTTAAAAATTCATAACTTGACTTGTGTATGTCGGATTTTTGTCGTTTTGGTCTTGTTTTGTTTAGATAAATATTTCCTATTTTTCTGAACTGGTGTTGTGCCATTTTGTAGTGTTTTTATTAAGTTACTGTGTGTGTTGGTACAAATACTTTACTCCTAGAACTCTGAAGTTAAGCCTACTGCTCTGCCAAGCTACCAAGGGGGTATGCAGGGGTTAGCTGAGTGTAATTCTCTTTTACCCTGATTAAAGTGAGGGTCCTTGCTTGAACAGGGGGTAGCCTGACTGTCAACCAAAGACCCCATTTCTAACAACCGCCTTGTAAATATGGCTCCCACTAATAAGTGTTGCTGTTGGCGTTCCACCACAACACCTATTGCTTTTGACGCAGCCCCAGATTTACAAGGATACATAAATCTGAGGCAGCGCCTAAAACTAACGCCATCCCAGGGGTGGTTCTAGCATGGTGCGATGAGGAGAAATACTTTTATTTCTCCTCGTTTTTGCTTTTTCTAGGTCTGCTACCTTCTGCAGCACACATAGAAAGAGCAAAAGGCCATTAATGATCGTTTATGTGCAGGAAGGTGTCCCTTCAATGCAGACATCTGTGCACTATGGTGCAAGGATGCCTGCGTTGGCAGCAAAATTTAGCGTCAGCACTAAGGGAAACACAGAGGAGCACCTTATTTTTGTAAATACGGTGCATCCCTGCATTTCAGAACTGACACAGTGCAGCGCTGCCAATTGTGGCACCATGCCAGTTCTATCTGAATATGCCTCTAAATTTCTACTTGTGACTTCTTCAAATTTTACCCACGACAATATTTGATTCTTTTGGTGCACACTACGTAACCACTCTTATCCCAATTATTCACTTTTGTTCTTTTGCATGGATTTGGGCAACTCTTGGTGGTACTTTAATATTCTGCCTTTAGAGTATGAGTGACAATATAACATCAGTGTTTTAGATTGTTGTGCTCCAAATGACTAATATGTTTTCACAATTACTAGACTATCGTAACAAAGCAGAAAACGTTATATTTGATGTCGTTTTTTAGAAACGTACCTAAAAAGTACAAATATAGAAAGCCATTTGAATTTCTGTAATCTATTTCATCATGTGAGCTTGGAGGTTACCGTTTGGTACCTGGCAGTTTACTAAAGAGATTCTAATAACATGTTTTTTCCTCATGCAGCTACAGGCTAGCACCCGCCCATCATTTTCCAGCACCATTTGAAGACGCATATGTTGCTACAAAGTTTTTTCTACAAAAAGGAATTCTTCACCTGTACAATGTTGATCCAGAAAGAGTTTGTGTGTCAGGAGATAGTGCTGGCGGAAACCTGGCTGCAGCCGTGACTCAGCAGGTATGAGATTGTCATTTATAAACCAAATTGTTTCTTATGTTGTAATAGAGCCCATTACACACTGGAAGAATTGACCTCATTTGCGACAGTATGTACCCTCCTTATTTTGTCTGCCTGATGCAGAATAGAACTGTTCACAATAACAGAAGCACTATGATTCCGGTGATACGAGCTAACTCTCAGACTGAACTGAATGGAAAACTCTAAAATCCTCATTAGAAGAAATGTGATAGTTCCGATTTGGCCATAAACATAGTTCATGGTCGCCGAATCAGTATTACAAGCGTGATGGAATACTGCACATATGCAAGTCTTCTCAGTGGAGGTTTTAATAGGAAAAAACTGTTGAAAAGAACACACGGGGAAAAAATTGCTGAAAGTGAGTACAGGAGAAGAGCATGTAGAATTTCAAGTGCTAACAACATTTCCACAGTAATTCCCAGTTCTCGTTTCCAATATACCAGACATCTCTGCTTGGCCGATAAAACTACATGCACACATCCCTTGCAAACGCAGAACCAGATCCACCTGTCGCTTTACCCCACCTCACTCCCAAAGCCTAGAACAAACTGCCTTTGCACATCGAAACCACATCTTCAGTTCTTCTGCAAGAAACTGAAGCTGTGGCACTTAGACTCACTTCGGCCCATGATTGGCGAATGCTACTCCTGATTTCAGCACCAGGGTACTCTCCCGGGTGAGTTGTGCTCTCTACACCCAACATTACATAACAGAGACTTTAAGTTGCCAGGCATGCTGCACCTCAGATTGCCATCCATTCATATTGGCATTTATGGGTGCTTAGCTACCCAGGAGGTCTCATGGTTTAAGAGTTGCACATGTGCTAGAAAGAGCACCAGAGAGAAATAATGCAGTGGTGAGCTCACACGTGTGATGTTCAGCAAGTAGTCTCCTGGCAGCTAGGTATTTAATTCACTTCCTAAAGGTACTCGGAGTGATGGTTGCGGCCATACTGCACCAACCCTTATAGGGGACTTCAGAAACACGTAGTAGAGGTAGGTTGCTTGGTTTACATGCCTCTAGACTCATGACAATGTTTTTGCAGGCATACCACTGGACTGTTTTTGGAGTGTGGCATGGAATCCACCCTACAGAGGAGTGCAGCCTCTGACAGCACACCTATATAGTGAGGTAATCAATTTGGAAGGGCTACTAGACACTTTTTCCCTCTTCAGAAAAAGTGGTCAGATAGTCATGTTACTGTACACCAATGTTAGGTAGTACACTCTTAATACTTCCTTACGGACCTTTGTGCCCGTGCACCTGTGTCACTGTTATAGAGCAGAAGCACGGCAAACATATATCATTTTCATGGCAAATATATCTCATTTTCATGAGTCTTTTCGCATATAATAGAACACCAACTGTATATTGCACAACTACTGCTTTTCTCCTTCACAAAGTGTATCGCAGAAGAGGAAGCACAACTATTTTCATCCCATTCTGTACTATGTATGTGTTTCAGGAGCACTACAACAAGAACGAAGAACCAGTGTGGTCCACAAGTTAGGCTGAGTAAAAAGTTCTATAGCACACACATTTTAGAAATGTTGGATTATGCAGATTTAGAAACATTTTGCTTCTTTGCTCCATGATCATCGGTTGAAGCAGAAAATGCCTCGCAGAAAACATGTTCTCCATGCACAAACTCCTGCCGGTACCTCGGCTGACTTCTGAATCCGAAGGAAGCCCAAGTGACCAATTTTGACATGAGATGCCATCAGCAAGAGCATTTTTAGACTTTTCACAGACCCCTTCTCCAGAGATACTTTTGTAAAAATGTCCATGATGTCCAACCTTTTATAGGCTCACTTCTCAAACACTTTCTGCGTTAACTCAAAGAAAATGTATTAATTTACAGCATTAGCTTATCGTGTGCTTTATAACAATGGATATGAAAAAGGTAATTCATCTTTTATCATGTGTTACGTTTTTAGGTTATAAAACTAAACCAAGCATTGAGATAGTTCCATATGCAGGCGTATGGAGCAGATAATTCCCCCCAATTCTCCTTAAAATGCAAAGAAAAATTAGTCATTTGTGAGTGAGATAATAAGAGAAATATCTCAAAGATATATATTTTAAGGAAAAATCCTTTTATAGTAGCAACCATATGTATCTTTAACCTAACATTAGACCTTGAAGAAATTTAAATTACAACAACGTCATTGGAGTAATTTTGGGAATTTCACATCATGCCTATGACACGAAATTCCTAAATGTATACCATTAAGTAAAATAGCACAAATTTATAATTTGTACCGAAAATGCACTGAAACAACAGAAATTTAGAAGCTGTTGTTTGCGATACTTTTGTTGAAATGCATCCTCCTGGCAAAGAATGACACAAGCATCAATTTGCCCTAAAATTTAGTTCAAAATAATGATTTGCTTTTCACGTAAATTTTGTGCAATTTCGACTAATTACGCGAAAGTAAACAGCACAGATTTTCCACACTCCTGCCTAACGTCGATATTACTTGCACACAAATAAGGTAGAATTTAACAAGGCTTTTGCCAAAATGTGTTCCATTACACAACAGAAAATCCACAGTCATGATCAACAACAGGAGGAAAATCAGCTTTCAATAATAGTGATTTGTAGAAATTATCCTGGAAAACGTCATATCTGACGGCCACAACACGTTATAAACAGAAGATCGCTCTCCTTATTCGACACAACCCCACTTAAAACTCCCAAAAGGAGCTGGGATTGATGGCTTAAAAAGGTACTTCCTTAATTTGTCCATACATCCTTTTTTCCAACGCCCGTAAAGCTCAGCAGTAGCTGTGGGAAAGTTGTCATTTTTGCCCTGATCATTTCCATCGTTTTGACTGATGCAGGTGGTTATTGATTGTTAAAGTGCCCTGGGCTCTACTAACCAGGCCCAAGGCCGGCACTCTGACCTCTAAAGGTATATGGTAATTGTTGGACCTGGCTTTTTGACAGGGTCATCCCCAAACTTTTTGCCTCCTTCCCCCTATTTTTTCTGACCTGTTGTTTTTGGCTTTTGACCTCTGGGCACTTTACCACTGCTAACCAGTGCTAAAGTGCATATGCTCTCTGTGTAAATTGTTCTATTGATTGGTTTATCCATGATTGGCTATTTAATTTACTTGTAAGTCCCTAGTAGAGTGCACTATATGTGCCTAGGGCCTGTAGATTAAATGCTACTAGTGGGCCTGCAGCACTGGTTGTGCCACCCACTTCAGTAGCCCCTTAACGTTGTCTCAGGCCTGCCATTGCAAGGCCTGTGTGTGCAGTTTCACTGCTACTTCGACTTGGCATTTAAAGTTACTTGCCAAGCCTAGAACTCCCCTTTTTCTACATATAAGTCACCCCTAATGTGTGCCCTAGGTAACCCCTAGAGCAGGGCGCTGTGTGGGTAAAAGGCAGGACATGTACCTGTGTAGTTATATGTCTTGGTAGTGTAAAACTCCTAAATTTGTTTTTACACTACTGTGAGGCCTGCTCCCTTCATAGGCTAACATTGGAGCTGCCCTCATACATTGTTGAAGTGGCAGCTGCTGATCTGAAAGGAGCAGGAAGGTCATATTTAGTATGGCCAGAATGGTAATACAAAATCCTGCTGACTGGTGAAGTCGGATTTAATATTTTTATTCTAGAAATGCCACTTTTAGAAAGTGAGCATTTCTTTGCACTTAAATCTTTCTGTGCCTTTCAATCCACATCTGGCTAGGTTTAGTTGACAGCTCCTTGTGCATTCACTCAGACACACCCCAAACACAGGGTACTCAGCCTCACCTGCATACATCTGTATTTTGAATGGATCTTCCTGGGCTGGGAGGGTGGAGGGCCTGCCCTCACACAAAGGACTGCCACACCCCCTACTGGGACCCTGGTAGACAGGATTGAACTGAAAGGGGACCTGGTGCATTTCTTAGACACTCTTTGAAGTCACCTCCACTTCATAGGCACAATTTAGTATAAAACAGGGCCTCTGCCCTACCTCATCAGACACTTGCTGGAGAAGAAACCTGAACCAGAAACTACATCCTGCCAAAAAGAACTGCCTGGCTGCTCAAAGGACTCACCTGTCTGCTTTCTCCAAAGGACTGCTGCCTTGCTGTTGGCCTACTGCCTTGCTGAACTCTTGTCTGGCTGTAAAAGTGCTCTCCAAGGGCTTGGATAGAGCTTGCCTCCTGTTCCCTGAAGTCTCAGGACCAAAAAGACTTCTCTATTTCATTTGGACGCTTCGTGCGCCGAAATTTTCGAAGCACAGATTGTTCCGCGGTGAGAAAAACACCGCACACCGACGCTGATTGACGCAACGCCTTCAGGGCGACCGGAACTTCGACGCATGGCCTCACAAGGACAACGCCGCCTGACTTCCAGAGGGGAAATTGACGCAACGCCTGCTGTGAGAGCGAAACTTCGACGCACAGCCCCGTGGAACAACGTGCAGCCGGAAAACAAGCAGGAGAATCCACGCACAGACCCGGGACATCTGGTAATCCCCACGACCCACAGAAAGAGACTGTCCGCGTGCCGGAAAACAACGCACAACTTCCCCGCGTGAAAAATAACGACGCAAGTGAGTGTGAGCTGGGGAGAAATCGACGCACACACCATTTTTCCACGTATCTCTTCTTCTGCGGCCCTTTGCGGAGATTTTCCACTCCAAACCAGGTACTTTGTGCTTGAAAGAGACTTTGTTTGCTTTTTAAAGACTTAAGACACTTTATATCACTTTTCAGTGATATCTCTACAATTTCACATTGCATCTTTATTCGTTTTGACCTACAATTATCCTGATAAATACTATATATTTTTCTAAACACTGTGTGGTGCTCTATTGTGTTATTGTATGATTTATAGCACAAGTACTTTACACATTGCCTTCTAAGTTAAGCCTGCTTGCTCGGGCGAAGCTACCAGAGGGTGGGCACAGGATAATTTTGGATTGTGTGTGACTTACCCTGACTAGAGTGAGGGTTCTTGCTTGGACAGAGGGTAACCTGACTGCCAACCAAAACCCCCTTTTCTAACAGTAATTGGTATAATTCTAATTGGCAAAGACAACTTACCTGTAAGTCCCTAGTATATGGTAGGGCATGTCATTTTAGAGACCCAAGGGGATTTGATTCACTTATGTGTGCACAGGTGTGGTGTCTGGTGTAATTTTAAAGCCTGGCCTGCCTTTCAGGCTCTAGTTAAAAAAAAGAAAAAAACGATGCCCAAATTCGACTTTGGAATTAAATGTACTTCCAAGGTCACAAACTACCTGTTTATGAAGCATACATCAACCCTAAGGTCTGCCCTAGGTGCCCCAAGAGTAGGGTGCATTGTTATAAAAAGCAAGGACAATCCAAAAGATGTTTTATATGCCCTGGTAAGGAAAACAGTCAAATTCTATTTTCCCTATTGTAGTGCTGCTGGCCCCATAGTCTAACATAGGCTAACATGGGAAGGCTTTAAAGTCTACCTTTACATTGGAGCTAGCCAGCAATCCCACTGTAAATATCAAAGTAATGAGTACAATAAATCTGACAACTTGCTAATTTTACTACTATAAGTATCCGAGGAAAGTAGTTTTACCAATTACTATCATAAAGTTACCTAGAACAGCCATGTAGCAGCCTCTTCTGATAGGTCAGCCTTTGACAGCCTGAGCCAAGCTGCTCCCTGAGTACGCGTGAAGAGGGCTGGTGCTGCAACACCACTTGGTGGGAGGAGGTTTGCTTCCTGGAGAAGCCATGGGAAGGAAGGGGGCTGGGTAGATAAGCTGGATTTCAAACGCAGAAGTCTTTGCAGGTAACAGATGTCAAATGACTCAGACAGGCCCCAATATCCTTGCCCTCTAGACAGATGGGAAACCCCCTAATTAGATTAAGAGAGGGACTAGAAGGGTAATGTAGTGTAGTCAGTTGACAGCCACACCTCCGGGTTTGGTAACACAGACACACAAACACCAAGGAAAGACTTTCTCCATTTTGACATTTAGGGAAATAGTGCCTTCAGAGTCATAAATATGTCACACTTCGCAGGAAGTAATCATAGCAGGGGAGGTAGTTGTGTTCCAATTGGTTGGGGTGTCCCCCTTTCTGCAAGCCCAGAATGGATGATAAATATGACAGAGCTGCAGAAGCTTTTCACATTACTTCCTTGAACAACATAAGAAGTAGGACTTCCCTGCTGGTCATCTGGTGTGCACCATAGAAGGCCTGCACTCTCAAAGACTGCATCTGCTGCACTCACAATGCTTCAGCAAGAGATGACTGTGCCTGACTCAAAGGAAAAGGTGTTGACTCGTTGATCAGCAACAGGTACAGTAGGGATGGAAGAAGTAACCTGCCAAGCCAAACAGAGGATTACACCAGCTGACCAGTTTCAAATGGATTTTTTCTGATCCGTGCAGGTTCATTGTGGGAAATTGAGTCCTATCCCGCAAGAGGCAATTCAGAGTCCCGGCATCCGTAGACTGAGCTAGTTGACACTTATATTTCCCAAAGGAACTCAGAAGCAATGAGATTACAAATTTTGGAAATGTTTTGCAAAGTTTTGCAGAAAAGCTCCAGGAAGAGACCTGCTTGACATTGAGTTACGTCGCTGTCATTGAATCATGAATCAGCCTGTCTGCAATGTTTTGCCCCGCTGATAGCTCTAAAGCTCCTCGCAACCGATGCTGAGGACAAAGACTTCCAAAGGCCTACTGAGGCATAGTGCTGCAGCAGGCTGCCATCACTGAATCAAGCTCCAGATCGAGGAACCTAAGGACTCATCAATGGGAAAAAAGATTCAAAAGACTAAGGCTCAGATTTAAGAAGGCCTAGCACCATTAAAATGCCACATTGGCATAATTTTTTTTCACGCTAATGTGGTGTTGGAAGGCAAAAAACACCGTGCCATATTTACAAAGTGGTGCAGTGCTTGCATTGTGCCACTTTGTAAGCCCTTGCGCCACATTATGCCTGTGCCAGGCATAATGTATGCAAGGGGGTGTTCCGGCACTAAAGGGGGCTGAAAAAATGGCGCAAAGAAATCTAAGATATTTCTTTGCATCATTTTAACCAACATTTTTTAGGCCTGCTAAGAGCAGGCATTAAAGGGAGGCTCCCATTGTTTCTAATGGGTCTCTTGGTGCTTTGCAGGATTAGCATAATCATTTTTTATGCTAATGCTGCAAATCGCCGGACTAGCGTAAAAAGTTATGATGCTAGCACCCCTGACTAACGCCATGGTGTGCCATATTTTAAGTATGGCGCACACATGGTGGTGTTAGGTGGGCTTTATGGGATGCTGCAAAAGTGGCGCTTCACTAAGTGCAGCGCAACCTTTCATAAATGTGCCCCTAAATCTGAAGGTAAATTTTTGAAGTGGACCTAGCCCTGAGCCTCTCCAACTCGTGCTCCATCGCAGTCATCCTTAAACTTTGCATTTGTCCTGGTCTAGCTTAACTGGATACACGCGAGTGGCACTTTAAGCTTTTTGGCACTAAAATGCACACTTTTTTTAAAAATCTCCAGTTTCCTACATTTGATTTTTGTCCCTTTGGTGTTGTTTTGAAGATACAAATATTTTCTATTTTTATAGATTGGTGTTGGATTTTTATTTTGTTGTATCATTTACTGATTTACTTTTTTGATGGTATTAAATGCTTAACTTATATCTGTCTTCTAAATTAAGTCTGACTGCTTGTTTGCTAAGCTACCAAGAGTCAAGCAAGGATTAAAGTACAGAAACACAAATAGATCTATTAGTGGTTGTGATATTTTTACTGGTGAGGGTGAATAACCCCACCTACAAATAATCCACTTTCCTACAGTTTCATTTCATCTGAGGAACCACTGATTACACTGCTATTCCTCTCCCATGGCATTGCCTCAAATTTCCTGATTGTGGACACTGCAATATGATTTTTGGGTCAAATATGGAAATTAGGAGGCACAGATAATGAGAATGTGAGGCACTGGCCGTAGGCTGAAATGCACACTGACACTGAAGGACATTAATATGGAAAATTCAAACTGAGGAGCACAGTGAAAGAAAGAAATTGAATAAATAGACATATTAGTGGGACATCTACAAAATTGAGAGAATAAGATAACCAAACACAGAAATGGGAGGCTTAGACACTGTGGAGGGGATCTATAGGTACTGAGAGGTATAAACACATGGGAAATAGGGCACTTCTAATGAAAGGTGCAGATGGTAGCAGATTGAGGGGCTCATTTAAAGTATGGTAGGTGGCCTGCCATCGGACAGTGTAGTGGAGGTTATTTCGTTTGCCTCCTCTTCCTCCACTGACGTGACCACAAGCCACCATATTTAGAATTCTCTACCAGCCCTGAGAAGAACTTTGTGCCTTCAGAGGAGCCATTGTTACAGCAGCTTCTCTGATGGCAGTGAATGTTTGGTGGGTTAGGATGTTCATTTAGAGCCTGTTACTATATTACTAGGTTTGAGCATACATTTGGGTACTTTTGTGAACTTCAGTGTGTAAAGCATCTCAGGCTCATTGTCTGGTCTGTGCTTACAGGTGATGTGTCTGTGAGCAAGGTTATTTGGTGAGATTGAACATAGGTTGCTGAGTAGAACAGTAGCATGGAGGACCTGGAATAGAAAAGGAGCTGTTTGTGCACACAATGGGGATTGTGTATTCTTCGCCTTTGAGAAAAATTGTACTAATAGGTCAAGAGAGCAGACATAGGAGGCCTGGCACTCCTCATAAGTACATAATAAAGTAAGAAAGTCAGCTACGGTATAGAAGAGAAGTACCTTCAAGTTCAGGTTATTTCTCTGCAGCTTATTGAAATATTCACCGTCTCGCTTGTCAGTTGGTGCAACTATTCCTTCAGTCCTCTCATGAAGAGAGATGGAAAAGGTGCAGAAAGTTCTTGTATAAAATTGTTTAATTAGTCAAGGTGGGTGACATTTGATTATCTCAATACAAAAGTCTATAAATTAACCCCTGATAGTTATGGCACTTGGCCAACCAGCTTAATGTAAGGCAATATGTAAAGTATTTAAGCACTACCAAAAAAGTAACAAATTCAAAACACAACACAATAACATTTCAAACCAAAGCAGAAAAATAGAGTACATTTTAATAAATAAAATGAAACCAAAATGACAACAAATTAAATAAGGGGAACCAGAGGTATACATTTTTAAATGTTTGAGTAAAAATAATGTCAGAAGGGTTAAGTGCCCATGGTGGTTAACTGGTAGGAGTAGACCCAGACTGAAGTGTGATTTAAGGCCAAATAGAATGGATCATGGGTCAGAGACAGAAACAAACTTTGACCAGGTCTGAGATTTCACATTGGGACTTGTTCTTGAAAATAGAAGTCCAAAAGATCAAGAGGGGAAGGCAGCAGGCTGTAGCCAAAGAAGGCTCCATGAACTCAGATAAACATTGGATGTGGTCCAGTGAATTGGTTTCGGCAGGAAAAGCTCAGAGCTTGAGAAATTTGAATTTCATGCCCCGGTAAATCCTCTTGCCAGGCAGATATTTTTGAACCTTTGTCTGGTCAAGATTTCTACTTTCATACTTAGGGCCAGATGTAGGTAAGTATAATTTTGCGACTTGCAATTTGCGAGTCTGACCGACTCGCAAATTGCAACTCGCAAAATATTATGCAGAAAGGTGTCTCAGACACCTTCTGCGACTCGCTATGGGGTCGCAAAGACCCACCTCATGAAAATACATGAGGTGGGTCGCATTTTGCGACCCCATAGCGAGTCCCTGCACTCACAGGGATGGTGGCCTGCTGAAGTCAGCAGACCTCTATGTCTGTGACTGCTTTTTAAATAAAGCAATTTTTTTTCTTTTTGCAGCCCGTTTTCCTTAGAGGAAAACGAGTTGCAAAATGAAAAAACTTCCAAAACCATTTGGTTTCGTTTTTTTCAGAGTAGGTAGTGGTCCATAGGACCACTGCCTGCTCTGAAAAAACATTTTTTTCGGCATTCCCAAAGGGGAAGGGGTCCCATGGGGACCCCTTCCCTTTTGCGAATGAGTTACCACCCACTTCAAGTGGGTGGTAACTGCGAGTTGGTTTGCAACCGCATTCGCGGTCACAAAGCAACTCAGCATGGCGATGCGGTCGCAAATAGGAAGGGAACACCCCTTCCTATTTGCGAGTCGCAGCCTCAAATTGCGAGTCGGTACCGACTCGCAATTTGAGGTTGTGCATCGCGTTAGGCCTTTTGCACACCGCAAACTGCGTTTTTCGCAGTTTGCGACGTGCAAAAGGCTTCCTACATCTGGCCCTTAGTCCCTTTTTCAGACCCCAGAATCATTCAGCAAAGCAAGGCTGCAGATTGTAGCTACAGAGGGCTCCACAAGGCTGGATACGTTCTTTGCTAGATCTTGCTAAACCAGATTTGCTGCTGCAGAGAAGCTCCAATCAGGAGAAACCTGAATATTCAACCAAATGGCAATGCACCTTGGGCAGATCAACTTGGCAGGTTTGTCCCAGTCCTCCAGAGGTCTTGAAGTTTAAAGAGTTTCTAGGTTTCTGGTTTTCAGTGGTCGTAGGAGAAGTCTCATGCTAAGTGTTGGTGAACCTGAAGAACAGCACTTGGGATTTTGGACTCACTCCAGCAGAGGCCAAAAAAAGGAATTGATCATCTGGGCAGTTGCAGGAAAAATACTTCTAGCTTTTTGTATCCCTATATCTTGAATAGGAGGATACCCTGGTCACCATTGGACTGCAATTCTGGGTACAAGAAGAAGTAGGTTCAGTCCTTCAGGGCCCCTTACAGGTTATTAACAACATACCCAGTCCTCTTCTGTTCTTCCTCAGGCCTGGGAGTGCTACCTCACCAACCAACAGAGTAGAGTAAAAGTTCCTATTGGCAACCTAACACCTTTTGCGGCACTTACTGTCTGCCCTACTGCAAACATTCACAATGTGTCCCTTACTCCAAAACCCCCAAATGGTGAAACCCTTCTCCTATTGTACAGAGCCTAAATGCCCACCCAAAGGTTTGTCCTGGGTAGAGCAGCCCCTCCTCTGTGGTTACTCCAAACCAGTTCTGGGGATGGTTCCCCTCCCACTGGGATTCTTGCCTGCCTGATTGACAGAACAAAGGAATGGGGCTATCTAGGTGCCATTTGACATCTGCTTGTGACAGGGGAGGCTCCTTTGAAGTAAATTAAGTTACTGGGAACAGCCCTAATGGCAGCCCTACCTCAGGAACAAAAACACCTATCCACACCCAGACCTTTATATCTACTCTTTGAGCAGCTTTCATACCTCCGTTGGGGCCATTACCAGTTGTGAGAATGGTATTCTAAAGTAGCCCATGGGAGTTTCAGGCAGGGGAACATTGATTTTTACATTAATACATGCTTGTTCAAATATTTTTAAATTAAATATTCTACATTTACTATTCTTTTTTAACATTATATTAAATCAATATATATTTTTATCTATTTCAAATATATTGATTTGATTTAACAGTATTTCCTATCGAGATTTTTTGTCTCTACCGCTATTATTTAGTATGGGAGGGTGTTGTAGTACCAGTGCTCATATGTAGTGCTGGAATTACTACTGCTTTGGCAGTGGTAATTATACTCAGACATTAGCCTCCTCACCCTTTTTCAGGGTATGGAGACATGAAAGATACACTTTTTGAGTAACTTTATACTCAGAATTTGTGAATAGCCAGAAAATAGTAAACTTACTCAAGAGTGTAAATTGTTGAAGGTGGAAGTTACCTTTGTGAATCAGTCCTCCTGGCAAGGCATATAGACATGGAAAACATTTGACCAATGTACATACATGATGAGTTAAGTATAGTAAAACTGTACCTTATAGTGGTTGTCATTATTCTGCGCTCAATATTGCTGCAAGATAATATTATACACCGCTGTGAGAAACTAGGGCTGATTGCAGAGGCCCCATAACTTTTTGCCCCCCTTTTCCACTTTATGCTGGTGTTTTCCTGACTCTGATGGTGCCCTGAGTACTGCTAACCAGTCCCAGGGCCTGTGCTCTGTGTAAAATGGATATGCAAATTAGGCTAATTATAATTGGCTAAGTTAACCTACCTATAAGTCCCTAGTATATGGTAGGGCATGTAGGTTTAGGGACCACAGCATAGGTGGTGCACACCTAGGTGCATTGCTGAGGTGCCCAGTGTCATTTTAAAAGCAAGCCTGCCTTGCTGGCTGCTTTTAAATTAAAGTTATATGCAAATTCGACTTTGGAATTAAAGGTACTTCCAAAGTCTTAAACTACCTTATTTTTACATATAAGTCACCCCTAAGGTGTGCCCTATGTGCCCCTAGGGCTGGGTGCCATGTAACTATAAGCAGGGACTTTATAAAAATAGATTTATAAGCCCTGGTGAGGTAAAAACAGCCACATTTGTTTTTCCCTCATTGAAGTAAATGGCCTTCATAGGCTAGAATGGGCAGACTTTATTTTACATTTTAAAGTCTCCTTAAATGTTACATACCAAGAATTTGGTATCAAATTGATTGTTATAATAAATCCCACAACTTCCAGTTGTTGGATTTAATATAACTAGTTCAGGTAAAAAGTTTAGACTTTACCTAAAAAGTTGCCAATTTCAGCTCTGCATTGTTTTTGCTGCTGTGCTCTGATTGGCCAGCCTGCAGCAGCTTCTGCCAGGCTACTTTAATGAGGTGTGAAGTGGCCTGGCTTCACACAAAGGAATGTGCTTGGGGGAGAGAATCTCCCCTCAGCAGATGGTGAGGTAGGAAGGGGGAGGGCTGCCAAACTGGTTTTCAAAGGCAGAGAAGGACATCTGGAGCACCCAGCAACACCCCCACATCCTGCAACCCCAGACAGCTAGGTGCCCCCTTGATTAGATTAGGAGAGGGCAGGAGAGGGGTGTGTTTATGATTTTTAGCCACACCAGTGGGTGGGCTCAGCCAGATCTCTCCTCCAAAAATCAGATTCATCCATTTTGGATTTTTAGAGACTGTTGCCTTCTGGGATGGATTTTTGCCACACTTCCCAGGAAGTGGTCATCACAGGGGGACGACCCTGTCCCTGATTGGAGAACCAGGGCCCCCCTGCTTTTCACCCAGGAGCAAGGATAAAACTGGCAGATCTGCACCCACGCCTCAGATCCCCACCAAATTTCAAGAAGAAGGAACTACAAGGAGAAGAAGGACTGCCCTGCTGGACCCCTGGCCTGCACCTGGACCCTGCACTCAGAAAGACTGCACCAGCTGCACACTTGGGCTTCACCACAAGAAGGACTTTGCCTGGCTTCCACTGGTTCAAGGAGGGACTCCCTGTTTGCTACAGGTGAAAAATTGCTATCCAGAGTCCCCTGCACCAACTCCTGAAAAAGTGACCAGCTGACCACTGTCCAGTGGCCAAAAAGGAGTTTGCGCCAGGTGCATTCTGGGAGTTGAAGTCGGCACTTCCCAAGGACCATCACAGAACTTCTGGACCCTTGGGGTGAGCTGTGGACCCCAAAAGAACCTTAAAAGAACATCTGGGTGAAGCCCCAGAAGTTTGGAAAAGATTGGAGAATTTTTGAAAAAAAGCTCCATAAAGTGACCGACCCGACGCGGAAATTCTAGCCGGCTTGCCTCAACCGTGACCCGGCCTGACTTCGTGGTTCGTCCCGGTAAAGAAAAACATCCAAAAAAGAGACTAAGTCCGAACTTAAAAAGTTGACCGGGACCTTCCAGCCATCGTATCCGAGAAGGGCTCCACGGACGTCGGATCAAGATCCAGGTTTACCCCGGTCGAAGGATTTTCATCTCGAAAAAACGACTAAGTCCGAAGGTAAAAATCACCACCGAGGAAACCGACTTTGCGTATCCGGACAAGGGCTCCAGGAGGTCGGATCCAACTGGCAGGTTCGTCCCGGGGAAGAAAAACATAAAAAAAGAGACTAAGTCAGAAGGTAACTTTTTAACCGAGGCCTCCCGCGACTTGTAGCCGAGCAGGGCTCCATCGCGGTCGGCCTGAAAGTTTGACTTTGCCCCGGTCCTGCTGCAACCAGATGACCCGATTGGCGCTTTTTGTTTCTAAGCGCTAGAAAATAATAATACTTTAAAAATTCATATCTCCGGTTCCCCTGAACCGATTTTAATCGTTTTTGTGTCATTTTAAAGATAAAAATATAAGCTATTTTTATAAATTGGTTTTGGATTTTTAAACTGTTTCCTGTGTTTTATTTAATTACTGTTTTGTGATATTTGAATGCTTTACACTTTGTCTCCTAAGTTAAGCCTTGACGCTCGATGCCAAGCTACCAAGGGTAGAGCTGGGATTAATTTACTGAGACCTAACTGTACTTATGTTGAGGTTTGTGGCTTGTTGCTAGGTGTAGGTACCCACCTGCCCTACCAATAACCCATTTCCAACATAATTGGAAGCAGCGACGGGATCCTGTACTTGTGTTCAATATCACGTTACAGTTTTGGGTAAAACAAATTAAAAATCCTTTAAATTGTCCTAGTGCAAAAATTGTTTTTAATTTTTAATTTGGATTAATTTCAATTATTGAATTTTTGTAATTTTTCTAAATTCTTGTTTCCAATTTTTGCAAAACGTTTTTGTTGACACAAAACGAGGGAACCATGGAGCTTGATCTGGCTAGCCTACCCACACTGACAGTAGTCCAGCTTAGGGGGTTGTGTGTTGAAAGAGGGTTGCCTGTAACCACTGATCTCAGGAAGCAAATCCTGATCACATCCCTGACAGCATGGGCTGAGGCCCAAGAGGTAGAGTCAGAAGAAGCTCCAGAGGGGGGAGAAAGAAGGGAGGATGCTAGCTCTAACCACTCAGGGGAGGGAAGGCATCTGAGCCTAAGTGAGGAAGAGGAAGAACGGTCCTCAGTAGACACAGTCACTAGGGGCAGACCCAAAGCTAGTGGTAGGAAGGGGGTCCCTTCAGGAGGAGAGAACCCATCCATCAGAGAAAGAGAGCTGGAGGCCCAGCTAGCATACATAGCTTTGGAAGCAGAGAAGCTGGCCCTAGAAAAGCAAAAGTGGGCATACAAAGAGAAAAGAGATGGAAGCAGCGATAAAGAAGCTGAGGTGTCCATGGGTGGGGGAGTTTGCCCCAGATTACCCAAGGGGGTAGTTCCTGCTTATATAGAGGGGGATGACATAGATAATTGGCTGGGGGCCTTTGAGAGGGCACTCCAAATGAGAAGGGTTAGGCCTCAATACTGGGGTTCCCTTTTGTGGGAGTTGGTCCCCAACTCAGGGAGGGATAGGCTTCTGACCTTAAGGGGGGAGGAGGCAGATTCATACCCTAGTATGAAGAGGTGCTTAGCCAAGAAGTTTGGTCTGACCCCAGAGCAATATAGAATGAAGTTCAGGGACACCCAGAAGGTCAGTACCCAGTCTTGGGTTGACTTTGTGGACATTTCACTAAAGGCACTAGAGGGCTGGATTATTGGTAACAAAGTAGATACTTATGAGGGGTTATACAATCTGATCATGAGAGAGCACATCTTGACCAATTTTATCCAAGAAAGGTTACGCCAGCATCTAGTGGACTCTAAGCAGACCAACCCTAGAGAGCTAGGGGAGGCAGCTGATGAGTGGTTGAGAACCAGGGTGGTTGTCAAGTCCCAGGGGGGAGACTCCAAGAAGGGGGGTCAGGTCCCCAAAAACCTAAGGAGGGAGGTGGTAAGCCCACCACAGAGACTCCCTCTGTACCCCAGAACCCTAAGAAGGAGGAGAGTAAATCCCACTCTGACCAGCAGAGACAGTTAGACCCAGGGTTAAAAAAGCTCTTGGACAGTAGGGCTTGCTTTGACTGTCAGCAGACAGGTCACTTCAGAGGAGATGCAGCCTGTCCAAAGAAGGTGGTTAGCACTGGGCTGTCCAGTGTAGCCATAGAGGAGGATTCCTCAGATGATGAAGTCCTCCTAGCATTGTGCTGGGAGACAGGACCAGATGGTAAGCTGGTGATCCCTGAGGGTCGGAGTAGGCACTTCCACCACATTCAAGTGAATGGGATCCCTACCACTGGCCTGAGAGACACCTGTGCCAGTCACACTATAGTGAGTGACCGGTTAGTGACCCCAGACATGTATGTCCCAGGAAGGACAAAGAAAGTCAGGATAGCCACAGGGGAGGTCACCTCCAAACCTGTAGCCATAGTGCCCCTAGAGAGGGAGGGTATCCTTGACTGGATTAGGGTGGTAGTCAGTGCTGACCTTCCCCTAGATTGTATCCTGGGCAATGACCTCCCAGAGGTGAGTCTGGTCACAGATGGGGTGGTCGCCCTGGGCGCCCCTCCAAGCCAAAGTCCTGGGGAGTCAGTCCCTACAGTTAGGAGACAGGGGTCCCCAAGAAAAGGAAAGAAGAAAAGGAAGGGTAGGCCACTCTTAAAGAGAGTTCCAGGGAGCCAAGGGCCCTCTGCCCCAGTAGGGGGGGAGCCCAGAGTTGGCACTGGTGAGGCCTCACCTGACCCCAAGGAAGTCCTGAGTAGTCAGGCAGCTGTCCAGATGCAAGGTGTTGCCCCTGCACTGACAGAAGGGAGAGTGGAAGGAGGGTGTCTGCCACAGGAGGTGGTAGCCCCCCACTCTAGACAGCAAGAGGGGTGCCAGAACCCCAAAGTTGCCCTTGAAGCAGCTCAGCCACCTGTCAGTGGAGAGCTTAGGGTGTGGTTCTGGGTACTGACAGCTGTCAGTAGCCTCTGCTGGGTGCTAGCCTTCCTGGCAGCACTGTACTTGGCCTGGGAGGCAGACCCCAGGGCCAATAGCAAAGTAGGCCCCCTGACCCTATTGGTCATGGTGGGGTTGCTCAAGTGTTGGGTGACCTCTTTGGGTAAGCTAGGTGTTGCCCTAGCAAAGTTTGGAGTAGGGGAGGTGGGCACCTCACTACCCAAGTTGGCAGAGAGAGAGGAGGAAGACCCCCCTAGAGGGAAGTTTCAGTTTGAGTTGGGTCCTTTTACTGTTGGGATGGCTTCACTATCCAGAGGGAGTGACCCTGACAGGAGGATATAAGGCAGAGTAGGCCCTGCAAAGGGACAGCCAGTTTTCTTCACTGTCTTCCTCGCCTAACAAGCCAGGAAGACTCTCCCAGGGTTGGGCTGAGTCTCCTGGGCGTGTGGGCTGGGGGGGGGTTGTGTGAGAAACTAGGGCTGATTGCAGAGGCCCCATAACTTTTTGCCCCCATTTTCCACTTTATGCTGGTGTTTTCCTGACTCTGATGGTGCCCTGGGTACTGCTAACCAGTCCCAGGGCCTGTGCTCTGTGTAAAATGGATATGCAAATTAGGCTAATTATAATTGGCTAAGTTAACCTACCTATAAGTCCCTAGTATATGGTAGGGCATGTAGGTTTAGGGACCACAGCATAGGTGGTGCACACCTAGGTGCATTGCTGAGGTGCCCAGTGTCATTTTAAAAGCAAGCCTGCCTTGCTGGCTGCTTTTAAATTAAAGTTATATCCAAATTCGACTTTGGAATTAAAGGTACTTCCAAAGTCTTAAACTACCTTATTTTTACATATAAGTCACCCCTAAGGTGTGCCCTATGTGCCCCTAGGGCTGGGTGCCATGTAACTATAAGCAGGGACTTTATAAAAATAGATTTATAAGCCCTGGTGAGGTAAAAACAGCCACATTTGTTTTTCCCTCATTGAAGTAAATGGCCTTCATAGGCTAGAATGGGCAGACTTTATTTTAAATTTTAAAGTCTCCTTAAATGTTACATACCAAGAATTTGGTATCAAATTGATTGTTATAATAAATCCCACAACTTCCAGTTGTTGGATTTAATATAACTAGTTCAGGTAAAAAGTTTAGACTTTACCTAAAAAGTTGCCAATTTCAGCTCTGCATTGTTTTTGCTGCTGTGCTCTGATTGGCCAGCCTGCAGCAGCTTCTGCCAGGCTACTTTAATGAGGTGTGAAGTGGCCTGGCTTCACACAAAGGAATGTGCTTGGGGGAGAGAATCTCCCCTCAGCAGATGGTGAGGCAGGAGGGGGAGGGCTGCCAAACTGGTCTTCAAAGGCAGAGAAGGACATCTGGAGCACCCAGCAACACCCCCACATCCTGCAACCCCAGACAGCTAGGTGCCCCCTTGATTAGATTAGGAGAGGGCAGGAGAGGGGTGTGTTTATGATTTTTAGCCGCACCAGTGGGTGGGCTCAGCCAGATCTCTCCTCCAAAAATCAGATTCATCCATTTTGGATTTTTAGAGACTGTTGCCTTCTGGGATGGATTTTTGCCACACTTCCCAGGAAGTGGTCATCACAGGGGGACGACCCTGTCCCTGATTGGAGAACCAGGGCCCCCCTGCTTTTCACCCAGGAGCAAGGATAAAACTGGCAGACCTGCACCCACGCCTCAGATCCCCACCAAATTTCAAGAAGAAGGAACTACAAGGAGAAGAAGGACTGCCCTGCTGGACCCCTGGCCTGCACCTGGACCCTGCACTCAGAAAGACTGCACCAGCTGCACACTTGGGCTTCACCACAAGAAGGACTTTGCCTGGCTTCCACTGGTTCAAGGAGGGACTCCCTGTTTGCTACAGGTGAAAAATTGCTATCCAGAGTCCCCTGCACCAACTCCTGAAAAAGTGACCAGCTGACCACTGTCCAGTGGCCAAAAAGGAGTTTGCGCCAGGTGCATTCTGGCAGTTGAAGTCCGCACTTCCCAAGGACCATCACAGAACTTCTGGACCCTTGGGGTGAGCTGTGGACCCCAAAAGAACCTTAAAAGAA
This sequence comes from Pleurodeles waltl, assembly GCF_031143425.1. Taxonomy (NCBI): domain Eukaryota; kingdom Metazoa; phylum Chordata; class Amphibia; order Caudata; family Salamandridae; genus Pleurodeles; species Pleurodeles waltl. Next base: position 165,497,723 of record NC_090450.1, on the reverse strand, counting down.
CATCTGGGTGAAGCCCCAGAAGTTTGGAAAAGATTGGAGAATTTTTGAAAAAAAGCTCCATAAAGTGACCGACCCGACGCGGAAATTCTAGCCGGCTTGCCTCAACCGCGACCCGGCCTGACTTCGTGGTTCGTCCCGGTAAAGAAAAACATCCAAAAAAGAGACTAAGTCCGAACGTAAAAAGTTGACCGGGACCTTCCAGCCATCGTATCCGAGAAGGGCTCCACGGACGTCGGATCAAGATCCAGGTTTACCCCGGTCGAAGGATTTTCATCTCGAAAAAACGACTAAGTCCGAAGGTAAAAATCACCACCGAGGAAACCGACTTCGCGTATCCGGACAAGGGCTCCAGGAGGTCGGATCCAACTGGCAAGTTCGTCCCGGGGAAGAAAAACATCAAAAAAGAGACTAAGTCAGAAGGTAACTTTTTAACCGAGGCCTCCCGCGACTTGTAGCCGAGCAGGGCTCCATCGAGGTCGGTCTGAAAGTTTGACTTTGCCCCGGTCCTGGTGCAACCAGATGACCCGATTGGCGCTTTTTGTTTCTAAGCGCTAGAAAATAATAATACTTTAAAAATTCATATCTCCGGTTCCCCTGAACCGATTTTAATCGTTTTTGTGTCATTTTAAAGATAAAAATATAAGCTATTTTTATAAATTGGCTTTGGATTTTTAAACTGTTTCCTGTGTTTTATTTAATTACTGTTTTGTGATATTTGAATGCTTTGCACTTTGTCTCCTAAGTTAAGCCTTGACGCTCGATGCCAAGCTACCAAGGGTAGAGCTGGGATTAATTTACTGAGACCTAACTGTACTTATGTGGAGGTTTGTGGCTTGTTGCTAGGTGTAGGTACCCACCTGCCCTACCAATAACCCATTTTCCAACATAATTGGAAGCAGCGACGGGATCCTGTACTTGTGTTCAATATCACGTTACAGTTTTGGGTAAAACAAATAACCCATTTTCCAACAACTACATTTTGGGGAAAAGCACATCTACTTTGTTACTCGTGATCTCACCCAGAGACCAGACTATCTATGTATACCAATGTATCCCACATGCTATCCATTCCAAATGGTTCCTATTCAAAATACTCTTTACTCAATCCTCTCTACACCTGTTCTGCTTGCAGATCACCGCACCATACATTTGGGAAGGGTAGAAGTATCAGAATACTCTTACCAAGAGACCATCTCACCTTATCAACTAACCAAGAGAACACCGTCTATTTTTTCAAAAATATTCCTTGTTCCACAAGATCACCCCATTGCTTAAAGATGTTAATCCTTTGTGGAACAGACCAGTTACCAGATCACATTAGATTAGGACTCCCTATACACTTTTAAATTAAGTATAATGAATGGATGTTTGTGTGTTGGCTAAATATTAGTACTAATATATGTACAATAATGTGTGGTAACTGGAGAGCCCATCTACTGTGCAAAGGAGTGACTAAAAGGGAAACATATAAATAACAGTGAAGGCACAGCAATTATTTCGAATAATTTGTAAACTTGTGGGTGATACAAAAAGTGCAATTTTCTATAAGTCATAGTCCCTGACATTACTCTCATTGTATTTAAGCACATTAACATGAATTACTTCTTTTCAGAGAACAGTATATATTAGGTAGTAAATAGTTGGGTGTGAATGTGCCCAGTCATGTATGATCCACGTGTTTTGAATTATTTTTGTACATTAAATATGTAATCTTTTTGGCACTATTGTTGTGTAATATTGAACTTCAGGCCTGATTTAGATCTTGGTGGAGGGAAATACTCTCTCACAAACCGATACCCCTTCCACCATAATACAATCCCATTATATACTATAGAGATCGTACTATAGTGGACAGGATCACGTTTGTGACAGTGTATTCCATCCATCATGCTCTAACTCAGGCCTTTAGTGACCTTCTTACCCATTTCTTTGTATTTTATTAGGTAGACTGAAATCAATAAACAAAGTGCAAAACTATTGTCTTTACAGCTGCAAGAAGACAGTGAAGTTGATGTTAAGCCTAAAGTTCAAGCTTTGATCTACCCTGCACTGCAGACAATTGACCTGGACACCCCGTCATATCGTGACAATAGTGACATGCCTGTTCTTACGAGGAGAAGTATGGCCAGGTTCTGGAGTACATACTTTGCAACTGACAAGTCTTTAATTGAAGCCATGACATCCAACACATATATCACTTCAGAATCAAACAATTTTATTAAATTTGCAAACTGGAGTAACCTCTTGCCAGACAATTTGAAAAAAGATCATGTTTATCACAACCCTAAAGATGGAAGATCAGAATTTCTGAAAAAGTATCCTGGGATTACAGATACAAGAGCAGCACCTCTTTTGGTTGATGATGAAAAATTGAAAAAATTGCCACTAACATATATCCTTACCTGCATGTATGATGTCCTAAGAGATGATGGTTTTATGTATGCAGCAAGACTCAAGCAGGCAGGTGTGCAAGTTATGCATGACCACTATGATAATGCATTTCACGGAATGCTAGCCTTCATTACCTGGCCGTCAGAGCTGTCATTGGGTATGAAAATGGTCAATAGCTACATTAACTGGCTGAATGACAACCTGTAAAGAACATCAAATAGCAACCTGCTTTATTGGAAATACACTGTTCACATTGAACATTTTCAGTAGGAAATTACATTTGAATGCAGAAGGAGCCTGAGGGATTAAATGAGTATGTTTGTCATTGATTGAGAACAAGGTTTTCTACAAATCATGAGTGAGGTGAACATTTGAAATTTAAATCCCTTAAAGTAGAAATGTCAAATTGTTCACATTCTGAATAACATTACATGCAGGGCTTGGTGATTACCATGTGGTATAGGATTTACAATAGCTGCTTAAGAAAAAGATGTGCATGGTGTTGCAAGCTAGTAGGCTAAAATATGTTTTGCCTAATGACATTCTGAGTAATTACGTTATTTTTCGGGAAAAATCATTTGTCCATTGCAATGTGGTTTGTACTGCGTGGCTCACAGACATGCCTTGTTTTGAAAATAGCACATTTGTTAGATAATGTATAAGTGTATGAAGAGTCTCTTTCACTCACCTCAAGTTTATTATGTTGTAGAGAGAGAAATACAATAGTTGGATTAGCTAGATAACTAATTAATAGAGGGCCCTTTCAAGGCAGATGCAACTGCCTGAAGTCCTTCACAGAGCTGCAGTCCTAAAAACATTTTGTATATATTTCATTCTAGTCACATGCTACTGATTGGAAAGTCTCAAAGCTATAGTTTCATTATATATCACTATCAAGCTAAATGATCTGCATACAGTCCTTTGGAAAGCAGAAGTACCTATTTCTGTAATTTCATGTTCCTTTCTAGACAGATGCAACTGCTTAAAAAGACTTTCATAAAACTGCAGTACATCAGAGCGTTACAAGATGTCTCTACCGAGTCAAATCCATTTGTAGCAAGATCTTTCAGAAAGTTTCAGTATCTACTTTTGTTGCTAGATTTCCCCCTAGACTGAGATGCAGCTGCTTGAAAAGTCTTTCACAGAGCTTTAGCATCACAGGATGTTACTAGAATTCCTTCTCAAGTCAGATGTACTTCTTCAAAATCTTTCACAAAGCTGCAGTTCTTCAAGACATTACTTGACGCTCCTATCAACTGCGAAGCCACTGTGTGAAAAGTCTGTCACAATGATACAGTGCTGCAACACACTTCAGGAGTCACATGTAACGGCTTAAAAAAACTTTCCTGATCTTCAGTATTGCAACACAGTACTTGAGGTCCTAATAAAGTCAGCAGTCCTGTGGGGTTGCGATTATGATAATAAGACTGTGTATTAGGACAACAGAACTTCAGAGTGTGGGAGACTAGGGGCCTGATTTAGAGTTTGGCGCACAGGTTACTCCATCACAGTTATGAGGGATATCCTGTCCGCCGTACTACGATCTCCATAGGCTAATATGGTATCGTAATACAGTGGACGGGATATCCGTCACATTTGTGATGGAGTTACCCCCTCCGCCAAACGCTAAATCAGGCCCTAAGTCCATTCAAATCATCAGAAACTGATGGCCCAATATCCAGCTAGCTCACAGTGCCTCACTTGAACCCCCAACCCATCTGGGATGGAAGGTGATTATGGCAACCTTAACATGACACTCTGACTCCCTGGGGAAGCTGCGGAAACAAGTCTTACACTTTCGTTGTATTACTGACACAAAAGAGATGCAAGATAAGTTTTCAATACATTTATTGAAACAATTGCATTTATTGAAACAATCATAAAATAGCATATAGCCAGTGAGTCTATGCATTTGAGAAGTGAGCAATGGGGGACACCCCTCATGTCTCCTATCTCTATGGTGGGAGCTGCAAAGATAGCCTACCTCTGGCGACTGGAGTGGCTTTGAATCAATGGTGCTATTCTCTGCATCAGATTAGATTTTGGGGAGACTGACAGTGTAGATGCCGATTTGGCAGGGTCGCTTGCTGCTGCAGGTGGCAGCACAAGAGGGTTTTAAAAAATGAGATTTCATTGGATTCTCTACTCTGTGTTTCGCTATGAGTGGGACAGTCCTTAAGTCCCTTCAGTTCCTACAGGTGGACTATTAGCTCCATTGTAGCTAGTTTCATCGTCAACTCCAGCTTTGCCATGCACTGACCTTTTACATCAAAGCTTTGCCCTACCTTCCAGAATTCAAACCATTGAAAGGCAGACTTATTATGGATGACCTAGGTGACCACAAGACTGCGAAGATATACCAGACGCTTCTCTCCAATGGTCCTGATGCATTTAGTGCTCTCTGAGGGGCGTGGGAGGCTCATGTGGGATCTTTGGAGAACCAGGATTGGACTGAGGCATTGGGGGCACCTCGAGTGGCAGCCATCACAGTTAGGCTTAAGTTGAACCAGCTTAAATATCTCTATAGGGTGTATTTTACATACTTCTCTGACCTGTCTTAAATTTGATGTTGGGGATGGCTTATTTTTTCCATATGATTTTGGGCTGTCCTTAGTTCATCTGATTCTGGCATGGGCTGACGAACTGTCTGAGTGGGATTCTATTCTGGGTTATTCCAGTAGACCCAGAACGTAATCTTCTTGATCTCACTGACTCACTGGTGGCCATAGAACAAAACTTTTCATTATTTTTCCTGGTCTGACTTTAATGAAACAGGATTTTTACAGGAGAGTGGAAGTCCATGTCTCCCCCATCCCTCGTGGTGTGGAAGGGAGGGATGGACCACTGTATGGGCTTAGAGGAGGTGGTCTACAGAGCACGGGTCTGCTCACAGAAACACCTGAAGGTGTGGCAGGTATAGGCAGATTATGGAGATTGAGGCATTCGCTTGAAACCTGCCCGTTCAACGCATCAAATGGTTCACAATGGAGCTCGAACATTCATGGGATGGGGGTGGGTTGGGAGTATACTGGACAAGAGACCTTATGCTTGAACGCATTCTGAGTTTTAATGCTAGAATGCGGGTGGTGGGTGGGGCAAGAATGGGAGTGCAGGTATTTGCTTTTCTGTATGCCTTCATTTCTTTGCTCTTTTTGTTGTATACCGGCCTTCCGGGCCGTGTTTACACTTTAAACCTTAAAACCAATAAAATCTGTTTACATTTTTTTTATTTACAAGTGGGGCTTGTAGGCCAAGTCCACTCCTCATTGTCTACTGCAGCCTGAGCTGTGGAGTGCACAGGCAATTCTTGAATTTTCCTGGATTGTGCTGGCAGGGGCTGACGACTTAGGATCGTCCAAAGTACTTTGCAGCTCTTCAAAAGACCATTTATCACTTCAAAGGTCTGTGTGTATTTTAATTGGTACTGGCTCCTCTGCTGTCCTCATTCTTGTTACGGACAGTTGCTGCCAGAGTGAGGAGGAAGATTTCATTTACAATGCAAACATGACCATGTAGCACATTAATATAAAGAGCCTAGCCCCTGGCCTTGTTTGCCTCTTGAGCTTCAGAACAGGAACCTAGCCCTCGACATGGTCACGCATTTCAAAAAGTATATATCTTTATCCGGGAAGTGTTTCCCTTAAGTACTCTAAAAAGAATTTCTGCTCGACTGACATTTATCGGGATTCACAGTTTCCAAACATAAACTTTGAAACGTTCATTCCTATGATGATGGTGGTATTGGTAGGGGCAGTGGAATTATGTGATTTAAGAATTTTTTCATAATATTGGATTTCCTTTATTTGCCACATAATCCTTTGTCTGCTGCATATTCTGTAGATGTTGACAAAAAAATAGTTTCGAGGTCAAGCAGATCAAAATGTACTAAAAGCTTAGTGATATGTGTCCTGTACACTGGAATGCCCTTCACAAAGTTTGAATGGTTATATTTCAGTTGTTTGATGATGTATTCAGAAGTTACATTGGTATTAATAAGGTGAAATATTTCAGAGACAGCGTAACCATATGCAAAAATGACAAAGTAATGAGGTAATACTCACACAAAATGTGCCATGTTGCGCAACATAATTTACCCTTTCTTGATGCATAATTTAGTCAACACTGCTACATAAATGAGTCCTCCTCTGCCACATAATTCCAGTGCCCCTTGCTAATAGTGAGCCAAGAGGCAAGTCAGTTGTCATGTGAACCCCGCTTAGATTTTTAGAACACACAGAACAATACTAAAGTCTATTACAACATATAAAAATTAGGTCTTTTTAGACGGCCCATCTAAATTGAGTTTTTTTAAGGTACTCTTAAAAAGGACGCTAGAAGACATGGAGGCACAGTGAAATAAGGTAATTGCCTGGGGTAAAACATATTTAGTCTAGCAGGTAAACCAAGTTTGAAACCAGGTTTCCTGGTTTTAGAGCACATAGATTAGCCACTAGATGAAGGGGAAGTGGCTTTGTGACTGATATAAAGGCAGGGCTGGCAGAATACCAAGAAGTCTTGGCCCAAATTTCCAAGACGACTTTTACCAAAGTCAGAGCTCAGCACCTGTATCTAACCTTCAATGATCTTTCACCCCTAGAAAAGTAACTTTCAGTATGTTGAAAAGGCTGACATTTCATTGCAACATCAGCTTTGATAACCATAGTTTACATTGCACCTGAATCCACCCTTGCCAACTGCCTAGGATAAGGTGACTTACTTAGAGTGTCTAGGGATACATCATCCTGCATTTACACAGCTCACACTACATTCACACAAGTTAATGAGTCATCCTCTGCTCATACAGGCTCACCTTTTACTCTCCCCATCCACTCACAAGAGCGCCCTGGTCATTCAGTTCTCACAGAGGCACACCACTCATCCTGCACTCACACCTCTCTCCCTGCACTTACAAAGGCATTCTTTTCACCCTGCATTCACACTCTCAACCAGCACTTACACCACTCACACCACTTAGCACGTCCAGACCACACCTCTAACATAGCACACATAAAACTACTAAACACTTGTGAACATGCACCTGTCGACAAGTGCAGTTACTGTATATCCGTTCTTGCCCTTGTAGTAGATGCTTATTTAATTCCAGCCATAATTACAGGTGCAATAAAAGAGGGGAGAGTGGTGTACTAAGAATGTGTGATTGGGAAAAGGGTTTAAGGTGGGGCTGTGGGGCTGGTGTAGGAGTCCGGATCCTTCTTAGGCTGTGGGGATCAGCCAACAGCGAGTGGTGTAAGCAGGTGAAGGCAGCAGGACAGGGAGCAGCGCAACAGGCTAAGGATGAAGCACTGCAACTGTGGCTGTGATCTGGTGTGGAAATTGGCTGATACTGCATGCTAAGGTGTGATGTAGGTGAGGAAGAGTATACAGCTCAAGAGGTACTTGTTGGCCGTGCACTGAGCCCCACTGGCCTTCATAACAGCCACTGTGAAGAGAGGTGGGGAAGTAACTTGTGACTAGGCATGCTGTTTTTGCTCCTACTGAAGCCATGATGTAGACCAACATCTAGGTCCTGCTGGCCTGCAAAGCATTAGCGCTCTTTAGGGGCTGGTATCTCAAGAGAGAGAGTGCTGAGTCTACAGCTGTTGTGTGAGATGGGAGCAGTCTGGGGACGAGCCAGTGAAGCTGGGGAGAGTGAAGTGAGGTTGTAGGTTGGGATGAAGCACTGCAACTGTGGCTGTGATCTGGTGTGGGAATTGGCTGGTACTGCAGGCTAAGAGTGTGGTGTAGGCAAGGAAGAATATACAGAGGTACTTCTTGGCCCTCCACTGAGCCCCACTGGCCTTTATACCAGCCACTGTGAAGAGAGGTGGGGGGGTAACCTGTAAATAGACATGGTATTTTTGCTCCTTCTGAAGCCTTTATATAGACCAATATATGGGTCCTGTTGGACTTCATAGCACTAGCTCTCTTTAGGGGATGGCATCGCAAGGAAGAGAATGCTGAGGCTACAGCTGGTATGCGAGATGGGAGCAGTCCACAGAGGAGTCGGTGAAGTTGAGGAGAGTGAGCAGGATCGCAGGCCAAGGCTGCAGTGAGCACCACTCCTGGAGTGCAAGGAAAGTAAGGCAAAACAAACTTTTTTGTTTTGAATGTCACTAATACAAATGTGGAAGAAAAATCTAACAAACTCGGATGCCACTGCATCCTCACACTGGACATAGCAACCATTTAGGATAGGAGAACATATATGTTGGGAATTTCTATTCACCTATACTGCTACCTGTTATACTGCTGTCGGCTCACAGAGTAAGATTCTTAGCCAATACTATCACATCATTGAGGAGGGGTCTTCTTCTTGCACACGGCCACGTTATTGCACTTTAAAGGGATAGCCAAGTTTGGTGAGGGAGCACCACTCAGGATTCAATAGAGGTGCAACAGCACTGCACTCTTTCTCAGCAGCACCACACAATTTCTGCCCAATCAAATGCTGTAGCTAAGGTGAACATGTGGGAGGAGTCAAAGTCTCTCTGATGGTTATGATTCTTGAAGCTTTTTTTGTTGATCACACAAGGTATGGTGAAAGCCAGACCTAATAAGTACATCTCAAAAATGTTGAATGACATTCAATATGGTGCTTAAGAAACTGACATCATAACACTATACGTTAACTTAAGTACATTAACGCTTTAAGAATAAAACAGGAGTTATGTCATGTGTTGTGAAGTACTGGTGATTACCCAAACGTTGTGATGTGATTTCTAAAACAGTATTAGTTTTATTCAAAAACACTTCATTTTAATTATTTTCCTTCCCTTTGCATGTTCTGTGCCAGGACGGTGTTCCACTGTAAAGTCCATCCCCTGTAGGGAAATAGACCACCTCAACAGTTTTGGGTTCTCACCCCTCATCTGCATTAACCATCTGAGGGGCCTATGGTCAGTCTGAACCTGGAAATGAGGCCCAAACAAGTAGAGTCTTAGCTTCTTCAGCACCCAGACCATACCAAAGGCTTCCCTTTCAATTGAACTCCACCTCTGTTCCCTCGGAAGTAGTCTCCTACTAAGGAAGACTACAGGCTGTTCTAGGCCCCCTTATTTAGCTGTGAAAGTACCACTCCCACACCATGCTCTGAAGCATCTGTCTGTACCACAAACTCCTTGGAGAAGTCAGGAGTGAGCAGCTCAGGTGCAGTGCACATGGCTTCCTTTAGGGTGTCAAATGCAGTCTAGCACGCCTCGGTCCAGATCACCTGTCGAGGCTGCTTCTTAGAAGTTAGCTCAGTCAAGGGAGCAACAATGGTGCCATACCCCTTGACAAATCTCCTGTAGTAACCAGTGAGACCAAGGAAGGCTCTTACCTCTGACTAGGTCTTGGGGGGTGCCAAAGCCCAAATGGCATCATGGGTTGTAGGGGTGCCACCCGGCTGCTTCCTGCCTGGTGTCCCAAGTACACCACTGACCACTACCCTATCTGGCACTTACTGGCCTTGATAGTGAGGCCTGCGGCTTGCAGCGCCTTCCACGCTTCACAGAGGTGGTACAAGTGGTCCTCCCAACTGGAGCTGAACACAGCAATGTCATCAAGGTAGGAGGCACTGAAGTTTTCAAGCCCAGCCAGGACCTGATTGACCAACCTCTGGAAAGTGGCAGGAGCATTCTTGAACCAGAAGGGCATGACCCAGAACTGGAAGTGCCCCACTGGTGTTGAGAACACTGACCTCTCTTTCACCCCATCAGTTAAGGCAATCTGCCAGTTCCTAGATGTTAAATCAAACGTGCTAAGGAACTTGGCTGCCCCCAGCCGATCAATGAGCTCATCAGCTCTGGGGATGGGTAGTCATCATTGTTGGTGACGGCATTGATCCCCCAGTAGTCCACACAAAACCGAAGTTCTGGTGTGGCACCAGGTACAGCAGCCCTGGGTACCAAAACCAGTGGGTTGGACCAAGGGCTGCTGGAGTGCCCAATCACCCCTAAAGACAACATCTTGGAGACCTCCTCCTTGAGGCTGGCCTTCACTCTGTCAAACAACTTGTAAACCTTTCTTTTCACAGGCAGGCTGTCCCCAGTGTTTACATCATGCATGCATAGATGGGTCACACCTGGAGTGAGTGAATACGGAGTTGCAAAGTGTCCCAGTAACTGGTGACACTCACTCTGCTGCTCTAGAGTCAGAGAAGGGGAGAGGACCACGCCTTCTACTGACCCATCCTGCCCCTTGGAAGACAGGGGGTCGGGGAGAGGTTCACTCTCCTCTTCCACCCCATCATCTGTATCCAGAAGTATGGTTAACTCAGACCTCTCAAAGTGGGGTTTGAGGTGGTTCACATGTTGGACCCTCAAGGGGTTCCTTGGAGCCTGCAAGTCCCCAAAGTAGGGGACATCACTCTTGCGCTACTTCACCTCAAATGGCCCTGACCACCTGTCCTGCAGAGCACAAGCCTCTACAGGGGCTGTGACCCACACTTTCTGGCCAGGCTGAAACTCAACCAGAGTGGTATTTTGGTCATACCAGTGTTTCATGTCCTCCTGGCTTGCCTCTAGGTTCTCTTGTGTGCGCTTCCTGAAGCATGCAGTTTGGTTTCTGGAGACCAGCATGCAACTGAATACTTCCTGGGGTAACTTCCTAGGAGCTTGCTCCCAGCCCTCTTTCACCAGACTTAGAGGTCCTCTGACCGGGTGTCCATACAACAGCTCAAAGGGGCTAAAGCCAACCCCCTTCTGTGGTACTTACCAGTAGGCAAAGAGAAGGCATAGTAAGAGGACGTCCCACTTAGCCTCATGGAGTCTGTCAAACCCCCAATCATGCCTTTCAGGGTTCAGTTGAATCTCTCAACCAACCCGTTACTTTGGGGGTGGTAAGGAGTGGTGAACTTATAGTTCACTCCACATTCCTTCCACATGGCCTTTATGTACATGGACATAAAGTTGGTACCCCTGTCAGATACCACTTACTTGGGGAACCCCAATCTGGTAAAGTTCCTCATCAGTGCCTGGGCCACAACAGGTGCTGTCACTGTTCTCAGAGGGATAGCTTCCGGGTACAGGGTGGCATGGTCCACCAAGACAAGGATGAACCTGCTGCCCTGGGCTGTCTTGGGGTCCAGAAGCCCTACTATGTGAATGCCCACCCACTCACAAGGGGTGCTCATGACAGGAAAGGGTTGGAGGGGGGCTTTGCATTTCCCTCCACTTTTGCCACTTGCTTGGCAAGTCTGGCAGGTCCTACAGAATACTTCTGTATTTTTCCTCATTTAGGGCCAATACAAGTGGGTGACAAGCCTGTCAAAGGTCTTGCCTTGCCCCAAATGTACTGCTAGAGGCACATCATGAGCCAAACCCAGTAGGAAGGCTCTGAAGCAATGTGGTACCACCAGCACATGGGCTGCCCCTGCCTCAGCAGCCTTAGGCTCACTCTATAGGAGACCATTGTCCTAATAGATCAGGTGAGTCTTAGCTTAAGCGCCAGCTACCTAATACCTACAAAAGTAGGGCACATCTTCTGTTCATCACAGAACTCCTCCCTGGTGGGACCCCCTTCTTGCTCCCAATGGCCCAGCTCAGGTAGTCTCCCACTTCAGCCACTTGTTCCCCTGTAGGTGCCGGGTGTCCCCCTCAGGGTCAGCCTCCTCCCGTGGGAACTTCAGGGGTGGGTTTCCCACACCCCTTACCCTTTCTCTTGGCGGGCACCTGGTCTTCTGTTTCAGGCTCCAGGTCCATCTGATCACCATGTCTGGCTGCCGTTGGCCGAGTGGTCACCCAGGCCCACACTGGCACCCCCAACATCCCAAACTGCGTCTGAGCTCCCCCTCCTTCCAGGTGGAAGTCTCCAGGTCGTTGCCCAGCAGATAGTCAACTGGCATGTTGGGACTCACAGCTATCCTCAGGAACCTGAGACCCCCCCCCACTCAAAGGGAACCTGTGTCACCCTACACTGGTACTGTGAACTGTCAACTGTAACTGCTTGGTGGAATGCACCGGGCACTATCTGCTCCTCAGGCACTAGGTGACACCGGACCGTCGTCACACTGGCTCCATTATCTCTGAGAACCTCTACCCTCTGCCCATTGATGGTCACCCACTGCCTGTATTTCTTAGTGTTATCAGGCACTCGGTTTCGCCGGGCCAACTCACCGTCCCCTAGTGAGACAAGGATCCTCTCTGTGGGCTCCTCACACCCACCTGGGACCAACTCTTCCCCAAGAGCTACACTGGCCAACACCTTGGTCTGCCCACTGCTGGGTGGCTGTGTCCACTTGGGGCATTTGGGATCCCCCTTCATATGACCCACCTGATCACAAGCAAAGCACTTACAGGGTCCCACCTCTGCAGGCTTCCCTGAAGAGGCCTATGATTTCTTATCTCCTGGGGAGTAGGATTTCTGAGCCGGGTTACTAGATTAGGGCCCTTTGGAAGACTCCTTTTGTTTATTCTTATCCCTCCACTCTGATGCTGGGAACCCTGCCCACCCTTCGCAGAATCTCCCACAAATACCTTCTTGTGGACCCCGGCACTCACCCAGTGGTCCGCCTCCATAGCAAGCTTCCTGGGGTCAGTCAGCTTACTATCAGTCAAGTCCTGGTGCAGCTCTGCAAAACACAAACAAGACAAGTGCTCCCACGCAATTCAGTTGTACAGCCCCTGAAAATCTGTCACATTACTGCCCTTCACCCAACCATCCAATGCCCTGCAGAAAGAATGTACACATTCTAACCAGGTGTGGGAATTAGTCTTCTTACTCTGTCTAAACTGATCCCTGTACTTATAAGGAGTAAGACCATACCTCCTTCATGTCAGCATAGGTGAGATTGTACCCCTTACCCACAGATAGCAATATGTCCCTCTCCTCCTCTGTGAAGTGGTTCCATAATCCTGCTCCCCAATGCTTCTCAGGGACCCCATTAATGTGGATGGAAGCCTCATTTCCCTGAAACCACCTCTGGATATCATCTCCCTTCTTGTACTTTCTCCCCACATTCTTGGGAATGTGTACTATTCTATTTGATTGCACTGAGGTATTGCTGTCACCATCATTGCTGGATCTGCTCCTCTGAGAAAGCATTTTCTTCTCCTCCATGGCTCGCTGCTCCCTCTGAGCTTCCATTTTTAATCTCTTTAATTCTATCCGATGCCTCCTGGCTTTTCTCCTATCCTCCAGATCCTCTGGAGTAAGATCTTTTGATCAACCACTGCTGCTTGGCCCAGACAGTACCTCCCCCCCAGCAGCTCCTGCACAGTCAGCATATCTTCCCTAGGATTTGGGTCCACGGACTCTCCAATTGGAATCTCAGACTGCCCACTGGCAGTTCTGGCTGCTACCAAGGCCCTTTGCGCCTTTTGTAGCTCCTCCTTCTTGGTGAGACCTCTGACTTGGACTTTGAAGGTTTTGCAAACTACCTTTATTTCCTTCACAGTGTAGGTTTCCAACCTAACCTCCTCAAAAAACAAATCCTGGGATGCCACTGATGATGCTCTTGACTGTGACATGATGTTATTGGTGTTCACTTGAACTCAAGACCAAAAATAGTCCAACTGAAAAATTCAAAACCAAAAATCTGTATCTGGCATGTAGTGGTCTGTGATATGGTAGTAGTGTACACCAATCACTGTGAGTCAAGTGCACTGACAACCAAGGTTAAAAATGGGGTCTTTAGTTGGCAGTCAGTTTGCACCCTGTCCAAGCAGGGATCCTCACTCTTGTCAGGATAAGGGAGATACCCTCTCAGATAACCCCTGCTCAGCCCCTTGGTAGCTTGGCATGAGCAGTCAGGATTCTCTCAGAAGCAATGTGTAAAGCATTTGCACATAACACACAGTAACACATTGAAAACATTACAAAAAGACACCACACCAGTTTTAGAAAATAGACAATATTTATCTATATACAAGACCAAAACGAAAAAATTCCAACATAAAGTAATAAAGATATGAATTTTGCAAGAATTAACTTAAAAATACAATTCCTTGAAGTCGATAGCTCCACCTGGGGCTATCATGGCATCTTGATCAACAAAACCAACAGTTCAGTTCGGCCGCGGCGTCTCGGGCCAACTACGGTGTCGGGAAGACCCGCAAACAGTACCTTTGGAATTGCAGGGCGTCTTGATCTTCACAATGAGATCCAGAGAGCGGCGTTACGATGTCGGTTCCGGAGATCGATGCGGGGGTCATCGGGCCCTTGAAGTCCCCCGTATTGCAGATAGAACTCTGGGCTGATGAAGTCAGTAGCGCTGGCATGGATGGTGTCGGGCTGCGTGCGATGCGGGATGATGTGACTTGCGGTGCCCACAGGTGGCGGTGCAGGTTGCGACTCGGTGACGGCATCCAGCGCCGTTGGTAAGACCAGGGCTGCAGTGCGAAGCGGGCGGTGTGACATGCAGTGTCACCAGGTCACCATGCTGGCAGAGGCGTCGTCGTTGCTGGAGCTCTGTTGTCAGGAGCCCCAAGTCGGCTGAGTAGGATTGGCTCCCTGTGGCATCCACAGGTTGTGGTGCAGGCAGGAACACCTAGTGACGACATTGGAGTCGATGGTGCTGGTGTCCGTGGACCAGGACTGCGGTGCGGAACGGAATGGTGCTTCGTGTACCTCACAAGCAGTGTCCAAAGGCCACGGTGCAGGCAGCAGTGCTGCTGTCAGCAGGAGCGCAACATCAGGGATGCCTAGGCTGCGGTGTACGCAAGGCGATGCCGGAGTACAGGATCCACAGGTCACGGTGCAGGCAGTGGCTCGGTGGTGGCATCAGATGGTGATGTCAGTGGGACTAGGGTTGCGGTGCGAAGCAGGGCAGTGCTGCTCCATGCAGCGTCAGCGAGTCACGGTGCAGGCCAGTGGCTTTGTTGGTGGTGTTGCAGTGGTATTTCTTCTTGAACAGCACAAAACACACAGTTCCCAGTGCTGTAAGCAGATGAAAGTGAAGTGTTTGGTGTCCCTGAGACTTCGAACAGGAGGCAAGCTCTACTCCAAGCCCTTGGAGAACTTTCTCAGGCAGAATACACAGCAAGGTTCACCCTTTGATCTCTTTTTTAAGATAGAAGCAGTAACTGCAGGCCAACCTACCAAAGCAACACAACAAAGGGGTAGTACCCCTCCTCCAGCTCTTCATCTTGGCAGAGGTTCCTCTTGATTCCAGAAAAATTCTAATTTTTAGGGGTTTTAGGTCCAATACTTATACCCCTTTCTGCATTTAAAGTTTGTAAACTTCAAAGGGGAGTCTCTCTTGTTTGCAAGAACCAGCCTTGCCCAGGCCAGGCCCCAGACACACACCAGGGGTTGGAGATTGCATTGTGTGAGAGCAGGCACAGTCCTTTCAGGTGGAAGTGACCACTTCTCTCTCCACTCCAGCTCAGGTGGCTCATCAAGATATGCAGGCTACACCCCAGCTCCCTTTGTGTCACTGTCTATAGGAGAGGTGCAAACATCCGTACTGTGATACTGGTCCAGGCAGGACATCCACAAACAGACAGAGCCACAGAATGGTTTAGGCAAGAAAATGCCCACTTTCTAAAATGATTAAAAAACAACATTGATCCAATCGGAAAAGCCCTTAAATGTCAATCCCTCACACAGCATAAATACACAGAACACAATTACAAAAAATATCACAATAAATCTTCATTAACCCATAAAACATGATTTATTAATTCATTAAATTACAATTCCTACTGTATCGAAAAAGAGAAGGACAGAATAAAGTGCAAAAGTAGAAAAGTGCTTGTGATTTTAAAGGATTAACACCAAATCACCACACATCCAATACCACATTAAATTTAAAATGCCTGTTGGTTGACCATTCCTCCAAATTGATTAAATGTTTTTTTTTATATAGGGGTACAAATTCCCACTTTAGTCCTCCACACAATTCTAAACCAATCCAGGGTATAACATTATCGTCGACATTTCGACCCCACAAGAGATATAGGGCCAATTCCGGGCTCCAAACAGGGTCTTCTTCAGGACTTATAGGTAGGAAACATCTAGAATCAGTACCTTCGCCCGAACCAATCTATATTTAATACATCCCCGGACCTCTTCACATCATCATGTGCATACATCTATTCACCCGGTTCTCTTTCTCAACTTCTTTGAGGCGAAAATTCCTTCTGCCTCCTTATTAATTCGATCTCAGGTTCCTCCAAAGACGGCACATGTAAATCGTTTTTAATTCTTATGACTCTGCTCCATAGGTCGTGGTATAACTCCAAAAATGCCCTGCTCCCTCTCGTGAGAGCTAAAAGTGGCATTTTCAAACTAAAAATCTAAAAACCAACCCTACAAAAAGATGTATTTTTAAATTGTGAGTTCAGAGACCCTAAAATCCATATCTCTATCTGCTCTCAAAGGGAAGGTGCATTTAAAAGTTATTAAAAGGCAGCCCCTATGTTAACCCATGATGGAGATAGGCCTTGCAACAGTGAAAAACGAATTTGGCAGTATTTCACTGTTTTGACATGTAAAACACATCAGTACATGTCCCACCTTTAACATACACTGCACCCTGCCCTTGGGGCTACCTAGGGCCTACCTTAGAGGTACCTTACATGTAGTAAAAGGGAAGGTTTGGGTCTGACAAGTGAGTACACTTGCTCGGTCGAATTGGCAGTTTAAAACTGCACACACAGACACTGCAGTAGCAGGTCTGAGGCCTGTTTACAGGGCCACTTATGTGGGTGGCACAATCAGTGCTGCAGGCCCATTAGTAGCATTTGATTTACAGGACCTGGGCACCTCTAGTACACTTTACTAGGGACTTACCAATAAATCAAATATGCCAATCATGGATAAACCAATGAACAGTACAATTTATAAAGGGAGCACTTGCACTTTAACACTGATTAGCCGTGGTAAAGTGTGCAGAAACAATAAACCAGCAAAAACAGAGTCCAGTATACTATAAAAACAGGAGGTCAGAAAGCAAAAAGACTGGGGAGACAGGCCAAAAAACTGCTAGGTCTAACAAATGCCTTTAGAGCCCATTCATCTCGGGACCCCACTGTGCCCTTGACTACCATTCAAAACTTAGTATTAAGCGAATGACACTGACTATATAGACTTAGGTAGCATACAGTGTATAGTTAATCTCTCAGAATACATATCCTTACTGGCAGAGGGCATGTGTCAGATCCAGATTGGGGAGCATCAGGCAAGCAGGGGCTACTGTGCCTCAGCCATGGGGGCATTGGTGGTTTACCTCAGATGTCCCAGAGTCTGTACTACTTTGGCTTCACAAACTGGGCATCATGTAATCCTTTCAGCATTTGACTCTCGGTGGTAGAACTTTCGAGCATTCACAAACTTCTCAGAGAGGTAGTGTAGAGGTATGAAAACTCAGAACTCAGATCCCCTAGCAGGGCAATATCTATTCGTCCAACCCTATGCTTTATTTAGATAAGAAACATACTTTAAAAGACATGCTTAAAATGGTGTACTGCTGCAGGTACAATAACATTTAGTGCCACTTAGGCTACTGCACTTTGGGATACTGTATCTACTGTCTTCCTCTTTCACATGAGTTTCTCTTGTGAGTCTAGGCAGGTCCCTGTAGGTTAGTTTTGTGAGATATTAATCAAGGATCCGGCGCAGGTACCCCAGTTCCATTATGGTTGCATTCAGTTCAGTACAGTCTCGTAGATACAACCTAACCACAACTCAAGCCTCAATGCTCTTCCGCATCTCTTGTCTCTGATCTCTCCCGCTTCAAGGATGAGACGGCATGGTTGCAGGAGTGGCTGTCAGTCTGGGTAGGCCGCAGTAGGATGGTGAGACCAGTGCTGCATCCATGAGTCCTTCGGTGAATGCATGTAATGGAAGTCTATGAGGGCAACTTACATGTGTGTCACAACAGCATTCTAGCAGCCACTGGATGCATTTTATAAATAATGCAGTGGTGACCCTTATGTGGACAAGTCTTCGTTACAACGGTGCCGTCCACAATGGACATAGTTTTTTACTTCTGTGGTGACGTCAGCCACAGGGACAGTTCTGGGTTTTAGTGCCTACATTCACTATGGGCACAACTCTTGATTTAAGCTGCAAAGTCAACCGTAATTGTTCCTATTGTATGGTCGGCTACCTGCCTGTGATTCCCCTTTGGAACCTCACTTCTGGAGAGACTGCGCTTACCTTTTTCAGGCTCGCAGATCACTTTCTGCAGTTTTCTTTCTCCAGGTTGATCATCCATACTATAGTCTGGCAGTTTCTGGCACTACCTGGGCAGCCACACCTCCTATGGCGGACAAGATTTGAATCCAGAGAGGAGAGCTGTTAAGGGGCCTTCAGACCTCATAAGCAGTATCAAGGTCACAAACAACAGCTCCACTAGAAGATGTCAGAGCAAAAAGGGTCTGCCAGCCCTAACACCTGAAGGGGTGGTACCTTAGAACATCCTGATTCCTTGGCAGTACAGGTGAAGCCCCCCTCACCACTGGCCCTTAATGTTTGTAGGGCAAACCTGTATTACCTCTCACCCACCCATTTCACTCATCTTGCATCCCTCCCCACTGCTCAACCATAATCCCAGTAGCTCAATATATATTACCAGATAACAAAACAGAAAAACATCTAGAGTCAGTCACCTTTAATCTCATCAAGGCTTCATCAATCCTTCATCAATGTTGCAAGTGCCTTTGGGTCAGCGGAACTGCCTATAGACCCATGTCAATGATAGCTCTGTAGCCAATTCAGTCAATACAGTCAACAGGCCATTGAATATAGGCATTTTCCAAAGGAACTTTAAATGCCTCACATAAAATCCTCCCTAAACCAAACAGGCTTTGAACCAAAACATCCTTGTAACCACTGGCAAAAACAGACTGTTTTAGTTAAAAAGATAAAATGATTGAAAGATCTGCCTCAAAATATATTCCTACATTCAAAGAAAATATCCTGCTTTAAGATTACCAGCACAGATTCTAGTATGGTTGAGGCACAGAAGCAGCACTGATTTCCACATGGGGTGATTTTAAAACAACAGTTTATTAAAATGGGAGTACCGGCACGCCTATTACTGGTACTCCCCATTTCCTTTCATAATGTTTGCCACCCAAGATTCTATAGAGATTGACAACATCCGAGTGCAGAGTGCATAACTGAAGCAGATTGAATCTTTTCCATCAGACATATCAACTTCTCACTGTTCCCTTTATGTCAGCTCCATTAATTTATAACTAATGAACCAAACATCTTTAACCCCTCTTTAACATTTCCCTTACCTCTATATTGCATCCCATCTGATTCTTCAATTTCAAGTGTTACTGTTAAGCAGATAATAAACAAACAATGCTTAAGTATGAAAACCCATCTGACAGTGACTCATACTCAGTCGGACAATATCTCAAAGTCAAATAATGGATATCTAACCACAGCAAAATAACCACGTCACAAATTGAAATACCATATGCAGTAAATGTATCAAACGCTACACTTCAACAATATGGCCTCAGCAAGTGGACCCACCACCAGTATCTGAGCCTTAGTGTGGACTGTAGAGATAATTACAGACTCCAGTCTGTAACTAATAATAAGATTGCATTTGTTTAATTTGTTTAAACTGCAGTTTGGCATTTCTTTCCCTCATATTGGCTATAAAGATTTCTCAGACTACATTGCTTGAAATGCTTGTCAAGTTCCCACTGACTGAAAAGTTACCCACTACCTGAAAGCCAGCTCTCGTTGCGCCCTTGATGTAGGAAGTGCTTTAGAGCCAGATATGCGAAATTCCTATTTTGCATTTCCTAAATAGCGAATTCTAAGAAATCCACTATATAGCAAATGCAAAATGGAACACACATAAAAAGATATTTCCTAATAGCGAAATAGGAATCACTATTAGGAATTGCTATTTAAGAAATGCTACACCATACATTCCAATTGGTACTAATAGTTTTGAATTTCCAAATTTGTAATTTTCTAATAGGAAATCGCAAATTAGGAAATGCAATAACAGTGGTGCCTATGGCCCTAAGGCCCCCCATTGATGCACCCCAAAAACAGGTGGTGCACGTGTAAACCGCACAAATCCTATAGGGGCTTGTGTGTTACATGGAACTTTTAAAAATGCATCTTGGGTGCATGTTTAAAAAATGTATTTGGTTACCATCGACTTGGAGTCGATGGTAATGTAATATGCTTTCATACATCTGGCCCTTCGAAACGAATATGTTGCGTTCACTAAACTTTCAGACTTTCACTGACAAAAAGTTCCATTTGTATTCGCTAGAGGGCAGCAGGTTATTCCATTTCGGAAAGGGTATGACAAAGCTAAACCTGTGTGGTTTTAGGCAATACATTGAGCGGTCCTTGTTTACTTTACAAAAACAATATTTATAAGCTTTGAACTAATGGGAAAACGCCTTTTTTAGGAAATTGTATTTCTCGTTCATCTGCTCTTTGTGTAAATAATATGATGCAAGATACAAATAGTTGGATAACCTATAGATAGTATGGACAGAAGTAAGTACAGTATTATACTGGATGCTCACAATGGACAGGAACACTTAATTATTGCACCTCTGCATTTGATAATGGCACATCAGGCGCATTACGCAAGTCATCTTTTTCTTCTGCCGACAGTGATGTCATTTCGAAGTTCAAGTCAATAGCAGTGGTAAAGACCTCGGCTCCATTTTTGCTACCCGATGAACTAGACTGCGACGACTGTTTTATTTTTCCGGACAGTTGTCGGAAGCACGAATTGAACCCTTGACCCAGAAAAACGTACAGCAAGGGATCCAAGCAACTGTTGGCGACTGCCAGGCACAAGGTGACCACCACGGTTTTCTGCAACATTTTGTGGATACCACAATCGGTGCGATGATGAACGAGATAATGGAGGTGCAATGTTCTCTGGATGTGATAAGGCAAAAAACAAACGCAGAAAACGAGAAGAACTAGGACAATCATAGTTATATGTTTCTTGACTTTTTCTTTCTTCAAGGTGTGCTGTGTGATATGTTTTAACAACAACCCGTTGGATATTAAAATCGCAGCAAACGGGGCGGAAAATCCTAATATTAAAGCCACATAGTTCATATACATGATGCGAGTCCATGATGTAAGACCAGAAGGTTCAAAGCATCTTGTGACGTTGTCACGAACAAACGTACCAGATAAAATAAAAGGGGAATTGCCAATAGTGGCAACTATCCAGACAAAAACACAAATAAAAATAACTTTTTTAACTGTAACAACATGGCTACGAATGAGGGATACGTAACGGACGACGCTGAAAACAGTTAGGAAAAATATGCTGGCAGACATGCTGATGTAAAAAGCGCACACCGATATACGACAAAGCACATCACCAAAGCTCCAGCTAGCTCCAGAGTGATAGTAGGATATTCTGAATGGAAGCGTTAGAATGAATAAGATGTCGGCCGCGGCTAGGTTCAGCAAGCACACAGTACCCACGCTTTTCCTTTTAACCTTTCTGCAAAAGACGTACAGCGCTGTCAGATTTGTTATCAGGCCAATCACAAACACCAGGGAGTAGACAACTGTGTAGATTCCATGCTTATACTCGTCGTCTGGATCACAAAGGCTTTCGTCTTCTGAAACGAGGTCAGTTTGGTTTGTACTTTGCATGTTGAGCCTAGAAGGTTAAAGAGACATATGCAGAAGGTTAAGGGAAGCACGTGCCCACATTTTAGGTATTAATATTTCAAATATTATGGGATCACAAAGCAGGAATATTTCAGTATTCAAAAGACAGCTGAGCATAGCTCCCACGTTTTCACATAGCTAATGAGTGACATTTCTATGGTTTCAGTTCACTTACGAATGACATTCAATTTCGAATATATGACACCTAGAGTGACACTTTTTCACGAGTAAAACTAAGAAATTAAGTTGTAGTAAATAAGCCAAGTACAGAAGGCAAGGCATTTATTTACATGCTCCAATCACCCAGGTCATGCCGCACCCATCTGGCTCTGATGTCCCACATTAACTGCCTGTTGCAGTTCGAATCCTTGCCAGTGTCCTCTACATGCATGTGTGTGCAAATACAAACAAACATTTGCAATGCAATGGGTCTTGCGTTTGCTCGAGTTAGAGTTGTTAATATTGTGAATTCTTAACTGGACTTTTCTTGCCACTTAATTGAAAATGAAAAGTAAAACCCTTGACATAAGCGAGCTGATTCAAAGCATCATGGCCGCCAAGAGCATGAGCACGAAGGAGAGACACAAAAGGAAAAAGTTTGCTCACAGTCAAACGTATCGGCAATTGTGCAATTATCCTTGTAACAGGGTCGATGTCCAAGGTGGTAACCAAACCGCCCCAAGGAGGGACAAATGTAGTGTAATATAACAACATTGTGCATCCTGAGAGTACTAGTCCTCATTCACGTGAATGAAACCAGCATACAATGACAATAATTTCTAAAAATAAAATGGCAAGGGCTGGAGTATTGCATTTTTGGTGAAATGGAGCCATCTGGCACTACTACCACCACCCCACCCCACACCTCTATTACAGGCTGCAGAAATCTTTGGTTTATAAGTACAGGAACTACCACAAGTTCAATGCCTCGACTCGACTATAGCCACGTTCTTGTACTGGAATGCCATAACCAGTGTTATCCTTATGTCATTCTCACAATTCACTTCAGCCTTCAAGAACAAGACTCAACCAGCTGATTCCATGATTTTCCATTCAGGTCTGAGACTCAAACAAAGTTCAACCACGATTCTTTAATCCTGCTCTGTGGCCATGGGCGTAGGAAGTGTGGGGGATGAAGGGAATGTATTCCACCCAGATTTTGGAGTGTGGAGGACACAGGGGACAAAAGAATTTCCCCTCCCACTTCTATCTTGCAGGGCCATTTCGTCCCGATGTATTTTGACATTTTCAGAAGCGCCTGTACACACTTTCAGAAGCGCTTTCATTTCTTCTGGGCAGCATGAAAGAGGGCTTTCTGATTGTAAATTTATGCTGGCCCAGGACAAAGGTTATTAACCTCTTGGGTGCCGAGGACCAAGTGGTTACGTCCGGTGGTGCGGCGCTCAGGTGCCACAGACGTAACCACCTTATCTTGGACGCGACCCACGGGCGGAGTGCGGCCTCCCCCAGCCTCCGATGGGCAGGGATGGAATGGGAATCGCTTTCCTTTCCTCCCCCACCCCCCACACCAACCAGTGATGTCTGATGACGTCAGCCCACGATCGCATGCTGACCTCATTAGAGGTCACCTCCCATTGTGCTGCCGAAGAGAAATGCTAAGCATTTCTCTTCTGCTCGGAAGGAGGGGGCAGGCAGAGGCATGAATGGAAAGGAAAGGCCTTTCCTTTCCTTTCCTTTCATGTCTCTGTAAGCATTTCTGCAACCCGATCGCGATCCGTTCGGGCTGCAGAAATGCCCACTAGGCACCAGGGATTTTGTTTTGTTTTTTGTTTGTGTATAAGGGGGGTCAAATTATTTTTAGGCCTTTTCTGCCCCCCTGGGGGCAGATTGGCCTACATTGATTAGGCCGATCTGCCTCCGGGGGGGGGGGGGTAGGTGCAAAATCCACTAGACACCAGGGATTGGGGTTATTTTGTGTTGTATCATAAGGGGAGCAACCCCTTAGGCAACGGTCGCTCCCCAGGGGGCAATCATTTTATTAGGCCTATTCTGTCCCCCCCCCCGGGGGCAGATTGGCCTATATTGATTCGGCCGATCTAGACACCAGGGATTTTTTCTTCTTCATGAAATTGGCATCAGGGGAGCGACCCATTAGGCAAGGGTTGCGACCCGGGGGCAATTTTTTTTATTAGGCCTTTTCTGCTCCCCCTGGGGGAGCCTTGATTAGGCTGGTATGCCCCTGGGGGGGAGCAGAAGCCACTAGACACCAGGATTTTTTTTTTTTATTTGTTTACATTGATAGGCAAGGGTCGCTCCCCTGGGGGGGGGGGAAATTGTTTTTAGGCCATTTCTGGCTCCTTGGGGGCAGATCGGCCTATTTGTATTAGGCCAATCTGCCCCCAAGGGGGACAGAAACCACTAGACACCAGTATTTTTTTTTTTTTTTGGTCAGTTTCTCGCAAGGGGAGCAACTCATTAGGCAAGGGTCGCTCCACTGGGGGGCAAATTTATTTTAGGCCATTTCTGTCACCCTTGGGGGCAGATTGGCCTATTTTAATAAGCTGATCTGCCCCTAAGGGGGGCAGAAACCACTAGGCTGCAGGGATTTATTTTTTCTTTTACAGATGGGGAGCTACCCCTTAGCCAAGAGGCGTTCCCCTGGGTGCAAATTTATTTTAGGCCATTTCTGCCCACCTTGAGGGCAGATCAGTCTATTTTTCTTAGGCCAATCTGCCCCCAAGTGGGACAGAAGCCACTAGACACAAGGGATTTTTTTTGTACCAATTTTACGCAAGGAAAGTGGCCCCTTAGGCAAGGGTCACTTCCCTGGGCGGCAAACCTATTTTAGGCCATTTCTGCAGCCGTTTGGGGGCAGACCGGCCTATTTTTGTAAGTCTCATCTGCCCCCAGGGGGACAGAAACCCCACAAGAAACCAGGGAAGATTTTTTTTCAAAAAAAGGGTGTGGGTTATGGCCGTACCCCCACCCTAAACAAATGGGGACAAGGTTGTTCTGCCCACCGGTGGGCTGATGGGACAATTACCACCGATCCACTCCCCGGGGGGACAGAAAGCCTACTAGATGCCAGGGAATAAAAAAAAAAAAAAAAGTGGGCTGGTGGCTACCAACCAGTATGGGCATGGTGATGCCCACACCCCAATTGAAGGGGGCAACAGTCTTTCAGCTCTCCCCTGCACACTAAAACATGTTATCCCTCAGCCAGCAAGAGGACATTTGATTATTTTGGGTTTTGGTTTTACATTTGGGCCATGAGAGCTTGGCTAACTCTCAAAATCGTCCCACTCGGAATGGTAAGGGCTGGACTTTTTGGACTTTGGGACCCTGCCATGTAGAAAAATCCACAAGACCTAAACACATCTGAAAACGAAACATATGGGTGAGTCCAGAGTTTTGTGCTTCACATTCACCTGCACCATTTTCTTACTCACAATGCCCTGCAAACCTCAAATTTTGCTGGAAATCACACATTTGTCTGAGTGAACCTTCTGGAATCTGCAGGAATCCACAAAATTCCTACCAACCAGCACTGTCACATCCATGCCGATAAAAAGTCTGCCCCTCTTGTCAGCCTAAAAATATATTTTTTCAAACTGCCCTTTTGGATCCGCTTTGGTTCCTCCACAATTTTGACATGTTTTTTGCTCTTCCCTGTCACAGGTTCTTGGCCCTCCTACCTAAGTGAGGTCTCATTTTTGCCAGGAGACTGAGGGGAACGTTGGGTGGTGGGAAATTTGGCACGCTGTGGTGATCCCACACAGAAATGTGTGTAAAAATGTGATTTTGTTGCTAAATTTGAGCTTTGCTGAGGATTCTGGGTGAGAAAACACTGGGGGATTCAAGCAAGTCACACCTCCCTGGACTCCCTCAGGTGTCTAGTTTTCAGAAATGATTGGGTTTGGTAGATTTCCCTATATGACCCCAGCAAAAACAGGTAGTTTTGTATTTGATAATTTTGATGGGTCCAGATAGTGTTTTGGGGCATTTCCTTTCACGGGCACTAGGCCTACCAACACAAGTGAGGTACCATTTTTATCGGGAGACTTAGGGGAACTCTGGTTAGATGGAAATTTGTGGCTCATTTCAGATTCCAGAACTTTCTGTCTCCCAAATAAGAGGAAAAAGCGTTTTTTGGCCAAATTCTGGGTTTTGCAAAGGATTCTGGGTAACAGAACCTTGCGAGAGCCCCACAAGTCATCCCATCTTGGATTCCCCTAGGTGTCTAGTTTTCATAAATGCACTGGTTTGGTAGGTTTCCCTAGGTGCCAGCCGAGCTACAGGCCAAAATCCACAGCTAGGCACTTCACAAAAATCAGCTCTGTTTTCTTTTGGAAAATGTGATGTATCCACGTTGTGTTTTGGGGCATTTCCTGTATGTACCTTGTACGATCTACACAAATGACCCTCTGCTGAATTCAAAAGTTTGTCTACTTTTCAGAAATGTTTAGCTTTCCGAGATCCAGCATTGGTTTCACACCCATTTCTGTCACTAACTGGAAGGAGGCTGAAAGCACAAAAAATATTAAAAATGAGGTATGTCCCAGTAAAATGCTAAAATTGTGATGAAAAATGTAGCTTTCTGATTCAAGTCTGCCTGTTCCTGAAAGCTGGGAAGATGGTGATTTTAGCACCGGAAACACCTTCTTAATGTCATTTCCAGAAAAAAAAATCACAAGCCGCCTTCTGCAGCCCTTTTTTCCCATTTTATTGTTTTTAAACAAAATTGTAATTGTATTTTGGCTGATTTCTTGGTCTCCTTCAGGGGAACCCAGAAACTTTGGGTACCTCTAGAATCGCTAGGATGTTGGAAAAAAAGGATGCAATTTGGTGTAGGTAGTTTACGTGGATAAAAAGTTATGAGGGCCTAAGCACAATCTGTCCCAAATACCTAAAAAGAGGCCTGGCTCCTGGGGGGAAAAGGCCAGGCAGCTAAGGGGTTAAGGGGCCATGAGGCATACCTTTGTTTGATTATTCTCACTGGAAGCTATTTGGAGCCTCGCAGATAGCTGCTATATAGGAAAAAAAAGCACACAGCTTACTATTACTTCACAGGTATCTAAGAGAGACATGGTTTTCACTTTGTTCAGTCCCTGCACATAAGAGATAGGTATGCACTGTAAGAATGTCAGATGTGTTGGTCTGACCCAGTATTTACACAAATAACAATTTAAACACCACTACTTTGTTTTATTTCTTTTATAGCGCTACTTAATCCATTGCAGGGTGTCCAACGCTTTACAGCATACACATTATTATTTTTCACTGAGATATACTCGACACACATAGATCTCTTCAGCAGATGCTTTAACCCCCACAAGATATTTTGAAGTGTAGACTTTGCACCAATTAAGCAGAACTGATTTACTGCCACATTTGTTCCTTATGCCAATTTCATGGTGGCAGAGACTCTAAAAAATACATTTATAAATTGAGGCCCAGATTTTGTGTCAAGGTTGCCTAACTTTTTTGGCACAACTCCAAAGCAAAATCTAATTTGTTAAATATAGTAAAGTGCTCAAATATACTCATGATAGACCTGCTAAACATTTGTCTTGAGGTTTTAAGATCTGATGCCACTTTCTTTGAGGTCCTGGGTTGTGATGCCAAGTGCAATGTCACACGCCATGATGTCATGCGTTGTGATGTCACTTGCATGCTGCCTAACTAGGTTAGTCCTCCCACCTCTTTTTTTTAGGACTTGTGCTGAGTAGTTGTAGTTGCCTAGGATCATTCACTGAAACAGGGAAGGTGTGATTTTATCTTTTCACACTATACAATTTAGCTACTACAAGGGTATCTCTTTCTAACATTTACACATAACGGAGATCTGTCCTGAGTGCAGACGTAAAGATATTACTTGTAAATGCCCTTTCTGAATTCCCCCAAATCTTAAAATTAGGCGTTTGGTTGGTAGAGAAGCCACTTTTAATTTTAGGCAGTTTACCTAGCATTATTAGTCATGTTGTTATTGTCACATACTTAAGCATATTGAAGTATATTATCTTTTCTGTATTTGACATTCTCGTATGACTTTTTAAAATATATTTTTTTAATTAATTTAAAAATTTTATGTTTAGAGACAGAAAAAATGGCAAATAAAGAATAATAGTTACATGAGAATACATTGGTGATAGGGCCACTAGAATTATGCAGCAGGAGTGTGCCAAATTATGTGGCAGGGTTGACTAAGTAATGCGGGCAACATAATATGACACATTTTGTGATAGTATTTCATTATTTTGTCATGGTTACACTTGTTAACACTCTCTGGGCTAAGGTTGTACCTCATAAGTACCAGCTTAACACCTAAATATAGCAACAAGCAAAAGAAAGGTTAGCAGTCAACTTTTGCAAAGGGGCCTTGCACTGTGCAGCAACACGTGTATTTTCAAAAATCTATACACATTTCTTAATGTTACAGGACAATACAGCAGTCCTGGCCCATAACAGCATGTATAAAAGGCCCTAAATAGCAAGATACACTTGTCACAGAAGTGTTCCATAAAAATATATAGGAACTAGGCTGAAGGCTGAGTTCACTAGATCGTAGCTGTCTGGTTTGCTAAACGCATTTAGAGGCCCCTAGAAAGCTTCATTGGGAATGTATTCCACCCATTGCTTACCTTTGGCTTTGCAACTTACATTTGTTTGGTTTCTATTTGCTAGCTGAATTTGATTTAGGCTGTCCTGCTTGAGTTTGCCCCTCCAGTAGAGCATCTCTTGTATACCGTATCAATCCACCAGTGTTTGATGTCGGTAAACAGGCCTTTAAATATTGTTCTTATCTTGTCTCACTTGCTGTGCTTTCAAAGGCAAAGGTCAAATTACAGGCTCTTTCTTCCCGTGGTGCTTGGCGTTTATCTTTCTTTCTCTGATTTCATAGTGAGAGAACCTATTTGACAATCATACTAGCTACTCAGGGTGTGGCGGAGGAAGGCTTTAGGATTCTTTTTTATCTACCACACAACAAACTTCAAATGTTTGTGAATGACATTTGCAAATACGTAAGAATATAAGTGTAGTGCAAACACATATTTTAAGATGATCAAAACAAATCAATACACTAGGTAATGACATTTCCACACATTCACAATTGTGTGCTGGATGTTTTTTATCAGTAAAACTGTATATCTTTGCAAATGTTATGGTCACTTCAGTTGAAGATCTGTTGCCCGTAATGCAATGTGCTACCACACTATGCAAAGTCCACTTTATGTCGCTCCCCTCTACTCTGGATCACTTCATGCCACTGGAATCTACTCTGCACCACTCCATTCAGCACCTCTCTACTCTACTCTGTACCACTCTACTCTATGCCAATGCACTCTACCCCACTCAAGTCTTGGCCACTCCACTCTACTCTGCACCACTGTAGACTACGACAATGCACTCTACACCACTCTACTATACACTACTGTACTTTACTGCAGCACTCTACTCTAAGCCACTCTATTCCACTCTGCATCACTGCACTTAACACCACTGCTCTCTACATCACTCTACACCACTACCCTCTATGACCCACTTTGCACTGCAACACTGCACATTACGCCACTCTATTCTACTCTGCACTACTGTACTCTATGCCACTTTATGCAACTGCACTCCACGCCAATGCACTCAATGCCACTTTACGCTATATCACTGCCCTTTATGACACTCTACTCTGTAACAGTGCACACTTTGAGACTGAACTCTACACCACTGTACTCTGCACCACTGCACTCCACTCGCCACCGCTCAACTCTGTGCCACTCTACTGCACTCTTCACCAATGAACTCAATGCCACTAAACTCTACACCCCTCTATGCTGCATCACTGCACTCTACACCACCATCTTGCAGCTCTCCTCTCTACCATGCACCACATCACCCTAAGACACAGCACTCTGCACCACTGCACTCTATGCCACTGTGATCTATGCTGTACCACTCCACTCTGCAGCTCTACTCTTCACCACTAGAGTAGTGCACTCTACTCTAAACCAGTGCACTCTACACCACGTTACTAAAAACCAATGCACTCTATGCCAATCTCCTCTGCATCACTGTACTCTGTACCAGTTCACTCTAGACCACTCTACAACTCTTCTCTCTATGACATTACACTCAATAATACTCAGTTCCGACACTCTACTCCGTTAAACTTTACTCCACTCTATGCCACTATACAACACTTTACTCCACTATGTGACTCTATACACAATTGCCTCTACACCACTCCATGCCACTTTACTCCATTCTATTCTACAACATACTACTCCACTCTATGCCACTCCATGACATTCTATTCCACTTCAATCTACAATACTCTACTCCACTCCACTCCACTCTCTCTATAGCACTCTACATTACTTTACTCCACTCTATGCCATTGCACTCTTCTTTATTCCTCTCCACTCTACTCCACTCTGACACTACTCACATCTACAACACTCTACTCATTCCTTGACACTCTATGCCACACCAATCGACAACACTTTATGACATGTCATTCTCCTTTTTGCCATTAACTTTTAGCCATGCTGAACAGCAGCCATGCTAGTTTACAACATGGCTAAAACACACTAGCAAAGCAAATAGCTCTGCATAGGTGCAACCTCTTGGCTTTGTCAGTGCTTGTTTATAAAGCATGGAACTCCAAGATGACTTGCAGTATTCTTATCATCCACACCAAGGGGTATAATAGCCCATATAATACCACACCATCAACTAACCCACAAGCCACTTAAAACCTTAGTGCAGCAGTTCCCAACCTCTGGTCTGAGGCCCTCTAAGGGTCCGTTACACATTCCCAGGGAATTCACAGACCTGGGCCAGCAGAAAGGCACTTCTCCAGCTGGGGCATCTAGAAACACATGTGTTTTTATATTTATTACTTTCTTTGTGCAGCAGTTTTAAAAGCACTGCAAAGTTCCTTGTACATCCAGCAGCAGTGGCTCCTCCGCAAAGGGGGAGGAACATTCACCTATTCCTCTGAGCAGTGCATAAAAGGAAAAATTCAATGATAATAACAAAATGTTATTATCATTTTTAGTTCAGTGCAGAGCCAAGTTAGGGCGGGGTCGGCTGGGTCACATGGAAGAGGAGTGGAATTTGCACCATAAGTGCGCGTAATGGTTTAGCTGGCTGTCTTGGGCTGGCCAAACAGACATGCGCACTTAGTATTTCCCCTTCCAGCTGTATTGCAAAGTCACGTGGAGAACATGAACAGGCTCCCACTCCCTGTCTGAGTGCTGAACCAGGCTGCTCTGACCAATCAAAATGCTGCTGTCATGCTGGTGACAGCAGCGTTTTGATTGGCTTGGGGGAGTCTGGGAGCCTGTGTGCTTCCGTGCTGCCGGGACTCGGAAAGAGAAGAGGATGGAGAAGAGACAGCAGCCATACACAAATTAAGGCCCTCCAATGATTTCAAAAGCACAGCGGAAACAGAAAACAAAAGTCAAGGGACTCACCTTTGGAGACTCAGGAAACAACTACGACATCATGGAGCCCGAGCTGCACATCTTCCCCATGCTTGTCTACCTTTTCCTGGATTACGAACATCAACGCCAGCGAAGACGACCACAGTGAGTACTGCTGCCTAGCACACAAGGGGGGAAGAGAGTGACCCACACACGCAACATGCAACACCCCCAACCCCATACACACAACCAGATGCACTAACATTACATATCCACCCCATACCTCTTAGGAATAATGCAAGGACAAAAGGAATTGATTAAAGTAAGTGTAATAAGACAAAATAGTATAAATACGTGCTTCAAATTCAAAATGTATATACATATTTACAAATGGAAGAACACAGCCCAGTCCTCAATGTCCATGGACCACAGGGCCACAACACATAGGCCAAGGTCCCACCTCACTACTGCAACAACATGGAGAGAACACAGCAGGGGCATCAGGTCAAAAATACACAGGCACCTCAGGGGGACGGGGAATGGGGGGGGCACCTCAGCCAGAAGATGGTACAACTCCACTGGTCCTGGAGGGGGCTACTTGCCCTGTGCGATATCCTAAGGAGTGTAAAGCCACAGTCTCTCTAGTGGGTGGTTTGCCCACTGCTTGGTCCTGGGGAGTGCAAGGCCAAAGTCTCTCTAGTGGGTGGTTTGCCTACTGCTTGGTCCTGGGAGTGCAAAGCCACAGTCTCTCTAGTGGGTGGGTTGCCCACTGCTTGGTCCTGGGGAGTGCTAAGCCACAGTCTCTCTAGTGGGTGGTATGACCACTGCTGGGTCCTGGGGAGTGCAAAGCCACAGTTTCTCTAGTGGGTGTTTTGCCCACTGCTTGGTCCTGGGGAGTGCAAGGCCACAGTCTCTCAAGTGGATGGCTTCTCCACTGGTTCTGGAGGGGGCCTTGTGCCCAGTGTGCTTCATCCTGGCAAGGATGGGGTGAGTGGATGGCTTCCCCACTGGTTCTGGAGGGGGCCTTTTGCACAGTGTGCTTCATCCTGGCAAGGATGGGGTGAGTGAATGGCTTCTTTCACTGGTTCTTGAGGGTACCTTGTGCCCAGTGTGCTTCATCCTGGCAAGGATGGGGTGAGTGGATGGCTTCGCCACTGGTTCTGGAGGGGGCCTTGTGCCCTGTGATGCAGATCTTGGGGAGTGTAAGGTCACAGTCTCTCACCTGGGTGTCAGACCTACAGGATTTGCAGGGGCCAGGATGCACTACAGCCCATGGAGGCAGGACTACCCACTGCCCACCGGGGGTGACGGCTGCTCAGTGGTGGCAGTGCTGGTGTTGGGGCTGGCCGTGGTGGGGGGAGGCTCCAGGCCATCCCCTGCAGCCTCAGACAGCTGCCCAATGGGGCTGCTGCTGTTGGCAGTGGTGCTGGTGGCGGTGCTGGCAGTGGTGGGGGGAGGCTCCAGCCCATTCCCTGCAGCCTTGGATGACTGAACCGCCATGGTTGTTAGTGGGGGCTCAGAATCAGTCACAGCACAAGGCCTCCTGTCCTTCCTTCCTGCTGGTGCAAGCCCCTTGTCCTTCCCTTTAGCAGCTGGTGGTGCCTCCTTGCCCTTCCCTTTGGCAGCTGGTGGTGCATCCTTGCCCTTCCCTTTGGCAGCTGGTGGTGCCTCCTTGCCCTTCCCTTTCGCAGCTGGTGGTGCCTCCTTACCCTTCCTTGACGCACTTGGTGCAGGAACACTTTCAAGTGCTGCTGTCTGGTTCCCTGGAGCCTCTCCCACCTGCAGTAGCTGTCGACACTACTGTGGCCATGGACTGGGTGGCGGAGGTGCTCGTCTGGGTTCTGACCACCCTGGCCCGACGTGAAGGACAGGGGGTAGGGAAGAGGTCAATGGTGGAGACAAAAAACTTCTTAGGGACAATGGGGCGGGAAGAGGGTGAAGGTTTGGGAGTGGAGGAAGAGAGAGTGGTTGTAGGAGGTGTCTGTCTGCTGAGTTTGGGTGCAGGTGCATGAGCTGGATGCTTTTGTGAGGTGGATGGCTGTTGGGTGTCTGAGTGCTTGCGTTTGGGTACTTTGGGAGGAGGGGCACAGACACAGTGGGAGAGGACACAGGGGACATGCGCATGGATGTAGGGCGGTGACTGACAGTGAGGGGTGTGTAGTGATAGGCGTGATAGTGATGAAGGTAGTGGATGAGGAGGTAGTGCATGCAGGTGTGAGTGTAGACGCTACTGGGAGGGAGGATGGGGGATGAGGAGGAGGGAGCCACAGTGGAGGCAGTGGATGTTGGTATGTCTGCATATGGATGGTGTTCGTGTAAGTGCCTGTGGGATGATGTGTGGTGCTTGTGTTTGCCTAAGCCACTCCTGTGTGTTGTCTTGTGTGCATGCTGGTCTGCCTGTGTGCTTGGGATAGGTTGGGGTTGAGAGGAATGGGAAAGGGTAGAGGAAGTTGGAGGGGGGAGGCTAGAAACAGGGACAATGGCTTGCATCAGAGAGGAGGCCAGAGCCTGGATTGATCTCTGTTGGGCCGCCATGCCAGAGTGAATGCCCTCCAGGAATGCATTAGTTTATTGCAAATGGGCTGCCAGCCCCTGGATGGCCTTCACAATTGTTGACTGCCCAACAGTGATAGATCGCAGGAGGTCAAAAGCCTCCTCACTCAAGGCAGCAGGGCTAACTGGGGCAGGGCCTGAGGTGCCTGGGGCGAAGGAGATGCCCCCCCTCCTGGGTGAACAGGCACGGGAAACACGCCTAGGGGCTACTGGGAGGGCAGTGCTGGTACAGGGGTGGCGGATGGACCTGTAGTTGTGGTGGGCACAGAGGTATCCGCCACCACCAGGGAGCTTCCATCGGAGGAGGTATCACTGTCCGAACTGTCCCATCCAGTCTCTGCCATGGTGCTCCCATCGCCCTCCGTCACACTGATGCCCTCACCGTCAGGGGATTCGGCCTCATGGGCCCTGTGGGATGCAGCTCCCTCCTTTGCCGGTGTCTCTGCTCCTCTGCCAGATGATGCTAATGCACATAACAACAGGGTGACAAAACAAAAACGGGGGGAAGAGACAAAGGATACACTTGGTCAAAGGCTGCTCCAACACCACCATTGGCGTACACGACACACACACAGGGAACAGCCCTACGCACTAGGCAATGCACAACCAGCCACAATGCAAGTCACCAGGCCATGGACAGGAATACCTAACGCCAATAGCAGCATGCCTGAGACCCACAGACCACTGCCCAGAAGTGGATGCCTACTAGCTTGGTAGGAGGTGATGTACATCAGACCCTGTCCAACATGGGACCTACCCTGCAATGTCCGCCCTGGCCTACGGGCACCCACAGGCCCACACCCCCCACCCGGAGACCACCCCACCACAGGCAAGTAGTATATTGGGAAACTGTACTCATCCCCTTGTGGCTGCTGTGATGCCCTCAAGCGCCCATCCACCTCTGGATAGGACACCGCCAGTATGCAGGCTGTCAGGGGGGTCAGGGTTCAACAGGCACCCCTTCCTCATTGGGAGGCCATCCCCAGCTGGGCCTCCGCCGCCTTCCTTGCCCAGCGCCTCAGGTCCTCCCACTGTTTGCTACAGCGGGTGCTCCACCTGCCATAGACCCCCAGGGTCTGTACGTCCTTGGCGATGGCACGCCATATACCCTTTTTCTGATGGGCACTGACCTGCAAAAAAATACACATAGAAAAAGGTATCAGTCAGACCGTCCAGCTTGTCACACTTATGTCCCACCATAGCCCTTACATCCCCTTACGCACAGATATTGCCCACCATACATGCAGCACGCTGCCAAGGACCCTTCCACAAACCACCCCACCCTACACAAGGCCCTCACACACAGCCCTCCATGCATTCATGCCCCATGCATCGTGCTCACAGTGTACTCAAATGTTGGTCTGGAGGCCCATACAGCATTCGTTTCTGGGGTAGGACCCCATCCACCAGTCTCTCCAACTCCGCAGCGGTGAAGGGAGGGGCCCTTTCCCCAGTGACACGAGCCATGGTTGGTTCCAGACACAGGTTTACAGCAGCACTTGCAGTGTAGGTCCTCTTCTGTTGAAGGTCAGGTTGCAAGTAAGTGAACAGATAGAAAATGGCAGTCACGTCCACAGCAGTGTGTACCGTCACCGCCAGCATACATCACCATTGACCACTGTAACCCATAGGGCCCAATGACAACCAATGAGGAGTTACACAGCGGTACTCGACCGCCTCCCGCAATGGCGCACAATATCTGCGGAATTACCTCATTTCTACATGTCCATCCACACAGGACAGGCGGACGCCATTTCAGGGGGAGAGGGCAGGCCATGGCACCTAACTGCGTCACAGTACACATAGGCACCATTTGGGCATATACAACAATATACTGTTACAGTCACGATATGCAATGCAGTGTAGTGTTTGGAAATGTGGAATACTGATGAGCTGCTTGCCGTTTTGCCCCCTAGATTACTACTGCTGCGGATGAATAGGAGATGGAGACATCCCCCCGTGTGCAGACCCCTGATGGACTTGGCAACAATGGAGGACAGGCACATTATCCTCACCTGTAGACTGGACAGGGCCACAATCACAGAGCTGTGTGCCCAATTGGAGCCTGACCTGATATCTGCTATCCGTCAGCCTACCTGGATCCCCCCTCTTGTGCAAGTCCTATCAGTGCTCCATTTCTAGGCATCCGGCTGCTTCCAAGTGACAGTGGGCTTGGCAGCAGGAATGTCACAGCCAATGTTCTCAATAGTGCTGACCAGAGTGTTGTCTGCCCTGATTAAACACATGCACAGCTACATTGTTTTCCCCCAGGTGGAGGATTTGGCCACAGTGAAAGCTGACTTCTATGCAATGGGACATATCCCCAACATAATTGGGGCTATTGATGGTACACATATTGCATTTGCCCCCCACCCCGGAGAAATGAACAGGTGTTCAGAAATCAAAAGAGCTTTCACTCCATGAATGTGCAGATAGTGCGCCTGGTGGACCAGTACATCTCCCATGTCAATGCAAAGTATCCTGGGTCTGTGCGTGATGCCTTTATCCTGAGGAATAGCAGCATCCCATATGTGATGGCTCAACTCCAGAGGCACCGGGTGTGGCAAATGGGTGAGTCCTTGTTCCCACCCAGTGGATGTTGATGTATAGGTATGGTGTTGGCCATAAGGGTTGGTGTGTGTCTAACAGATGTCCCTCGATATTTGTAGGTGACTCTGGTTACCCCAACTTCTCATGGCTACTGTCCCCAGTGAGGAATGCCAGGACAAGGGCAGAGGAACGTTACAATAAGGCACATGGGCGGACAAGAGGGATTATCGAGATGACCTTTGGCCTCCTGAAGGCCAGGTTTCGTCACCTCCATCTAACTGGTGGATCCCTGTACTACTTACCCAAGAAGGTCTGCCAGATAATCATGGCATGCTGCATGTTGCATAAACTTGCCTTGAGACCCCAGGTTCCTTTTCTGCACGAGGATGAGGCTGGAGATGGCAGCAGTGGACCCTATGGACAGTGAAGATGAGGAGGCAGAGGATGAGGACAACAGAACAGCAATAATACGACAGTACTTCTAGTGACACACCGGTAAGACACTGTAACTTCACTTTACATTGACAGTTTTGTGTTGGACATTGTACATGGCAGGCAGATTCTCCCAATTCTATGGCCACTTACTATACCCTTTTGCATCTCTATTTTCAGATATCTGTATCCCACCCTGGCACCTGATGTGTTGACTGCAGCCTACTACAGGTCATTCCTATGTATACATTTCTGTACAGTTGTATTGCAGTGTTCAAAGCTTGTTGAATGAATATATAGTTCAATCATTTGCCAGACTCCATACTTTTATTTTTTTGAATGGTGTTTATCTAAGTGCCAGTAAGTAGAGGGGAATGTGCAATGGGCTGGGGTGATGGTGGAGGAAAGTCCAGGATAGAGTCCAGACTATTTCTATCACAGGTGCACTGTCCAAGGGGGCATAGGAAGGGGAGCAATGGCAGTTCAAGGTAGACAGGGTGACAGAGTGGGCACAAGGGTGACAATCAGGGGAGTCCTATTTCCTGGCGAGGTCTTGGCAATGTTCTCTGGCTTCTGCCTGGATCGAAGGGACCGTTTGCTTGGTGGTTCTCCTTCTGCAGGCTGAGGGGTGCTGGTGGCTTGTTGTTCCCGTGGCCAGGCCTCCTGTCTACTAGCGGCAGCGGAGGTGGAGGGCTATTCATCGGTGTGGTTAAAGTCAGGGGCCTGGTGGAGGGCCGCTGCCTCCCTCATGGTGTTGGCCATGTCTGCCAGCACCCCTGCAATGGTGACCAGGGTGGTGTGGATGTCCTTCAAGTCCTCCCTGATCATCCCCAGGTTGTGTTCCTGCTGCAGCTGCTGGGTCTCCTGGAACTTGTTCAGTATCAGGCCCATTTGATCCTGGGAATGGTGGTATGCTCCTAGGATGTTGGTGAGTCCCTGCTGGAGAGTCAGTTCCCTGGGCCTGTCCTCCCCCTGTCGCACAGCAGTCCTCCCAGCTTCCCTGTTGCCCTATGCCTCTGTCCCCTGAAACGTGTGCCCACTGACACCAGGTCCCTGATTGTCCTGTGTTTATGGGGTGGCCTGGGGTTCCTGTAGTGGTAGACACACAGCTGATTGATGTGTCCTGGGGACAGAGGTATGGGCCTGCTGGGGGGGTGCTGTGCTGGTGTTTTCTGAGGGGGGAGGCTCTGTGGTGGTATGGGACTGTGCCTGGGTGAAGGACTGTCCGGAGATCCCAGATGGGCCAGGTTGGTCATCCAGTGTCCAGAGCTGCTATCATCACTGTGGGCCTCTTCGGTGGGGGGACTGGATGTTGCTGGCACCTCCTTTCTGGTGACGTTGGGTGGGGGACCTGAGGGATGTAAATGCAGTGTTATTGTTTCTGTCTGTGACATCTTGTGCATGGGTGTGTTGCCTTCTATGGTTGTGATTGCCCTGTCAGCTTTGCCTTGTGTGAGTAGTGATTTTGTGGGCTAGGTGATTCTCTATAATGTGCATGCTTTAGTGATGGGTGTCCATGCAGGTCTGTTAGGGGGGTCCGTGCATTGATGTTACGTGCAGGGCTTGGTATTCGGATGGGTGGGTTGTGATGGTGGGGTGTATGTGAGGTGGTGGAGTGATGGGGTGGGGGTATGTGATGGCATGCAGGTAGGAGGATGAAAGTAGTAAAGAGTTGACTTACCAGAGTCCAGTTTACCTGCTACTCCTGCCAGGCCCTCAGGATGCATGATTGCCAAGACTTGCTCCTCCCATGTTGTTAGTTGTGGGGGAGGAGGTGGAGGTTCACCGCCAGTCCTCTGTACTGCTATCTGGTGTCTTGCTACCACGGAACGTACCTTCCCCCATAGGTTATTCCACCTCTTCCTGATGCCATCCCTTGCTCTTCGGTGCTGTCCCACGGCGTTGACCCTGTACAGGATTCACCACTATAGCTCCATCTTCCTAGCAATGGATGTCTGCTGCACCTGTTATCCAAATAGCTGTGGCTCTACCCGGATGAGTTTCTCCACCATGGCCCGTAGGCCCTACTTTGAGAACCTGGGGTGTCTTTGTGGTGCCATGGGTGTAGTGTGAGTGGTGTGTGTGAGAGTGTGTGGGGTGATGTGTTGGTGTGTGTGCTGTAAGGTGAGTGGATGGAGTATGGGTGATGGTTTTATGTGGCTCTGGTTCTGTGGGTGCTCTTGGTGCCTCTCTCTCTCAGTTTCCAATTTGTTTTAGTCGTAAAGGTTTGCGGATAGTGTGGGTGTGTGTTTTATAGTGGTGTGGATGTGGTGTGTGCATGTGTGTCAGGTGTGTGTAGTTTGAATTGTCCAATGTAGTGTTGTTTTGTTTAAGTATGTGTATTTTGAGCGCTGTGGTATGTACCGCCAATGGTTTGCCATGGTTGAATATAAGCTGCAGTGATTCTTGGGTCATAATGCTGTGGGCGTAGTTCTGTTGGCGTAACGGTGTGGGTTTTGGTATTGCCAGTTTATCGCTGACCTTTGGGCTGGCGGACTTGTGTGTGTGGCTGTATAGTGACGGATTGCTATGTGTGTGTCATTATATGGGTCCCGGTAATGCGCCACGCCAGCTGTATGTTGGCGGTAGTCAACATGGCGGTAAGCAGGACTTACTGCCAATGTCAGAAAGAGGGCCTAAGTGTTCTTTTTTATTTTGCATCCCCCTGCCTATCTACTCCTGTTTCTTAGCAGTCACCAGAGGCTTTCAGACAAAAATAAAAGCATCAAGATAACTCTGGTGATTAATGTACCTGTGGGAGAGAGGTAGAAGTTTTGTCTAGTTTGGACTCATCTAAGGTGGCGCAGAAGGTTAAAATGCCTGCTGAAAAGAATGTGTATCATGCAAAGAACAGTATTTTATGTGCTCCAACATCTTACACTGGTATGAGAGGTGCTATTAAACAAATGAATTATACGAGACAGAAAGGCCATGGAGAGCTGTGATGCCCTTATGGTTTACTTCCTTTCCCCACCACATATTTATGTGAAAAAGCCTTTTCAGATTTGACGTACCTAAAAAATAAAAACAGAAATTGCTTGGGGAATGTTAAATCTGACTTGAGGATTCAGCTTTCCTAAATAAGACCAAACATGGAATTGTTAGTCACCTGAGATGCAGAGCCAACCTTCCCATTACATTTTTTGATTCTTGGATATTTTTTCAATATAAAAAAATGTGATCTTTAGTAATTCAAGTATTTGTTTGGTGTGAACTTTCTTGTGTACTTTTTGCGAATTACTGTTTTAATGTTTGAAATTTAAATTATACAAATAGCTTGGGGGTCCCCGGCTTCCAATAGTGATTCAGTGGAGGTCCTCAGGAGTCAAAAGGTTGGGAATCACTGCCTTAGTGCGTAGCTTCTGTAATTTTAGGCTATTAAAATAGAGAAGAAAAAAAAGCAACATTTAATTTGTTGCTTTAAACAGCTGCTTTAATTATGTTCCATGTCCTGATCTGCCTTTCACCTTGGCTGCTGGCTCTGGCAGAAGGCAAGTCAAAATTGGAATGTAATAACCTTATATTAGTCGAGTTCTAACGTCTTTCTTTTATAATTGGTGACTTGATGTGTCAGAAGTAGCCGATTTTATAGAAATTAATTCATATATTAGATAGTCTGTAACACCAAGAGCATCTTCAGTGTAAACCCTCCCAGTTTTGACTGATGTGGAGCTGACCTGCCCAAGATCGCAAAGAGGAGCTGAAGGATTATTGGAACTATGGTTTTAGAGCACAATTTACAATTATTTTACCTGATCGCTTTTGAAATCTCTTGTGCAGTTTCAATTTGCATGAGGTGAGAGGTATGATCGGTGCGGGGCATAAAAGGTATTTTCTTCCTTTTCTCCCTCCCACCTTTATTTGCTTGGTGCATGAAGATGCCAGGTTAATCAACATGTTTTTTTCACATTTGGTCTAAATACTTTGTGAATGTGAATAACAATAAAACATACTTTCAAACGGACAACATGCCATCTTTTCTCCCTGTTTCACGTCTAAACTATATGATTGTTTACGTTTATCGGAGCCTGCATTTCGCAAACAATGGGCGATTTGTATAGGGTTGATTGAGAATTTGCCAAGGCTGTCGCTGTCCCCCCCAGAAATGTATTGTCTCCTACACCCCTGTCTGTGGCTCCTCTTCTTGTTCAGTAATGACAACCATGCACAGTTCTCAAACTACACTTAAATATTTCCTTCCAGCAGCCCAGTCATGGCACAACATTGACTGCTCTTCCAATGTCAGTTGTAGGAATCACTACTTTGACATCACTCACATTGCAAAACCAGACACAACGTAGAACAAAACATGAATCTTATATGACATAAACGTTTAACACATGTTAGTGTGCTGGGACTCAAAGCGGCCGAGCCATGCGGAGATGCTGCAACTATACTCATTTTGCATACAAAACATTTTACTCCGATACAATGTTCTTTGTGCATCAGACTGTAAGTGATCTGGCACTGCTGACTTTGTTCTGATAATAGCATTTTTTGCCTTCTCAGCTCATTATCACAAAGTCCGAATGTTTGGATCGACCAGCGGCTCTTCAGTGAGCTGCTGATAGCCCGTAAGCCCAATCTTTGTCCTGTTCGGGAAAAAGGGCAGGAATCTACTTTGCTGCCAAGATTCTTTCCCAGGTGAGATTAGCTTTCTTGGCTCTGTCTGAACTGTGAGACAGATATTGTTTTTTTGTGCGCTGGTTGTTTGCACTTTATGTCCCCTGTTCTGGCGAATCAAGTCGCAATTTCTCTGTTAATCAGTGGATGCTTCAGACGCCGGCTCAGTGTTAACTCTTAATACAAATGTGTACTATGAATACATTGCATTTCTCTATTAATCGTTTTAGCAGCACTGCAGCATGCACTGTCGTGGCAAAGCGTAGATTCTTATGTATGCAAATAGATTAAACAGTGGAACATGCAGAGAGTTAATTACACACAAACATGGCATCAAAAAGTTCCAGGTCATTCAGCCACCAATCCATTATTGGGCATTCAATCATACATGTTCTCAACAAGCACGATTGCCTAAACCAAATAATCCCCGCCTCTGCGCTTTGTTAGTCAAAACAGATGACCCTAAGAAGCAAGAATACGGCCCCTTCTAACTATTCTTCTTGAATAGTAAAACAAACCAGATAGAGCTACTGGCGTTGTAAACTCTTAACTCAACTTTTCTTGCCACCCAAATTAAAAGAAAAAAAACTCAGCGCGATCGTGCCATGTAAAATACAGCGCGATTGCTCTGAATTGAAAACAGAAAAACAAGCGCGATTGCGCTATTTAAACCCCAACACGATCACGCTGCGTGGAAAATAAAAAGATAAAGTAGTCCAGAAACCATGCTGCAAACATCGAGCCTCGTATGTTTTCAGTAGTTTACTGATGCACTTGAGGAGGGCTAAAAACCGGAAAAGGCATGACGTATACCTGCCTTTCACAAATAAAAGCAAGTGGATTTTAAAAGGCAAGCCCACGAACCAATGAAAGTGACAGACCTGACATTGGCATGGTTAGAAGCCCAAAGAGAGATTACAACAGGGGACGGAGTGCTTTGTGCTCGTCCCTAAAAAAACACTAAATATAAGCATTCTGTCAAAGCAAAGAACATTGTAGAACATTGCACAAGGTTTCATGAGATATCACTCCATCACAGAAGTGCATGGGAAGAGATAAATATCAGAATATTTTGAGCAATGAGAAAACACCTGAAATGAAAGGTCACTAAACTACAACCTCTTTCTAGAATGATCATAGTCTTCATGATGAAGTCTTTAATATTGCTGAATACTCATGAAGTATTGATATACGCTGTCTCTTTTGTGACCTACTCATTTGTTTTGTGTTACAGAAACAATAAAAAGCAGTAGCAGTATTATTTCCATTAGAATCTCTCCACTGACAGATGTTTATCTACATTTTGCCATCTCTAATAGTAAATTGGGATTTGGACAATAGATGGTGCTGTGGATGTAACTTTACTACCATTGGATTGAAACAGACGTGAATGTGTTTCTCTTTGCAACCTGTAGAGCGTCAATGCATGGATAAGCACCTCACGTGGACCGCTTAGCACCTCATAATCAACATATTGGTATTAAAACCAGAAAAGCACTATGACTGACACAGGCGTGAGTGAGCTGGGGTTATGATGAGAGTCCTGAGCATGCTCTACCAGAGGCAGTCAGATCCAGCTGTATATTCATCTCACACAATGATTGATCCTGCCTCTGCGATGAGACTTTGTGACTAGATTTCACCAACCAATGATTGTGAATGCTGTGTCAAGCTCCACATACCGAGGTCCCAATTACTGCAGCACTTTGGGAAGCAGCAAACTGAAAAGAAACATAATAGCAGCAACCCGCACTCAAGAGAGAGACAGTGTTGGCAGTTGAACACACACTTTGTTGCAGTATCTGATGCCATTGCATGTGAATATTGCAGCAGCTTCCCCAGCTGAGTCTTGCAGCAGCTGCAATA
Organism: Pleurodeles waltl; assembly: GCF_031143425.1. NCBI lineage: Eukaryota > Metazoa > Chordata > Amphibia > Caudata > Salamandridae > Pleurodeles > Pleurodeles waltl. The sequence goes on along the minus strand of NC_090450.1, from coordinate 165,454,368 downwards.
ATATTGCAGCCATGGCGAAGTGAAATCTCTTACCTTTCACTGAGCCACTTTTCTGGGCCTTCTAATGGGGGAACATTCCCCTTGCATACATTATGTCTGGTGCAGCCATAATGTGGCACAAGAGGTTACAAAGTGGCGCAATGCTTGCATTACATTACACCACTTTGTAAATCTGGCACGGGGAAATGGCCTCCTTGACGCCACCTTACCATTAAAAAAAGGATTCTAGGGTGGTACAAGGAGGCGCTAGGAGCTCATAAAAATACCACTATATGTGTTAGTTATACCCCTGATGTGTGGTACTTGGCATGGCTGCCGATGAATGTTTAGAGAGGTCTTGAGAGTTGGACTTATTTGTATTTTTCTTAAGTGCACAATGACATGTTTGCATGCCAGTTTCTTTATCAGCATTATAAGCTATCGGGTGCCATGCCCTGGTCTGTGCCGCTACGCACCTTTAATTAGGTGGGTGAGCCCCAATCTCTCCCCCCTCTTGTGTCCTAGCCCAGGCTGTAGCTTTGTGGGAGCGTGTCTCAGGCAGGGCACTGCTTGAGTAGCTGGTTTTGGAGAAAAATTTTCTTTTTTTAAGAAAGACACATTCAGCTTTTCTTCAAGCTGGAAAGTGCCTCCAAAGGAGTGGTGGAGGTCACATGTAATGCTTTATCAAGGGTAGTAAGTGGTATACAAATAGAATTAAAATTGCAATAAAATGCTAGTTCACAGACCCTAATGGTGGGAGCTTTGACTGTGCATTGCAATGTGCTTTAGCATTCCTCACTGAGACACTGATTGCCCATTAACATTGTGATGGCTAAGACAGCATTTGCACTTGAAAGGCAGCCTCTGGACTGTTCCTAACCTAACTGTTAACCTGAGTCCCAGCAAAGAAGGTACAAATTACAAATTATATTGTAGGCAGGACTATTGGAACTATGCAATTATGTGAGGCCACAGCGTTTTTTGCATAACCATGGAATCACCGCATTTGGCACATGATTAATCCATCATCATCTGCATATTTTAACAAAAAAATAGTTTTTTGGGGCAAACACTTGGAAAATTTATAAATACGCAGCAACACTGGGCAGTGAAAGCCCCTTTACAAAGCTTGACTGGTTACCTATCTGTTGCTTATTGTTTTTTTATTTTTGTGGTGTTATGCTTGTACTAATGAGGTGCACCTAATGCCCAGATAGTATTAATAAGTTACAAAATAATGAAGCAATAGTGTCATAAAATGTGCAGCATGATGCCTCAAAATTTGCCTTTTCTTGCTGCATAATTTACTCAACCCTGCTGCATAACGGGGCCTTCCCCTGTCGCATACTTTTAGAGGCCCTGAATGTATGTAATTACATTTATATAGCACTTACTACCCTTGACAAGGCATAGTAATGGCTATAGACAAGCAAAAATGGGGGTAAACTTGTTTTTCTTTTTTTTAAATGGCATTGCGGCGATTGTGTCTATCAAGCATGGCAGGAGTTTTTAACAACAGCTTTTTGCATTCTGAGGTACTCGTGGTTTTGCTTCTAAAACGTCCAAGAACTGGCTAAAAAGTCAGAGCATGCAAATTGAGATTAGGAAATACAGATCTGGGCAGCAGCTACTTTGTTTCAGTGGTTGATAGTAGATGGCACTAGCAATTATTGGTGGGGTCAGGGACTTTTAAAAGATGGTCCTGTGGGCAGTCTCAGAGTAAAATGCTTCTGGCTGCATGTGCTACACCAGGAGGAAGGCCAGACATGGCCCAAGTCTGTCAGGCAGTATTGGTGTTGGGATGATGATTTGAAAATAACGTCATGTCACACTGTTACTTTAACAGTCAGGCAGTTACTCTAAGACTCTGTACAAAGACAGCAGAGGAGAGAAGCTCATCACTATCCTGCTCTACCTCAAGATTGGTATCTAGCTCAGTTTGGATGGGGCAACATATGTGCATCACAGTAGCAACACACATGGTTTGCAATATTTCACTGCAACTTATTAAGGACTGCTGGAAGCCGACCTCTCACAGTCCACCTTATAGAATGATGTGTATGCTACTTGCCCAGGTATTTGTTAGCTGAACATGTAATGGACAGACAAGTGGATCTGTGTGGCACTGTGCATGGACAGCACCTGGCACTGCACCCACCAATACATTCTGCAGCAGCAGCTGTTGCCCAGCCACCCTGCCTTCTACTACCCTATGCCAACTTCAATCTGGCAACTGTAGTCCTATGAGATAATGAACCTTCGGCTGAAACACAGTACAGTTACCTCCCATTGTTTGGATGTCTGTCTGAAGAGGGGATAAAGCTCAAGCTTGGTACCAGAGGCAACAGTTCCCATTAACACAAGCGAGTGACTCTCAGAGGTTGAGTGGGAATGACATCTGGGCAAATACACTAAACCAGCTCCATTCCCCATTAAAACAATAAAGTAGTCTGGAATAACAAAACTTTGTTTTGAGACTTGAACATTCTAAGGCCATATTTATTTTCCTAAAGACACATAAATAACATTTTTTGATGGTGACATATCTGAATATTTATACCATGTATACTGAACACCCATATCAATACAAGGCAAGACATACAATTTTCTATCTGAAATTCTCAAAATCATGGTTACCCACTTGGCGGGCCCTTCAAGCACCATCCCCAAGAAAATGTGATTTGGCATCCCCATATTTTCACTATGATCCCTAATTAGTACTCAATAAGGTGGACTCAGCCATTCTCGCATACCGGGGGAGCACGCTTGGGTTAACCAGTAAATTAGACCCTAAACCATTCAAGAGCAACTCAAAATTGGATACCCCTGGCACCTTTTGCAAGATGGACCTGTGTAATCTGGCCATATCTTGGTCCCCTGGGGATAGACCATCTCCTAAATCACCCATAGACATTGTTAAAGAAACACCAATTGGTAGCCAAAATACAGTTACTGTAGCACCCAAAATGCAGCCGCCTGCAGACTGCTACTCCACTATTCCTCCATGGGGTAATAATTAGAGCCAAATCCGGAATTAACCTGACCTTATAGAGATCCCATTTTCACAGAGTCCATTGCCTGCTCTCTGGCTCCTGCTGAAAGTTAAAATTTTCATACACAATGGAAAAAACTGCCATTAGGCACGACCTTCCGTCTCCCACTGGCCTCTGCATAAATGCTGATGGCACCAAAATTGAGACTCTTTTGTTCATGTTAGTTTTTTGCTTTTTTGCCCAGGTCCACTTTTTCCTTCTAATGTACTGTAGAGCATTTTGTCTTTTACCATATCATCCATAGGCAGTCACCTGGGCTTTAGCACTGTTCATTCTTTCATACTACTCTCTGTCTGTGGAGACACACTCTCCATATTCTGCTTCCTTTTTCCCTGCTCCCAGAAACCTAAAACTGAAACTGGTTGCACTTCTAGAGATGCGCCAGAATACCTAGAAGACATAAGCAATTCCCTGCACAGATAAAATTAGTTCCTTCACATGCAGAGAGAATATTATTGTCTCATAAACAGACCCACTCCTTTTGAGGTGTGGAGCTTATTCACAGATAGTTTACCTTTTTTGACAGTTTTATGTAGCACAAGCTCGACCTGAACGTAATGGAGCACTTCACAGGAGGACCAGTGACATTCCACAGGGTCACATACATTTTTTCAGAACAGGTAGATTAAGGGATTAGCCCAGAAATAGGGGATGTTGAGCAAACACTGAGACTTGAACCTTGTTCCTCAGTTTCAGAGTTGGCAGGTCTGGTCGAAACACTACAGCTAAGTGCCGGCATACATAGTGCTGAAACCCCACACAGATACAGCAGAGTTTATGTAAAGATTGAGCTGAGGTCCTCCAGATATAGGCCCTCATTACAACCCTGGCGGTCAGTGGTAAAGCGGCGGTAACACCGCCAACAGGCCGGCGGTAAAAAAAAAAGGAATTATGACCATGGCGGAAACCGCCAACATAGACAGCCACTTTAACACTCCGACCGTCACTGCGGTACAAACAAACAGCATGCCGCTCACCGCCAACAGAGAGGCGGAAGACAATGTACTGCCCACACTATTATGACAGGCCAATCCGCCACCTTTTCCGGGGCGGATTCAACGCGAACAAAAACATGGCGGAAACAGGACTTGGAGGGGAAAACACTCACCTCTACCCACCCCACAAGGAACCAGGACACCATGGTGCCTGAACACCAAATCCTCCCTGCAATAGTCTTCCTGCTCCTCTACCAGGAGCACGAACGACGGCGGCGACGACCACGGTGAGTACTGCACCTACAACACAAGGGAGGGGGAAGGGAAAAGAGAGTGACCCACACACGCAACACGCAAAACCCCCACCCGCACCCTCACCCACAACAACATACACACAAATACATGCTGCAACATTACATTTATACCCCCAACCCCTCTGTAAGAACGCAATGACAAAAGGATATGATTGTAACCATTGTAATCAAGAATAATCCATTAGTCAAAAATGTATATACACTATAAACAATTATGTACACCAAGAATTCAAGTCCAGGTACTGCACCTATATAGTCCGTGGACCACAGGGCCCAAAATGCATTGGCGAGGCCCACACTCGATACCCGATCGAAACGGAGAGAACACTGCAGGGGCATCAGATCAAAATAAAACAGGCACCTCAGGGGGAAGGGAAGGAGGGCACCTCAGCCAGATGAGTGCATGACGCCAGCTCCACGAGGGGGCTCCATGCCCATTGATGTATCCTGGGGAGTGCAAAGCCACAGTCTCTCAAGTCTCTCCAGTGGGTGGTTTGCCCACTGCTGCATCCTGGATAACAGTCTCCACTGGTTCTGGAGGGGGTTTTGTGCCTAGAGTGCTTCATCCTGCCAAGAACAGTGGTGGTGGATGTCATTCTCCACTGGTTCTGGATGGGGCTTTGTGCTCAGAGTGCTTCATCCTGCCAAGGACTGAGGTAGTGGATATCTTTCGCCACTGGTTCTGGAGGGGGCTTTGTGCCCAGAGTGCTTCATCCTAACAAGGGCTGAGGTAGTTGATGTCTGTCTCCACTGGTTCTGGAGGGAGCTTTGTGCCCAGAGTGCTTCATCCTTCCAAGGACTGAGGTAGTGGATGTCTTTCTCCACTGGTTCTGGAGGGGGCTTTGTGTCCAGAGTGCTTCATCCTGCCAAGGACTGAGGTAGTGGATGTGACACTCCACTGACAATAGTGCAACATGCAAGCTGCCCAGGCCCCTGGAACTGACCACCATCCTCGTAAGAATGACCACTGGGGATGGCAGCCATGTCTGCTTTGGTGCCACTGGCTCAGGATGTCGCGGGCGGCTGGCGGTGCTGGTGGCGGGGTCAGTAGCGGCGGTGCTTGTGGCGGTGCTTGTGGCGGCGGTGATGGTGGCGGCCTCACTGACTGCGGTGCAGGTGGTTGGCTCACTGACTACCTTGCTGGTGGCGGGCTCACTGACTGTGGTGCTGGTGGCGGTGTCAGTAGCGGCGGTGCTGGGGGCGGGCTCACTGACTGCGGTGCTGCTGAAGGGCACAGTGTCTGCAGTGCTGGTGAAGGGCTCAGTATCTGGGGTGCTAACGGGAGTGTCCATAGCGGCGGTGCATGTGGCAGTGCCGGTGGCAGTCTTGTCCGCTGTGCAGGTTGGGGGCGACATAGACTTGCCTTTCATTTTCAGGCCCTTCCCCACCTTGGATGGTGGCGCAGCTGTCTTACCACTTCCAACAATTGTCTTGTCTGAGCCCTTGGTGGCAGGTGTTTTGGCCTTCTCCCTCCGGGATGTGGGCAACTTTTTCTGTTTTGGAGGTGGGAGAATGTCCTTGGCCTCGCTCCTTGGGACACTGGCAGCCCTGTTGCTCGGCGCACTCCAAAATCCAGCTATACCTGGCACCACTGTGCCCGGTGATGTGGTGGCTGAGGTGCTGGGTTGGGACCTGGAAAGGTGGGCTCTAGGGGACGGACGGGGTGGGGGAGATGTAGGGAAGAGGTCAACATTTGATAGGAAAAGCTTTTTAGACACACTGGGACGGGTAGATGGAGGGGGTTTGGGACTGGAGGAAGAGGTAGTGGTTGTAGGAGGTGTTCGTTTGCTGACTTTGGGTGAAGGTGCATGGGCTGGAGGCTGTCGTGAGGTGGATGGCTGTTGGGTGGGTGTGTGACTGCGTTTGTGTACTTTGGGAGGAGGGCTCACAGACACACTGGGAGAGGACACAGGATGTGTGAATGGTAGTGTGGAAGGTGAGTGCATGTGAGCGGTGTGTGGTGATGGGCGTGCTGGTGATGGAGGTAGAGGCTGATGATGTAGTGCATGTAGGTGTGAGTGGAGATGTGACAGGGAGGGAGGAGGGAGACGTGGAGGAGGGGGACACAGTGGAGGCAGTGGATGTTGGTATGTGTGCATGGGTATGATGCTTGTGTGAGTGCCTGTGGGATGTGTGGTGCTTATGTTTGCCAGAGCCACCCTTGTGTGTTGAGGTGTGTGCATGCTGGTCTGATGGTGTGCTAGGGATAGGCTGAGGTACTGGGGATTGGGTCTGGGTGGAGGAAGTTGGAGGGGGAGGCTGGACACAGGGACAATGGCTGCCATCAGTGCAGAGGCCAGAGCCTGAAATGCTCTCTGTTGGGCTGCCTGGCCAGAATGAATGCCCTCCAGGTATGCATTTTTCTGTTACAACTGCCCCTCTACACACTGGATGGCATTCAGAATGGTAGACTACCCAACAGTGAGGGATCTCAGGAGGTCAATGGCCTCCTCACTGAGGGCAGCAGGGCTGACTGAAGCAGGGCCTGAGGTGCCTGGGGTGAAGGAGATGCCCACCCTCCTGGGTGAGTGGCCACGGGACACACGCTGAGAGGCTGCTGGAAGGGCGGTGCTGGTAGGGGGGGTGGCGGCTGTACCTGTAGATGCGGTGGGCACAGAGGGGCCCGCCACCGCAAGGGAGCTCCCATCAGAGGAGGAGTCAGTGTCACTGGTCTCTGCTCCTGTCCCCGCTGTGGAGCTCCCCTCCCCCTCCGTCCCACTGGTGACTTCAGCCTCCGTTGTCTCGCCCTCCAGGGCCATGAGGGATGCAGCTCCCTCCTGCTCCGGTGGCACAGCTCCTCCGCCTGATGATGCTAATGCACACAAGAACAGGGAGACCACAAAAAGGGGGGGAAGAAAGAAGAAAGACATGTTCAGTGCATGCAATACCGCTACCGTTGGCGGACACTACAGACACAGCAGCCCTCTGCACTATCCCATGCACTTAGAGTTCCCTAATTAATAACAGGGACATGGGGTACATGGCCTATGCCCGATTGCTGCACACATGGAAGTCACAGGAGCCTGACTAGGTGTAGATGGCTCTTACCACTGGTGGGGTTGGGGTGCCACTTAGCCTGCCTCACAAAGGGTCCTTGCCTACAAAGCTCGCCCTAGCCTAGGGGAACCCACTGCCCACCTCCCCCACCCAGACACCTCCAATGCGTGCAGAGTCAGATGGATGTGGCGGTACTCACCCCCTTGTGGCTGCTGTGATGCCCTCAAGCGCCCATCCAACTCCTGATATGCCACCACCAGGATCCAGAACATCAGGGGGGTCATGGTGCGCCGGGCACCCCTCCCATGTTGGGAGGCCATCCCCAGCTGGGCCTCCGCCGTCTTCTTGCTCCAGCGGCAAATGTCTTCCCATCTTTTACGGCAGTGGGTGCTCCATCTGTGGTTGACCCCCAGGGTGCCACGCCAAATATCCTTCTTCTGGTGGGCGCTGACCTACAGGAATAGTACAGGGGGAAAGGAAAAACTTTAACTGTCTGGACCGTCGCAGTCATTGTCCCACATTCCCACCCTTGCCCTGACTCACATACACCGTCCGATCATGCAGGCCTCATCCCCCCCGTATCTTCCATCCACACCACTCCAAACAGGCATTGCCCATACAGCATGCTCACAGTGTACTCACCTCTTTGTCTGAAGGACCGTAGAGTAGTGTGTATTGGGGGAGGACCCCATCCACTAGTTTCACCAACTCCTCCGATGGGAAGGCAGGGGCCCTTTCCCCAGACACATGAGCCATTGTCGCTTCCAGACTGAGGTCACAGCAGCACTTGCTGTGTAGGTCTTCTCCTGTTGGAGATCAGGTATCAAGTGAATGAACAGACAGAAAATGGCGGTCACGTCCGCAGCGGTGCGTATCGTCACCACCGGTGTACATCGTCATTGGCTCCTGGGACCCATAGGGCCCAATGTTACCCAATGCAGGATTGCGCTGCGGTCTTCAACTATCTACCGCGACGGTGTACAACGCCAGCACAGTTACCTCATATCCCCTTGTCCCACATTACAGGTCAGGCAGCCGCCATTTCAGGGGGCCACATGGCATTACTTTTACATGCGTCACACATATCTAAGCCTTGCATACACACAAAGACAGGTAAATAGCAGATTGACAAATGTGTGCAATAAAATTGTTTTTTTACGACCTCAGTGTTGGCTGACTCTGTGCTCGCTGTTCTCATCCATAGGGCACGTCCGCAGGGGCAGGTGAGGAGATGGTGCCATCCTCCGGTGTACAGACCGCTGGTGGACCTGTCGACAATGGAAGAGAGACATGTAATAGTCACCTACAGACTTGATCGTGCCACAACCCAGGAACTGTGTGCCCAGTTGGAGCCAGACCCGATGTCAGCTATCCACCATCCCACAGGAATCCCCCCTCTAGTGCAGGTCCTGTCAGTACTCCATTTCCTAGCAAGTGGGTCTTTTCAAACAACAGTGGCCATAGCATCAGGGATGTCCCAGCCTATGTTCTCAAACGTGTTGTCCAGAGTGTTGTCTGCCCTGCTGAAACACATGCGCAGCTACATCCTTAGGTGGAGGATTTGCCTACAGTGAAAGGTGACTTCTATGCCCTGGGACATATCCCCAACATCATAGGTGCCACTGATGGGACACATGTGGCCTTGGTCCCCCCGCAGGAGTGAACAGGTGTACAGAAACCGAAAGAGCTACCATTCAATGAATGTGCAGATGGTGTGTTTGGCCGACCAGTACATCTCCCATGTGAACGCCAAGTTTCCTGGCTCAGTGCATGACGCTTACATTCTGAGGAATAGCAGCATCCCTTATGTGATGGGGCAAGTTCAGAGGCACCGTGTGTGGCTAATAGCTGAGGACAAGGACCCTATACCCTGTGAATAGTTGTCTGGGTCTGGGGTTGTCCCTAAGGGTTAGTGTGTGTCTAACAGTTGTCCCTCGACATTTGCAGGTGACTCTGGTTACCCAAACCTGTCAGGGCTACTGACTCCAGTGAGAAATCCCAGGACAAGGGCAGAGGAACGCTACAACGAGGCCCATGGGCGAACTAGGAGAGTGATAGAAAGGAGCTTAGGCCTCCTGAAGGCCAGGTTCCGGTGCCTCCATATGACAGGTGGTTCTCTCTACTACTCACCAAATAATGTGTGCCAGATCATCGTGGCCTGCTGATGCTGCACAACTGGGCTTTGCGACGACAGGTGCCTTTTCTGCAGGAGGATGGTCTAGAAGGAGGTCTTGTGGCAGCTGTGGAGCCTGTGGACAGTGAAGAAGAGGAAGCAGAAGAAGAGGATATTGACAACAGAAACAACGTGATCCAGCCATACTTCCAGTGAGACACAGGTAAGAAGACATCACTGCCTCCTACATCTGATAAAATTGTTAGACCTATCATATGTCTGTCACTTTCACCCAGTGTATGGACCCTGACCTGTCACTCTGCCTTTCCATTTCACAGATGTGGGTCCCACTGTGTGACCTCTGCTATGTTACCACATGGACTAGAGCTGTGTAACATAGGTATGTTGACAATACAATGGACATTGCTATTTTCCTCAGTTATTGCAAACACACATTTGTGAAAGCACAGACTGACTCCAGATTGTTTTGTGATTCAAGGGTGTTTATTTAAGTGCAAAATAGTGGAGGGGGTGTAAAATGGTCCGGGGTGATGGAGGAATGTCCATGCAGAGTCCAGTTATTTGTCTCACAGGTGCATTGTCCAAAGGGGCATAGGAAGTGGAGCTAGGGCAGTTTTACGGATGGACTGGGTGACAAATTGGGACAGAAGGATGACATTCAGGGTGGTATAATTTCTTGGCGGGGGTCTTGGCATTGTTCTCTGTCTTTGTCCTGGATCTCAGGTACCGTTTGCGGGGTGGTTCTCCATCTGCAGGGGGTGGGGTGCTGGTGTTGTGGTCCTGTGGCAGTGCCTCCTGTCCACTAGCGCCGGCGGAGGTGGTGGAAAGTTCATCGTCCAGGCTAGTGTCAGGGGCCCCTTGTTGTGCCACAGTGTCCCTCCTGGTGTTCACAAGGTCCTTCAGCACCCCTACAATGGTGACCAGGGTGGTGTTGATGGACTTGAGCTCCTCCCTGAGCCCCAAATACTGTTCCTCCTGCAGCCGCTGGGTCTCCTGAAACTTGTCCAGTACCGTTGCCATCGTCTCTTGAGAATGATGGTACTCTCCCATGATGTTGGAGAGGGCCTTGTGGAGAGTGGGTTCCCTGGGCCTGTCCTATCCCTGTCGCACAGCAGACCTCCCAGTTCCCCGGTTTTCCTGTGCCTCTGTCCCCTGAACCGTGTGCCCACTCCCACTGCCTCCAGAACCCTGCTGTTCTTGGGTTGGTGGGTTTGCCTGGGTTCCCTGTAGTGGTGGACACACTGCTGCTTGACGTGTCCTGGGGACAGAAGTATGGGCCTGCTGGGTGGGTGCTGTGCTGGTGTTTCCTGAGGGGGAGGCTCTGTGGTGGCTTGTGACTGTGTCAGGGGAACCGACTGTCCCAAAGTCCCAGATGGGCCGGGCTGGTCATCTAGATCCAGTTGGACAGAGCTGCTGTCATCACTGTGGGCCTCTTCTGTGGGGGGGTGGACATGTCTGGAACCTCCTCTCCAGTGACGTTGGGTAGGGGTCCTGCAGGGGTGTAAAGGCATGATTATTGCATCTGTGTGTGCCATTGTGTGCAATGGGTAGGTGACCCTGTACCTCAGTCTTACATTCTTGTGTAGGACCTTGTGTGGTAACTGTAGTGGACATGCTTTGGTGATGGGTGTGCATGCTTTGTTGTTGCATGTAGGGCTTGGTGTTGGGATGGGTGGTTTGTGATAGTGGGACATTTGTGAGGTGCTGGAGTGATGGGGGTGAGGGTGAGGGTGGGGGGTATGTGATAGCATGCAGGTAGGGTGGGGGATATGGTAGTTAAGATTTGACTTACCAGAGTATATTCCTCCAGCTACTCCAGTGAGGCTCTCAGGATGCAGTATAGCCAAGACCTGCTCCTCCCATGTTGTTAGTTGTGGGGGAGGAGGTGGGGGTCCGCCGCCAGTCCTCTGAACTGCAATCTGGTGTCTTGAGACCACAGAACACACCTTCCCCCGTGGGTCATTCCACCTCTTCCTGATGTCATCCCGTGTTCTTGGATGCTGTCCCACTGCGTTGACCCTGTCCACGATTCTACGCCATAGCTCCATCTTCCTAGCTATGGAGGTGTGCTGCACCTGTGATCCGAATAGCTGTGGCTCTACCCGGATGATTTCCTCCACCATGACCCTAAGCTCCTCCTCAGAAAACCTGGGGTGTCTTTTCGGTGCCATGGGGTGGTGTGGGTGATGTGTGAGATGGTGTGTGTTGTGATGTGTGAGGGGGTGTGTTTGTGTGTGTTGTGTGAGGTGCGTGGATGTTGTGTGAGTGATGGTGTTGAGTGCCTGTGGATGCTAGTTTGTTGATGGTGGTGTCTCTCTCTGGCCTTCTGTCACAATTCTGGTCGTAAGGGTTTGTGGGTGATGTGGGTGTGTGTTTTATTTTGTATTGGGTGTGTGGGAGTGGTGTGTGTTTGTGTATCAGGTGTGTGTATTTTGATTTGTCCAATGTGGTTGTGTTTTGTAAGTGTGTGTGTATTTTGACCGCGGTGGTGTGTACTGCCAATGGAATACCGCGGTTGAAAGACCGCCGCGTGGATTCGTGGGTCGTGATAGTGTGGGTGTATTCCTGTTGGCGTGATGGTGTTGGTTTTGTTATCGCCAGTTTATCACTGACCTTTGGAGTGGTGGACTTGTGTGGGTGTCTGGATTTTGGCGGATTCCGAGCTGTGAGTCGTAATAGCTGTAGCGGTATTCCATGGCAACAGCGGTGTGCTGGCGGTCTTCTGCACGGCATTAAGTGGCATTTACCACCAATGTTGTAATGAGGGCCATAATGTTGATTTTTTTTGCAGACAGTTTATTTCTTGCACTGAACCAGGGCAGAGTCCCTTAGTACATAAAGCTGAGTCCCTACACACAGAGTCTTGTTGATTCACAGATTGTGGTGAACCAGTTCACAGGTTGAGTTTAGCTCGTTTAGTATTCATTCCTGTGATGTAAAAGACAAACGTCTGTGGGAACTGGGATACCAGTCACCAGCTCCTAATCTGTGACAGTTGATAATGTCTGATGTAGCCTGTCTCTGATATGGAGTCAGGAGGAGAGGGTAGGAGGAAAGATGAGAGTGAGAGGGAAAGGTCTGAGGAAATAAATTGTGAAAAAAACAGCAACAGAGAGACAAGATAGAGAATAGTGACAGAGAAGAAACAAATAGAAGAATAAGGAGGGATGAAAGATAGGAAAAATTATTGAGAGGAGAATGTGGCTGCTATGGGAAGAGAAGAGAAAACATATGAAATGGAAGATGGCAGAGTGAGTGACGTGAACAAGCAGCAAGAAATTATGCTAAGGCAAACGTTACTTCACATTTCACCTATTACTTATGCTCACTTCTTCACCAGAAGTTAAACTATCACTGATGGCACTGCTAGTTGTGAATGTTGCAGGTGCAAAGCAACATTTTGGGTAACAGCAATTATGCTTTTTTTCAAACTAAACACTGTGTGGGTATGAAGTGGTTGCATATATAATATACTGTTGGTTCCTGCTGATTTCACTCCGAGTACTGCTGTCAATGGATATAACTCATGCTAGTGTGCTGCTTCTTCAGGACATAATGCAGAATGCTGTCATTTACTGGTGATTCAGCTGTCATTCCTTGTGGGACCACCTCTCTGGGCTTGATTGCAGTAGGAAAAATCTAAATTGACTGAGTGGATGTGTGAAGCATAGAGCCTGTGAGTGTAGGTCAACTTCAAGGAGATAGGAGGAGGAATTTAGTTCAGAAGCTTCAGGTTCCAATACTGGAACTCTCAGCAGACAAAAGGTCTCTCCTAGACTGCTAGCTAGTCCCTCCATTTTCCTGTGAGAGATCATCAGTATCTGTTCAGGTGAATTTGAAGGAGCATGAGGCCCCTGTAGTACACCAAGTCACTGCACCCAAATACTAAAAAAATGCATTCTCACCAGAGCAGACATTCAGCCAGTTCAGCAGTTCCGACCTGCACCAGGTAGAGATCATCAGTGAATGGAATTTGTTACTTCATCTTTCAGTGATACGCACAGGGAACGTTCTGCAGTAGAGTCCCAAGTACCTTATTCAGAATTTCTGTCATCTAAATAGCATTGAAACAGCACTAAAATAAAGAAATATGCCAAATTCACATTGCTCCTCAATGAAATTTTTTTTATTTGGTTCTATATTCAACACTAGCTGTATGACCAAAAATAGAAGTCCCGGTAATGGAATAGCAAGTGTGTGTCTGGGCAGGACTGTGGTTTACGCAAAGAGCATAGTTAAAGCATTTCTCTATCATACACATACAATTGATATATAAACCCAGATTTAAAAGCCCCTTCTCTTGTTTAGCAGCAATGCAACTACAAAGCACGTAAATTCAGAGAAGGGCAAATTATCTGGCAATATTTGGAGCTTAGAGGCATGCGGCATTAAAAAGACTAGACAGCAAAATTCTGAGGTACATATGGCTATAGCATTAAAAGATGTATTTTCATATTATTTCCTCAAGATACAACTGATTTATGCTGGGTCATGACATGACTGCTAGTACTTTCCAATACTGTATGATATTAAGGGTCATTTTTAGAAATTGGGTTAATGCCTTTCAGTATGAGGCACTCCCATCATGACATTTCGTAATATGTATATGGACTTGGTCTTGACATTTATTGTACAGAAACGTAGAGCTAATGGTGATATGGTCGATCTTAAAAGAGACAAATGTTTACCTACTGTGGATTTTTGTAGTGTTTGGACCTACCTTTGAAATGGAGCCTTTAGCACCAACAGTAAGAAGGAACTATGTGAGATGAAGTAGTACATTTAATTAGCAACGAATAAAAATACAGCTGAACACTGACAGTAGACTACTTTCTCTTTAGTAATAATACTGACTTTGTGAATTTATTTTAACAACTGCAAAACTTAAATATTGATTCTGCATGTACATCTTCATTCATTAGATACCATTATTTAAATTTTGGTGCGATTTAGCATAGGATGCCTCAAGGTAACATTATGCTTCAACCTTGAATGTTTTCCGTTTACTAATCCTAGAGAAGCTAGCACATTTAAGGTTGCCAAGTAAATGAGAACATATTTAAATTATTCCATCACATGTAAGGTCTCCCTTAAATGTAGATATTTCAATTGTGCCCCAACCTTGAATGTTTTCCACAGGCCAGGTTTTTTTAACCATTTTGTATTGATTTTGGTAGGAATATACAGATGCACATCGGGTATAAATATATATATTGAACAATACTGTAGCAGCTGTTCTAGAAGGGTCTGGACATTTTGAGTGACTAAATCTTATACAGCAGGAGGCATTGGTTCGAAACAATATTCAGATAAAAAAAACATTTAAACAATTTTAACTGTCAAGGCAAACTAGACACAATGAATCACATTTCGGCCCTGATTTAAGAAAAGTGGCGCTTCACAGCGTGAAGCGCCTCTTTTCTTGCACCTTGCTGCACCCCCCTAATGCCACCATGTGTGCATTGTATTTAAGGTACAGCACACCATAGCAGTATTAGGAACAAAAGCGTTAAAAATATTGACACTATTCTGGCACTTTGCTCCACTAGCGTCACAAATTCTGACGCTAGAAGAGCAAAGTGCAAGTTGGCCCATTGATTCCAATGGGTGTGTCCTTTTAAACGCCTGCTTTCAGCAGGTATTAAAAATGATGCAATTAAATCTTGTAGATTTCATTGCACCATTTTTACACGCCTCCTTGTGATGGAACACCCCTTTGCATATTGTTGGCATAATGCATGCATTGCACCACCTAGTATATATGGCACAGCTTTTTGGCAATCTAACTGCACATTAGCATCAGAAAAATGACACTAATGTGGAGTTTGATGGCGCAAGGCCATCCTTAAATTTGGGCCGAGGTGTGACATGACATATATGTGTGGTGACCCATATTAAGAATACTCGTTTGCATTTTATCTAATCCTAAATAATGATATCAAGACAAAATGAAGTGCATATACTGCTTAATTTCAAGCATACTTCTAAAAGCATGGAACCTGATGAGGAGACAGGTTAGGGGTGCGTTTGTAAGGTTTAAATGAGTACAACAATCATCCAATTAATCAAATGCCCATTTGATACTAGGGCTCCTCCGAGAGAGCCTGCAACTCGGTTAGGAGAGTGGTCCATTACAGTAAAATAGGGACTTTGCGCAGACCCCAACGTTCCTCCCTTTGAGGGTTGCCGATTCAGTTGTAACCCATTTTAGGGTAGCTGTGCACCAGTATTGCAGCCCTGTCAGCCTAGCGTCCTTCCATTGCTTTGCAATGGATCTTACGGACCATCAGGAAAGCCAAATCTATAAAGCGATTGGTGGCGCTCCCTGTCATCTTTCATTTGCCCAAGAACAGAAATTTCTATAGTGCACAATCCCACCCTCAGCGTAATGTTTGTTAATGCCTCTGTGACCTCCCTCCATGTCTTCTTTATTACTGGGCAATTCCAAAACATGTCTGCAGTATGAACTCTGCATCTAGGACAATTAGAGGCAGTGCCATATACCTTGGGTAGTTGCACTAGTGTGAGTTCAGCTCTGTGTAGTATCCTGTGTTGTATATATTGAAATTTCTCATTGCAGGAGAACTTGCATGAGTATACTAGGACCTTGTCCCACTCCATTTGTGTCAGGGTGCTGCCAAAGTCCATTCCCATTCTTGTCAAGTGGATTGCAGTGTGTCTTGCGGGGTGTGAGGTAGTGCATGGGTGAACCATATGATCAGTTGATGCCTGCTTCCCATGATGTGGAGCATGTGTACGAAGGAATCCACGCCTGGCTCAGTATCTGTTATTTGCCAGAGGAGGTGTATTTTGGCCAATAGTGTGTGAAAGGCCAGAAAGTGGCCCAATGGTAGGTTATGGTCTGTCAACCCCACTGCTTCCCACAGCTACACCCCCTCTCTCCCCAACAAATCCCTAAAGGGGCAGATATGGTGAATGTGACTCTCCGGTGTGTACTGTAGGAGTGTTGGTGACAGTCACAGACTTCTAAGATAGCTGATTTGAGTTATTCTCAATAGTTTGTTAGACTCTTCTGGGAGCTTGCCATTTAGCAGCAACAACTTGTGGATCATTCGTCAGGCATAGAGTGGTGTGGGCGATCCCAGCTCTTCTAAGTGATGTCCTGCCAACCATGGGGTGGCCATTACAGCTGGCTGCTAAATAATAATGCAAAAAAATTGGGTATCCCAGATCTTCCCTATCTATTGGCAGCTGGAGCTTATGGAGTGCAACGTGTCTTCTGCCCTTTTTCAAAATAAAGTTTCCCAGCATACCATGAAGAATGTGAAATGTGGAGGCAGGATTTAGTCCAGTTCACTCTCAGCCCAAGGCGCAATGGAATTCCTCTAGAGTCATCTAGATCTCTACATTCCCCATTGTATATCTTGAATATAGAGCAGTACATCATCTGCATAAAGAGAGACGATGTGTAGTTCAGCTCCCATGGGGATACTCCATGTCCACCCATCGCACCACAGCTGTTGGGCAAGAGGCTCCACCCCTGGCGCGCACCCCTACTAATTGTTATCGGGTCGATATGAGCTGAAATATCTTAACTCGAGCCGTAGGATCTGTGTAGAAGAGTCATATGAGGCATAATAGACGTCCAATAATGCCCAGCTTCAATACATTTCAAACATGTGTCCCAGTCCACCGGGAAAACCTAAAACTAGGCAAGCTGCATATGGCCAGTGAGCTGGTGCAAGTTCCAAAACCTGGTGGAGCCTGTCAACATTTAAGGTGATTGAGGGATTAGGGATAAAACGATTAGGGTCCTTGTGGATCAGCTGGAGCATGTTCTCTAGGAGGCACCTCCCAATAACTTTGCTAAGTATTTTATAGTCAGCCGACATGGACAGTGGATGGTAGGACATCACTTCAAGTGAGTCTTTGGCAAGTTTAGGCTGTTAGACTATCAGGGATTCTCAAAGTGTCGAGGGAAGACTTCCCTCCCTCTAACGAGGATTGATATAACTCCAGGAGTTTGGGGACTAGTAGGTCCTCATAGGCCTTGAAGAACTGGAGCTGAAGGCCATTCAGCCCAGGGGTTTTGCACATGGCAATACCCTGAATGGCACCTCTCAGTTCTTGTTCTGTGATAGACACTTGAAGGTCCTCACAGGCTACAGGATCTATGGTGGGTAGTGTAATTCCCTCAACGAAAGTTTGTATTCTGGCTTCTCAATCGAGGGAAGGGGGTCATATAATAATTTGTAGTATGCTGTGAATGTGGCATGGATGTCTGATTGGTCAGTGACTAAGTAGGTCCAGGATTGATGGTTTATGGTTATCTGAATGACCTGGGTTGCGCTACAGGGTAGCAAACCAATAACTGGCTTGATTTATCACCCTCTGCTTTCATTGTGGCCTGGTAGGCTCTGGAATCCAGAATTGGTCTTCCAGTTGGAAATGCCAATTTTTTGCTGCCCCAAAGGTGTGCTAAGAAGCAGGGGTTCCGTGGGCCTCCACTTTTAGCATGCTTAGGCACATCTCCAGCCGAGTTAAGTCTCTGTGGAAATCTGCTCTCACTCCTGCCACTATGTTAATACAATGACCACGCATTACTAATTTTAGGGCTTCCTATTCTATGGGCCTGGATATGGCTGTGCCCTCGTTCTCTTCCATGTTATGAGATATTGCTTCCCAAGACATGTCTCAGAATGCTGTGTCCTCTAACATGGCAGGTTGAAGGTGCCATGTGGGGAATGGTGGGTGGGTGGGGCTTCCCAATCAAGATGTAACTGAAGTGGACCATCAGAGAAAGTCTTTCCACAGTACTCTCTGATGATGACTTAGGAGTGAATAGTTGGTGGCACAGTATGCGGTCCAGGTGCATGTGTAGATCTTGGGGTAGGGAGTAATATGAGTAGTCTTTCGTAACCGGGTATAATGTGCGCCAGCTAGCTAAGAGAGACTAGTGTACGAGCCACTGGGTACGGCATACTGCTGCTGCCACAATGGGAGAGCTCAGTAGTGGGGGGGTGGGAGCGATACAGGTTAGGATTCAGAACACAAATAACGTCACCTCCAATGATCTATGGAATGTGTTCCCACCTTGTGAGAGTGACTGTAAGGTGTGTCAAAAAAGCGTGCTACACCACATTCAGAGCATGGATGCTGCCTAGTAGGAGAGTTCCGCCATCTAGCTGTCCCTCCACAAAAACATATTGCCCCTCAGGGTCAATCTCGGTGGCAAGGCAGCAAAAGGGAACTGTGTGGATGAATACAAATTAGTGCCCCAGGGGAAAACCCTGAATAAGTGATCCAGTAGCATTGACCGCACCATCGTTTCTACAGTCAGGTGTATTCCACTCCCACAATGTGTGTTTCCTGAGCAACACTATTTACATTCTGCGCCTTCTAAGATACTGCTGGACAATGAGTTGCTTATTCTCTTTCCCCATTCATTGAACATTCCATGTGATTATCTGTATCATAGTCATGTCCCTGTGGTGGTATGAGAAGTGCGCTTAACATGAGGCCTGTGTAGAACGTGGTGTATAACCAGTAACACTTGTAAAACAGAACACCCAACTCCCCTCCCAGGGTAACTGCAGGAATGGCATCTGCCCAAACAGTGAACTAATGGACCCAAGATGTGGGAAATCTAATAGTGGAGCCTCTTTGAGGTTCCCAGTCAAGAACAGCATCCAGAGGGGCAGGTAAATAGGGAGGGATAAAGGCTCAGAGCTCTCACTAGTAGTGCACCATATGCTGGGACTCTGTGAAGAGTAGTATTAAGTCAGTGTGTTTACCATTTATAATATGGCAGTCCCCAGAAGAGATCAAGCATACAAGACCTCGTAACCATGATCAGGTAGTGCAGTGACCTCAGACAAGCAGGTCTGCAGTTTGCATGGTAGTACCAGGCAGTCACTGAGCGTGTGCTGCTTACTGAGGTGGTAGTACCAGTTCCTGACAGTGACAGTGAGTCATCTGTGGGGAAGGGTAGCAGTGCTCTGAGGCCAGGGTTGTTACAGCTGGCTGTTGCTGTTCACAAGCCTCATCTGGGTTGGGAGCATCCTCTGCACATGCTCCCATGCCCTCACGGACTCACTGACATCTCCAGTGGCTCTGTCCCTCAGTGCTGGGTCATTGTTTTGGAGTGGCTGGGGCCGAAGACTCATAGCAACACTGCTCCACCCAGTCCCAGGCTTCCGCATGAATAAATATCTGGTCTGGTTTGCCAGCACTATGAGCTTAGCTGAAAAAAAGCAAACAGAAGGTGAGGTCCACCTGTCTCAAACATTTCTTGATTCCCAAGAAGGAGGTTCTTTGATGCTGCAGCATTAGTGTGTATTCAGGGAAGAAGTTGATTCGAGCATTGTCATAATGCAGTTGTGTTGTGATGCAGGATCACTTTCAGGATCATTTATTTATCTCTGAAATTCTTAAGGTGAATCACAACTGGTCTGGGAGGTGACTCTGGTAGTGGCCTGCATGCTACGACTCTATGTGCCCGCTCTTCCGGATAGTGAGTAGACAACATCACAGGTGCTATCACTTGTTCCAGCCATTTATCATATAAAGTCACTGGATTGTGGCCGTCCACCCCCTCAGGAAAACCAACAATTCAGAACTTGTTGCAGCGGGACCATCCCTCAGAATCCTCTGCTCTATGTTCTAATTCCCAAACCTTACCTGCTAACAAGCAAACCTGCCATTGGAGATCAGTGACAGCAGGTCACAGTTCACCAAGAGTATGTTCCATTTGGGTAACACTTCCCAAGAGCTTTTTATAGTTGTCGCAGAGCAGTCCCACCTCAACTGCCCCTACCGGTTGTCAGCTATAACTGCTGGGATCTTATCCAGTTTATTGTCTGCAAAGGACACATCTACGTGCATTCCTCACGTCTCTGGACCTGGCTGATCAAGAGACAATGTTTCTGGGTGTTTCAGTGATTGAGTTCTGCTTCCACCATGTCACTCAATTTCCTGTAAATATGCCAAGTGAGGTGTTCTGTAAGTTGCGCTGGTGGTCAAGGGTCTCCCAGCTGATGAAGGGACAGATGATCGCTGTCAGAGCAGACGAGCGCTGAAGACTCCCCAGGCCTCCAGTGTACTACAAAGAGAAAACTATGTTAGAGCAGCACCTGTAGTCCCATTAGCAAGGGTCAAAGTTCTTAGTTCGGTGGTCAGATGTGGGTTTCAGTCCAGACTAGTGGGAGGTGGGCTCCATGCTCAATTGGCCACACAAGTAAGTATTGAGATGGCGGTTATGAGAGATTAAGCAGAAGCCACTATGGCCATAGTCCCAGTTGGTACGTGGCCCCCACTTCGCTCCTAAAAGTGGGTTGATTGGAGCAAGGGAGAGAGGCAGGAGTCCGATCCTTCATCAACCGTGTAGTAGATTTAAAGGTGTCATTGATCCAGGATGGTAGTCACAATGCGCCAGGCCTCTGAGAAGTGCAGCTTAGGACCCATGTCTATGTACAGTTCAGTTTATGGAAAGTATGGGGTGCGTGGACCAGCTACGCCTCTCCCAGTAATTAGCTTATCATGGCCAAGGGGGGGGGGCATGAGCAGACCAGTCCTTTAGTACTGTGCTGTGGGGGTCACAATGCAGACAGCCACTGAGCAGTGCAATGTTGGGCCCCTGAATTTGTAGTATTTTATGTACAGGGCACTACTTTATTGCTTGGGCAGTCCTATATCTCTAACCACCCCTAGCCAAGGGGGCTTTTATGGTGCAGCCCAGGGGGGCCTCCTTCCAAGCAGAGACAAGGAACAGGAAGGGGGCAGTGCTGGGGTGTAATTCATGTTGCTCTCAGTCTCTCTTCGCTGAGGCCCAAACTGAAGTCTGTCTATTGCACACAAGTGGTAACACTAGTGCAGTGGGGGCTCCCTCCTCACTTCTACGCTCTCACTAGAGTGTTCAGGTATCTGGCGGCCTCCGTACCAGGAATCGTCACCATGGAGTGGAGCTGAGAAACAAACAGCCCTGCATGAGGGCTGCTATCAGTATACAACAGAAGCCCCCACCCCTAATCCACAGCCACCTGAACTCACTGCAGTCACCCATGTTGGGGCCCCCCAGTCCTGCAGATATCAAAGCGTGCTGTTACCAAAGTTCAGGCAGTCCACTGTACTTGCTGCATCTAATGTCAATACAATCCCTCAGCTATTTGGGTCCTGCCACAAAAGAGGTGGGGGGTATCAAATGCTGCAGTTCGCAGCGAATGAAGGGGGCTGCCCACTCTTCGAGGCTGAAGCAGAAGCCAAGTCCTATGCTGCAGTCACTGGGTTTACAGGCCTTAGAGAGTTCTGTGACGCACTTGAGTGTCCCCAATGGCTCATTTCCCAGCCCTCAGATAAGCAGGTACTGCCTCCACTCCAGCAGAGTGGGCCCACCCAGCATCACTGCTTATCTCTATTGGGGGGGCACACAGGGGCTATATGCCCCAGTGTACCTAGTCTGCTTGGCTCTATCCAAGCCACAAACTGCTATTGGGTTGTCAACCACAATGCCCGGGCACCCTCTATGGCCTCTCACGCAGGCTCCCCAGCAGCATTCAAAACAATTAAACGCATCAGTCCTCAGGGCAATGCAATCATTCTCTTGGGTCCTAACGCACTCCGCACCCTGGACTGACTGTATGTAGACATGTCCAGCTGAA
This sequence comes from Pleurodeles waltl, assembly GCF_031143425.1. NCBI lineage: Eukaryota > Metazoa > Chordata > Amphibia > Caudata > Salamandridae > Pleurodeles > Pleurodeles waltl. The sequence continues at coordinate 165,432,339 of NC_090450.1, read as the reverse complement.
AACTGGAGGATATCGACAGAGTCTGGGCATGCAGCCAGCTCAAGGCATGTCTGCCATCTTGCTGCAGTCAGCCACGACCACTCCCACAGACCAGTTATGAAGAAAAAAAGTTCTGTAATTTTGATGTATGGATGAAAATAAAAAATTAATGTGTGCCAAGGGTAAATGTTAGCGAAACCAATGTCGTACTGATATGGATATCTTAAAAAACATTGTAAATGATAGATTCAGAAGTACGCCTGCTAACATTCCAAAGTATTTAAACATAAAAATAAAAATAACTCCAGCCAGTTTCAAAGGGAAGGATAAAACACCCTCACATGGCAATGAAGTATTTTCAATTATTTTGGATATTTAACCACACCATACATTAAACTGTACTGGCAAAGCTACCAATTAGATCACGAAAAAGACTACTGTGCTTTAAAGAATATAAAAATAATCAATGGAGCATTAAATAAATACAGATATAGCAGGGTATATTTACAAATTTAAAAGTGCTGTCATATAATTTAGAAAATGAGAAATATAGACATTAATATATTTATATGTGTTTAAATCAAGTCCTTGCTATTCCAGGAATATAATTCAAGCTAATTTTTTTGAAATCAGTAACATACCTTACTATTGAAATAAAATGATGCTTCCCCTTTGATCCTAGCACAACAGTTCTCACCGTCGACCCACAGGATGACCCTTTGTCTACTACTACATGGCACTCAATCACTATTAAGTGGCCTGAAGCCATAAGATAGCATTTACACAGAAAGGAACATGCTGGACTTGGGTGCATTTTTAGTGGTCATGTTAGACCTGACATCCTTGGTGTGGTATTCTTCCAGACTTTTTAACCTTCACTCCTCTATTTTTTGCTGAACTTGTTTTTGCTGGCTCCTTGCACTCCTATAACATTGTTTTGCACTGTAGAAACACTATCTCTCCAATAGACTAGCAATAAATTACTCCATTACACTTAACAAATGATAACTTCAGTTTGGGAATAGATAGAGACATACTTCTTCCACTCATTCGAATTGTTATTTAAAATCATCTTTAATTGTAACATTGGATTTTAAATTACTATTTTGAAAATACCACTTTTTTAATGTTGTCATTTGTGTGCCTAAACCAAATGTGCTATTCTGACAGAATCCAGTGTTACAAGGGTCTAATGTGATTTGTTGTGCATTCATTCTGAACATGAGGCCAAAGGGGGCCTGGAATTAAAGAGAGTGGGTGTTCCTGAGAAATACTTCTTCCACTCATTTGAATTGTCATTTAAAATCCTCTTTAATTGTAACATTGGATTTTAAATTACTATTTTGAAAATACCACTTTTTTAATGTTGTTATTTGTCTGCCTAAACCAAATGTGCTATTCTGCCAGAATCCAGTGTAACAAGGCTGTAATGTGATTTGTTGTGTATTAATTCTGGACATGAGGCCAAAGGGGGCCTGGAAGTAAAGAGAGTGGGTGTTCCTGACTGGATGGCTGGGGAGGAGTTGTGCCCTGCCTTGGTTACACTTCAGAGGAAGAGTTCATCGAAGACCTGAACATGGCCAAAAGGAACTTCGACTCACGAATGGAAGCCACCATCACCTGGATGAGAGAAAGGTGCCTCAAGCTCAACTCCTACAAGACTGAGCTCATCATCTTTGGAAATGCCACCTCAGCTTGGGACGAGTCCTGGTGGCCCACATCCCTTAGCGCCCCCCCTGCACCGACTGAGCACACCCACAACTTAAGAATCATCCTCAACTCCACCCTATCCATGACCCGCCAGGTTGCCTCCTCCTGCTGGCACACAGTCCGCAAACTTCAGAAGAACTTCAGAGGGATCCCAGCAGACTGCCGCAGGATAGTCACCCACGCCTTAGTCACTAGCAAGCTCAACTACGAAATGCCCTCTACACCGGCACCTTATCCAGGAACATCAAAAAGCCAGATTCATTCTGGACCTCTCTCACCGAGAACACATCTCCCAACACCTGAGGACCCTCCATTGGCTACCGGTCAAGAAGTGAATCACCTTCAAGCTTCTCACCCACACATATAAGGCCATACACAACGCAGAACTAGCCTACCTGAACAACTGCGTCTCCTTCCACACCCCCGCCAGATCCCTCTGCTCCACCCAGATGGCCCGGGCCACCATCCCTCACATCCGCAAAACCACTGACGGAGGACAATCCTTCACCTAAACTGCAGCAAAGAGCTGGAACAACCTCCCCCTGCACCTCAGGCAAAGCCTGTCGCTCACCATCTTTAGGAACAACCTCAAGATGTGGCTCTTTGTATGAGGCCCTTCTCCTTCCCCCAGCACCTTGAGACCCTCACGAGTGAGTAGCCACGCTTTACAAATACTGACTGATTGATTAATCTAGTTCTCCTTGTTTTTTTCTCTTGCTATGTGTGCTTTATTCTGCAGGCACACGTACTAAGAGGAAATCTCTTCCATTGATTGTTTTTGTTACGGAAGGTGTCCCTTCCTGCACAAAAAACAATCATACTAACAATGCACGCACCCTTGCCTGAATTGACATATGGCAGCCAACTGTGTGCCAGTGCTGTGGAAGAGGACAGGAATCTGCCACATCTTCTTGATATGGAGCATTCCTGCTCTTTTCCTTTGACGCAGGGCAGCACAGCGAGAACGCTTGCAGCACTGCCCTGAACCAAAAAGTAGGAAATGAGTCCCCAAGTTTCTAGTGACCTTCCCTGATCCTCAACCTGACTGATCCCTGCTGCTGGCTTCTGCTGGAGTGAGTCCTGATCCCCAAGAGGTGCACCCAGACTCTGGCTCTGCACACCTCATCCAGGACATCCCCCACCACTGCCACATCTCAGCCCACCTGGGAGACGTGCATTGGCTCCCCATCAACAAGAGAATCACTTTCGGACTCCTCACCCACGCTCACAGGGCACTGCACAACACCGAACCAGAATACCTCAACAAATGGCTCTCCTTCTACACCCCGACCCGACAGCTGCGCTCTGCTGACCTTGCCCTGGCCACCGTCCCACGCATCCGCAGAACAACCACCAGCAGGAGATTATTCTTGCTCCTTGCCACCAAGACGTGGAACACTCTTCCCACCCACCTGCGTCAGACAAAGGACCTCCTTACCTTCAGGAGACATCTCAAAACTTTGCTGTTCGAGCAGTAGCAGCCCCCCACCCTCCTCAGCGCCTTGAGACCCTCACATGTGAGAAGTGCCCTTTACAAATTCCCTGATTGATTGATTGGCTCCTTGGTTGGTTTTCCTCCCGCCTTAAAACTAAACTCCATGTTAAACTCCAGAAATTCTGAGCTATTTGAAAATGTGAGAGGGCTACTTACATCAGCAATGATCTCATGTCTCCTGCCAACATGAACTTCTGACATCGACTTGCTCTTTGCACCAGTGACCACCTGTGTCTCCTGCAAACGCAAAGCCCCATCGATGACATGCTCTTCGCGCTGACAATAAGCTCTAGCTGAGGCGCCTCATGCAGACATGAAGTGAGGGAGGATAAATTCTTCACCAGGAAAAACTTGGTCCTGTATCTGACCCATACTCCACTGCAGTCAGCCTGAACTTATGACTTTAACTTGGTCCAGCGCAACCAGATAAACGCAAATGGTGCTTTGTGCTTTTTGGTGCTATATACCTGAAACTTTAAAAATGTATCGCCCTGGTTCAACTTACTGGATTTTTATCATTTTGGTGTCATTTTATGTTTTTAAACTTTGCCCTGTTTTCCTAATTTGTTTGGGATTTCTACTATGTTATGTTTAACTTTATTACAGTTTGCATGCCACATAAATACTATACACAGGGCCTGTAATGTGAGCCTGACTTTTTTTGCGCCCCGCTACTAGTGGGTTAAGCATGAGCTTATTTAGTGACTTTTGTGATTCACCCTGACAAGAACTTTGTTTATTTTTCATGAGTGGGGCTCTTATTCCTCTGAAATAATATCCAATTTCTTTCAGCTCAACACTGGGATACAATGCTGGATGCACTCAAATCACATAGCAAGAACGATGCACACCCACCATGAATCACCCTTAATTAAGGTTAGGTTGGATTTAAATGTTGAACTCAGTACAAATATGATTCTGTTTAGAATGCATGCCATAGCCAGTTCTTCATCAGATAAGGGGCTGAAATGTTGCTGTCATTTATTCCACTAAACATCAACCGGGAGATAAGATTTGTAATGCTTATGTAGTGTGGTGAAGTTAGCGGAACGAGATGCGGACACTAGCATGAATATTGGTGAAACTGCAGGGCTAAGGGGGGGTAGTAGTTTAGCTTATTACACTTACACTTTGCGAATTAAAAAAAAAACACATAAACACACTAAAGTGTAAGTTTACCTGTGAATCAGCGCCTGTGTGTGCATATATTGTAGTGTCAATAAACTTCTATAAATAAAATCTGATTTATTTTAGTAAAAATGACAATATTGGTACCCTAGATGTGATGGATGATAATGATTACTTTTTTTAAATGCCACTATGAATTTAAACCACTTTTAATATTTGCAGTTGCAAGCTGCTGTAAAGATTTACAAATGAAGATGTTCGATACAGAAATGCATTGGATGTGAATACATTGAATACTGAAATCGTTGCAAATATGAGGGCTAACCGCAGTGCCGTAAGCGTCGAACGAGGCAATAGAAGTGCTGTCGGTGAAACAAGTGTTTACACAATTAACTTTAATAGTGAAACCACAACCAGAAATGTGAACGTTCCAATGCCCTTGTGCACAAACTCCATTAAAAGCACACTGCTTTCTAACACAGACACTTATAATCCTCATTTTACTGTACGCACACTGCCTGTTTGTAAATAGTAAACAATTGCTAGCCTTCAGTAAACACACCTTTGTCAGTTTCTTCTTTTCTAGTTCTTCCATTGAAGCACTCCATATGTCCCGCAGAGTGCATCCTGAGTCAATATAGACATATTAATGTAATTGTCTATAAATATCAAGATCATGAGATGTTAGAGTTACCATTCAATGTGCTCCACAGTGCATGTTCCATTGTTCAATGAATTTCAAACTCTATTGTGAGGCTACAGCAGGCTTGCTTAGTGACCACCATTTCTAATGCACCCGCTCAACAAAGTTTTTGATTTTCAATAACTAACTTCCAAAGTTTGAAAAACAAAAATTAAATGTGAGTTTTCTCACAGCCTGTGGGGACCTTTGTTTTGATTTCCACTTCAGTATCACGAGGATTTCTAGATTGGTCCCAAAGTGAAAAAAGGTGCACCAGAACGTTTGCTTTAAATATGCTGGATTGCCTAAGGTACTTAGGGCCATATTTATACTTTTTGACGCAAAACTGCGCTAACGCAGTTTTGCGTCAAAAAAATTAGCGCCGGCTAACGCCATTCTGAAGCGCCATGCGGGCGCCGTATTTAATCAATGACGTTAGCCGGCGTTAGCCGGCGGCGCTGCCTGGTGTGCGTGGAAAAAAACGACGTACACCAGGCAGCCCCGGCGTAGGGGGATATGGAGCTTGTTCGTCAAAAAATGGGGCAAGTCAGGCTGAGGAAAATTTTTCGCCTCAACCCGATTTGCGCCATTTTTTTCGACTCCCAACCCCCATAGAAATGACTCCTGTCTTAGCAAAGACAGGAGTCATGCTCCCTTGCCCAATGGCCATGCCCAGGGGACTTATGTCCCCTGGGCATGGTCATTGGCATAGTGGCATGTAGGGAGGCACAAATCAGGCCCCCCTATGCCACAAAAAAATAAAAAAAAAATACTTACCTGAACTTACCTTAATGTCCCTGGGATGGGTCCCTCCAGCCTTGAGTGTCCTCCTGGGGTGGGCAAGGGTGACAGGGGGTGTCCCTGGGGGCATGGGAGGGCACCTCTTGGCTCCTTCCGAGCCCACAGGTCCCTTAACGCCTGCCTTTTCCAGGCACTAAAAAACGGCGCAAAAGCGGCCGTACGTAATTTTTTTTGACCCGCCCACTCCCGGGCGTGAATTTTGCCCGGGAGTGTAAATACGGCGCACATGCCTCGGAGTCAATTTTTTAGACGGGAACGCCTACCTTGCATCTCATTAACGCAAAGTAAGTGTCCACGCTAAAAAATGACGCAAACTCCATGGACTTTGGCGCTAGACGCGTCTAACGCCAAAGTATAAATATGGAGTTAGTTTTGCGTCGGAATTGCGTCAAAAAAACCGACGCAATTCCGGCGCGAACAGAGTATAAATATGCCCCTTAATTCATGCCCTGATGTCTGTGGATTCATCAGTATATGGCTTCTACAAGCCAAGCCAGCAGATGCATCACCTCCGGTGGAAAAATGATTGTTCACCTGATTCTAACTAGAGCAGGCAAACTGAGAGTTTGGAGGTCAGGGCATTCCACCATGGTTTTGTCTGAGTACCCTGTCTGCCAAACTATAAATAAGCCCCAATGTACGTTGTGGTCCAGTTAATACGGCCTCAGACTCGTGGTCTGGTGGCTAGGATTTCAAGTTCTGCTGTTGTTCTAGTGCTGTTTGTAACAAGGTGCTTCTAAGTTCTTTCGAACATGTTAAACTTCAAAGCCTTCATATTGCAACAATATGTCCACATATTGTTAATGGGAGAACATCATAATTAAAAAGAAACATATTGGTTATTTGATTGGGAAATATTTGTTTCCATTCTCTCAGGAAATATGTATTGAAATATAATAACTCGAATAAGGAAACATATATCTATCTATCTTACATATCGATGTATATTTCTCTCCTCGTTTTCTTATGTCTAAAGTTCCATTTCACAATGCATTTAAGTGTCAGCTTGCAGTCACATATGAAGAAACAATGAATTTCATTTTGGAATTATATGGCTTTGCTAGGTACTTAGCCAGTTTAAAAGAAAGGTATTTGCGGCTTAGTAGTTAGGGCCATATTTATACTTTTTGATGCAAAACTGCGCTAACGCAGTTTTGCGTCAAAAAAATTAGCGCTGGCTAACGCCATTCTGAAGCACCATGCGGGCGCCGTATTTATTCAATGACGTTAGCCGGCGTTAGCCGCCGGCGCTGTCTGGTGTGCGTTAAAAAAAATGACGTACACCAGGCAGCGCCGGCGTAGGGGAAAATGGAGCTTGGGCGCCAAAAAATGGGGCAACTCAGGCTGAGGCAAAATTTTCGCCTCAACCCGATTTGCGCCATTTTTTTTTTACTCCCAACCCCCATTGACATGACTCCTGTCTTAGCAAAGACAGGAGTCATGCCCCCTTGCCCAATGGCCATGCCCAGGGGACTTCTGTCCCCTGGGCATGGTCATTGGGCATAGTGGCATGTAGGGGGGCACAAATCAGGCCCCCCTATGCCACAAAAAAAGAAAAAAGAAAAACTTACCTGAACTTACCTTAATGTCCCTGGGGTGGGTCCCTCCATCCTTGGGTGTCCTCCTGGGGTGGGCAAGGGTGACAGGGGGTGTCCCTGGGGGCACAGGAGGGCACCTCTGGGCTCCTTCCGAGCCCACAGGTCCCTTAACGCCTGCCCTGACCAGGCTCTAAAAAACGGCGCAAAAGCGCCTGTACGTCATTTTTTTTGACCCACCCACTCCCGGGCGTCATTTTTGCCCGGGAGTATAAATACAACGCACATGCCTTGGAGTCAGTTTTTTAGACGGGAACGCCTACCTTGCATATCATTAACGCAAGGTAGGTGTCCACGCCAAAAAATGACGCAAACTCCAAGATTTTTGGCGCTAGACGGGTCTAATGCCAAAGTATAAATATGGAGTTAGTTTTGCGTCGGAATTGCGTAAAAAAAAACGACGCAATTCCAGCGCAAACAGAGTATAAATATGCCCCTAAGTGTCTTTGTCTTTTAACCACTAGGTGAAGTTTTCACACTTCACTGCTACTAGTGTTCAGTTGGTGCCTAAAGATTAGTTCAATCAGAAAGAGTTTTCAAAGACTTCTCTAATAAATGAAATGGTTATAGTTTTCATGTTTTAACAATATGTCCACGTCTATTGTTAATGGGAGAAGAGTATGATTTTTTGGGGGATTTGGTCGGGAGGAAACGATACCCACTTTTTCTTTGGCTTAGCAGGCAATAAGGGTTAGAAGAGGAGGTGGTGCCTGCTAAGTTGGTAAAACTTCAGTGTGTGAGACAAAACTCACTTGAGGATTGTGCTGGCTCCTATATCTTTAATCTCTCAAGATAGGATGGGCGGATTGCACCAGTAGCATTTTAATTTCTCTTGCGTTGGATGGATGTATGTTGAAGTTGTTTTCACTGTGTCACAAGAACAGTTCTATCTGAATCTGGTTCCACGCCGTTGGGCACAGAGAGCTGTGCTGGGCTCCCTGTAGTCCCAAGAGAACAGCACACCACTCATGCATGACTGTAATGGTTCATATCTGATTCTGAGTTTTAATACCAGGGGCCTAAACACTTAAGATAAACAGATAGGGCGCTGTCAGCCCTAAGGGACTCTGCGTGTGAAGTCTGCCTATTACAAGATTCATTAGAAAAGATTAGAGATGCCCGTGCTCTCCATGTTTTCCAAGACAGTTCCTGTACTCGGGTCTTTCGAAAAAAGGAGGGGTAGCAATCATCTTGTCGAATGCCAGCAGGCAGCTGGCACTGCACCTCATCATGGAAGGGTAGCTCTCCACACTGGCTTCCGTTTACGTGTTAAATGAGGGGCAGGATACATTTTTATGGGGCAACATACCTAAAATCCTCCTTTCAGCTGATCCTGGTGGGAATAGAGTTTAACATATCTGTGACTGCTTACTAGATAGAATGGGTCTGAGGGTGAGGATGGGATACTCAGATTAAAGGAGGAGGGTATGAGAGATACATAACCATCACTCCATCTACAAGGTAAAGATTATACGTACTTCTCAAGGTTCCATTTCACACATATATCAGGATATCTCACTTTCTAGGCATCCCCCACAGAAGGCCACTAAAGTCACTCAAGCAGATTTAGGTCTCTCAACAATTTTTGCCCACGCCTCCATTCAGATGTCCCTAAATATCCCAGACACGTGAGTCAGCACCAATATGTGGGATTATTGTGACAACTTGCTTAGCCATGCTTCAACTAAGACAGCCATCCCACAGACAATTTCCCAATATTTCTCAGATAACAATTGCTAAGACATCAGAGTTAGCACACTGTGGCATGTCATGAAGTTGGTAGTTAGAGGAACATTTATTGTTTGTGGCCCAAAATAACAAACAGAGACAGAAGAAGCATTCTGAGGCCAGGTCAGAGGATTAGCAATCAGGAACTAGACAACTGGTGCACATAAACCTTGGCACTTATGAATTTATCCCCTTGGGTGCCATGGATGTAACAGTTACATCCTTGGCAGCACCGCTCGGGTGCCGAGAACGTAACCATTACGTCCTTCACCCAGCAGTCAGGGGAAGCACTAGCACTCCCCTCGAGGGCTTCCCAACCCCCTCCCATGCACAGGGATGGAAGGAGAATCGCTTCCCCTTCCACCCCTGTCCCCTCACCCACCAGTGACGTCTGATGACGTGAGTGCATGATCGCGCACTGACCTCATCAGAGGTCGCCCCCATCGCTTTGGAAGCTCAGCTTCTAGAACGATCAGAAGAGAAATAAAAGCATTTCTCTTCTGATGGGGTGTTGGAGGCAGGCAGAGAGACATAAAAGGAAAGGAAAGGCTTTTACTTTCCTTTCTTTTCTTTCTGAGCATTTCTGCAGCCCAACTGTAAAGCGATCGGGCTGCAGAAATGCCCACTAGGCACCAGGGAGACTTTTTTGTTTATAAACAATGAAGGGGAGTGAACCCTTGGACAAAGGTCACTTTACTGGGGGGCATTCTTTTATTAGGCCTTTTCCGCCCCCAGGATGGGGGGGAGAAGCCACTAGACACCAGGGATCATTTTATTTTATTTTTTACATGTGAGGAGCGACCCCATAGGCAATGGTCGCTCCCCTGGGAGGCAAATAGTTTTTATGACATTTCTGTCCCCTTGGGGGAAGATCGGCCTATTTTTATTAGGCCAACCTGCCCCCAAAGAGGGCAGAAACTACTAGACACCATAAATTTGTTGTTGTGACAATTTAATGAAAGGGTAGCGAACCCTTAGGCAAGGGTCACTCTCCTGGGGGGGCAAATTTATTTTAGGCCATTTCTGCCCCCCTTGGGGGCAGATCGACCTATTTTAATTAGGCCGATCATCCCCCAAGGGGGGCAGAAACCACTAGAACCAGGGATTTTTATTTTTTATTTTTTTCCAGATGGGCAGCAACCACTTAGGCAAGGGTCACTCCCATGGGGGGCAACTTTATTTTAGGCCATTTCTGCCCACCTTGGGGGCAGATCAGCCTATTTTTCTTAGGCCAATCTTCCCCCAAGGGGGGGCAGAAACCCCTAGATACAAGGGATTTTTTTTGTGTGCCAATTTCACGCAAGGGGAGTGACCCCTTCGGCAAGGGTTGCTCTCCTGAGGGGCACATTTATTTTAGGCCATTTGTGCCCCCCTTTGGGAACAGATCAGCCTATTTTAATTAGGCCGTTCTGCCCCCAAGCGGCGCAGAAACCACTAGGCACCAGGGATTTTTAATTTTTTTAATTTTTTACAGATGAGGAGAGTCCCCTTAAGCAAGGGTCGCTCCCCTGGGGGCAAATTTAATTTAGGTCATTTGTGCCCCCCCTTGGGAGCATATCAGCCTATTTCTATTAGGACAATCTGCCCCCCAAGAGGGGCAGAAACCACTTTGGCACCAGAGATTGTGATGTGTGTGTGTGTTTGTTTGGGGAGGCAGACCCTTGGGCAAGGTTCACTCCCCATGGGGGAACATTACGTTTGGCTATTTCTGCCTCTCTTGGGGGCAGATTGACCTACTTTCATAAGGCTTATCTGCCCCAAGGGGGCCAGAAAGCTCACCAGATACCAGGGAACATTTTTTTTAAAACAAGAGGGTGGGTGCATGGTCATACCCCTACCCCAAATAAATGGGGACAATGTTGTTCTGCCCACCAGTGGGCAGATGGGGCAATTATCCCCGATCCACTCCCCGGGGGGAGCAGAAAGCCTACTAGATGCCAGGGAATGAAAAGAAAATAGTGGGGTGGTGGCTACCAACCAGTGTGGGCATGGTTATACCACCACCTCCACTAAAGGGGGTGTTAGTCTTTAGCTATCCCCTCACACACTAAAAGATCTTATCCCAACAGCAAGCAAGAGGACATTTGGTTATTTTGGGTTTTGGTTTTACATTTGGTCATGAGAGCATGTCTAACTCTCAAAATCGTACCACTTGGAATGGTGAGGGCTGCACTTTTTAGACTTTTGGACGCTGCCTTCTAGAAAAATCTATGAGACCAAGACACATCTGAAAACTAAACATCTGAGTGAGTCCAGGGTTGTGTGCTTCACTTGCACCCCACATCATTTTCTTACCCACAATGCCCTGCGAACCTCCAACTGTGCTTGAAATCACAACTTTTTCCCATATTTTTGTCATTGAACCTTCCAGAATCTGCAGCAATCCACAAAATTCCTACCACCAAGCATTGTCGCATCTATACCGATAAAAATTCTGCCCCACTTGTTAGCCTAAAAATGTCCTTTTTCAAACAGCCCTTTTGGACCTGCTATGGTTCCCCCTCAATTTCAGCATGTGTTTGGCTCTTCCCTGTCACAGGCACTTGGCCCACCTACACAAGTGAGGTGTTGTTTTTATCGGGAGACTGAGGGGAACATTTGTGCTGGTGCAGTGATCACACACAGAAATGTGGGGAAAATATGATTTTTTTAGCTAAATTTGAGGTTTGCTGAGGATTCTGGGTTAGAAAATACTAAGGGAATCCATGCAAGTCACACCTCCCTGGACTCCCTCAGGTGTCTAGTTTTCAGAAATGTCTGGGTTTGGTAGGTTTCCCTAGATGGCTGCTGAGCCCAGGACCAAAAACGCAGGTGCCCCGGCAAAAACAGGTAGTTTTGTAATTGATAATTTTGATGTGTCTGCATAGTATTTTGGGGCATTTCCTGTCATGTGCACTAGGCCTATCCACACAAGTGAGGTACCAATTGTATTGGGAGATGTGGGGGAATGCTGGGTAGAAGGAAGTTAGTGGCTCCCCTCAGATTCTAGAACTTTGCAGCACCGAAATGTGAGGATTTATTTTTTTGCCATATTTTGAGGTTTGCCTAGGATCCTGGGTAACAGAACCTGGTGACAGCACCCCCATTGACCTCAGCCTGGGTTCCCCAAGGTGTCTAGATTTCAGAAATGTCCAGGTTTTCTAGGTTTTCCCAGGTGCCAGATGAGCTGGAGGCCAAAATTCACAGTGGGCACTTTGCAAAAAACAGGTCAGTTTTCTTTGGGAAAATGTGATGTGTCCATGTTGTGTTTTGGGGCAATTCCTGTCGCGGGTACTATGCCTACCCCCACAAGTGAGGTACCATTTTTATTGGGAGACTTGGGGAAATGTTGGGTGGATGGAAAGTTGTGGCTCCTCTCAGATTCCAGAACTTTCTATCGCTGTAATATGAGGAAAAAGTATTTTTTTGGCCAAATTGTGAGGTTTGCAAATGATTCTGGGTAGCAGAACCTGGTGAGAGCACCATAAGTTACTCCATCCTGGGTTCCCCTATGTGTCTTGTTAAAAAAAATGGAGAGGTTTGGCAGGTTTTCTTACGTGACGGCTGAGCTAGTGACCAAAATCCACACATAGGCACTTTCCAAAAACACATATAAAAATTTGATGTCTCAATGGTGCATTTTGGGGTGTTTCCTGTCGTGGGCACTAGGCCTACCAACACAAGTTAGGTACCATTTCTATGAGGAGACTTGGGCAAATGCTGAGTGGAAGGACATTTGTGGCTCCTCTCAGATTCCAGAACTTTCTATCACTGAAATGTGAGGAAAAAGTGTTCTTGCTAAATTGTGAGGTTTACAAAGGACTCTGGGTAACATACCCTGTGAGAGCCCCACAAGTCAATCCACTCTAAATTCCCCCACATGTCTTGTTTTCAGAAATGTATAGGTTTGCTATGTTTCCCTAGGTGCCGGATGAGCTAGAGACCAAAATCCACAGCTAAGCACTTTGCAAAAAGCAGGTCAGGTTTCTTTGGGAAAATTTGATGTGTTCATGTTGTATTTTGAGGCATTTCCTTTTGCAGACACTAGGCCTGCCCACACAAGTGAGATATCATTTTTATTGGGAGACTTGGGGGAACGCTGGGTGGAAGGAAATGTGTGGCTCCTCTCAGATTCCAGAACTTTCTATCACCGAAATATAAGGAAAAAGTATTTTTTTGCCAAATTTTGAGGTTTGCCCCATCCTGAGTTCCCCTAGGTGTCTAGTTTTCAAAAATGGACAGGCTTGGTAGGTTTTCTTACGTGCCGGCTGAGCTAGTGGCCAAAATCCACAGATAGGCACTTTCCAAAAACACATCAGTTGTCAATATAAAAATCTGATGTGTCCATGTTGCATTTTGGGGCGTTTCCTGTCGCGGGCACTAGGCCTACCAACATAAGCGTGGTGCTATTTTTATTGGGGGACTTTTGGAACTGCTGGGTGGAAGGAAATATGGGTCTCCTCTCAGATTGTAGAACTTTCTATCTCTGAAATGCGAGGAAAAGGTATTTTTTTTGCAAATTTTGCGGTTTGCAAAGGATTCTGGTGAGAGTCCCACAAGTCACCCCAATCCTGGATTCCCCTAGGTGTCTAGCTTTCAAAAATGCACAGCTTTGGTAGGTTTCTCTAGGTGCCGGCTGAGCTAGAGTCCACAACCACAGCAAGGCACTTTCCAAAAAACACATCAGATTTCAATGTAAAAATTTGATGTGTCCATGTTCCGTTTCTTGTCACGGGCATTAGGCCTACCCTCACAAGTGAGTTACCATTTTTATCTGGAGACTTGGGGGAACACAGAATAGGAGAACAAGTGTTATTGCCTCTTGTCTTTCTCTACATTGTTTCTTCCAAATGTAAGACAGTGTGTGGTAAAAAGACGTCTATTTGAGAAATGCCCTGTAATTCATCTGCTAGTATGGGGACCCCAGAATTCAGTGATGTGCAAATAAGCACTGCCTCTCAACACCTTATCTTGTGCCCAATTTGGAAATACAAAGGTTTCCTTGATACCTATTTTTCACTCTATATTTCACCAAATGAACTGTTAAATACCCGGTATACAATGAAAACCCATTGCAAGGTGCAGCTCCCTTATTGGCTCTGGGTACCTAGGATTCTTGATGAACCTACAAGCCCTGTATAGCCCCACGACCAGAAGAGATCAGCAGATGTAACGGCCATAGCTGGAAAAATCTATAGAAGAAAACGTGGACAGAAATGGCTCTTTATTTCACCTTAATTGCAATATTTTTTTTACTTTATCTGTTACGTTTTGTAGGAAAACCTTGAAAGATCTATACAAATGACCCCTTACTGAATTCAGAATGTCATCTACTTTTTAGAAATGTTTAGCTGTCTAGGATCCAGCATTGGCTTCACACCCATTTCAGTCACTAACTGGAAGGAGGCTGAAAGCAGGACAAATAGTAAAAATGGGGTATGTCCCAGGAAAATGCCACAACTGTGTTGAAAAATTTGGTTTTCTGATTCACATCTGCTTGTTCCTGAAGGCTGGGAAGATGGTGATTTTAGCACCACAAACTCTTTGTTGATGCCATTTTCAGGGACAAACACACACGCTTTCTTCTGTAGCCCTTTTTTACCTTTTTGTTTTAAAAAATGAACTTTTCACTGTATTTTGGCTAATATCTTGGTCTCCTCCAAGGGAACCCACAAACTCCGGGTAGCTCTTGAATCCCTAGCATGTTGGGAAAAGAGAACACAAATTTGGTGTGGGTAGCTTATGTGGACAAAAAGGTATGAGGGCCTAAGCTCAAACTGCCCCAAATAGCCAAAAAAAGGATCGGCACCTGAGGGGAAAAAGCCTTGCAGAGAAGGGGTTAAATGAAGCCAGGGCCCAGCTTACACTTCTGGGTGTGAAGAGGGCCAATATGCCTTTCTCCACACCCAGCATAAATACTATAGAGGAAGCAATTAGGCTGGTAGATTGCTGGCTTGTAGACAGAGTGTGCAAGAAACACTGGTCCCACTGTTGAAAACCATACAATTAATACAAATAAGCCAAATGGTTATTTTGATCATCAGTTATAATGCATCATATAAAAATAATTTTCATAAACAAACTTACTTTCCCACAGCGCAGTGGATGTGCAGAGAGATATGTGCTCGGTGCTCTCATCAAAGTGATACACACATGTAAACAAATTCTGTGATCAAAGTTGTGTATCTTAAAAACAAGACCAACATGGCCCATTTATTGATAATATAATCTATCTAGGATCCATAGTGGTAGTCAATGAGTTGCTGACCAGACTCATCAACTCCTTTGCCAACATCCGGAATCCGAGCACTTCCATGCAGGAGGTCACCATTGGGGTAATCTCAAAGTCAGGCTAAGGCCTTCTGTTCTGCAGTACGTAGAGGCCCAGGTCAAACTGTTCATGAGTATACTGGCTCTCAGACTAAATCCACATATGCTCTCCCTTATTGATCATGATCTTACAGGTTTCATACAGGACAAGAACAGTTCTGACAACACTAATGCCCTTATTTATACCTTGTTTGTGCTGCATTAGCGTCATTTTGTTTAATGCAAATGCGGCGCAAACTTAACTCCATGTTTATATTTTGATGTTAGACAGGTCTAATGTCAAAATTTGGGAGTTTGCACCATTTTTTAGATGACTGAACCTACCTTGCATCAATGAGATGCAAAGTAGGTGTTCCCATCTAAAAAATGGTGCTACCCCCATAGCCCCATATTTATCCCCCTGTGTTAAAATGACGCATGGTTGGGAGGAGGGGCTAAATAATGGTGTAAAGCTTGCTATGCACTAATATTTAATGCCTGGGTCACACCATGCATTCTGGGACCTGTGGGCCCATTTCCATGGCTAAACACAATGGAATGTGTCCACAGGTGCCCTCCTCAAGCCCCACCAACACCCCCACCCACACCAGAGGGACACCAGAGGATGGGGGACCCCATCCCAGGTAAGTAGGGTAAGTATAGGTAATTATTTTTTCTTTTTAAATTACACTGCCATCGGGGGCCTGCATGGCACAGGGTGCACTGGTCACCTGTGCTGGCAAATGGGGTGGTGGGCATGACTACTGTCTTTTCTAAGACAGGAGTCATGTGGAATGGATGGCTTTGTGTCAGAAAATGACGCTAGGCTGGTTAGGGGCATTTTTTTGCCTCTAACCAGCCTAACGTCATTTTTAGGTGCAAAACCCCCTTCTCCCATACAGCCACTCCCAACCGGCTAACGTCATTTTCTTTTTACGCTAGCCAACCCTTTGCACCAGCTTGTGCCATTCCATAAATATGGCGCCCAGATGGCGCTCAGGAATGGCGCAAGCTGGTGCTAAACGTTCTGATGCAAAACTGTGTTATTGCAGTTTTTCATGAAAAAGTATAAATATGCCCCTAAATGCCTTCTACACATGATAGATAACATCATGAGCCAAGAAAATGGCTCTAATCATGTCTGCTGATGAGAAGGCATTCAACAGAGTGAACTGGCCATCATTTTAACAAGAAACATTGAACCAGTTTGGATTTGGCCCCAAATTCAGAACTTGGGTGTTTTGACCCTTAAGGTTAGACCCTTAAGGTTAGAGTGAGTTCCTTATTGTCCTTCCAAATTTAGAGAGGTACAAGGCAGGATTGCCCCATCTTGATTATTTGCCCTGTATACAGAATCCCTGGCACAACAGGTTCAGACTAACTCACATATTACTGGTAATTCAATAGACCAGGTCAATACATAAAATCAACTTGCTTGTATGAGGATGCCACTAACCTGATTTAAATGAACCCTACATGATCAGTCTTGGCAGTAGCGGATTTATTTGGGGCAATTTCAGGCTTACAAATAAACATTCAAAAGACGCTATTTCTAAATATCAGCCATCCCCTGCTTAAGAAAGTGAACTTTGCCACTGTTCCCTCTTCTATGGGCAACAGGCTATGTCCACTATCTCGGCCTTAAAATTATGGCTTCCTTGGGCAAAACAGTGCAGATTAATTATAGAAATATCCTTCAGATGGTCCAGATGGTTACCCAAAGCTGGTGGTCACGAGGTCTGTTGTAGATGGGTAGACCTGCAAAACTAAGGATGACCACACTCTCCAGAATTCTTTTGCTTATGCAGCCATTCCGACTTTAGCCTCTCCCAAGGATGCTGTTAAAACTACAAAATTTACTGAGTCCTTCTTGTGGGGAGGAAATAAACCAAGGATGGCAAGGTGCGTGACATATAGGCACCCAAAGACAGCGGTCTTTGTGAGGGAGGAGGTTGGGGTCCCGAATCTCAGCTACTATTACTTTGAGCCTGAACTGTGATACATCTTGGAATCGAAGCTTACTGAACTAAATAAATACTCTGTGTTGTGTTTTGTTTCACTGGTTAAACAATAGCGGGTATCCACATTTGGAAAGTCCCCTGACTTCTCAAGAAATATAGAACATGGTGTTTGCACTTCTCCTCAGCTGCAAAGCCTACCTTAGGGACTTCTGACAGGGTGGCCAGAAGAAGAATGATGACAAATGATCCCTTCCCCTGTCACTTATTTTTCATTCAGAATTTACCCCTACCCTATCAGCCTTGTTATATGTGAGACTGTAAGAGGATTGGGGACTTTTAATGACCATATAGGGCTCAAATCATTTGAAAATATATAAACGGAATACAGCCTTGAAAAAAGGGAGATCCTGCAATACCTGCAGATCAGGCAGTGGGTCACCCACCAATAAATCCATCCCATTACTAGCAGGACACTGGTGCTCTTTGAAAGATAGATTTTTACTAAGAATGACAACAAGCACATGTTATCAGACATATATACATTTTTGGTGGTCCCAGCCTCAGGCGGGGAAAGGAATCCTAGCCGGAGGCTGTGGGAAGAAGAACTAGATCATTATTTATTTGATGAGGAATGGGGCAACATCCATAGAAGAGCCCTCACAACTGCAACAAGTGCAGTGAGCAGGGAAACACAGGTAAAAAAACAGCACCACTGGCATTACACACCAGTTAGACTTAGTGCCTAGGACGCATTCCAGATCCTGAGAGCATTTTAAGTGATGTGGTAATCCAAGTTCTGCCTCACATCAACTTTGTTAGTGTCCCAAGTTGCTGAGGTTTTGGTACTTGGTATTTTGATACAGAGCTAAAATTCTAAATACTACTCTATCAAGGCTCCCCATACGCATCATTTTTGATTTACCAAATAAACAGACTAACCCTTTATTTTCCTCGGGAGGTGGGTTGGCCTCCCTGGCTCTTTGCGCAGCCAAACAAACCATTTTAGTATTAAGGTGTTCAGACAGCCCACCCCTGAGCATAGATCTTGTCTATGCAGACCCTGGGGATTTATGGGAATGGAAAATATGTCTGCTGCATTGGAACAGAAGGAAGAGGACTTTGTAAATCTTTAGGTACCCTGTAAGGAAATACTGGGTGACATCACAGGCTCCTGGTCCTTGCCTATCAGCAGTAACCCCAGCTGCCCCTCATCTGGCTCACCTCTTTGGTTGGCTTATTCTACCTGTCATAACAGCATAGATGAAGCCCAATCTCTTCCTCCAACATAATCCTTTTGCATCTAATTCGTTTCATGTGAGAGCAGCAGATGCCTTTCTACCTCTCACTATGGCCTTCTGAAATCTCTGTTTCCTATTCACTGCCCCTCTTCCCTTAGTTTAAAGGTAATCAGTGACAATGTTCATTCCTGTGAGAACCCCACTCTTTGATTATTCCTTGCCCACCCATTGAGGGCCCCATTTCAGCCCCGTGCCCCTTATGTGTCCCCTGCAGACCTTATATTCCTTTTCACAGGGAATCTTACATTCCATTTTGTCACTCTTCTGAGTCATCCTGCAACCTCCTGTTGGTGACTCCTTGTATAATGTTAATTGACATGGTAACCTTGTTGCAAAGAAAAGCCAAAACAATTGTTACTCCGATGGCTGGAGTCACACAAACCAAATCCTTTATTCACAATAGCTCCTATTGATATATGCATGCCTGACTAAACTCATTGACAGTCCCCTGGATGCATGTACATCTCTTTGGAGCTCTGTTAAAGAGTACTTTATACCAACCTGGATGAACAAGGACAGCAAATCAGGTTTCCTCTGTGGAAAGATATGATGCTAACTGTGTAAATATGAACTGTCCAGTACCCACTTCAGTAATTCATTGCAATCAACATATGGAACCCAAGCTTTTACATCCATATCCTTTGCTGGAGAAGTCCAGGTTCTTTGTGTTATTCCCTTCCTGTTGGATCACTGTTCTGATTTCCAAATGAACCTTCACAAAGTCATAATTTGGCAACCTTAACTCCTACTTCACAATGAAATATGAAATATATAGTACATACCTGAATAAGAGAAATAGTGAACATTTGGGGAAGGGGAGAGAGAGAAAGAGTGTGTGTGACCTCAGTGCCAGTGTTTTAACCCAATACAAATAACATGTCAAATTAGATACCCCTAATTGGCAAGACCTGACTTACTTATAAGCCCCTAGTATATGGTAATCAGGACATGTAAGGCAGAGCGTTTACTTTGGGGTCCAGCGCTGTTTTCCTCACCCTTCATGTAACAAGATACAAAATGCCCCCAGCCAGCCACTGCAGACTGGAAAGATGGTTCTTTCACTGTCAGTTTGACTTAGCCATTTAAAACAATGGCAAAACCACCCTACCCCTTAACATTATATATAAGTCTCCCCTAAGGAAGGCCTATAGAGTCCTATGGCAGGGAGCTGTATTTTGTTAAGTGAGACATATGTTTTTGATATGCCTCAACAGCAACACTTCCAAATTGTCATTTTCATGTGTGCATTATTAGTAGCCCCACTGGCTAACACAGGGTTACCGGGTGGCATCCCTACCCAGCGAACTTTTGACTGGGACTACCAAACTGGGTCATATGAGGTATCAAATTAACTGTGGCATTAAATGCGAAATTAATGTCACTATAAATGGTTGGCCACTTTTAGAAAGTGACCGCTCTGTGTTGTGCTCATCCAGCAACCTCACAAAGGCACAAACATACATAGACACACATGCAGCTTTCTGACCACCTGGGGAGATGTGTGAATGTCTCCCGGGCCCAGTGACAAAGGCAGTGCCATAGCAGAGAGGTGTCACCTCATCTGCCAGGATGGCCATTTATGGGATTAGAATGGAGGTGTGTTTCAAAGGGGAAGCTGCCTTTGATGGGCCGTCTGGCCCAACACTCCTGGTTACCTTTTGTCCTTATAGACAGCATGAAGAGAGGGCCAGAGGAGAAACTCACCATGGGGATTAAGTCTGGCTCACCATTGGATTCCTGCCCACCCTATATTCTTCAGATGGTTCCTGATTTGGTCATACCAGCTCTGGTGATGATTTTTCAGGAGTTTTTCCCCCTCTTGGAGGGAAGCTACTGTTATTCCTTTGATAAAGAAACCTCACCAAGCTGTCTTTGAGTTGAGCAATCTGCGTCCCATCTCCTTACTGCCCACGCTGGCTAAAATCTTTGAAAAACACAATAATCATGAACTTGTCACTTTTTTTCATTAAGCTGGATGCCTTGATCAGTCGCAACATGGTTTTCGGAGTGCCCATAGCACCGAATCAGCGCTTCTTACGACTTCTGACTCCATCCGTAGGTTGCTAGATGAGTGCCAGGGTGCTGTTTTAGTCCTGTTGGATCTCTCCACAGCTTTTGATACCATCTCCCCGCAGATCATGTTGTTGCGTCTTTACCAAGTAGAGATAAGAGACGATGCTCTTAAGATTTTGGAGTCCTTCCTTGGTAATAGACAGAGCATGGTAAGCTGGGCCGGCTTTAATGCACCGGCCTTTTGTTTGCTATGTGGGGTCCCTCAAGGCTCTGCTCTTAGCCCTTCTCTGTTTAATCTTTATGTTGCCCCGTTGGCCAAACTGATTTGTTCATTTGGCTTTACTCCCACTTCCAATGAGGATGACACTCTGCTTACCATCCCAGTGTCCAGGAACAACTAGTAGGAAGTTGCCGACCAGTTTTGCAACTATATGCGCAAGATTAATCACTGGATGGGCCAGAATTAGCTAAAGCTCAACACCAACAAGACAGAAATTGTGTTGTTCAGATTTAGTAATGAGGTATGGAACCCGCGCTGGTGGCCTTCAGAGTGTGGAAGCTTCCCTCCCCCAGTGTTGCCACTAGAAACATGGGAGTATTCTTTGACAACGCTCTATGCATTAGGCCTCAAGTTAATGTCATAGTTAAATCCAGCTTTTGGGTTCTAAAAACGCTGAGGAAAATTCTGCCATACTTGAAGCAGGATGAGAGAGTTATGATCATTCTGCCTCTTGTTATGTCCAGATTGTACTACTGCAACTCTCTGTTGCTGGTTCTGGATACTATGTCCTTGAGGAAACTTCAGCTGATCCAAAATTATGTGGCTTGTCTTATATTGGATCTCCCTCGCTCGGCTTCGGCCAGCCACAGCCTTAAACATTTGCACTGGCTTCCAGTTGAGAAGCGGATTATCGTTAAAACTTTGTGTTTAACGTTTAAGGCTGTACATGGAGGGGGAGTAGACTAGACTTCGCTGGTACTGCCCAGGGTGCGAACTCAGATCTAAAAATACACATTTGATCCAGGTTTACAGAACACGCAGAGTCAGATGGGGAGGCAGAGCCTTCACTGTAGCAGCAGCTAAGCATTGGAACTCGCTTCCTGAGGATATCAGGAAGGAACAAAACTTCCTGACTTTCAGAGGGCTGGTGAAAACTTGGCTGTTTCCACGTTAATGCTAATGCTGGTTTGCTGCATTTCTCTCTTTCTCATTCTCTAGTGCTTCGATGCTAAGGCTGGAACGCGCTTTATAAATAACCATATTCATACATATACATACCACAAAACTGGTTTTATAGTGGTCGAGTTAGCCCTTGGTAGCCACACCTCTAGGGTAGGCTACCTTGCTCCCCACGACAAAAGAAGGGTTGTGCCATTTTGAAGGGGGGAAGAATGTGGTATTCTGGGATAGCCCCATGCCACACATCACAGGAACTTCACTAGGTAAAAGGGGGCCAAGTAGGCCATTGGCTGGTGACTGCATGGTCCCCTCCGGGCACTTTACTGGGATATATATGATACCCCTGGCACGCTGACCCTCAGTACTCACTGGACTTGGGCATAGGGCTAGAAGAAGACCACTCTGCCTCCATTGGAAGTGCACAAAGAGAGGCTGCAATGTTGGAAAGATTGAATCTGCTTCACTTTAGGCTAGTGGCGTTTTGACCCTGTTCTGCGTGCCTGGCTTGGGGAAAATTTGATTTCCGGCCCCAGTCCAAAGCAGAGACTCTAATGGTCAGTTGGCTAACCTTCTAGAGTGGCTCTAGGGATGCTAACCCAGAAGGAGCCCAGTTTGCATCTCTTGTAGCCACCACCGAAGTCTTGCCACTACTGGACTCCAGGCACACCCAAGGACAATTCAGAGATAGCACTCACGTCTCCTGCTGGATCGGTAAATGTTGGTTGTGACTGGATTCATCACCCAAGAGAGACATCCAGCATCCATCAAATATTTGCATTGTGACTGCTGTGTTGCAAAAGTGGAAGGTCTGCATCGGCAGCCCTTGGAAACCTGCAAAGGGGACCCTGTAGGATCCTGAGATGCATTGACAAAGTCACTACCACTCACTTGCGGACCGAGGACTCTACCAGACTGCACCCCCATGGATGGCACAGCATCTGGAGCCTCCTTGCTCATCTTTGAATCTGCATCCCTCAGCACCATGACCACTCCATTATCTTCTATGGAAGTCATCCTGTAAGGTTTGGATCTTGCTCTAAAAATGCTCGGGTGGCCAGGTAACAGTCCAAAGTATCCTCTCTAGTCCCTTGGACCTCAGTCCTGGTGGACTTGGTCGCCCAACTAATGCCAGAGTTGCCGAACTAACTTTTCCCAGGTTTTTGTTGACCAATGCTTGTTGACAGTTGATGCTAAAGGTATTTATTCTTTTCAAGATATATATTTCTGGAACGCTGAAGTGGATTTTGATTTGTATGCTCTCTAAAGAGTCATAAAAATATAATCTATATTTCTAACCTAGTGCCTTCTTTTCTTTAACATTGTGTGACTTTCTTATTATGTTGTTTGCTGCTATTAAATGCTTTGCACATTGTTCCTTTGCAATGCCTTACTTCTTACAGCCACAGCTACCCAGGGTTGAGCCTAAGGTTAAGTACACATACCTGATTTGACCTAAGATGGTATTTGTGAGTGTACTGTATGGTAGGGCATCCCAGCTATACCATATAGTATACCCCAAATCCTCAGACCCCCCTATTTGTCATTCCTCTTAGGCAAGTTCAGGGAACTCTCATGCCCAAATTACCTCAGAATTTTGCACCTGACTGCTTGGATTGGACACTCCCAGGGGCTGGTGATTAGACAGTGGGCTGAGGGACATGATAATATGAGTATTTGCAGGCCTTTAGGCTCTTTTTTGGGATAACCACCATCTAATGCTCTTCAATGTGTGGTCCATGGTCAGGAATGGAGTTAGGAATGAGAAATCAGGGTAGGGGGTTCCCATCTGTTTCCGTTCAATTCCCCACAGGCCTTTGTTGGTAGTGTATCTGTTTCCCACATTTTCAATACAAATATAAGTGATCTCTTAAATGTATCAGTGAGAAAGTCGTCCTTTTAGTGTGGTCACCTCATTTGTTTCTGATTGGTACTGGTGGTAACTGACTCTGACTGTGTCCTAGGCTCTGCTAGCCAGGCCCTGGGCCAATGCTCTGATCAAAAAGGTACATGACATTTATCTATAGTTACGATTGGTAATGGCAGATCGCTGTATGTCCCAAGTATATAAAAGGGCAAGGGGTATTCAAACCACCTATGAGTCCCTAGAATATAATAGGGTAGGAAGGTTTGGAGGCCCAGCAGATTTCCTGCACGGTAATGTCTGATGCTGTGTTGCCTGCTGTCATTTTTAAAAGCAGCCCCACTTTGCAGACTGTTTTTAAAAAGTAAAATGTATTCAAGCTCGGTTTTGGAATTAACGGTACTTCCAATGTGGTAATCTGCCGTTTTTTTACACATGTCACCCCTAAAGCCTCCCATGGGAGCCCCAGTGGAAGGGTGCCATGTAACTATAAGAAAGGACATTATTAAATATGTTTTATATGCCCTTGTGAGGGAAAAACTGCCCATTTCATTTTTAACATTGTAGATACTTAGCTCCATTGGTTAACACTGTAATATTTTTGTTTAAATGTAAATATTGCTAGAAAGGAGTTAGAAGTATCATGCAAGGACTCAAAACATTAGTAATGGTAAATCCAGCAATTTTCCACTGTTGAATTTATCAAAACTATTGCAGAAAAGAAGTTATAAGAATTTATTTTCTGTGAGCCAAATTTCAGCCTTCTAGCAGCCTGTCCTGATTGGTCAGCCTTAACATGATTAGCCAGACTGCTTTGATGAGGTGTTAAGTAGCCTGCCTAGAGCATAGGTTATCTGGTGGGGAGCTTTGGAGTTGCAGCACACAGGCCAGAAAGGGGGCTGAGTAAACCAAACTTCCTTTGCAATTTGCTTTGCTTCTAAAAAGATTAAGGAGTGTAGTCCCTGAAAAGAACCAGTTAACAGAGCTTCCCTACAAGACTTCCATCAAGAAGTCCCCAACCTGGAGTGTGTCCAATGGACTTTTAAGGATCTGGCCAGGTGAATTGTGGGAATTGTGGTCCAATTTACCAAGAACCATCTCAGAGCTTCTAGGCCCTTGGATTTGTGTTGTATACACTCTGAAACCTCAAACGGAACTTCAGGATGAAGATCCATAAGTTTGGAGAAGTTTGGAAATTTTTGTGAAAAAGCTCCATAAAGGGACTGATCCATTGACAAGATTCAAGCCGCTGCTGATGAACCGTGATCGGGCCTGAATTTCAGGTTCATCCCGCTGAAGATCCAGAGCTTTTTCCCATCGACGTGACTTCCAGGATTTTACCAGGGCCTCGCTGAAAATCAAGCTGACAACATTACATTGGATCCTGGCTTGACGAAGAGCCTTGGCCGATGACAAGAAAAAAACACTCCAGAAAAACAACCAAGTCAGAAGGTAAATCTTTGACCAAGGCCTCCCGCTCAGTGTATTCGAGCAGGCCTAAAATTGTGACTTGGTCCCGGTATAGCGCAGCCCGATATCTATGGTTGGCACTATTGTTTTTTTAGCACTAGAAAGAACATGTTTTATTTATCCTTTAAAAATCCATATCTCTAGTTCCCTGTATTGGATTTTTGTCATTATGGTGTTATTTTAAAGATAAGAATATCTCTTATTTTTTTTAAATTGGTGTGGGATTTTTTTGTGTGTTGTGTCCTATTTACTGTATTGGTATATTTAAATACTTTACAAAACAATATCGTAAGTTAAGCCTGCCTGCTTGCCACCAGCTACCAAGGGTTGAGCCAGGGTCTAATGTATTGAGACCTTGACTGGACCTTATGTTGGGGTGGTGGCCTTATTGCTAGTGGTAGGTGCATACCTATCTCTACTAATAATCCATCCTCCAACAGTATCTTCAGTCACTACTGTCTCATTTTACACTGTATTCTTTCCTAGACTGATGCGGGGGTAGTAACAAGGTTTGAGCAGTCCCAACCAAAACACGTTTGTTTTCAGAACAATCCCCACATAGGACATACATCACAAACATACTTTCTAACCATCAATCTAATGCTTAAGCATCCTATCACACTTTTACACTTAAAAGTATTGCATTGGGGCATCAAGACATGTGGTAGAAGCACAAACATGACCCTGATGCACAATATTAAAAGCTATCCATATAGCCCAAATAACAGACAGACACTCTTCCATTAATAACACTCCTCCTTATTAGCAAGCTACCCATCCACAAAAGCAGTTTGATCCTTTTCATGATTATGTAGCGCTCTATCACTGCAAATGCAATATAATCTAAACCAATTCATTTAGAAATACTCTGTGTACACAGTCATGGGTGAATCCAAAATGCTTTATTCATTTAAAGTAGGTTCACGCAGCATTGGTCAGTGTATTTTGTCTCAGCAAAGTATTTGTCTGTCATTATCTACATTATGAGTAATCTCCGTTGAGTTGAATTACATTTATCAATGACTGTTGGGCTTGATACATTTTCATTAAATTAAAACTGTATTGTGGGTTCACCAGCAGGACAGCACACAACATTTTTGAAATAATGGTGCTGGTCCGAATTTATATGTGCATCTTTTCCGTGAGGTTGAGGCGAAGGAAGTCTGGAATAGGCTGTGTTAAGGTTAAGTTTTTTTATTTTATTTGCTCATAGCACGTTTAAAAAGAACTCGGGTTTTTGATGAAGATAACATAATTAAAGTTACCAAAACAATGAAATAGGTCGGTTATGGTTAGCTATTCAACCAGAACTCATCTCCAGTGCTCTACACAAGACCTCACACATCACAGATGACAGCACAAATTACAGCATCAAATACAGCGCTGGTGACATCACATATTAACCATCGACATGTTTGAGGGCAACGCTTTAGACAACCCAGGAGGTGTAGCTTCATACCACAAAAAAGAAAAGATTGACGCAAAATAAAGTGTCAATAGTCAATCCTATTTCAAACGCATGGTAAGGGGAAAAGTGATGCAGACATACGACCCGATTTTGATCACAGTCAATGGAGTTTGACTCCACGAGGGCTGAATACAGGGGCTGTGCAAAGGTCAAGCTCTGCTCATAACCTATCCTCGCTGACAGTCATGTGCAGAGGCTATGTAGTTACTGGGGTTAGCTACAAAGCGTGCCCCTACACTCAACTCACACTGCACACACTTACACAGTGGGGTGTGTGTAGAGGCTCAATGCAGAGCTAGGATAAAAGTAAAGCCTGGTACTCAACCTCTGCTAAACTCAGCCAAATGCCATGCAAAGTTGGGCCAGCCCATATATGGGGCTAAGCACAGTTGTTCTGCTTGGATGGTTGGGTGCAATACTGGGCTACAGGTCATGCTTGTTGACAAACCCTGCTGCACATGGTCAATGGCGGCTTCCCACTATGTGTGGCTCAAATCTGTACATATTGTGGCATGGCAGCTCATACAATTGGGAATAACATAATATAAAACATGATAGTTAGATGTTATGTATCTTCAAACAAACCCTACAAGTTTGTTAAGGTTAAGGTATTGTTTTTTTGTCCTGTAGATATTAACAATTATTTTTTTTTAAATCAGAAATTGTGTGAAAAAGACACAATAAAAGTGAAATTTGCCAGACAGTTTAGTGAAATTGGAAACTTTTCAGGAACCCAAGTTTCTCACAGATCCATCCAGGCGTGGAAAAGTTAGAGAATGATAAAAAAAAATGTATTTCCATTCCACCTCCCATAGTATGTTTCCCCTAAGGAACAAAAAATGCTGAACAGAAAGCACTACACTGCAAGAAAATACAATTTTGATACAGCATTTCATGGTTTGATTATTTATGTATTAGGTTTTAAGATATTTGCATTACAAACATGTTTTTGTCAGGGTTCAAAATGTTAATCAGTTGTACTTCTTAACTGTTACTTCATGGACCATCTCAGAGTTCAAAGACTCAAATGTAACAATACTAAACAAACCCCATTTGATGATTGAGCATGATTCTCATCATCCAGTCAAGGGTCCAAGGAGACTGGGTCTGGGGACCTGAATGCTCTGATAGCTAAACCACAACAGGAACATTTATTTTGGCCAACACTCACTGTGCTTGGTCTAAAATAGGTTTTGGCCACAAAGTGTGTTAGGACGAGGAATACAACTACTTTGGAGTTTTGATGTAGAACATGTGGGAACGTGGCTTTCTTCTAGCATGGTTACCCCCATTTTTGTCCTGTTTGTCAGTGGTTGTCAGTGTGTTTGTACTGTCTCACTGGGATCCTGCTAGTCAGGACCCCAGTGCTCATAGTGTGTGGCCTATATGTCAGTATGTTTTACTGTTTTGTCAGTATGCTTGACGGTGTCACTGGAGTCCTACAAACCAGAACTCCAGTGCTTATGCTCTCTCTGATTCCAAATTTGTACTTACATATTGGTAACCCAGTATTTCACTGCAAATTGGCATACTGAATCCCCTTATAAGTCCCTAGTATATGGTACCTAGGTACCCAGGGCAATGAGGTTCCAGGAGAACCTTATGGGCTGCAGCATTTCTTTTGCCACCCATAAGGAGCTAATACAAACACTTCTTCAGGAATGCCATTGCAGCCTGAGTGAAATAGTGTTAGCACTATTTCACAGCCATTTTCATTGCACCATGTAACTTACAAGTCATCTATATGTCTAACCTTCAGACCCTAAAGGCTAGGTGCAATGTTACTGTGTGTGAGGGCACCCCTGCACTAGGTCCATACCTAGTTAGCTGACCAATCCCTCTCTGAGGGTTCTTTAGGTCTCTCCTGTGGGTGTTTCCTCAGATTCAGATTGCAAGACTCCAGAAGGGACCCTCTGCATACTTTACTTCATCTTCTACCATTGGATCAACAGCAGAACTGCTCCAGGAACTGTACAACTGCAACAAAGTATCTAAGAAGGCTACTGCAACTCTGTAACTTCAGCTCCTGCCAGCAACTGCAACAGTTTCCAGGTTGTGCACACTCTGAGGACTGCCTCTCTTCATCCTGCACCAGAAGAACCAAAGGAATCTCCTGTGGAGTGACAGATTCACTTCCCTGCTTCAGCAGGCACCTCTCTGCAATGATGATCGGTACTCTGTGTCCCCTCTCCTGACAATGAGCATGCAACTTGGAACACAGATGGTGGACTACGGTGATCCAAACTGTCCAAAGGTCCAGCCGTCCAAATTTGGTGGAGGTAAGAGCTTGCCTGCCTGTGTCAGACAACACCCCTGTTCACCAAGTGTTTTCAAGCTCCTAGGCCTTCTGTGTGCTTCTTCAAGAAATCATTCAAGCACAGTGTAGCCCAGGTCCCCAGCACTCTATCCCGCAATGCTCAGCTCCATGCATTGTTCCCCGGTGGTGTGGGATCCCTTTGTGTAGTGCTGCAATGACCACCATTTGCAACTCCTTTGTCCCCGTGCTCTGGGACTCCTCTGCACACTGCCTGGTCGACTGCGGGATCTCTGAGTTGCTGAGAGCCCCCTCTGTCTTCCCCTCCTGGTTTGAGTCGACCTGGTCTTTCCTGGGCCCAGGCAGCACCATCTTTTGCAAAACGCAAGTTTTGCATTTATCAAGGCTTGTTGGCAGAATCCCGCAATGCAAACCAGACTGCATTCATCCATCCAGTGTGGGACATCTTCTACACCAACCAGGAACCCGCATCTATCTTCTTTGGTGCAATTCTGACTGTATCTTCTCACTGGTGGTTCTCCTTGGTGTCTTGCAGTCTCTTCTGGTTCTTGAACTGCCTTCTACCATGACTTCTAGTGTGTTTTGGGAAACTTGCTGTGTTTTACTCCTGCTTTCCTGGGCTCTGGTGTGGGGTATTTTACTTATCTTTGGTGTTTTCTTACACTCCCAGTGCCCCTCTGCACACTACACTTGCCTGGGTGGGAAACCGACTTTCACATTCCACTATTTTGGTTTATGGTTTGTGTTCCCCCTAGGCCTATTGCAACCTATTGTGATTTTCACTATTTGCACTATTTTCTGACTGTTCACTTACCTATTTTTGGTTACTAGTGTATATATATTGTGTGATTTACTTACCTCCTAAGGGAGTATGGTCTCCAAAATATTTTTGGCCTTGTGTCACTAAAATAAAGTGCCTCTATTTTTGGTAACACTGAGTATTGTATTTCATGTGTGTGAGTACTGTGTGACTACAGAGGTAATGCAAAAGCTTTGCATGTTTCCTAGTTCAGCCTTGGCTGCTCTGCCTACAGCCACCTCTAGACAACCTAGCTTCTAGACACTGATTACATTTCACTAATAAGGGATAACTGGACCTGGTATAAGGTTAAGTACCCTAGGTACCCACTACAAACCAGGCCAGCCTCCTACAGAACATCATAAGAAAGTCAATGAAAACAACTCCCCAAAAAATGTGCAAATAAGCCGGCGAGGTCCTTTAGCTGCACACTGGATTGCATGCACGGCCCTCCACAAGGGACTATAGGACGATTAGCCACTTGAGCAGTTTTTAAAATTTATAAGTACGTGGCTGATTAAACAATGTTCAATTAAGATAGGTTTTAGTAGCTCTCCTTTTCATCTCGACTCTGTGAAACCCCATAGGTCATTGTTTGCTTAGCGAACAGGTAAATTAACAAAACAAAATTTCGGTGAATGTTGGTGTCTGCTGATTTTAACACTGTCTCTTAAACACTAAGGCCTTGATTTATACTTTTTTTGTGCCACATTACTATCATTTACTGACGCAAAAGCAGTGCAAAGTTAAAAAATGACAGTAATGCGGCGCAAAAAAAGTATAAATCAAGGCCTAAGATGTGCAAAACTTGCAAGTTCTCAGCACATTCTTATTAACTGCGAGTAATATGGGGCATATTTAAGAGCCCCTAGCGCCACCAAAGTATCACTTGTAGTGACGCTTCGGTGTACCTATGCACTGCACACTATTTACAAGGAGACCTTAAACCACTTTTTGTGGCTTCACGCCACATTGTAAATATGGCCCCTTCACATGCAGCATTTTGCATGGAAGGGGTGTGCAATGGGTGATGCTGTAGGTGTGGCTCAGCAACACCCGTTGCAGTTTGACGCTGCCCCAGATTTATGAGTTTTTGTAAACCTGAGGCAGCACCAAAATCTGACTCCACCCCAGCGGTGGCATTAACATAGCACAACTAGTTTCTCCCCGTTGTTAGCTCTTTCTATGTGTGCTAATCGCCATTTAAGATTGTTTTCATGCAGGAAGGTGTCCCTTTCTGCACAAAAACAATCTCCCCTCAACACAGCCATCCTTGCACTAAGGTGCAAGGGTTAATGCGTTGGCATACAGCAGCATATTTAGCACCAGTGCAGGGGAAAACTCAGGCGTGTGCTGCATTCTGTGTTTTGAAAGTGATGGTGCATGACCCTGCCAACTTTGGCACAGGGACGCTCACCGTCATTTTCTCTTAAATCTGGCCCTACATGTGTGTTGCCCCTTCCCCTGGAGATGTGATGCACACGCAGCTCTATCATTTTCTATCTTAACACTTCTGTGGAGGTAAAAGTGCACGCCTTTGCTCGTTGTGGCTTTCTTGCCCACTCTGAGACCTTTTTATCTCTATTTGGCACACGTTTTACAACGTGCCCTGTGCCTTTAAGCCCTCAGATTTGTCTACACTTAGCACAGTGTTGTCAAAGGGGCCTATTGAAGTGCTAAGAACTGCCTTGCTCCACTTTGCATCAAGGGGGCACCTCATAATTGGTACATGGCCTCACGCTTGCACCTATGGATGTTGACAAAAAGCTCTCTCTATTATCATTAGTAGTCAGGGCTTTGCACCTAAAACCTATGTTTCCTTGAGGAAAGCATAAAGCTGGAGAAAAGTTTTTTTCAGCTCCAATCTTGTCAAACTTTGCATGTGTGCTGTAGTGTGCCCGCATACAATGTTAAAAACATTTTAAACTATATCTATGCATAGATTCTTATACTGGAAGGAGCTGCGCTGGAGTAGATAGAGACATATATTAGACATGATGCTGCGTTGCACACTCTCTACGTACATTTTTCCTTATGTGCTCATGGTTTCTATGGGAAGCCGTTCATGTCAAAATTACAGCCCCCTATAGAGGACACCTCCTAAAATGCATAGCATGTTGCAAAATGAATATGACACACCAGAATGAATGTACTGTGTGCCAAAATAATTATGATACCTGGCAGAGTGAATCTGACTTGAACCAAAACAAATATGAAACCAGGCAAAGTGCATATGGTACTTAGGGATTATTATGAATAACTCACACTCAAACTTGAATAAGAGATATACTGAAATACATATCAATCATACTGAAATAAATATATGCCTCACTGTAAATAATAAAGCAATCACTGAAACACATACAGTATGCATCAAAAAGAATGGGACATTTCATGAAATTACATATGCCAAGAGGAATATGACACACATTGGAATATATATAACAGATTGAAATGAATATAAGGTACTGAAATGAAAATGCATTATTCTGAGAGGACTATAATGTGCAATGAACATTACATTTAGAAAAAAATTAATATGGTTTGCATTGAAAGTAATATGATACACATTGACATGATTGTGATATGTGTTGCAATTGTAATTTCCCATTTGGAACAGATAGAGATGTGGAGTTTGAGGTCTCTGAACTCACAATTTAAAAATACATATTTTGGTTGGTTTTTAAATTGTGAGTTTTAAAATGCCACTTTTAGAAAGTGAGCATTTTATTGCTAAACCATTCTGTGTCTCTCCCTGGCTGTGGAATACATGTCTGGGTCAGGAAGACAGTTGGGCTGCTTGTGAATTCACTCCAAAACAGCCACATAAGGGGGTCAGAGGTGTGCCATGCATATTCTGATGGGTCTTCCTGAGCTAGAGTGGTGGGAGGAGCTGAATCTTTCACCTGAATAGGGCTGTGCCTATCCTTACACAAAGCAGTCTCCAACCCCATGAAATGTGTCTGGAGCCAGGGCAGGAAAGGAAGGGTCTTGTGCACTACAAAGAATTCTCTTTGAAGTGTTCCTGCTTCAAAGGCAGAAATGGGTAAGAGGACTGGACCTCAGCCCCCGCAAACTTAGAATCCTTCTGGACTTAGGACATTCTGAAAAGGTAGAAGAGCTGGATGCTGTTGGAGGGACTGACACTCCACCTGTTGCTTAGCTGTGCTGGCCCACTGCTTTCTGCGTCTGTCCTGGGACTGGACTTTGCTTTCTACATCCTGCTTCCCAAGCTTCTCTACGGGCTTGGATTGAGCCCTGTTGGGACGTCTCAGCGATATCAAAGACTTCATCTGCCAGCACCTGGGCTCTCTTGCTGAGAGTCCTGACTTGCTTAACTGATGCCAAATCCAGTTCCTGGACCCTTGGGAGTGAGTTCTGGTGCAACCAAGATGAAACCACGTACATTGACTCCAGAGCGACTTCGGAACAGGTGGCCCTGTCTGACTTCCTCAGATGCCGAGATCCGAGCTGTCGTTCCCACTGAGGGCAACAACGGAGACTGATCCTGCAGGCCCGATGCCACCACAGCAACTGTGAAATCCCACCACAGCGTGAGTCATGAGTGCAGTCTCACTGATGCCTGTGACACCCAACTCCGATTCCACCTAAGTACCATTGGCCCCATGGTGTGATTGCGACACCATGAAATTGACGCCTCATGTCTTGACCTGCTGGATTCATCAACCCAAACTTGTCAAAAGGAACCAATGCCTCGCCACCGATGCCACATCACCTCCCCTGCAGATGCCTCACCTCCCTTGCCTAGCAGTAAGGAACCAACGCCTCCCTTTCACGGTAGCGGTAAGGAATCAACACCGCACCGACTCCAGTGATGCCTCACCTCTGTGACTCTATGCAAAGTCTTTGTTTCTTCATTTTCCATGGTACTGTAGCAGGGGTCCGTGCAACTCCATGACAGCCACACTCCCACACAAGTGGCATCGGACTGTTGCGAATGACTCCGTCAAGATGTCATGATAGCCCCAGTTGGAGCTATTGTGTTTCTAAGTACTCTACTAAGATTTAGGGCCTGATTAGGAGTTTGGCAGTTGGGCCGCCAGACCGCCATGTTGGCGGTCCCAAAAAGATTGCCGCGCTTGCAGTTCCCAGACCACCTTAGTATGATTCATACAGGCAGGACCGCCATCCAAATCAAATCAAATCATTAACATTTATAAAGCGCGCTACTCACCCGTGCGGGTCTCAAGGCGCTAGGGGGAAGGGGGGGTTACTGCTGCTCGAAAAGCTAGGTCTTGAGGAGTCTCCGGAATGCAGAGTTTTCCTGGGTGGTCCTGAGGCTGGTGGGGAGGGTGTTCCAGGTCTTAGCTGCCAGGAAGGAGAAGGACCTCCCACCGGCCGTGGAGCGGCGGATGTGAGGGACGGCAGCGAGCGCGAGGCCAGAGGAACGGAGGAGACAGGTGGGGGCGTAGAAGCTGAGGCGACGGTTGAGGTATTCCGGTCCCTTGTTGTGGAGGGCTTTGTGTGCATAGGTGAGAAGTCGGAAGGTGATCCTTTTGCTGACTGGGAGCCAATGCAGGTGTCTCAGGTGAGTGGAGATGTGGCTGTTGCGGGGTACGTCGAGGATGAGGCGGGCCGAGGCGTTTTGAATATGTTGCAGGCGTTTTTGGAGTTTAGCAGTGGTCCCAGCATAGAGGGTGTTGCCGTAGTCCAGGCGGCTCGTGACGAGGGCGTGGGTCACGGTTTTTCTAGTGTCGGCGGGGATCCAGCAGAAGATCTTGCGGAGCATGCGGAGGGTGAGGAGGCAGGCGGAGGACACGGCGTTGACTTGCTTGGTCATGGTGAGAAGAGGGTCCAAGATGAAGTCGAGGTTGCGGGCGTGGTCTGAGGGGGTCGGTGCGGTGCCAAGGGCCGTGGGCCACCAGGAGTCGTCCCAAGCGGACGGGGTGTTGCCGAGGATGAGGACTTCCGTTTTGTCAGAGTTCAGCTTTAGGCGGCTGACCCTCATCCAATCTGCGACGTCCTTCATGCCCTCCTGTAGGTTGGTTTTGGCGCTGGCGGGGTCCTTAGTGAGGGAGAGTATAAGTTGGGTGTTGTCGGCGTAGGAGGTGATGATGATATCGTGCTTGCGTACGATGTCGGCGAGGGGGCTCATGTAGACATTGAAGAGTGTCGGGCTGAGCGATGAGCCTTGAGGTACACCGCAGATGATCTCGGTGGGGTCTGAGCGAAACGGTGGGAGGTAAACTCTTTGAGAGCGGTTTGAGAGGAAGGAGGCAATCCAGTCCAGGGCTTGGCCTTGGATCCCGGTGGAGCGGAGGCGGGTTATTAGGGTGCTGTGACAGACGGTGTCGAAGGCAGCCGAGAGGTTGAGGAGGATGAGGGCGACTGTTTCACCATTATCCATTAGGGTTCTGATGTCGTCTGTGACTGAGATGAGGGCAGTTTCAGTGCTGTGGTTGGTTCGGAATCCAGTTTGTGAAGGGTCGAGCAGGTTGTTGTCTTCCAGGAAGGTGGTAAGCTGTTTGTTGACGGTTTTCTCTATTACCTTGGCGGGGAAGGGGAGGAGCGAGATGGGGCGGAAGTTTTTCAGGTCGCTAGGGTCAGCCGTAGGTTTCTTTAGTAGGGCGTTGACTTCGGCGTGTTTCCAGCTTTCGGGGAAGGTAGCAGAAGAAAATGAAGAGTTGATGACGGCCTGGAGGTGCGGGGCGATGATGTCGTCGGCTTTATTGAAGATGAAGTGAAGGCAGGGGTCCGATGGGGCGCCGGAGAGGATAGAGTTCATGGTGGTTTTGGTTTCTTCAGTGTTGATGTGGGTCCAGGCATTGAGGGTGATGGCCGGGGGTGTGGCTTCGGTGATGCTTGGTAGGGTCTGGTGTCCGAAGCTGTCGTGGAGGTCGCTGATCTTGCGATGGAAGAAGGTGGCGAGGGAGTTGCACAAGTCTTGTGAGGGCATGACGGCGTTGGCGTTGGGGTTGGAGAACTCTTTGACGATGCTGAAAAGTTCTCTGCTGTTGTGGCTGTTTTTGTCCAGTCTGTCGGTGAAAAAGTTCCTTTTGGCTGCGCGGATCAGGTGGTGGTGTTCGCGGGTTGCGTTTTTGAGGGCCGTCATGTTGTCGGCGGTGTGGTCCTTGCGCCAGGCCTTCTCGAGGGCGCAACATGTTTTCTTCGATTCTTTGAGGGTGTCAGAGAACCAGAGAGGTTTTTTGGTGATTGCCTGTTGATGCGTGCGTATGAGGGCAGCAAGGTTGTCTGCGCAGTTGGAGATCCAGTTCGAGAGGCTGAGGGCTGCGTCGTTGGGGTCGGTGGTGAGGGTAGGTTGGTTGACGGCGAGTGCGGAGAAGAGTTGCTCTTCGGGGATTTTGTTCCACTGTCGACGAGGGATGGGTTGAGTGCGGAGGTGGCGGGTCTTGCGTCGGAATGTGAAATGGACACAGCTGTGGTCGGTCCAGTGTAGAGCGGAGGTGTGGCTGAAGGAAACGTGTTTGCTGGCGGAGAAGATAGGGTCAAGCGTGTGTCCGGCGATGTGGGTGGCGGTGTTCACCAGTTGCTTGAGGCCGAGGTTGGCGAGGTTGTCAAGCAGGGCGGTGGTGTTGGGGTCGTTGTTTTGTTCCAGATGGAAGTTGAGGTCGCCTAGGAGGATGTAGTCCGGCGAGGCAAGGGCGTGCGGGGAGACGAAGTTGGTGATGGAGTCACTGAAAGGGGCGCGCGGTCCGGGGGGACGGTAGACGAGGGATCCTCTGAGGGTGGTCCTGGGGTCGGTGCGAATCTGAAAATGCAGATGTTCAGCGGCGAGAGGGGTGTCTTCGGTGGAGGTGGTGACGCTGATGGAGTCTTTGAAGACGATGGCGATACCTCCTCCTACTTGGTTGGTGCGGTATTTTCTGGAAATCTTGTAGCCTTCGGGGATGGCGGTGGCGATGTCTGGGGCCGAAG
This sequence comes from Pleurodeles waltl, assembly GCF_031143425.1. Taxonomy (NCBI): domain Eukaryota; kingdom Metazoa; phylum Chordata; class Amphibia; order Caudata; family Salamandridae; genus Pleurodeles; species Pleurodeles waltl. The sequence goes on along the minus strand of NC_090450.1, from coordinate 165,395,711 downwards.
AGGCGTTCATCCAGGTCTCCGTGATGAAGGTGACGTCCGGTGCTGTGGAGTCCAGGAGGTCCCAGAGTTCAACGGCGTGCTTGACAGATCGAGCATTGACCAGGATGCACTTGAGGTGGTTGATGCCGCGTGGGGTGGAAGATGCGTTTGCAGTAGTTGCAGGCGAGGGGTCCATGGGTTCGTTTGGGGTGAGCTTGGAAGCAGGTGTTGGAGCGCCCTGGGTTGAGGGCGTGGAGTGTGGTGGGGTCGTAGCGTAGCGGAGCAGCGGGGTTTGGGAGAGATGGGGACCAGGGGTCTTGGCACTGGGCGCGGGCCATAAGAGGGAGGAGGGGGGGGGGTCAGCTGGGGGCGAATGGGAGCTGGGGGTCGGGGCGTGCAGGAGGTCGCGGCGGGAAAGCGGGAGGGAGGGGGAGGACAGGTAGAGTGAGAAGAGCTGGTGGAGGGGGGTTTAAGGGTGGAGGGGGTGACTGTTAGGAAGTTTAGGAGATTAGGGAGAGAGATAGGAGTAGGGTTGGGAAGATAGGGGAGGGGGGGTTGTAGAGGTGGGTGAGGGTGAGAGGTAGAGTGAGAGGATAGGAAGATAGGTAACAGAGGGGGTGGCGGGAGGGGGGGAGAGGTAGAGAAATAGGTGGAGAGATAGAGAAATAGGTAGACAGGAGGAGGTGGTGAGTGAGGGAGATAGATAGTGAGATTGAGAGATAGGTAGATTGGTAGGTAGGTGGAGTGAGGGAGGCAGATAGCGAACGGGGTAGATAGGGGTGATAAAGAGGGGGAGGCGAGTGAGGGAGAGAGATGAGACAGGAGCAGGAAGGCAGGCGCGGGAAGAGCAGAAGACGGAGGATGAAGAAAACAGAAGAACAGAAGACAGAAGAACAGAAGAACAGAAGACAGAAGATGAAGAACAGAAGACAGAAGATGAAGAACAGAAGACAGAAGACAGAGGACGAGGAAGCAGAAGACAGAATATCACAGAAGAAGATACAGAAGACGAAGAACAGAAGGCAGAAGACCACAGAAGAAGATGAAGAAGAAGAGAGGCGACAGGAGAGGCTGAGAAGCACACAGATGAAGAGAGAAGATGGGGAAAAGAAGAGTACAGAAGAAGATTACAGAAGAGGAGCGAGGAGGAAGAACAGAGAGGAAGAAAAGAAGCAGGAGCAGGAGAGAGGGTGAGTAGCGCGGGGCAGGGCGAGGGGCTGGGAGGTGGGGGGTACTTACTGCGAGGTAGCTGGGCGGTCTCAGGAACCTGGAGGAGCTCGAGGAGCTCGAGGAGCTGCAGCGGCAGGGGGAGCGACCTACCCTTGGGTCAAGGGTCGCTACCACTGTCACGCAGCGGCCGCCATAAGAGGGAGGAGGGGGGGAGGGGTCAGCTGGGGGTGAATGGGAGATGGGGGGAGGGGGCATGCAGGAGGTCGCGGCGGGAAAGCGGCAGGGAGGGGGGACAGGTAGAGTGAGAAGAGCTGGGGGAGGGGGGTTTAATGGTGGAGAAGGGTGAGTGTTAGGAAGTTTAGGAGATTAGGGAGAGAGATAGGAGTAGGGTTGGGAAGATAGGGGAGGGGGGGTTGTAGAGGTGGGTGAGGGTGAGAAGTAGAGTGAGAGGATAGGAAGATAGGTAACAGAGGGGGTGGCGGGAGGGGGGAGAGGTAGAGAAATAGGTGGAGAGATAGAGAAATAGGTAGATAGGAGGAGGTGGTGAGTGAGGGAGATAGATAGATAGTGAGATTGAGAGATAGGTAGATTGGTAGATAGGAGGAGTGAGGGAGGCAGATAGCGAACGGGGTAGATAGGGGTGATAGAGAGGGGGAGGCGAATGAGGGAGAGAGATGAGACAGGAGCAGGAGGGCAGGCGTGGGAAGAGCAGAAGACGGAGGATGAAGAAAACAGAAGAACAGAAGACAGAAGAACAGAAGAACAGAAGACAGAAGATGAAGAACAGAAGACAGAAGATGAAGAACAGAAGACAGAGGACGAGGAAGCAGAAGACAGAAGATCACAGAAGAAGATACAGAAGACGAAGAACAGAAGGCAGAAGACTACAGAAGAAGATGAAGAAGAAGAGAGGCGACAGGAGAGGCTGAGAAGCACACAGATGAAGAGAGAAGACGGGGAAAAGAAGAGTACAGAAGAAGATTACAGAAGAGAAGCGAGGAGGAAGAATAGAGAGGATGAAAAGAAGCAGGAGCAGGAGAGAGGGTGAGTAGCGCCGGGCAGGGCGAGGGGCTGGGAGGTGGCGTGTACTAACTGCGAGGTAGCTGGGCGGTCTCAGGAACCTGGAGGAGCTGCAGCGGCAGGGGGAGCGACCTACCCTTGGGTCAAGGGTCGCTACCACTGTCGAAATGCGGGCCGCCATAAGAGGGAGGAGGGGGGGGAGGGGTCAGCTCGGGGAGAATGGAAGCTGGGGGGCGGGGGCGTGCAGGAGGTCGCGGCGGGATAGCGGGAGGGAGGGGGGACAGGTAGAGTGAGAAGAGCTGGGGGAGGGGGGTTTAAGGGTGGAGGGTGGTGAGTGTTAGGAAGTTTAGGAGATTAGGGAGAGAGATAGGAGTAGGGTTGGGAAGATAAGGGAGGGGGTTTGTAGAGGTGGGTGAGGGTGAGAGGTAGAGTGAGAGGATAGGAAGATACAGTAGGTAACAGAGGGGGTGGCGGGAGGGGGGGAGAGGTAGAGAAATAGGTGGTGAGATAGAGAAATAGGTAGATAGGAGGAGGTGGTGAGTGAGGGAGATAGATAGTGAGATTGAGAGATAGGTAGATTGGTAGATAGGAGGAGTGAGGGAGGCAGATAGTGAACGGGGTAGATAGGGGTGATAGAGAGGGGGAGGCGAGTGAGGGAGAGAGATGAGACAGGAGCAGGAGGGCAGGCGCGGGAAGAGCAGAAGACGGAGGACAAAGAAAACAGAAGAACAGACGACAGAAGAACAGAAGAACAGAAGACAGAAGATGAAGAACAGAAGACAGAAGATGAAGAACAGAAGACAGAAGACAGAGGACGAGGAAGCAGAAGACAAAAGATCACAGAAGAAGATACAGAAGACGAAGGACAGAAGGCAGAAGACCACAGAAGAAGATGAAGAAGAAGAGAGGCGACAGGAGAGGCTGAGAAGCACACAGATGAAGTGAGAAGACAGGGAAAAGAAGAGTACAGAAGAAGATTACAAAAGAGGAGCGAGGAGGAAGAACAGAGAGGAAGAAAAGAAGCAGGAGTAGGAAAGAGGGTGAGTAGCGCGGGGCAGGGCGAGGGGCTGGGAGGTGGGGGGTACTTACTGCGAGGTAGCTGGGCGGTCTCAGGAACCTGGAGGAGCTGCAGCGGCAGGGGGAGCGATCTACCCTTGGGTCAAGGGTCGCTACCACTGTCGTGCAGCGGCCGCCATAAGAGGGAGGAGGGGGGGAGGGGTCAGCTGGGGGCGAATGGGAGCTGGGGGGCGGGGGCGTGCAGGAGGTCGCGGCGGGAAAGCGGGAGGGAGGGGGGACAGGTAGAGTGAGAAGAGCTGGGGGAGGGGGGTTTAAGGGTGGAGGGGGGTGAGTGTTAGGAAGTTTAGGAGATTAGGGACAGAGATAGGAGTAGGGTTGGGAAGATAGGGGAGGGGGGGTTGTAGAGGTGGGTGAGGGTGAGAGGTAGAGTGAGAGGATAGGAAGATAGGTAACAGAGGGGGTGGCGGGAGGGGGGGAGAGATAGAGAAATAGGTGGAGAGATAGAGAAATAGGTAGATAGGAGGAGGTGGTGAGTGAGGGAGATAGATAGTGAGATTGAGAGATAGGTAGATTGGTAGATAGGAGGAGTGAGGGAGGCAGATAGCGAACTGGGTAGATAGGGGTGATAGAGAGGGGGAGGCGAATGAGGGAGAGAGATGAGACAGGAGCAGGAGGGCAGGCACGGGAAGAGCAGAAGACGGAGGACGAAGAAAACAGAAGAACAGAAGACAGAAGAACAGAAGAACAGAAGACAGAAGATGAAGAACAGAAGACAGAAGATGAAGAACAGAAGACAGAAGACAGAGGACGAGGAAGCAGAAGACAGAAGGTCACAGAAGAAGATACAGAAGACGAAGAACAGAAGGCAGAAGACCACAGAAGAAGATGAAGAAGAAGAGAGGCGACAGGAGAGGCTGAGAAGCACACAGATGCAGAGAGAAGACGGGGAAAAGAAGAGTACAGAAGAAGATTACAGAAGAGGAGCGAGGAGGAAGAACAGAGAGGAAGAAAAGAAGCAGGAGCAGGAGAGAGGGTGAGTAGCGCAGGGCAGGGCGAGGGTCTGGGAGGTGGGGGGTACTTACTGCGAGGTAGCTGGGCGGTCTCAGGAACCTGGAGGAGCTGGAGGAGCTGCAGCGGCAGGGGGAGCGACCTACCCTTGTGTCAAGGGTCGCTACCACTGTCACGCAGCGGCCGCCATAAGAGGGAGGAGGGGGGAGGGGTCAGCTGGGGGCGAATGGGAGCTGGGGGGCGGGGGCGTGCAGGAGGTCGCGGCGGGAAAGCGGGAGGGAGGGGGGACAGGTAGATTGAGAAGAACTGGGGGAGGGGGGTTTAAGGGTGGAAGGGGGTGAGTGTTAGGAAGTTTAGGAGATTAGGAAGAGAGATAGGAGTAGGGTTGGGAAGATAGGGGAGGGGGGGTTGTAGAGGTGGGTGAGGGTGAGAGGTAGAGTGAGAGGATAGGAAGATAGGTAACAGAGGGGGTGGCGGGAGGGGGGGAGAGGTAGAGAAACAGGTGGAGAGATAGAGAAATAGGTAGATAGGAGGAGGTGGTGAGTGAGGGAGATAGATGAGACAGGAGCAGGAGGGCAGGCGCAGGAAGAGCAGAAGACGGAGGACGAAGAAAACAGAAGAACAGAAGACAGAAGAACAGAAGAACAGAAGACAGAAGATGAAGAACAGAAGACAGAAGATGAAGAACAGAAGACAGAGGACGAGGAAGCAGAAGACAGAAGATCACAGAAGAAGATACAGAAGACGAAGAACAGAAGGCAGAAGACCACAGAAGAAGATGAAGAAGAAGAGAGGCGACAGGAGAGGCTGAGAAGCACACAGATGAAGAGAGAAGACTTGGGAAAGAAGAGTACAGAAGAAGATTACAGAAGAGGAGCGAGGAGGAAGAACAGAGAGGAAGAAAAGAAGCAGGAGCAGGAGAGAGGGTGAGTAGCGCGGGGCAGGGCGAGAGGCTGGGAGGTGGGGGGTACTTACTGCGAGGTAGCTGGGCGGTCTCAGGAACCTGGAGGAGCTGGAGGAGCTGCAGCGGCAGGGGGAGCGACCTACCCTTGGGTAAAGCAAAAAAGGCAGACTGCCAGCAGTGTGGCAGAGTGGGTTCAGGGGGTCTGACCTCCAGTGCAATCTGCAGCAGCAAAACACCAAGCCTATTACAAACACACAGTTGCCGGAGTGGTCAGCCAATAGTGGTCAACCACCGTGGTCTGCCTTCAGCGAAGTAACAGACAAGTGTAGTATGGATGAATTCAAAAACAACATAGCTGACACACAATGTCTAAGTGGATGCACCTGCAAAGGATGCTATAAAACACACCCCTTCACAGACCACAATCCTTTGCATTTCCACTGCAGTATAGCAAGACAGACCACACATCATTTCATCCATTTTTTGTCATAAGGCAGACCTTTTATCCCCCATCCCATTTTACACCTTTCACACACATCGTCTATTTTTTCCCCATATTCACTTGTCTTGTTCAGTTAGTCACTATCACCCTCTTTAATTTCTAGTCATGTCACAGGCCAAAAACACATGATTTTCATAGGATGAGTTGAGAGTCATGGTGGATGAAATCATTATGGTAGAGCCACAATTGTTAGGAGTGCAAGTCCAGCATACTCCTCTCAATCAGGAAATGAAAATGTGGGACAGGATAGTTGACAGAGTGAATGCTGTAGACACCACCCTGCGCACAAAGGAGGAAATTAGGAAGTGGTGGAATGACCTCAGGGGCAAGGTTAGTTCCCTGGTCTCCAGGCAGCAGGTGGAAGCCAAGAAGACTGCTAGTGGCCCTCCCATTGCCCTGTTAAGACTCTTTCCCTGGGAGAAGGTCCTAGTCATCCTGCATCCTCATGACTTGACAGGAATAACTGGGGGAATGGATTCTGGTAAGTCACACACAAATAATGTCACAAAACTGCAATGCCATGAATGCTCCCACCTTAGCTGTTGCCACTTTCTTGTTCATGTACCTCAACAAAATCCAATGCCCAGAGTATCTGAGTTGTAACACTGTCAATCTGTATAAATGGATCCAACATCACAGCTACCATGACATATGTCAAAATGGTGTCTGGGGATCTTACAAAAACAAAAACACATTCCAGGATTCATTCTATGTCCCAAAATGTAAACTTATGCTCAAACCTAAATGCTGCCTGGTACAGATATGTAATACCAAACATTTGTCAAGTTTTGGGGAGTAGAGAGAGTGACCTGACTGCAACTCCCAGGAGGCACTGTACCAGTAACTCTTAACACCAGTCCTGTGGTCACTTGTCCAAATACCCTTGTTTGTGAACTCTCAATTGTAGTGTACTCACCAGGGAGGATACAATTTGTCAAGTGTGTGTAGTAGAGGGAGTGACTGGATTACAACTTCCAGGAGGCCCTGTTCCAGTAACTCCAAACACCAGTCCAGTGGTCACTTGTCCAAATACACTAATTTATGAACTCTCAATTGAAGTGTATTCACCTAGGAGTGATCAAGATACAGATCATACTCAAAACAAAGAAGTGTCTGTCTACCTTGCTCCATCCTGACTTGCTAACCCAACATGAAACTCTTGAGGAATGACACTTCGCTCAGTGTGTACAACAAGTATTCCTAAGGCCTCAAGATGCATCACCAGATTGGTATTGGCAGCAGAAACATTGACATAGCACTGTGTACACAATGACTCCGGTCACATAGTCCTGGGTTTACTTGCATCTCACTCAACTAAACCTCAGAATGATCAAGCCCATATCTTGCCTCTCCACTGTGCTGGCTGCACTGGTGGTAAAATGTCATTTTCAGGCCATCTTCCAAAGTGCAAGTGATCTGCTCATCTCATCAGCTGCTTAAGTCAAATTGTGGTGCCATGCCTCATACATGTCATGTCAAATCACCCAATACCATGATTACTTGGCACAACTGGATTACCTTCAACTTAACTTCGTCCAAGGTCTCTGCTTACTGTAACTAGAAACCTTTGAAGGTAAATGTCACAATTCAACAAGTAACAATGCATGTTTTTCATCAAGAGGTGGATCTTCCGGTAGGCATACTGAGGCCACAGAACAGACTATTACTACCCCCTTAGATAAAGCCCTGAGTGATGTCAACACTCCTGGACTTGTGGACGTGGAAGATGGTTCTGGCCCATCTGGACAAGCTGATCAGATGGCAACAGTGAGTCTCACTGTGCCCACAATGTCACCTCCCAACCCTGTTCCTTCAACATCACAGGAAACCATTTCCCCCACCCCAAACTGTGTAACTAGCACAGTTTTCAGTATCTTGTGACCCCCAGTCCTGGATCCTGAGTTGCAGTGCAATACTTTGGACAATAAGGGTCCATTAACAAGTTGGAGAGGTCACCCTGTGGCAAGGGCACAGGCCCTTGGGGGTAGGGTACGTGGGAAGGATGCTGGGGGCCAGAGGGGTGAGGCCATTAGGGCTGTTCTTGGCCAGGACAACTTCAGCCATGTCTTGGAGGTCTATCAGGAGTCCCAAGGAGTGATGGGCCAGGTGTTGCCCGAACTCCGGGAAATCAAGCAGCTCCAGAGGGACATGCGTGAGCAGATGGAGGCACACAATACCAACATGGCCTCCCTAACAGGGGTGTTAAGGGACATGCACACAACCCCAAGTAACGTTTTTCAAAACCAATCTTCTCCTGCCTTCATCAACAACAGGCCCATCAACATCGGCGTCAGCCATAGGAAGGGATGCCCTGCCAGAGGAACAACCAGCCACAGACACCCCTGCCTCTGTAGCAGCTGATCCCCTGCTGACTGTGCTTTCATATTTAGCTATGTAACTATGTCAGATCATGTGAACTATACAATGATGATCCAAGGTACTTGTATAATATGGGCTATGTTGCATGTACACAGTTTCCAGCTCAGGATTACAACCATCCCACACAAACACTTACATTCAAGTGTCTGGTCAACTAAAAAATATATTACATTGTTCAGCACATAGGCTGTCTGATACTAAGCAAATTAACATATTTACAGGAACAGACCTCTAGACCACAGAAGGAAGGGATTTGTCAGACATTGTCCTGTAGAATGAAGTGGTTGATGTCACCAGCTTGAGCCTTATCACATACACCACCAAAGTAATCCAACACCACATAATCCAAGATTCAGACAGATGGCAGTACAATGGTTCCGGATCACAGGGCCTTTATAATCCAACGCTCATACATGTGGTGATATGACACAAACATATGTCAGTGTTTTGGCACAGGCACTGTGGCCTACAAGGATGAAAAACATCTACAGCTACATCCAGGTCATGCTAAAAGTGTTTAGCAAATGTGAATGAACAATGACTTGGTTGTAAGCTATGACTACATATTTGATGACCACATCATGACATACATGATGCATCATGCCCACCACACGACACAAACAAGTGCAATGGGCACTTCTGAACCTCCACCCAAACACTGTGCAAACTGTCTTGCTACAGGTCTCATACACCCAAATTCTGCAACCTATTTTGCCTGGAACAATCCATGCCCACTTTGTATGTCAGAACAGCATCACATACCTGCCAATGTCACAACTCTGAAATGTCCACATAAGGATGTCATGATGGAGGTACCTGTAAAAAGAACAAAACAAGGAGTATAGGCTTAAAACTATACATATGACACATGTCACATAGCAAGCATCTGGAAAACAAGTTACATTGCAAAGAAACGGACACAAACAAAGTAACATCATCAAGGTAGGGATGTGTCAAAAGCTATCTTATCAATCAGCCTTTTGTGATTTTTGCGGAGTATCAGCTCCCGCACTGTTTAAAAAACACTAAACTCCACACATTCCTACAACTACAGTTCATTTTACAGTCACAGTCAAATCATCACAAAACATACTTACACTCACAAGAAGTAGCTGTGGATGAGATGTTCTCGCAAGTCAGCTCCTTCCTCTTTACCACTGTCATCTTCATTTGGCATTTCAGGATTTTCACCTGGTAGCACTGCAGACTCCCCCTCCTCAGGGATGTACAGGATATTTCTCAGCAGGGCGATGTTGTGGAGCACTCAGCATGCTACAGTGATCTGACACACTTTCCCGGGTGAGTAGAGGAGGGCTTCACCAGTCCTGTTCAGATAGCGGAATATAACCAAGGATGGTTTGGAAATGCTAAGTCTCCTGTTAAGGAAGGGGACAAAAGTGCAACAATGAGTTACTCGCTTCATGATTGTAGCACCTGACATTGCTCACGCACAATCAGTACAGATGTAACTTACCAGCCAGCCAGTCTCTCTCTGGTTGCAGTTGTGGCATCCGCTGGGGTATGGCGCTGTCCTGCATTACCAAGGAATCATGGGCTGATCCAGGTAAACAGGCACACACATTTTAGATGTAGAGATCCACCAAACAGACAACTTGCACGTTGATGGAATTAAGATTTTTTCTGTTGCAATAGACTTGTTCCATGGCCTATGGTGGCACCAGGTCAACATGTGTACCATCAATGGCCCAGATCACATGTGGGATGCAGGCAAACCTTAGAAGTCAGCCTTCACATTGCTTAAATACTCATGTCAGGGTAACATGACGTAGCTGTCTTAATTTTTCAACACTGCTGATAGGAAATCTTTCAACACCAAGCTGAACATAGGTTGGGACATAACACCAGATAGGGCCACTGTATTTTGTATGGACCCTGTGGCCAGGAAGCGCAATACTGACATGACTTGTACAATGGGTGGTATGCAGTATGGATTACTGTTAGCTGGCATCAGTTCTGGCTCCAACTGATGGCATGAGTCCACTATTGTTTGCCTATTCAGGCGGTAGAGCTGGATGACGTGGCATTCCTCCTTGGTCTGAAGGTATGGCAATGGACGGTAGAAAGGAGGTTGTTGCATCCTCCCCCTCCTAGGGTACCTATGTGTGAAAAGACATGGGGGGTGATTCTGACCCCGGCGGTACAAGACCGCCGGGGCCAGGGTCGGCGGGAGCACCGCCGACAGGCTGGCGGTGCCCCGCAGGGCATTCTGACCGCGGCGGTTCGGCCGCGGTCAGAAGAGGCAAACCGGCGGTCTCCGGCCGGTTTACCGCTGCCCTTAGAATCCCCCATGGCGGCGCAGCTTGCTGCGCCGCCATGGGGGATTCTGACACCCCCTACCGCCATCCTGTTCCTGGCGGTTCGCCCACCAGGAACAGGATGGCGGTAGGGGGTGCCGCGGGGCCCCTGGGGGCCCCTGCCGTGCCCATGCCAATGGCATGGGCACGGCAGGGGCCCCCGTAAGAGGGCCCCGCAAAGTATTTCAGTGTCTGCTAAGCAGACACTGAAATACGCGACGGGTGCAACTGCACCCGTCGCACCCCGCCGGCGTCCTCGTTGCAGGGGCATTTCATCTGGGCCGGCGGGCGCTCTTTTGGAGAGCGCCCGCCGGCCCAGAGGAAATGTCTAAATGGCCGCCGCGGTCTTTTGACCGCGGTGCGGTCATTCAGCGGCGGTACCTTGGCGGACGGCCTCCGCCGTCCGCCAGGGTCATAATCAGGCCCATGATTTGGAACATTAGTCACTATGTCCAAAGCAACATGATGCATGCTAACAATAGCATGTGACAAAGCATTTCTGACTGGATATACATAACACCCAGAACATATGACAGCTGGCAACCACACAAGGGTCAAATGTGACCCCATAGTTGTGAACACATGTCCACAACATGGATTTGGGCGACACCCAACTATCTGCTACACAGTTTCCCCTCGAAATGTGACTGTATTTACCGACTCCCAAAAATACTGTCAACGGTGGTGACTCGTGCACCGCCATCATATACCATCTGTGTCCTACAAACTACTACACTGGTGATTGTGTAGTCAGACCTGCACAACAAGACAGATTGAGGATGTTTGTGATCATATTAAACTTATATTGTTTTTGTGATGCATATAACAGGGCCATATGCAGTCTTTCAAACTGCCAAAATGGCGGATGCCTGACAAACTCCACTGGACATCAGGAACTGTCCACGGCCTGCAGCGGAACTCTTCTTCACAGTAGGTGGTTTCAAACAGCGGCAGACACAGCCATAGGCTAACATAGTTGCCTGTGGTGGTAGCTCCCCAATGGCTATGTCTTTCGAAGGCGATGACCACGTATGTGGCATACATGTACCCCACGTTGTGCAAAATCAGCCATTTGACTCCTGATACTGCTGCCAGCAACACCTCCACCACTTCAGCTGCTGTGTGCCGCCTCTGGGAGCAATCAAGCCACGTCCAGCAGGTGAAAGGACCACTGCTTTCTTTGGAATGACTTGTGAGCAAGTTTCTTCCCCTGTATGGTCCGCTCTACTGCTCACCAGAGGAACAGGTAAGTACCTCATAATTGACTCTGTTCAACACCCTTCTTTCCCTCCTCTCAGGCTACAAAGTGTCCCTTTGTGCAGTTAGACTTCTTGTGTGCCTGTTGTGGCAGGCTGTGTGACACCAATGAGATGTAAATGGTGCCAGTATTGGAGACCAGTACTATATGTTGTGCTCATTCACATTGTATTGTGTGATTTTTTTTTGGGGCCCTAGATCCTCCTTTTGTGAGATGCACATAGCTAGGCAAGGAAACTTTACTGCCATCAAGTGACTTTTTTTTTGGTTTATGATGGCTATAAATGTTAGACATGCATGAGCCATATATGCATCTTGTCTGAGTCATTGAGGATATTGCAAGCAATGTGTCTTGTGACACAGATCTTTCACCCCACACCTGGCTTTGCCAAACTGTTGTCTGGAATGCATATCATGACTCACTGTGCCCTTCAGGTTGTCCCACAAGCCATATTATGTACTGACTTGCATGGAAGTGATGGAAATGTGAGTGTCATGTGGGCTCTATATGCTCAGCCTGCAGAGATCAAGGCCTGTCAAATGTATCTTCCAATATGAGAGATGGTCCAGGCTGTGGGAGAGTCACTGTGGCTATGCAACTGTGGCACTGTTCCCACTTCCTGTAGACATGCACATCCTCTCAGGTGGCCAATATGAGGCTCTAGTGGCAAAACTTGCCCTGAATACCTCAGTTCATTGACTAGATTAGAAATGGTTACTGAGGTAAATCTCTGAACTAGCCCATATGTGCATTTTGCATCATTGTCAATGTGTGTCTTTGACTCATGACAGGTCTGTAACTACCACAGCTCTGTTGTCACTTTCATGGAAGTCATATTTGTCCTGTACAGGCTTATTGTACAAATTTCAGACCCACAGTGCAGACAGTGTGTAGATTTCTCGGAGGCCATGACAAGTGACTCAGTAGCTTTGTTACATAGCTGACATTGTACAATACATAGCTTTGTATGTTGGATGCTGTCTCTGTAGGTTAGAAACATATGCCACAAGGACTGTTTTATATTACAGGTACATCCCACCGAAATCTACTCTGAAGTTCATGAGTCTGCAATTGGTAGGCCACATGTCCACACATGCACAGGGTAGACACTTTCCTTACCCGCCATGCCAGCCTTTTCATTGTCACTCAAGTCTGTACTATGATAGTTGCCTGTAGGGACTGTATGCACTGAGTCAATGTTGCAGAGTGTAAATGTGTTTGTCCAGTCAGGCCTAAGGAGTTTACCCTTCAGAAATCACATTGGTGTGTGGTGTTTCATTGTGGCTCACATCACAGTACAGGTTGCTGGAGCATGGAATACCTGATGTCATTAGGCTTGCTTAGTCATTGTAGCCCTTGAGCAGGGTAGTGGGTTAGTCTGCAGATGAATCCAAAAGTGTGTAGTCATGTCCCTGTACTTATTGACATGTGTGCTTCACACTTGTGATGTGTTGACAAATTGCCCATTTTATGCTTGATGTTTCTGATGTGTGTGATACAACCATGTGAGCAGAAACTTGTGTTTGTAATTGCTTGATTTATCTCTTGCATCTGTATAGGTAAACACCCATCAAAAGAAGAAGATTTGGAGAGCCATCGCCTAGAAGGTGCAGACCCTGGGGGGGGGGCATAGTCGGCAAAGCGCCCACTGTTGCAAGAGGTGGGAGGACCTGAGGAGCTGGGCCAGAAGATCGCAGAGGTTCAGCTGGGGCTGTCCTCCCAACGTGGGCAGGGCACACCACGAAGCATGACCCCCCTAAGGGCCCGCATTCTGACAGTAGCATACCCAAATCTTGATGGGCATTTGCAGGGAGCACAGCAGCCACAAGGGGTTGAGTACAGTACATATTCCTGCCTGTCACATAGCCAAGTTAATGAGTTAGGTTCTGACATCTCCTCCTGATGACTGGGGATGGACCGTGTGTGACACACAAGATGAGTAACTGTTTGTGTAGATATGTAATTTGGTGCATATTGATGTGCCTTGTCTAGTAGCCCGGGGACCTGGGACACAACTAACTACAATCCATAAAACAATTGCTCTCTAGGGACAACACATTGCTTTGTACAGTGATCAATCAAGGAAGGTTTGTTGTTGTAGTGGGTCTACATTCTACACAACAGACCACTACTCCTCAGTGTAACAGTCCAAAAAGAAAGAAGTGATGGATCACTGTCCTCAGCCATGTGTCTGGTCAAGTGAGTAAATTGGCATCTGCTCCCCAGAGGCCACTTGTTTTCCGTGTGTGATGAGTGCTGGAACCTCACTCTTGTCTGACATGTGAAGGTGTCATCAAAACTTTTCCTTGGTAAGTGAGTGGGGAATGTCCATTGACATGATTTATGGCCCATCACTGTTGCCGAAATTCCTTCTGCCAGCATGTGTCCCGTTCTCTTTTGACAAAATGTGTACACTGCTAATTCATGCTTCGTCTACCTGTGTTCATGGGATGATTACTGTATTCCCTCACATATATTTGCATGCCAACCTGTCTTTGGAATTGGACATATTCAATGGGGCTACATTTTATGTGGTGTCACAGACAGGAGTGTGTCACCATTGTTTGTTGGCTCACACATACCCTCACCCGTCATTGCATGTCATTTGGCATGTACAACTACAGTAGCAATGAGGGACACGACAGGTAGGACTAGAGTTTTTATACACAATGTCCATTTCCATGCCATTGATGTGCATCAAGTGGCAAAGTGCACTGCACATGTGAAATGGGAATGATTTGTTACCTGACTGTTGGCACACATTATGGAGTGATTTGCAGTATGTTGGAATCACATGTGGTTGAGTAGAACCATTAATCCACGGACATCTGAGTTTGCATGACCAAAATGGAAACAGTGATGTAGCTTCGCATAGGGCAAAATGTCGAGTGCCTTCTACAAGTGCTTGCAAATCCCTGGGCCTCTCCAACATACAAAGGACTCATGGCTTCTGGTGATGCAATCAGAGAATGTCATTGTAAGGGGTGCCATATAGCAGTGGTGATTTTCCTAGGGCTAGCCGTTTCATTGTCTTATGTATTTTAGCAACACATCTCTCTGCCAATTTGCACATTTTGACAACAGTGTACGTTTCCATGCCAAATATGTAGTGTATCTGAGCAACAGTTGTACTACCTCCATCAGGACAATTTACATATGGTGAAGTATGCATTGTTAACATGTTTCCAGTGTGACATGAGTATTTCCATGTAACCTTCTTCAGGATACCGTACTGCTGTCAGCAACATGGCAGGATTTGGAGCATCATTTCCTATTGTTGTGTTATTGTGAATGTGACAAATAGATGTCTGAATGACCTTGTGTCGCATCTGTTGTAATGGACTTGGCATTGGCCTACTATTGTATGACAGGTAACAGGTATGCTCCATGAGGCAGAAGCAGTGAAGGTGATATGCTCTCCTACTTGTTCAATGGTTATTGTGATTGCACAACTTCACCCATGCAATTGAAGTTGTCTGAGATCCTAATTTTCCTGTGGGTAACTGTTGACAGTTCATGTGACATGCATGCGTGTGGTTCATGTAGGAGCCACCTTGAATAGTTTGTTGCTGGGGCCTACTTGACATCATGGTAATGTTTGTAAATTACAGCTTTTTTTCAAGTGTGATCAGGAACATGTGGAGACCGTTTTCCCCTTTGTATTTGCAGCATCATCCCAGGAGAGCGAAGGAGACAGGGCATAACCAAGTGGAGAAGCAACTGGCCACGGTACATCCAGTCAAGACACCACCAACACGGAGTGACCCAGTGGCCTGGAAGGTGAGGGGAGAGCCACAGAGGACACAGGATCAACCTCATCATCTTCAGAGTCTACCTCCAGTGGCCACTCCCTAGTGGTTGGGGAACCATCAGGACCTGTTCCTGTACCACCCTTGTCCGCCACCCCCAGCACTAGCACCACGCTCTCTGTTGTTCTCCACCCAGTTGGCCGTGCCCACTCACCTAAGAGGGTGGGCATCTCCTTTGCCCCAGGTACCTCAGTGCCAGCCCCTGCTACTCCTGCTGCTCTGAGTGAGAAAGCTATTGCCTTCCTGAGGAGTATCAGGAGGTCAATAGCCTTATGTGGTTCTGTGGGGCAGACTGCCATTGTGAATGCCATCCAGGGGTTGGCAAGCCAAGTTAAGACTAATTCTTTCCTGAAGACATTCATAGTGACAAATCTGGCCTACAGAGATCTTTTCAGGCTCTGTCCTCCTCACCGATGACAGCAATCCATCCCCAATCCTCCCTCCCACCACCTCCCTCTTCCCTATCCAAATTCCATATTCCCATACTTGTCCTAAGCACACAGACACATCCGCATGCACCAACCTCAACACACACAAGCAGCATACAACAACACAAAATCCACCAGACACACCAGCATGCAGGCACTCAACATTCACCCACAGACACCACTTGAGCCACCATTTCAACAGACACCTCTACTGACCCACACACCACATTCACCATGCCCACAGACACCACCACAACACCCAGTGACACATCCATCACACACACACACCATACACCCAGACAACAGCTCACAACCCACAGTCTCACACACCTCAGACACCATACCCCGAGACACCACCTCAACACCCACAGACACATCCACCGCATCCACCATACCCACAGACACCACCCCAACACCTTCACATATCAACCATACCCACAGACACCACTGCAATACACAAAGATACATCCACAACATCCATCATACCCCCAAAAGACACACACACATCCATTACTCCCTCATCACCCAGCGCCTCCACCTCCCAGCCCCCAAAGACACAAATGCCCTCTCTCACACACAAAAAAACACTACCCAATCTCAGGGATTCCTCACACACATGCACACCCAAGGCATCTACAACCACAGACAAGCCCACCATTCCCTCAACCTCCAAACACCCAACCCCTTCTGATGGCCCCATCTGTTTTCCCTAGGAGAGTTTCCTTTTTGACCTGGCCCTTTGCCCTGTTACCTTAAAACCCCCTCCCAAACACAAGAGGCCCCACCTACAGCCCAACCCATCCCTTACACATCCAAGTCTGCCCCTGTCAAACTGTCCCCCTGCAAGCACCCCTACCCTCACAAGAAGAAGCCCACCCTTCTGAAGAAAAAGCTCTCCTCACAAACTCAAACACACCTATCCCAAATCTGACTATGTCACACCTAAGTATGAGCTCTGAGGTGACTGCTTGCCCACTTGATGCCCCTTCCAGTGGAGGTTCCCTGGCAGTGTTTCGAGCCAAGCTTGGGCACAGTAATGTACACGGACTCATATGGGCTGGCAAATGGCCTTTGCTCTTCAACATTTTAACTAAATAAACCAAAACTGTTGTTTTGATGGGTACACATTTGTCCTGCCATTACTTTTCTACCTTTATGTTGTTCCTGAGTAACTTCTGTTTCATGCGTGTGTTTCATCCTGATTGCTGATCCATTTGCTGTTGTTTCAAATATCTGATTTTGTGGGAAGTGTTGGTCACCCAAGACAAGGGTAGATGTGCACTGTATGGATATGTGGGTGTTGATCCAATTGGGGTGTCATTGTATTGTGTTATGCTTGCTAGGGTAAGTATTTCATCTTGTGTTGGCCAATGTCAGCATGTATTGTGTAGATCTGTCCCCTGATATGTATTGTACTTTCGTCTCAGGTGTGGGAGCTAGAGTTTTGTTTGTCCACACATGGAAGGTGATCAATTGCGGTAGCTTCATTGCATTTGACTGACCATGTGTGTGTGTACCTTACAGCTACATCATCTAGATGTCTGGACCATGATGTTGCTGTTGTATGTGCTTTCTTGACTTGCACTTACACATTTGGCAGCTAGGCTCAAATATTGTTTGTCCCTGGGATACATTTCTGTCAGAAACACTAGCTCCGTTGGACTGTTTGGCCTGCCTCGCCACTGTGGTGGTCTGCGCTGCCTGATGGTGCTGGCGGGACTGCAGCAGTCTTTCCTCTATGGGACTGCTAGCATTGTAATACTGTGGTCTGATCATCAAGCAGATGGTGGTTGAACCGCAACATGGTGGTGCACAAACCACCAAACTCATAATGAGGCCTTTTATCTTTGAAAATTCATGTCTTTGCTTGTGTATGTGTTTTTTTTGTTTTGGACTTGTTTTGTTCAGATAAATATTGACTATTTTTCTAAACTGTGTGGAGAACTTTTCTGGTGTTTTCACTGTGTTACTGTGCGTGCATGTACAAATACACATTGTCTCTGAGATAAGCCTGACTGCTCATGCTAAGCTACCAAGGCTGTGAGCAGGGGTTATCTGAGCTGTGTGACTCCCTTTCCCTGACTAGAGTGCGGGCCCATACTTGGACAGGATGCAAAATACTGCCAACTAGAGACCCCATTTCCAACACCACCCTTTACCTGTGCACACACTTACAAAATTATGCTATCTACAAAAGTACTTACCTATGTGTTAAAGTACTATGTGATAAATGTAGAAATACTTACATGTGTTGTAGATGGATGCATGTAATGGATGCGTAGTAAAGGCTGGTTCCTTGTTTTATATTCTGTTATATGTGTGGTATAATAATTTTAGCTAATTAATTTTAGTCCATATGATATCTTTGAGAATATGTAACATTAATTTCAATATGTATTATTAATTTTAAAGCAAATCAACATAAGTTCAGAGCAAGCCAAATTCATTTAATCAGCAGTCATATTCATTTAAACATGGCTTGTGGTCATTTCGACATGTGCATAATTCATTTCAAAGCATGCTACATTTATCTCACAGTTTCATATTCATTTAAAAAAGTGTCATATTCATGTTACAGAATGCCATATTACTTTTGATGTGGGCCATATTAATTTCACCAGGTGTCATATTAATTTCAAAGTGTCTCATATTCATTTTATACAAGTGCCATATTCCTTTCTACGAATGTCATTCATTTAAATGGATGTCATATTCACCTTAACACCTGTCATAATAATTTTAACACAGGTCAAATCCATTTCAACATAGGTCATATTAATTTCAAAATATGCAAAATTTATTTTGCTGTGTATCATATCAATTTCAAAGCATAACATATTAATTTTGACAAGTTTCATTTTAATTTCAGCATTGGTCATATTCAGTTTAAGATATGCTGGATTCATTTTGGCGGACCTCATATTCGTTTTAATGCATGTCATATTCATCTCAGCATGTGTTATATTCCTTTCCATGGATGCTTCATTCATATTAACACATCTTAATTTTAACATGAATCATATCCATTGCAACATATATCATAATCATGTCAATGTATAGCATATCACTTTCAGTGCAAGCCATATTCATTTTGATAAATGTCATGATCATTTTAACGTTACTCGTATTCATTCATTTCATAGTCATATTAATTTTAAGATGCAACTTATCCATTTTAACATATATCATATTAATTTGAATATGTGTCATATTAACTTCAAGGCGTGCCATATTCATTTTAACAAATGTCATGTGAATTGCAGCTTTGGTCATTCTCATTTGAAGGCATGTCAACTTCAGTTCAATGGGATTACATTAATTACAGCACAAGCCATATTCATTTCCAATCATCTATTCATTTCTGTATGTCTCATATTCATTGCCATCTCGGTAATATTCATTTCAACACAATTCAAATTAATTGCAACATGTTTAATGTTCATTTCGGTGTACATTGTATTAGTTTCAATGTGTACTGTTTTCTTTTCAGAATATAATATATTCATTTCAGTACTTTACATTATTTTCAATCTACCATATTAATTTTAATGTATGTCATATTTCTCTTGGCATACATCAATCATTTGAAGAAATGTCCAATTTTTTTATGACTATTGTATTTGTTTCAGTGATTGCTTTATTGATTACTGTGAGGACCATATTAATTTCAATATGATTTATATATATTTCAGTATATTTTTATTCAATTTGGTTTGTTTTATTCATATTAATCACTCAGTAGCATATTCACTCTGTCAGGTTTCATATTTGTTTTGGTTCAATTCAGATTCACTCTGCCAGGTATCACAATTACTTTGACACATAGTACATTCATTCTGGTGTGTGTCATATTCATTTTGCAGCACTCTATGCATTTCAGGAGGTGTCCTAAATGGGGAGCTGTAATTTTGACATGAACGGCTTCCCATAGGTTTCCTCTTCTGTTTTTTTTATTTTCAATCTTCAGACTTGTGGTGAGGGCCAAATAAAAATTACAAAAAGACACTTATCAGATAATATTCTTTTGATGTTTGTGGATAAAAATGTCTGGTTCATTTTCATATAAATTATACATACGTACTGTTCAAAAGTGTTAATAATTTTATTTTGTATTATTCTGTAAATGAATTTGCGTTCTTTTGTTCTATAAACATCTTTATCCATATACGGACGCTCAGATGGGTTCAGTAATTTTCGCCTTCCGCCCACACAATATATAAGGCCTTAAGGTACATGCAATACATTTTTACGTTCAAGTTATCGATCGACACTCTTATCGCATCAGCCTACCTCTTTTGTAAAGTGCATATAATTGAGCGGTCGGAGTCCTCTAGTTGCCCGTGCTCTTCTGTTCAGCAGAGGTTGGATTCACTGTGTGTGATTTGTTTTTGTTGGGTATAAATGCGGAGTGCAAAGTTTGCCTTGGCAAACACAGTCTCTTCCATCCCCAAGGTTACATCAGTAATACTATGTATCCTTTGGCTCTGCTCCTCCCTGCTCTGCTCGACCCCTTTTTCTTTCATCCTGTATTAGCTGTGGCAAACATTTGAGTACAAAACAATTGCAGCTGGGTTTTGAAAACGCTATCCTTTCAGGATCACGCATTACTCTTTAAAAATATTTTACTACAACCGGCACATGTTGCTTTCATTACTTAAGCGACTGAGTACATCTGTGTTTTACAACGTATTTTTAGAAACAACAGTAAAAAGCTAAAACAAGCAGTAGGGAACTATTGATTTTTCATCGCCTCTGTATTTATGTGAGACAGTCTTAGAAAAGCCTAGAGACTACAAGAGACCCCATCGACAGAATGTGAGACTACATATTCAAACAAGTAACAAATAGAGTAGCAAAAAATTCAATGAAATATATCAAAGTGGCGAAAGTACTTACATTGCTAACACGGATCAATTTACTCACTCATAAAACCAATACCTTAACTCCTTGTTCTCTTCCATTTCTCCACCCGTGTAAACTTGCAATCTGGAAACAACCGCGTTTTTGTACTCTGCCGTGCTGCTGTTATGTTTTGGTGTGTTTTTTTTTTCTCTCAGCAAAGTGCTCGGCTAAACAACATATGAATTCCAGATAAAATAAGGTAGTAAAATGCGTACTGGTGATGCTGCGAAATATTAGCAAAAATTAGAATAGTTTCATTTTCCCTCTAGGGCTGCTTGTTCCAAGCAGTATTTGTCAGGATTTTCCGTAAACAATTTAATACATTACATGTGTTGTTGCACTTAGGAGTAGTGTCATGTTTCAAGGAGACAGCAAGCCATGCCTTTATTTATAACAGATGTTCCACGATTTTCCGGTAATGACAAAAATGAGCGCACACTACGAATTTTGCTTGCACAGGCAGTATTTATCCAACATTTCTGTGTTGCAAGATTTATATTTTAAAAAGGGAATTCTGTCAGCATTCACAGTCCACCCCAAATGTCACTCTTTCCAGTGCTTTCTGCCAGATGGAAATTATTCTCTGAGCAATACTGTGTTTCCTTCTCTTTAATAAACATAGATATGTAAAGTAGAACAAAAACAGGAAGATCTCTGGTGGATGCACGGCTTTGTTTCTATGTTGAGTAACAGGTAAACAGAGTGATCTGCCCTTTGTGGTTTTGTGTCTAAAGGGCACTCACTTTCACAAATTATTCCAGGAGGGGAGAGCTTAAATATATGCACACATGACTGCAATGGTCTTAATGTTTTTTGATGCATATAGAGCAGCTGTTCTTAATCTTTGGGGCCATATGTACAACACATTTTCCCATAGACACAGAAGAGGCAAAACTGTTTGGTACATCTGGCCCTTGGTTCGGAGACCCCTATGTGTCCGCGACTCATGGTCAGGTGGTCGGCAACTGCTTAGAAAATTACTTCGAAAATTAAACAATACTAACAGAGTAATAAAGTGTACATACAGATACACATATTTACTGAAAAAAACAAAGGAAACAAAGGTTACAGGGATATTATAGTTAGGTTTGTGTTTTACCCACACAAAACCACAGAAATCCAGCAGTTATAGTTATACTTATGTCAAGAAACTCATAGCCTAAAAGTGCTTCTGGCATGAGTTATAGTTTCTTCAGATAAGTATAACTCTAAATGGTGATTTTTTATGGTTTTGTGTGGGTAAAACATAAATCGAACTATAACGTACCAGTAACCTTTGATTTTTCTGTGAATTTCTATTATTTTTAAATGTAAAATAATATATAAATACCATATATTAATACAACCACCGCCGGGCACAGCCTTTAGCGGTGCTCAGCGGTTGTGCCTGGCCTGCGTGAGACCCTGTGGCCAACTTCCCTCAACATACACCCAACCCCATGCTGCGCACAACCTTCAGCCTTGTGTGGTAGGTGTTTGGTGTGTGAGAGAGAAGGTGAGTTTTTTTTCCTCCATTAAGCTTCTGACTCGTGGTTACCTACGGATCTGCAAAGGAACTGCGTCCTAGATATCTATATTTTTCCTTTAAAAATTCTGAAACTACTGAACAGATTTGCACCAAATAACAAAAATACATTTTCTGGACTAAGATTTATCTTTCTGTCTAATTTGGTGAAATCCCGCAGAGCGGTATGGGCTATAGTTGCGTTCAAATATTGCAAAATCCCCTAAGACATTGTGTAGGGAAAAAGAGTTTTAGGACTACCGCTTGTTCGTGGTCCCCCAAATCCCCCAATACTTTCCAGACAGCACCTGACCTAATTAGCGTAGACATTTTTGAAAATGTCATCACGATTCGCCAAACAGGGCCAAAGTTATTAGGAAAACAATAAAAGCTTTGTCTATGGGAAAAATTGGTCCCCACTATAACTACCTACTGGCTATCACCAGTAAGTATGTATATATCTATATATATAGACATATATGCCTATATATATATTTATATATATATATAAAAAATAATATATATATATATATATACATATATAGATATATGTATCTATATATATTAGGTATATATATATATATAGTTATATGTATATCTATCTTTATATATATATATGTATATATATATATACATATATATATATATATATATATATACCTATATATATAGCCTTTGAGTTTACAAGGTGTATGTGATTATTACACATGATATAAGATAAAGTTTCTCAAGATATGCAGGAAATGTTTATTGCCTTTCTCTGTTAGGTGAACTCCGTCATTTCTGTATATACTCTCTATATCAAATCGTAAGTTGTTGTGGTATATAGAAATCATGTTATGATCCCTGAGGAATGCAGAAACAGTTTTATTGAACTGTTTCCTTGATTTCTGTACTTGTGGGCAGAGCTGAGTTGACCACTTCCACGTCTGCCTTTGGCTAATGTTTGAAATAACCAAGGCGGTGTATGGGAAGAGTGGCATTAATTTTCCAAAGGTTTCTTTCATTAGGATTTCCAAACCAACTTCTGTGACTACACCTTGGTCATTGCCACCACAGTGTACAATCATAAGATCTGGATGTTGGCAATCCTCAATAGTTGCAAACAAAGGAAGCAATTGATGTCACTTTAACCCTCTCTGGTCAATCCAAGTAATATCCACTTCAGACAAACCTACGTCCATGTCAATATTACTTCTTTTTACACTCCCTCTGGCCCAAAACACAAAATTGTGACCACCAATCCACACATTAAGCATCTTGGAGGTAATCTGGAGAAGCACACAGGAGATGATTGCATCTGAATGAGGCTGGTATGAAATGAGAATCAGTTGAAATGGGGTAGGTACAGTCTGGAAGAAGTGATTTCTGGAAAAAGACTAGAATGTGACTTTGTATTACTATATATGTATATAGAGGCAGTAATGATTCATAATGATTATTTAATATTATGATTTGATTTTGCGTTCTGAAAAAAGTGTTCATATGTATGTGTATTTTTTATAAGATCCAAAAATAATATCCAAACTTCCCAGTGGATCCAGGTACCCACCTCTGAATTTACACAGGGAGGTCGTGCTGAGCACTGGGGTGGATCCGTGGATCCAGTGAAACTCACATCTTATTGGCTAACTTTTCAGGAGCAGTGCAAAGGGTTAACTATAAAACCAATGAGAAGTGGTAGAACATTGTATTAAAATGAAGGGGATATTGTGATTGGTTTTCTGACTCAGGCCCTCATTACGAGTGTGGCAGTCTTAAGAGGTGTGGTCCTGGCGTAAAAGACCACCGTATTAAGAGTTCGGCGGTTTGGCCGATGCCAAACTGCCACAACACCACCAGTACTGCTGGGCCGGTGGTGAGTTCCTGCAGCCCAGAAGCAGCCCTAAGACCGCTGGCGGTATTATAAGGTCAGCAAACCGCCAGGCTTTTCGCGGGGGTCACACTGCCACAAAAACCCTGGCAGTAATGCTCCCGGCGACAGGAATCCCCATTCTTGTTACTGGCACATGCACCGCCACATGTCCACACACACACCCACTCACCCAAGCACTTTCAGACACACACACCTACCCGACCTGCACGCATACAGATACTCCCCCACCCCTCAACACTCATACACACACGCACGCATGCACACCCATTCCGACACACACACACACACACACATGGTCACGCACATGTATGCACACACATGCACTTCTCACATACCCCCCCTTTCGGTCTGTCTACCTACCTGCCTGGGCCACACAGCCACCCATGTCAAGGTGGTCGTCCAGGAGGGGATAAATGTCAGCGATTCATCCACCAGCACCACACCGCCATGCAAGGACCACTGTGCCATACTGCTGCTCGTAATATGTCAGGCGGAGTCCTTGGGTGTGGCGGTTGCTGGTGGTGGAACCGCATCTCTGCCACCGTCAGTCAGGCCGATGGTGTCGGAACTCTGCCTTTTTATGGATGGAGTTCAGTCGGTGACTCATAATATGGCGGTCTTCGGACTGCCAAACACTGGCAGTCTTTAGGCACCTGTTGCGACGGTGGTCTTCCAAAAAGACCGCCAAAGTCATAATGGGCACCTGAGTAACCTTTCAAAGGGGAGTTGAAAAGATTGCCATTACTGGTTGCATTGCTATGAGAGTGGACCTCCATTCTTGTAGTTTGTTTAATGAACTTTGTTTAGTGAGAGGAAATTCTAACTGATACTGAAAGAGAAACACAGAGCACAAGAAAAAGAATCTTCAGGTATGTGTATTGAAATGTACTTTATTTTAGAAAATTGTTAGTGTATGAATAATTTAATATTAAGTTGCAGAAAGTGAGCAGTCAGTTAATAAAATGCTATAAAAGGTATAAATACTTGGTTTGTGATGTATGTAAAGGAATTATACAAGTAATTAATTATATAAGAAAGTTATTTAGCTGAACTTGGATAAGGGGTTTCAATGATGTTTCCATTTTCTACAGTATATTAAAGTGATCCCTCACGTATGCTGAAGCTAGTATGGAGAATGCACTAATGAGTAATTTCATGGTTAACAATGTTACATTGAGTTCTATAAATTTGTGTTTGTCTACAGAAATGAGTATGTATAAAAGCAATGTTGAATTCATGCAGAGAGTCGCACACTTACTGAGAGATGATAGAGGTTATTTCACTATGAGTTAGACATTAATATGAGTGAAGCATATTAGTTGAAAAGGTAAGAAAAAGGATTGGGTGACAGCTGGTTGAATTGTTTTTTGCTGTAGAAAGTGAAGGGGTCAGATATACTGTATGCAGGCTGAAGAGGAGTTTGCTGTGTCTCTAGAAGAGAAAACATTTATTTTTATTTTTTATTGTGTTAAAAGTGCACTTGGCATGTTTAGGTATATGCATACTGTCTAATGTATACTGTTAAGGAGATAGAAAATAATTCAAGTATAAAGTGAGCCTTATACTCATTTAGAGACATTAACAACAATCTGTATATTGATGTAGACATGGGGAATTTAAGTACATAGGCTGCAGTAAGAGATGTATTTAGGATGTGATATACTGAATGCTTTATGTTGTTTTGTACATTGACAGTATAGATTCTTATTTATATAAATTGTGGTTTAAATATGGCTTAGGGTACTAACTGTGAGTATTATTACACAGTTTTATTTTTAGGTACACTTGACATTAGAAAATGTGTTTAAGTAGGTTTATACTGTATGTTGTAAGGAAAGTCACCCATTAAGTTAAATGCATGTAGAGTATGCAAATGAGTGATGTTTATTAAAAGATGAAACATGTTGCTCTGAGTCCTAGTGAGTGAGATGAAAGGTTGTAGAGGCCTATGCCCAGGTATATATACATTGTACTAGAACATATGGTACTTATATTGCTAATAAGGAAATGATACAAACAGTCTCATATCTAGCGAATTAGTCATAAAGTTACTTATGTATTCACCAATGCAGATACTAATATACAAAGCCA
This sequence comes from Pleurodeles waltl, assembly GCF_031143425.1. Classification (NCBI taxonomy): domain Eukaryota; kingdom Metazoa; phylum Chordata; class Amphibia; order Caudata; family Salamandridae; genus Pleurodeles; species Pleurodeles waltl. Next base: position 165,369,549 of record NC_090450.1, on the reverse strand, counting down.
TACACCTAGGATCACAATGATAGATTCAATATGACAATCAAGGATGCACTGATGCATACACTGACACACCTAGGCACACACTGATTTGAACACTGATACACCTATGCACACTGTGATGTATAGACTAACATCCCCAGATGCGTACTGAGTAGAGTGACACACCCTGGCATGCATTGTTGCATGCACTGAGACAACCAGGTGGAACAGATGCATTGACTGAGACACCCAGGTGCACTGTGATGCATAGACTATAATACCTAGGTGACAGTGATCCATACACTGACACATCCAGGGAAATACTGACATATATACTGAGACAATTAGATATGCAGTAATGGATGAAGTGGGACACAGATATACTCTCTTATCTATGGACTGAGAGAGCCAGGAATACACTGATGTATACAGTGATTCATCCGGACCCACTCTCCTACATAGACTGATACATTTATGCATCTACTGACTGATCCAGGCACATACTGGTGCAAGCAGTGTTGCATCCAAGTGGACACTGATGTATTCAGAGAATCATTCAGATGTACACTGATGTATACACTGAGACACCCAGGGAGAGAAAGATGGATAGAATGACATTCACACACCTAAGAGAACACTGATGTATAAACTACCACACACACGAACACACTGATGCATACACTGACAAAGGCAAGAAGAAACTCATGCATACACTAACACGTGTACAAACATATGCAATCACTGATACAGCTATACAGCTACTACTGTATACACTGGCACATTCCAGAGGCAAAATGATACATGCACTGACAAACCCAGGCCCACATGATTGCATACACTGACACAATGAGATGCACACTGATGTATAGATTAATATATCTAGAGACACATTAATACACACACTAACACACCGAGATTCACACTGAGGCATATACTGAGAGAGCCAGGCACACACTAATGCAGAAACGAACAAATCCAGGTATATAGTAATACTTCCATTCAAACATACAGGTCGACACTATCATATATATTGACACACCCAGGACCAGATTTATACATACACTAACACACCCAGGGACACAAGTATGGATAGATTGAGACACCAAGACAGAAACTAATAAATAAACTTAAACATGGAAATGAAAAGTTATATATGCGCTCACACAGGTATGGAAATGCTGATGAGTAATAAAGACTCGAGCACAGCTCTTTGCTAACAAGAACCGTTTTTTGTAGTTTAAAAAAAAATCAGAAAATGTATTGGAAACTTGGGAAAAACTTAAATACAATAGTTTTACATTATGAAAGCACAACGGTGTACAATAACAGCCAGTTCGAAGAAAAAAGTCAGAATTCTCTTTTGAGCAACAGTAGTTTTTGACCTGCAAAAAGAAGTTTTGACATTTTTAACCTTTGCAACTACAAGGTTATGGCAGATGCTGCAGGATGTTGCCATTTGACCTAATTTTGTGCATATGGCTGGCATACTCACATTCTGAGCAGTAGATTGGATAGATGATGATGTACCAGGTTCTGCATCGCAATGTGTCAGTTTTTTTTCTATCATCACTCATTAATATGCCCATTCATGGATTGTGAGCGGATGTTTCCACATATTCGACGTTCTGTGGCTCTATTTCTTTGATGTACCACGAGAGAGATTTTTTTCATCAAGTTTGCATTTCACAATTCTTGCGCTAACTTTCTTCCCCCACTAGGTATGGTAAAAAATGTCCATACATCACTCTCTTTTCTAGATGAAGAAGGCACCTGTTGAGAATAACTTTCTTTAGAAATATCTTAAGACTATCCAGGTGGTGGTGGAGCACTCCCTTCAGCCATTCTGGGACTTCTGTAGCAACAGATTCACAGCTGAGATGCTTCTCCCTCAAGAGGTAGCAGAAGAATAACTGTTTTGGGGAGTGGCTCTACCCATAACTAGGTGTGGTTCAGAAGTAAACAATAAAATGTCAGATTGCTCTTCTCACATCGAGTGGCTCAGCGGTTCTGAACTGGAGTTGCGGTTCAACAAAAATTGTAAGGATTGTGTTCTATTGCAAATAAATAAAATATGTTTGTGAGTTGTAAATATGTGGACTCCTCTGTTTATATAGGAAAGTTTGGAGTGCAAAATGTAATTCTTTTGTAAAACAAACTTATTGTGAATCTACAGATTCAAATTGCGGATCCATTCTGGTCACATGATTGGAATGGAAACCATGGAGCTTCACCGCTCTGCTTCTATGGAACTGCCACGGTCTATGGATGGCGCCACAGTTCCAAAATGAATTAAAACAAATAATAATATTACAATACTACTTCAGAACTGTGTAAATACTGAATAAAGTATAAAAGAGTATCAACAGCACTTTTATAAGAAGGTTTGGGCATCTTCAATTCAATTTGCAACACTGTACAGGGTTTGTGTAGTTCATTTTGGCAGAGAGCTTAATGAAAGGATTTATAACATTGTTTTCCCAGACATCTGAGGTTAATATCTAAGTATATATGAGAACAAAAATGTTAATTACCTAAAAAACCCAACCATTATAAACAAGTTATAGTTTTGAAATACACAAACAAACCTTAGAAATTCAATAACAATCCAAGAGGTTAAAGAGACATTAAAGTTTGGAAATAGAGTAGAAAAACCTTAGAAATTCACTGAAAAATTAAAAGGTTGCATGGATACTATAGTTTGGAAATATAAGACAAAACCTTAGAAATTCAGTGAAAAAAACAAAGGTTACAGGGGCACTATAGTTAGTAAATAGAATTTAAAAAACCTTAGAAATTCGTAGTTATACTTACCTGAGCTAAATATAACGTACACTCCCAGAATGCACTGCTTTTGTTAGGACTTGCACTCACACACACACTTTCTTGCTGCTCCCTCACAAAATAAATCAGCATGTATGAAAAAAGATGAAACATGTCATTAATGTGTTTAAAGCACAGCACTTCCCTGTTTCTTGTGAGGAAAATGATCTTCGTCTAAAGACCGAATATTACATTGCATGTTTGTTTATATTGATAAAAGCAAGCGTTGTCCCATTTGTGAACTGTGTGCCAAGCGGTTTATGGAGACATCTAATTCCTTCATATGAATCATCAGAGGTGTTTGATGACTCATCACCAGCATGTGTCTGATGACTCATCATCAGCACAGCATCCACATCCCTCATTATTGATCACTCATCACCAGCATGTTTCTGATGACTCATCACCAGCACACCAATCTATAAATAGATCTGCCAAGGTGTTTCCTGTGCTTGGCTTCGAGTCTTCCTATGCTCGCAGGTGTTCCCAGTTCAGCTGGAGTTCTGTGGTTCTTTCAGGAGTTGTCTTTTCAGTGCGAGGCTTCATCGGAGCTCCCCTCTCTGGAGCGGATTCCTTCCCAGGGGCTAGAGAATTTGCGAGCAGTATTCCATCTTCCTCAAGTAATCAAAACATTCCAGGAGCAGTCGGTTTGTGAGTAATTCACCTCTCATCTCCCTGTTTTCAGCCTTCTTGAGGTTAGTGACCTTTTGGTGCATTATGAAATTGATTCATCGATGCTGAGAAACCCATGATACAAGACTATTTTCCAAAGACAGCTTAAGAAGTATTTTTAAAAGCAGCATTGAAATTAAGTGTAGTGAACTCTATGAAAGCGTCGCTCAATATCTATGCGAACTTAAACGTTTATTCTGACTGTTTTGGAACAAATCTATTGTGTGAAAACAAATAAAAAAAGACAAATTCATAAGTTTGATTTTTTCACGATTTTGTTGTGAGTTACAAAAGCGTGCTCAATAGTTGAGCAATCGAGCACTAATAATTATTGTGACTTTGCTGAAAGACTCAGTAATTGCCCAAATAAATGATAATAATTATTTTTAATTTGATGAAAGACTGTGTGTTATTTGTAATTCTTTTGTTTTTGATTTGGTTTTGGTCTTAGAATTCCTGCACCAAGCCCTGAGGCAACTTTCTTAGAACAACAGTAATGCTCCTTGAACCAGTGTTTTATTTCTCTTCCCTTCCCAAATCCCTGTTCTCTATCCTTTTTCCCCCGGAGGCTATTCGCTTGTTCCCTGTTCATTTCAGATACGAGAGAATAGTGTTTAGGGGTGAGAGTTTTATTCCCTTTGCTCCTGCGGAATCTGGAATTCAGGTGAGTGGACATGGTCTTGTCAGATCTTGTCAGCTTATGACCTCACATATTATATCACTCATGACATGATCTGTGACATCACTGATGGCATCTCATATGATATCACTGATGACATCATCCACACAAACAGTCATACGCCTACACATTTGCAGATACAAACTCTTGTATACCCATACACACACAGCTACTCACGTACTTATTCAAAGATGCATACAAGTAGTGATATACAGACTTTCATTCAGTCAAACAGTGACTGACACAACCACTCACTAACCCATATGCCACTAACTGAGATATTGGCAGACTCATTGTATTGTAATAGTATTTATATAGCGCTTACTACCCCTGACGAGGCGTTGAATCACTTTTCGGCGAGTAGCACGCTACTCCGGAACCCAACAAGAATTAGTGATGGATTAGTATCGGGAAATATGAGTTCAGTTTTAGTATTATTATGAGTTAATTTGAGCTGTGGATATGAGAGTTTGTTAGTTAGATTGACAAGAGTAATGGAGGGGCGGAGGAGGAAAGAAATCCAGAAGTGTTCATTGGGAGTATATCCCTCATTTACTCATCCCAGGGGCTTGGGATGAGTAAAGGGGGAAGGAGGAGGGAAGATTCTGTGGAAGAGTTAGGGAGATCATAGTAGCAGGGTGAGATAAATGAGGGTGAATTTAGTAGGGTTGTAGAGGTCATGGTAGTAGAGTGAGTTTTTGTGAGTTAGATGTGGAAGCGGAGGGAAGAGATTAGGCCGAGTTATTTAGGAGATGAAAGTAGTAGAATGGATTTGGGATGAGTCAGAGTGGGGATGGAGGATAGATTGATAGAGACATTACATATGATGGTGGGTAGATAAGTGTGATAAGATTAGAGTAGGGATTCATAGATATCTAGGATAACCCACCCAGGAGCCATGCAATGACCCATGAACATGCCAAGTACAGAAATAACATGCATGTATACATACATATATCTATATATATATACATATATATATATACACACACACAAACACATACACACATGAATACACACACAAATGCACACATATATGTACATACAATACATAGTTAGAATCATGGGTAAATATACTTAGTCAAACAGGTTTAAAGAGTGTGTATGTATTTTATTGTTATGACATAGTAGCGATACATATTTTCTAAAGAACTATACATAACTAGAAATATACACATAATCGGAAAAAATATTTATCAACATAGGCATATGCAGTCCATAGTTGTATGAATATAGTGGTTATGAAGGAAAGAGACAATTCTTGAGTAGCTTTCTGAAGACAAGAAAGTTATCTGTGGCTCTTATAGTTGGGGGTAATGAATTCCATAGTTTGGCTGCTTGAACTGAGAAGGATGTACCACCTATAGTCTTTATCTTATGTGGTGGTGTTCTAAGGCGGGGTGCCAATCTTGAGCAGAGGTTTCTTTGTTGGATGTATTTGATTATTTTGTTTCTGATAAAAAGCGGTCCTGCTCCATGTATAGCTTTGTGGGTGATACAAACAGCTTGAAAGTGCATTTTCTGGAAACAGGTAACCAGTGCAGTGCTCTCAAGGCAGGGGAGATGTGGGCTTGGGGCTTTACATGTAATAGTAGCCTGGCTGCGGAGTTCTGAATATGTTGTAATTTTTTCATAATAGATCGAGATGATCCATAGTAGTGCGAGATAGTAGCTTGCACCTTGTGTGGAAATCCGAGGTGGGGGAAGATGCGTCATAGAGTCTTCAAGGTGACGAAGCTTGTTCATGCAAATTTGTCCACTTGGGCATTCATAGTTAACTTGGAATCCATGGTGATTCCAAGGTTTTTAACTTCCTTGGATAATTGAGGAGGTGGTCTGAGATCGTCAGGCCAGACGCATAGAGGGTCATAACTTTTCCAGTCACCACATATGAGTATTTCTGTTTTGGAGGTACTTAGTTTGAGATGGCTCCATGTCATCCACTTATCGACGGCTCTGAGGCAACTGAAGATTTCTGAGTTTTCAATGTTTTTGGGGCATTCTAATTTAACTAGCATTTGTGTGTCATCTGCATAGTTGTAGCATATGAAATGAAAATCATTGATCAGTTCTGGTAATGATATCATGTAGATGTTGAAAAACAAAGGTGAGATGATTGATCCTTGGGGGACCCGTGCTTTTGTGAGGTAGGGTTTGGACAAGAAGTGGGTGAGTAGATGATATTAGATCTTTTTTGAAGATAAGAAGTAATCCAGTCGAGAGCAGTCCTTTGTATGCCGGCTTCATGGAGTCTTTGAATTAGGGTGTCATGGTCACCCATATCAAAGGCAGCTGAGAGGTCCAACAGAAGTAGTGCAGCAACTCCATTGTGGTCGACTGTGTTATTAAGATCATCCCAGATTGCTATGAGTGCCGATTCAGTGCCTCTTCCTGTGTGGAATCCAGTTTGGAAATCTGAAAGTATAGAATTATCTTCAATGAATTGTGACATCTGGGCGAATGCTGCTCTTTCTATCAATTTGCCCAGGAAAGGTCCATTTATGAATGGTCTGTAGTTGTTGGGGTCTTGTGGGTCTAGGTTTGTTTTCTTTAATAGTGGTCGTATGTATGTCTTTTTCAGGTCTACAGGTAAAGTTCCTGTAGTTAAAGAGTTGTTGATGATTCTTCTTACAGGTGTGGCAGCAGAAGTAGATAGAAGAATGTTCTTGAAGATTTGTGGTTGACAAGGGTCCGAAGGGCAACCAGAAGGCCTGCTTGCTTTGACCAAATCGATCAATTCACCTTGGGATATTTGTTGGAAGGACTGTAGAGGTTGGGTTGGTTTATTCTTAGAGGATATTTTAGGAAAGGGGTTGGTGCTGATGGTTTTCTTCTATTTGAAATAGGAGTCCAATGGGTCTGCCTTGGTTGTATAGTGAGTTGCCAATTTGTTTGTGAAATCTTGAGTAGTGGGAAGACTTCCTTCCATGCATGTAGGTTTTCGAAATTCATTGAGAATTTTATAAAATTCCTTGGTTGTAGATTTAGCATTTTGAATTCTGTCTGAGTAGTACCTTTTTTTTTAGCTTTTTTGATTGATGATTTGTATATTCTGTTAAGTTTGTGTAGCTGCAGTTTGTCTTGACTGTTGTTTGTTTTGAGCCAGGTCTGCTGCAACTTTCTGATTTGTTGCTTTATCTTTTTAGGTTTTGTGTCTCTCCAAGGTCTTGGTTTTCTTTTGTCATGTTTAGTTTTTCTGAGTGGTATTAGGGTATCAAAAGCTTCCTGTAGCCACTCCTAAAGTTGTGGCACAGAATTAATTGTATCTAGATCTGTGTTAGCTGTTAGTTGTGTTTCTAAGTCATCCAAATTGAGTTTGCTCCTTGGCCGATAGGTGCATGTATGTAAGTAGTTGTGGGAGTGTTGATTTGTGGAGTTTTATGTCGGAAAGTTATCAAATGGTGGTCTGACCAAGTGATTAGCGTGATGCTATGAACGGTAACTAGTTCAGGCTTAGCAAAAATGATATCTAGGATGTGTCTTCCGATGTGTGTGGGATTGTGTACAATCTGATGTAGGTTCAATGCGACTAGGTCAGTGGTGATAGCTTTTGGGTGGGGCATATTGGGTTTGTCAAACCAAATGTTTAGATCCCCAAGAATAAATAGGTTGGAGTATAGTGTAATAAGGTTTGAGCATGTATCTAGAAAGGCATCTGGGAATGTGGAGTTGTTAGGTGGAGGTCTGTAAAGGAGGAGAAAGTTACAGGAGGAAGTTGGAGTAGGGTGGCATCTGGTGAGGAGGGCTTCACAACCTTGTATGGAAATGTTTTCTGTTTTTCGGAGGTTTATTGCCTGTTTGAAAATAATAGCTAGTCCACCTCTTCTCTTGCCTATACGGTTTTGTGGTGATGGTTTGATAGCCCGGAGGAAGGGCTTCATGCAAAATTGGGGCCATGTCATCTCCCAACCAGGATTCCGTTATGAATAGTAAGTCAGGTTGTGTGTCTGTGAGCAGGTCGTAAATGTGGTGCTTGTTTTTTTAGAGTGATCGAGCATTTATGAGCTGGCAGTTTAGAAAAGCTGTGTTAGTCGTAGTGTTGCTTTGTTTAGGAGAAGGGTTACTAGTATGATATGAGCTTGAAGCAGGAGTGTTGTTAGTTGTGATAACTGTGTGAGGCTCACCATAGTCTTACTTTTCAATATAGTGTTCCTCTTCCAGCAGGTTAAGGAGGCATTTTGTTTGGTCTGTGTGTGTGGGTGGTGGGCTAGGTGGCTGAGAGAGACATGAAGAGTGTACTGTTTTTTGTAGGGTAGACTTATTATGCAATAGAGAAGGGGATGCAAGGTTGTTAAGAGTGGTATGTTGTTTATTTTGTTTGCGTCTGTTTAGTGTGGATGGACTATGGGTTAGGGGTGGTGGAGGAGCATGTGGATCATGATTTAAGGCTCTAAATTGTGCAATGGAGGAGAGGCGAGTGAATGAAAGTTGCTGGGTTGGGGTGCTTATGGTAGGTGTTTGTGAAGAGTGAGAAAGTAGGGGTAAAGATAGGACGGGACTTGTATTCTTTGTGTAGTCCTGAGGGTGGGAGTGGGTGTGACGATAAGTATATTGAGAGTTTGTGTTGATTTGATGTGCTGATGTATGTGGTCTGTATTGTTTTTGTGGAATAGTGAGAGGGTATATTGATGTAGTTGTTTTTGGTGAGGGATTTGTATGTGATTTAGTGCTGGTGAGTGGAATTAGAGTGTTAGATGGGGTGTTGATGTGTTTTGGAGATAAATGTATGAGGTGTGTAAGAGGCGATAGATGTGTGTCAGGGGAGTTAGTGTTAGTTGTGATGACTGTAAAAGGTAATATGTGTGATGGAGTGAAATGTGGGGATTGTATGATTGAGTGTACTTGGTGAAGAGAGGGGAAGGGTGTTTGTAGATGGTATGTTGGAAGGCTGGGTTTGGGCATTGTTATGATGAAAGGTAGTCTTTGTAGAGCAAATAGAGGATAGTGTTTTTGGTTAGTATGAATAGGGAGTGTGTATCTGGAAGGCTGAGGGAAATGTATAGTGCAGTTTTGTGTTGTGTGGGTGATGGCAGGTTGTGTTAGTGGGAGTGGACAGAGTAGTGTTTGTTGTGAGAATGAAGGCGTTTGACAGTTGTGGAGGATATGTGTATATGTGTTGTATAAGGGGTATTGTGTTGGATGATGGGACATTGCACTCTGTCTGTCGTCAGTTTTGATGCATGGGTTGGATGTCTTTGCAGATAATGTGTTTGCATGTTGATGGATGTGTAGGGACTGAAATCAATCCTGGTCCATAGTGAATTGGGCAGCATTTGTGGCCCAAGTACCTAGTCCCTACCTGTCTCGAACAGCCCCAAACAGGCAACTGCCGTTGTCCTCTCCGCCCTTTGTCTCGACGCCCGAGCTGAGATGCCGTGAGTCCTAGGCTTAAGTAGCCCTACTGGCCAATAGGAACCTGGTCCTAACCCTAACTAATCCAATTTCTAACCCTGATTCAAACAACTAATGGAAGACCCAGCCCTAATCCCCATTCATACCCCTAATTCTGACCACCAATCACAGCCCCAGTCCTAGAAACCAGCAACCAATCAGATTCTCAGCCCTATCCACCAATCAATCACAGCCCCAGCCCTGGAACCAGCAACCAATGGAAAGATCAGCTCCCAAAAACCTATCACAACAACATATGCAACAACCAATAGGAACTTATATAAGGAGCAAGTTAACTGAAGTCCAGTCCCTGTGGCCAGGGAGGAAGCAGACGCGGCTGCACCCAGAATCCCCTTGGACAGGCCGAATCCACACCTCCAAGCCAGCAGAGTCCACCCTCCAGGCAAGGGAGAGCCTGGTCTAAAAAACAAACACTGGAATACTGCTGGTTGCGCGCCCAGAAAAGCTGCCCTCCTAAAGACAAAAAAACGGGGGGAGCAGACAGCCTCCAAACACAATCCAAACCACAGAAACAGACCCAAACAGTCCTCCAAAAACACACTCTGCAAGACGCATGCAACTCCCCACCTAGAAAAGAAGGGGGGCAGGAAGTCATGTGCCACAAACCAGCAAGGCAATCCACACAGTCATGGCAAAAAACAAAATCCAAAAAAACACCACTTCAAAAAGGCCAAGCCGTCCGAAACACAGAGAGTCCACAGCAAAACAGGCACAGGCAGCAGAAACAAACACCCCTGAGCAAACAACACTACCCACCCAGAAAAATTTTGGGGCTTCCCACACAAGTCTCCCAGCAATCCCTGAACACTGGGCCACACCAGAACACAGGGAAGATGCTGAGGCTCACAAAATGGAGTCGTACAGTTACTTTCACATACACTCATATACCCATACACTCACTGACACCCATTCATACATCCATACAATAGCTCACACAGCCCATTAATAGATCACTCATTTAGTGACACATCAGTCAATCAGCTGTAGGAGCACTGACACACCCACAGACTCACCCATAAAGTTACTGACTCAGTCACTTACACACTCAATCACTCAACTATACAAATATTTACACACACTCACTCACATGAACAGGCACTCTCGTACCCACTCAGTCACCCATGCAGCCACTCACACAGCCACTCACTGACCAACACATATTCTCCCATGTCCACTGTCTATCCTATATAAAAACTGACACACCCACTTAGTTTAGTATACAGGTACTCATACAGCCACTGACTCTCCCATACACTCACTGGCACAGTCACTCAGTCATACTTACATTCATTCAGACACTCACTGACTCACCCATACAGTAACTGACTCACCATGTCACTCACACATACAGCACCCACAGACCCACTAACAAAATGAAATGCAGCTGCTCACAGTCACTTGCTCACCCATACAATAACTTACACATCCAGTGAGTCCCCCATACAGCAAATGATTCAACCACTCATTCATTCATAGACCCACTCACACATCCATTCACACATTGATACAACCACTTACACTCACTGGATGATGTCATCAGTGATGTCATATAAGATGTCATCAGTGATGTCATCAGTTACGTCACTGACCATGACATGAGTGATGTAATATGTGAGGTCATCAGCAGTGCTGACTTTTTTAGGTTTTATACTAGTAAATTCAGAATCTGACTATAACGTCCATGTAACCTTTCTTTATATATATATATTTTTTTTTTTCTTAAAAAAACAAAGGTTACAGGGACGTTATAGTTAGGAACTGAATTTACTAATACAAAACCGTAGAAATTCAGCAGTTATAGTTAGAGTTATTTCAGTAACTGTAACTCGCGCTCTCGCCATGCACATGTTTCTCTTCAGTAATTTGAGTGGTAATATGTCATTTATATTTTTAATTATGTTATGGAAGCTGTCATGAGTGTTCTAATATCTGGGGTAATTAGCAGTGCATGGCAAGCACGCGAGATCGGTCAAATGTTGTCAAAGAAATAGGCAACTCAAAAAACGCTTTTCCTGTGGAAATATGTTCCTAACTACAACTACCTACTGGCAACCACCAGTAGGGTACACATCTATCTATATATATTTATATATATATATACACATACTAGGCAGTTTTAGTTAGGACCATGTTTCCATAGAAAAAGTGTTTTTTGACTTGCCTATGTCTTTGGCACCGTTTGACAAATCTGCATTAAATGTTCACAAAAAAGTGTTGCAGTGTGCAGTGATCCTTACTGGTCACCGAAAGTTTCAGGGTGATCCATCAAGCAGAGGCAGAGAAAAAGGGGTGTGTGTGAAAAAAGTTGCATTTCCCATGTTAATTACCATGGGATCTTTAGACACATCTAGAGCCCAGGCCGCTGGAGAGAATTACACCAAATGTGACAGAAAGCTAGCTTTCTGTACACAGATCATACTTTTGCTTATTTGGTGTAAATATGTTTAGTAGTTTTTGAGACATTAAAAGGAAAATACATTTGTATATCTCTGGCTGTGATCAATTCATAAATTTTTGTGACTACGCGTGCAGAAAGAAGTTTTGCAATTTGCTGACCACAACCTGACTAGGAAGTTGTGGCTGCCATTTTCTTTCATGAAACACGGCCCCTGGGGGTGAAAATCCAATTTGAAAATGACATAAGGGGGTCAGCTTGAAGGTATCCTGACACCAGGGGTGTGATATAGGTGTGTTTTATTGGCAAATTATAGGTTTACAATTATTTTTCATAACCTTGCGCAGTGTTCATGAAAATTTGTGAATTTTCACAAATATTTGCAAATCATTCGCAAAATATTCGCAAATATGAAAAAATTTGAAAGAACACTCATTCAAACACTGATTCATTTACTCATATGTGCACTCACAGACTCAGGTCCCCAACTCACACACCCACTCAGATACTTATGCACCCACTTAGACCCTCACTCAGACACTCATGCACCCACTCACAGATCCACGGACAGAGATAGGCCTTGTGGCCAACCTGTGCTGCACACAGCCAAACTCATGTGTGGCATAGGGTTGGGTTGTTATAAGTGCTTGGCTACAAGACCTGCCTGCAGGGCAGGCCTTGCAACCAACCCACTCTGCGCACGGCCTTCAGTTGTGCACGACGGTGGTTGGAATACTGTATAGTATTATTACTTTACATTAACAAAACAGAGAAATTAACTGTAAAAAATAAATGTTACAAGGACATTAAAGTTAGGTTCTGAATTTACTTGTGCACACCCATAGAAATTCAGCAGTTATAGTTGGAGTTCTTTCAAGTAACTATAACTCACGCCCTAAGAATGGCTACGGGGCCTGGCCTGCGGGCAGGCCATATGGTGAGCCCCTATAACTGCCCAAACTCATGCCAAACATGGCCTTTGGCTGTGCATGGTGGGAGTTGGCAGCAGGGCCAGGCCAGCGGCTACATGCTGTGGCCAACCCCCCTCACCACCCAACCCAACCCCACAACGTGCATGGTTTTTGGCCGTGCTCAGCAGAAGTTGGACGTAGCCTGTCTCTCTGGGTACGAGAATAGGTGTGAGAGGGTGTATCTCGTGTGAGAATGGTTCTGAGAGTGACTGGGTATGAGTGGGTGCATCAGTGTCTTAGTGGGTCTGTGAGTGGGTGCGGTAGTGTCTGTGTGGGTATGTGAGTGGGTGCGGGAGTGTCTGTGTGGGTATGTGAGTGGGTGCATTAGTATCTGAGTGGGTCTGTGATTGGGTGCATGAGGGTCCGAGTGGGGCTTTGAGTGGGTGTACAAGGGTCTGAGAGGGTCTGTAAGTGGGTGCGTGAAGGTGTAAGTGGGGCTTTGAGTGGGTGTGTAATGGCCTGCTGAGTGGGTGTGTGTTAATAGGAGAAAGAGACTGAAAAAGAGAAATTGGGAGAGAGAAATAGAGAAGGAGAGAGAGATAGAGAGTTTTTCAGGCTTTGATGAATGATAGAATTAATCCCTTCCCCGCAATGGACCTACTGGTTATGTAAGGTGGCGCGGCGCTGAGGTGCCACAGACGTTACCATTACTTTCTGGGACCGGCCCTCTGGGTGTTGTGTAGCCATTTTAGTTATAGCTCAATGCATGTTATTTTAGCAAACTAGGCCTGCCGCTGTGCACTTCAACCTAGATATATTTTATTCAGCTTCATTTATTATTTTAGCAATAGCCACATTTGCGGCCTTGTTTTATTTCTGTCTAGCTAGCTGTTCTTTGCCTAGGCCAGCCCAGTATTCTCAAACAAGACATTTCTTTTACTCTGTGTTTTTCTCAAGGCTGCAATAAGATAGGTTGCTGGTAAACCTGGTAACGCCCTGTGTCTGGTATTCATAGAAACATACATATCCTTACGTAGGAACATTTTCTTTGAAAATCAGCTGTTTTATTATAAAAACACTTCCGTGTCCCATACACAAGAGAGGGAGATTCCAGCCAGATGACCATGACTGTATGCGGATTGCTGAATGCTTCGCTACAGCTGCTTATGTAGACTGTAGGCCTCTTGCTCAGGTAAGAGTGATGATATCTTCCCAGGGGAACATGAAGGGCAGAACTAGAGCTTAACATGCTATGCTCTAATATAGCCTAGGTAGGAATTAGTTTAATGATTTTAGTGACAACATGGTAGCGTTACTTTTATGCTTTTTATTCCTCGTCACAGTTTTTATCCTGTCATTCTTTATCGTCCTGGTTATTGCAGTACATGCTTTATTATCTGAGATGCAGTTGCTTCATTAAGACCTTATTGAAACATACACTGCCTCTGCCTATCCTTGTACATGTAAGACCAATGAACGGATGTGATCTGAGTGATCATGATTTCCCTGAGGAGTAAATTGTGTCATGGGCTCGGCTGCCCAATCATCCCTGCTATTGAGTAGAGATGAGGCACTGCTAGTTAGCCAGAGCAAAACCCGGATTACGCTGACAGGTCTCAACTGTAGTGGGTTAGACTCAGTCCCCCACACCGCAGACAATTCTGCCGCTCAAATCCAGTAGTCTCCTTAGAATAATGAAAGCCTATGTGACAGGGGGAAGCACTCGTGCTCCCCCGAGGGCCACCCCCCACCCCACAGGTCAGGGCTGGAAAGGGAATCGCTTCCCCTTCCACCCCGATCCCCCCTAATGACATCAGCGACATCATCAGGGGGTGCCTGACGCGTGGAAGCCATTTGCTTCCAGTGCGTCGTTCAAGGAGGAGGTGAGTTTCTCCTCGGGCAGGGAGGGTTGCTATAAAAGAGGCATTGGGGGAAGGAAAAGGTTTTCCTTTCCCTCGATGTCTCATTCAGCATTCCTGATGCCCGATTGCGATGCCATCGGACAGCAGGAATGCCCACTGGACACCAGGGATTTGTTTATGTGTGTGTGTGTGTATTTATTGTGTCGGGGAGTGACCCCCTGGGCAAGGGTCTCCCCCGTGGAGGGCCAATGTTTTTATCACCGTTTCTGCCCCCCTTTGGGGAAGATCGGCATATGATTTTTAGGCCGTTCGGCCCCGAACGGGGGAAGAGGCCAGGGATTTTTTTTTTGTGTGGTGGGCGGTACCTTGGGCAAGGGTCGCCCCCCACAAGGGACAAAGCACTATTGTGGGGGGCTGGTCAGCCTATTTCTTTTAGGCCCATCTGCCACCATGGGGGAGGCAGAATCCACTTAGCGCCGGGGATATTGTGTGTGTGTGTGCTTTGTGTGGGGGGAGTTGCCCCTTTGGCAAGAGTCCACTCCAAAGGGGGCAATACATTCTAGGCCATTTCTGCCCCCCTATTTGTTTTCGACCCATCTGGCCCGGGGAGGGGGGTGGGCAGAAACCACCAGGACACTGGGAATTTTTTTCTTCTTTTAATTGTTTGTTGTGTTGGGGGGCGCCCCTTTAGGCAAAGGTTGCCCCCCAAAGGGGGCAAAGCACTGTGGGGAAGTTCTGCCCCCCTTGGGAGCAGATCGGCCTATTATTTTAGGCCTATCTGCCTTCAAGGGAGGGGCAGAATCCACTTAGCACCAGGGATCTTGTGTGTGTGTGCTCTGTGTGGGGGGCTGGCCCCTTGGGCAGGAGTCACCCCCCAAAGGAGGGCAATATATTTTATGCCATTTCTGCCCCCCTTGGGGTAGATCTGCTATTATTTTAGGCTCATCTCCCCAGAACCAATTAAGGCACCAGAGGGCTAGTTTTTTTTTTTTTTGTGGGGGCGAGTCATTGGGCAACAGATTCAGCACAGTACTGGTGGCCATTTCACACCCTTTTGGGGCAGGTTGGCCTAATTTCTTTTGGCCCATCTGCCCCCGAGGATGGAGACACCACTAGACAACAAGGACCATTTCTAAATGTTTGTTGGCGGGGTGATAGTCAACTGGAGAAGGATTTGCAATTGTGATTATAACAGTTTATTTCTCCTTTTTGCTTTAGTTCAAAGCTTTTACTTCCTTTGCTGTGGCTCATTGTGGTTTTTGCAGTGGTTGTCCTGTGGTTTGCGCAGTTGCATGTTTTAGGTTAGTAAAAAACAATTTTCTCCTAATGACTATTGTTGCCATGCATGAATGGCGTTTTGTAAGTGGTGTACTAAATGCAGGATTGTGTATGAAACTGTCATTAGATTAGTGCACAATGACATTTGTGGTGTCTTGTATGTAATGTTCTTTTCTTTTTCCTTTTTAGTGGGATATCATTGGTGATTGCTGTGGCTGTGCAGAGTAGTGGCTGGTGAGTCTAGATTTTTCAGGCAAGTGAGTGATATAGTTTTTGAGTTTATAACTCTTAGTGGTAAAGCCACACTTTGTTTATTACTTTTCTTACACAGTGCTGGTTGTTGGTGGGGCATTTGTCCAGTTACTTTTTGTAGATAGGATCATGGCTAGCTGTAGGAAGACCGCTCAGCAGATTGTTGGTGTGCTTTTTAAATCGTCTTCTGACCATGATTATGAGACTGAGTCTGCATATGGGGCAGAAGAGGAAGTGCAAGATTCTGGAAGTGAATTTTTTGTCGGAGAGGAATCGTCTGATGATGAAGCCACTCTCAGTGCTGATGAAGTGCCTGTTTTAGAGGAGGACATTGATGTGCCAATGGTGCAGCAGCCAGCGGCTGAAAGGCTTTCCATTTGGAAGACCTGAACTCTGGGTTGCCCCAAACACGGAGTAGCCACAGTTGCCTGCCTTTACTGGTCTCACAGGGTGTAGAGTGAATATGGAAAACTTTTTCCCAGTCAAATTCTTTCAGTTGTTTATGGACGATGTATTTTTGGAAGAGACTGTTGAGCAAACTAATTTGTAGGCAGAGCAGTATTTGAGGGACAACGCTTCCAGACTTAGGCCACACTCTAGAGTGAGCTGGTGGATTCCCACAAATCTGGAAGAGTTGAAAAGGTTCTTGGGTTTAACTTTTTTGATGGGAATAATTAGGAAGCTTCTTCTTCCGATGTTGCATTTTGTTGATAGTGCTTTAGCCTTTCCACAAGATCACCCTGATTCTGACCCTCTTTTTAAGATTAGACCTGACCTTGATCATTTTGTATATCAGTTTTCAGAGATATATGTTCAAGGCAAAGAAATATCTGTAGATTAGTCTTTTTTCCTGTTCAAGGGTTGTTTGATTTTTAGGCAGTGCATTCCTAGCAAGAGGGCACAATATGGAATTAAATTGTATATGCTATCTGAAAGTAGTACAGGATATGTTTATAATTTCTAGGTCTACACTGTTAGCGATTCAAATATTGACCCCCGCTGGTTGTCCACCCAGTGAGAAAATTCAGTGGGAACTTGGTAGATGACTGTATAACAAAGGTCACCATTTGTATATAGATAACTTCTACACTGGAGTTCAGTTATTCAAGGAATTGTTCAGAGTGGACACTGTTGTTTGTGGCACAATCCGCTCTAACCGGAAAGGCAATCCAAGAGAGCTTGTCTGTAAAAAACTTGAGAAGGGACAGTGCAGTGCCTTGCGGAATGATGAGCTGCTAGCTCTGAAAATTGTAGACAGGAGGGATGTATACATGCTAACTACGATCCATGATGAGAGTACTTCACCTGCGGCTGTTTGGGGTCAAGTTGATGAAGTGCGCAAACCTGTGTGCATTTTAGACTACAATAAGCACATTGGTGGTGTTGATAGAGTAGTTTAGAGGTTGGAACCTTACACTGCTGCTCGGAAGGCTTATGTTTGGTATAAAAAATTAATGGTTCACCTCTTCCACTTGGCAACTTTTAATGCTTTTGTTCTGTTCAAGAATAGTTCTCCAGAGTCAAGGATGACATTTGTGAAATTTCAGGAGTCTGTCATAGCGAGCCTTGTTGTGCTGAAACAGGCAAGAGTTTGTAGAGAAGCAGTGGTGGAGGATGTGGCTAGATTGAAAGATCGTCACTTTGCTGAGCACATTCCTCCCACTGCGTAAAAAGACTTTCCTGCTAAGAGATGTAGAGCCTGTGCTCGAAGAGCTATCCGAAAGGAGACCAGGATGTACTGCCCTGATTGTCCTTCAAAGCCTGAGCTCTGTGTGGGTGGCTGTTTCAGGAGTTACCAAACACAGAAGAATTACTGGGAACTACTGTGTGCGTAAACTGCCATTTTATGTTTTCATATGTTCAGTTTCATGGTTGGTGTTACTGTCATGTATTCAGTAAGAACTGTTGTGTTAGTAGTTTTGTACTTATTTATAATCAGTTAGTGGTTTCTTTGTTCAAAGTGGCACTTGGCTGGCTTTGTGCGTGGGGTGGCCCTTAGCAGGCAGTCTGCATAGAGTGGCACCTGGCTGGCGGTGTGCATGAAGTGGCGCTTGGCTTGCAGTGTGCATGGAGTAGTGCTTGGCTGGCAGTGTGCGTGGGGTGGCGTTTGGCTGGAGGTGTGTGTGGGGTGTCTCTTGGCTGACAGTGTGTGTGGAGTGGTGCTTGGCTGGCAGTGTGCATTAAGTAGTACTTGGCTGGTGATGCCAGCCAAACGCCAGTCCACACACTCCCATCAGCTGGGGTGAATGCTGTATCAGGCATGTGGGTGTATGAAAGTGATGGGCCTTTGAATGGCACTGTCCGTTGATGCA
Source organism: Pleurodeles waltl (assembly GCF_031143425.1). Classification (NCBI taxonomy): domain Eukaryota; kingdom Metazoa; phylum Chordata; class Amphibia; order Caudata; family Salamandridae; genus Pleurodeles; species Pleurodeles waltl. The sequence continues at coordinate 165,350,980 of NC_090450.1, read as the reverse complement.
AGTCTTGTAATGCGCTGGGCCCGCGGGTGGCGGCGTGAATGGTCTTGTGCATGTCATGTATGAAAGGTATGTGAATGGACTGTAAAGCGGTTGGTGCCTTGACAAGGCTTACAGCTCACGTGAGTCATTGGTTCAGTTGCTTGGCCTTTTACTTATTAACAGTGCATTTCATTTTTATGAAATCTCTTGTTAATAAAATTTGATCTACTGAACCATCACTCACCCTTGTACCAAATCCAACAAGTATGTGTGGTAAAAATGACAAAACCTGCTCCGCTGTAATCAGGTGTCGCAGCACACCCGTGACATGCTCTGTGATGATGAAGCATGCCACCAACTTAGTTGGTGGGTGAGGGGTCTTTTTAACATAACCTAAGTGCGTTTCTTTCCACAATTCTAGTGTTTGGAACATCACAGAAGGAGGTGGATACATCAAAATGATCTATTACAAAACAACCTCTTTTTCCCGGGAAGGGGGGCACCTGCATTTATGGTCCCCAGTGCGCCAGTCATCTAGGGAAACCTACCAAACCCAGACATTTTTGAAAACTAGACAGCCGGAGGAGTCCAGGGAGGTGTGGCTTGCGTGGATTCACCAACATTTTCTTACCCAGACCCCTCTGCATGCCTCAAAAGTTGCTTAAAAAGCATATTTTCCTCACTTTTCTTTGTAGGATCACCACACCAGCATGAATTTCCTAACACTCAGTGTTCCCCTCAGTCTCCCAAGTAAGATGATATCTCACTTGAGTGGGTCCCCAACGCAGAGTTAGCCTAAAAATGTATTAAAGAAAAAATTGTGCTTATCAACTCGCTATGCTATCCCCTCAATCTCTACAGGTTTTTGACCTTTTTCTGTTGCCGGCACCTGGGCCATCCATACAAATGATGTATCACTTTTATCGGCAGACTGACGGGAACATTGGGTGGTAGGAAATTTGTGCAGGCATAGTGTTCCTACAAAGAAAAGTGTGGAAAATGTGATTTTTTAAGCTATGTTTGAGGTTTGCAGAGGAGTCTGGGTAAGAAAATGTTTGGGGGTCCATGCAAGCCACACCAACCTGCACTCCTCTAGTGTGAAGTTTTCAAAAATGTCTGGGTTTGGTAGGGTTCCGCACCTGGGACCATAAACGCAGGTCCCCGCCCCCTGCAAAAACAGGAAGTTTTGTAATAGATCATTTTGATGTATCCACATTGTGTTTTGGGGCACTTCCTATCGCAGGTACTAGGCCTACCCACACAAGGGAGACTTGAAGAAATGCTGGGTGGAAGGAAAGTTGTGGCTCCTCTCAGACTCCAGAACTTTCTGTCACCGAAATGTGAGGGAAAAGTGTTTTTTTGCCAAATGTTGAGGTATGCAAAGGATTCTGGGTAACAGAACCTGGTAAGAGCCCCACAAGTCACCCCATCCTTGATCTCTCTTTGTGTCTAGTTTTAAAAAATGCACTGGTTTGGTAGGTTGCCTTAGGTGCCGGCTGAGCTAGAGGCCAAATCCACAGCTAGGCACTTTGCAGAAAACAGCTCTGTTTTCTTTGGGAAAATGTGATGTGTTCATGTTGTGTTTTGGGGCATTTACTGTCGTGGGCACTAGGCCTGCCACACAAGTGAAGTGCCATTTTCATTGGGAAATTGGGGGAACGCTGGGTGGAAGGAAAGTTGTGGCTCCTCTCAGTTTCCAGAACTTTCTGTCACCAAACTGTGAGGAAAAAGTGTTTTTTTGCCAAATGTTGAGGTTTGCAAAGGATTCTGGATAACATAACGTGCTGAGGGTCCCACAAGTCACCCCATCCTGAATTCCCCTAGGTGTCTAGTTTACAAAAATGCACAGGTTTAGTAGGTTTCCCTAGGTGCTGGCTGAGCTAGAGGCCAAAATCCACAGCTAGGCACTTTGCAAAAAACAGCTCTGTTTTCTTTGGGAAAATGTGATGTGTCCATGTTGTGTTTTGGGGCATTTTCTGTCGTGGGCACTAGGCGTACCCACACAAGTGAGGTACCAATGTTATTGGGAGACTTGGGGGAATGCTGGTTGGAGGAATGTTGTGGCTCCTCTCAGATTCCAGATATTTCTGTCACCGGAATGTGAGAAAAAAATATTTTTTGGCCACATTTTGAGGTATGCAAAGGATTCAGGGTAACAGAACCTGGTGAGAGCCCCACAAGTCACTCCATCCTTGATCTCCTTTAGTGTCTAGTTTTCAAAAATGCACAGGTTTGGTAGGTTTCCTTAGGTGCCGGCTGAGCTGGAGGCCAAAATCCACAGCTAGGCACTTTGCAAAAAACTGCTCTGTTTTCTTTGGGAAAATGTGATGTGTCCATGTTGTGTTTTGGGGCATTTCCTGTCGTGGACACTAGGCCTACCCACACAAGTGAGGGACCATTTTTATAGGGAGACTTGGAGGAACGCTGTGTGGACGGAAAGTTGTGGCTCCTCTCAGATTCCAGAACTTTCTGTCACCAAAATATGATGAAAATATGTTTTTGGCCACATTTTGAGGTTTGCAAAGGATCTTGGATTCCCCTTGGTGTCTAGTTTAAAAAAATGCACAGGCCCACCCAAGGACTTTAATTAAACAAGAGCAAATTCATGACAATGTCGCAAATTTGTGGTAAACTTTTTTTTAAAGAGTGCTTTTTTGCCAGTGTTGGTTCCTCTGGTGAGGCCAACCCCTGTAAGCACCCAACCTTGCTCTATGCACAGCCTTCACCCGCGTGTGGTGCCTGCAGCCAGACCCTGTGGCCAACCCTTCTAACTACCCACCCCCAAGCTGCACAAGGACATTTGGCCATGCACGGCAGGAGTTGGCCACAGCCTGTCTCTCTGGGTATGAGAATAGGTGTGAGAGGGTGTATCTATGGGTGAGAGTGGCTGTGAAAGTCTCTGTCTGGGTGTGAGAGTGCGTGCATCAGTGTCTTAGTGGGTGTATCAGTGTCTTTGCAGATCTGAGTGGGTTTATGAGGTTTTCAGGGAGTCCACAAGAGTGTGTGTGTGAGTGTCTGAGTGGGTTTGTGAGTGTGTGTGAGTATCTCAGTAGGTCGGGGGCTGTGAGTGGGTGCACAAGGGTCTGAGTGCGTCTATGAGTGGGTATGTAAGGGTCTGAGTGGGTGTGTGAGTGGGAGAAAGAGATTGAAAGAGAGAGTAGGAGAAAGAGAGTGAGAGAGAGAGTTTTTAGGCTTTAATTGATGATATACTTAGAATGTGATACTTCTCAACAAATTAAAAAGAAAAATGTATTTGTCAATTATAAAGAGTGAGATTACCTTTCAATATGAACCTTGAACTTCGAAAGAAATTAAAGGAAGAAAATGACCATGAGCATACCTGGAGTAGAACCCTCAACTTTCAGTGTGAGGGTCTGTGACTGTGACCTTTAGGCTATAGGTGACTCCTTACTGTGATGCTTCCAGACATACCTTTGACAGTCAAACCCGCACATGTGATTGGAAAGAAATGTGAATGTTCCATCACTACGAAGATGTAACAGTCAAAACACTAGTAAATAAACAAAACACACTGCCAAGCAATACTGGGACTGGAACCTTCGCCTCCTGAGTGACAGCACTAGACCGTGACCATTAGACCAGAAGTGACTCTGTTCCACTCTGCATCTAAACGTAACTATAATATTTGTAGCAAACATCTTGCTAGTCTTACTCTTTGAAGTCATGGTGTGGAGAGATCGTTACAATGACAATCTGTCAGAGAGAAAGAGAGTGAAAGGACTGCAGGGGTATCCTTAAGGCCCCTATGGTCCTAAAAGACTTCCCACTTCCTGCAGGAGCTGGAATTGCTCCTACAAGCACGGCGATGCTTTAAATAGCAGCTCCCTGTTTGTGAGAGCAATGTTTTCATCTGTTTAGCTGCACGCATATTTGCATGCAGAAAAACAGATGAAAACTCCTCTTTCTAACAGTGGGAGCTGTTTGATGGTTCCCGCTGTTAGAAAGAGGACTTTGTTTGCTTTAGCTTGGTGGGAGCTGACAAAAGCAAACAGCTATGCCCCGGGTGTGGGCACCCCTGGATGTAGCAGGAGCCTGCCCTGACAGGGATGGTCCCCAGGGCCATCAATGGTTCCATGAGGGGGGGACATGCAGCCCCCCTCCAACAAGTATTGCCCCAGGGAGGTAGTGATCCGCGGGGCTCAGTGTCTGCAATGGACCTCCTTCACTTTTGTTATTGTAGCCCCGGGGAGGTGGTGCTCCTTGGGCTACAGACAGGCCTTGCAACACCCCACATTCAATTTTCAAAAGTGCCCCAGGGAGCTGGCAGTGGGGGGACACCCAGCCACCCCTGCATTCTGTTTGAAAAAGTGCCCCAAGAAGCTGGAAGTCCCCTGGGATGCGAGGGCCACACAGCCCCTGCACATGATTTTACTGTTTAACCCTGAGGAGGTGGTGGTTCCCAGGGTGAATGGGGCTGTGTGGCCTCCTGCATGCAACATGAACAAAGCCCTGTGAAAGTGGTGGTCTCTGGGGCAAATATAAGCCATGGAGGGGCGTCTTGTGTGCACCCTTCCTTATATTTTCAATGCATTCAGGACATGGCCAACTCAGGGGCTTATTAAAAAACAAGCTTGGGAGACTGCGCTTGTTTTTTTTAAAAATTATGAAAGGGAATTTGCATCAACGTAACAAATTTGCGGTAAACATTTTTCAAAAAGTGTTTTTTTGCTCTGGTCGGTCTCTACCCTGCCCCTTTACCTTTTTTTGGGCACTTTTTGTTGGGACTCAGATGAAGCTGAGTCCCAAGATGGCTGCCAACACTTCCTAGTTGAAGTGTTGGCAGCGTATAAGAGCTCTGCAATTCCTTGCAGGATCTCGTCATTATTTGCAAAGAAGTCTCAATGGATCTGTGGCCCGAGATATACAAATTTATTTTCCCTTTAATATCTCCAAAACTACTAAATGGATTTATTCAAATAAGTGAAAGCGTAATCTGCATCACGAAAGCTAGCTTTCTGCCTGTCACATTTGGTGTAATTCATTCCAGCAGTTCGGGCTGTAGTCGTATCTAAAGGTCCTATGGGAATTAACATGGGAAACACAACGTTTTTGTTGACCCCCCCTATTTCTCACCCCGCTTGACAGATAGCCCCAAAACTTTCCATGTGCAAGAAGAATCACCAGGGCACTTTTTTGGGGAACATTTTGTGAAGATTCATCAAACAGTACCAAAGATATAGGCAAAAAATGTCTTTTCCTATGGAAAGTTGGCCCTAACTGTAACTGTCATTAAGTAATGTTTATATATATATATATATATATATATATATATATATATATATGTTTTTTTTTCGTTTTTTTAAAAGTGTTTGCATGTGGTCGGCGGGCTCCCTGAATGCTGAGGGTGCCCATTTTCCCGCCTGCCCAAGTGTATTCAAATGCACAGTTCTCCGCTGTCACTCAAAGAAGATACACAGCTTTGAAAGCCCGTTTATTAAGATGTTACAGCACTATGGGTAGTAAAGACATCAGACGTGTTTTGGCTTTCTTCAGCCTCTGTCACGAGACAAAAGCGGAGGAAAGCCGAAACGCGTCTGACATCTTTATAGCCATTATACAGTAATTTCTTAATAAACAAACTTTTTAAGCTTCCCGGAGTGCTGTCTCTTGTGTGACTGACAGTGGAGGACCATGCACATATATATATATATATATATATATATATATATATATATATATATATATATATATATATATATATATACATATATACACATACATTTATTTATGTGTGTGTATGTGTATATATTGCCATATATATATAAATACACACACGCGCACACACACACACACACACACACACATATATAAGCAAAGTGTAAAAGTTAACAATGTAAAGTATTCTGTAAATGTGAAGGATTTTACATTTGGAGGCTTAAAAATGAAATTGGTATATTAGGTACCTTAGATTGACACATAGGTGCGCCAAACTGAATTTAGTATGGGCAATGGGTGGCCTCAACTGAACTGAGAAAAGATCCACCGTTCCCATTTATATTTAGATTTTTTTATATTTGTTTGTGAATTAAAAAAAATATTTTGCCATATGTGTATTTGTTTTATGAATAATTGTTTCTTCATGTTTGTGTATTGTTTTGCAATTCAAATTATCAAAATTGCTTAGGCTGGGGGTTCCGATTTCCACTAATGATATATTTGGTGCCTGCGGCTTCAGATAATGCTTAAGTTGGCATCCACCAAAGTCAAAAGGTTAAAAGCCACTGATATAGGTGACTGAAAGTTGCGGAGACAATATTCACCAGCATATACTCACCACCTGTTCACCCAGCATATACTCCTCAAAATAGTCCTTAAAACTATTTATGGCATATAAATAAGTGTTTGACAGTGGTTTGTTTGTTTGGCAGAGGGTTTTAGATGGGGGAAGGCCCTTGCAGAAGGGTCTGGCGAACATTCCACCACAATAGACATTGTCAAAAGGGTCAATTTTTTTGCACCACTGGATCATCTTCCACAGTTGACTGGAGCCATCTATTTTGAGAAAAGTCACATGGATATCACTCAGCGCGGACATATTGGTGAAGGTGAGCTCCCACTTTACCACACTGGGTCCGTTACATCTCAGAAGGGACACAATCCCATGGGAAAAGAAAAACAAACACAGCCATCTATGTTGATAATGGCAAGTAAACCCATAGAAATCAAAAGACCCTTCAAAACAAGCAAAACTTCTGCACAGCATTCAAGGCACCGAAGAGACAGAATATAAGCACAAAACAGAACATGGAAAACAAATTCAGAAAATAAATCTGGATAATAATTCCAATTTTAAAATCAGGAAATGATTCTTAACTCGGTCATATTTTATCAGAGTTGCTCGTCACTATTGGAAAAATGCTAAAAAGGAACAAAAAACTGACTACAAATATCAAAGAGTCACAGGAGTTCTCAAAGAAAGCAGACAAGACAACACCAGAATTCAACTCCAAGCTATATGATGTCGAAAGAAAGGATATCACATTATGATGCATCTGCATTTCTCTAACCGCCCTGACCTTTTAAGACAAACACAAGCCAAAACCTAGACCCTTGACAAGCCGAGTGGATCGAAAAACGTCTGTAGATGAAACGGAGGATACCAAAAAAATACAATGCAAAAAAACACTTTCTTGGGAGGCTGTAACAGAAGTCATTAACATGTTTCCCAGGACTAAGAGAGACATGCATTCAGCAAAGCTGGTGACTTGGAAGCCAAACCATTGAACAAATTTGCATCTCACATAGTAAAACGACTCAAATACTGTGAATTCTGTGAATTTAGAAAACAGAGCCTGTGAGCGTAGAGATTTTGCTGTGAATAATTTGTCGGCACATAATCATACTTATATACTAATGTGTGAAATAATTTAAATATAAACTCATGTTAACACAAAATTGTACACTACTCAGTGGCTGCCATCGAGCGCCAGGCCTGCATATGTTTTCCAATACATTAATATAGCAATGAGAAAATATTCTGTCTTTAAGAGCATGTTCTCTGCTAAATGCTGAAATAATATCAGTATTTCTTGGTCTCTGCTGAGTCTGAAGCGGAGCAAGGCCACTATGCAATGTTATCTGGATTAAAAGTTTCTAGTGTACTCTGTTCTTATGACTTCATGTCCGTTGCCGAACAAACTTCATTCACTGAACTTGATTGTTTGCCTGTAGTTGTGTTTCTAACTTATGTATTTCTCTCGAGGGAACGGTGCGGAAGAAATGTTTCCATGTTTTGGTAATCACTGTCTAGTAACAGCGTATTCGGAAGGTGCCAAACAATGGATCTACAGATGCAACCGGTGAAGGAAGTGTGCAAGATAGATTTTGTATCAGTTTGAGTTTTGTCAATAGAGTAATAGCCAATGAAACTTTTCAGAGCTAACATTTTATATAACTGTGATATCTAATAACGGTTTCATTGGATAAATTCTTCTCACCTTATGTTTTAACCAATCACAGGAGTTTAGCAAGTTTAATTTAATGTTCAGTCACCATTGTTCCGGTGCCTTCTTTTCCTGGGTTCCAGAGACTTTACTTTATGCATTTGGGGTGATCTGTCACTTCGGCACTTCATGCTTTGCCAGTTAGTCTATCGACATTCTGGTGTTTTATTGTTTTCTGAGTTTACTATGTCTGTTCAATACTGAACTAATGCTTTATTGGTTTAGTACATAGTCCAGTCCAAATTCCCTACCTTGTTCCTGTTCAATGCTGATACTGCTGTCCCCTTGATGAAGTTATAATCTGATACTGACTACCTTAAGGATAGGTAAATGTATAAATCTGTATATTGTGTTTGTATTTTGTCTTTCGTTTTCCAGGTACCAACTGCTATTGTTTTATTGTGCTTAAAAGATTAAGGCCCTCATTACAACCCTGGTGGTTGGTGGAATAGTGGAGGTATTACCGCCAACAGGCTGGCGGTACCTACCTCCACTATTATGACATTGGAGGTTTGGCCAAAGCCAAACCAACAATGTATCACACCGACCACCACAGCGTCACTAGGCTGCCCATGGCATTATGACCCCGTCCACTGCCGTGGTTTCAGTGGTTTCTGTACCGCCACTGAAGCCATGGCGGTAGGCACTATCACTGCCAGGGAATTCCTTCCCTGGCACTGGTAGGGGTTTCCCCCATCTATCTCCTCCTCCCCAGAGTCCTCCCCCACCTCTCCAGAGTCCTCCCCCACCCTTCCCCTCCCTCTCCCGACCCCCACACATTTACACACATACACGCACATACATACACATCCATACACACACACACATACACACATTCACCCACACATTCATACATCCATACACACTTACAACACTCACTAACATACATCCAGGCACCCACGCAATCACGACACAACATGCATGTACACTCACACCCAAACATGCACATACACATTATACACGCATGCATGCATGCATTCACACCCCCACCCACACACATGCACACAACACCCCCACCCCCTCTCCTTTTGGAGAACAAGACTTACCTGCTTGCAGGGGGTCCTTGACAGGAGACGGGATGTGGCACTGCTGCCAGTAGCAGCATCTGCCAACAAAACACTGTTAGGCCGTATCATGAAACATGATACAGTAGGTGGTGTTTTGCTGGTGTGGAGCTGCTGCTGGCAGCAGCGCCACCTTGCCGCCGTCTGCCGCCATGACTGTTGACGGAATTCTGGCAGCCTTCTGGCGGTATTCCGTCTATGGTTATAAAGGCATGGACGGTTGGTAGCCACGGCGACGTGATGTTGGCAGCCGTCGCCGTAGCGGTAGGCAGCATTTGCCGCCAAGTCGTAATGAGGGCCATAGTAATGACTGCTGAATATTTTTCTACAAATTTACAAACGTTGACATTGCCTTGCAATAATGCACTACGATAACCAGCATGTCAAGTGGTAATGGCGCATGAATATGAGGTAGTGTGCTACTACCCCCTCCTTTCACTGTTACGATAAGCTGACAAGCTTGGGAGCATCTGTATGCCGGTAGCGATATTGAAACCTGAGAAATTATTAGCAGCATGTCCAAGGAACCCCAGTATGTTTTCTACTGATGATGTAATAATATAGAAGCACATGTGTCTAGAGATACAGCAATGATACAGCACAAAATGAGGTGAATATGTTGATGAACTTTAACAGGTGAGCTTAAAAGATATACTAATGACTGCTGAATATGTTTCTACAAATTTGAAAACTTTGAAATTTGCCTTGCAATAATGCACTACGATAACCAGCATGCCAAGGGGTAATGGTGCATGGATATGAGGCAGTGTGCTCCGACTCCCTCCTTTCGCTGCTATTGTTTTAATACTGCTGCTCATTTTGATAGCGCCATCGCTAGATGTTTTCTAAATTTGTGTAACTAAATCTTTTACATGAAGCCCAACATGTTAATGCTAATTAGTGGTTAATGAGGTGTCACTCTCATACTCCTGAATGGTCATTGATTTTTTTTGTTTGTTTATTCAGTGTATTAAATTTATCTTGCTCAAATTATATTGCTATGGTTTTGTGTATTCTCTATTGAATAAATAATCCTTACTGCTTTTATTAAACTTACGCTCATTCATCAATTCAATCAGAATTAATTGTTTCTTTACATGTATCAATTGAACTTGAGAATAATATTTGTATGTTTAGCATTGTTAATATAGGGAAATAAATATTTAAGTTCTTAATAAACTGGTGTGGTTATTAATGGTTGAATTGTTCATGGTGTGTCTACATTAGTTTTATATTGATATAGTGTATCATTTGATATTTAACTTGATGCTTTCGACGTTTTCTTTACAGCAGATTTGGTTCGGTTCATCGACCCTGCTAGTGCGCCTGGTCCTTAGTAAGTAAACTTACAAGGGGACGCGTATAGGTTGATGAACCTTTTGCATCGCATGGAGTATCCTAGTCATGCAGTGCCCACTGAACCAATAATCAACATTAATAATCAAGAAACATTTATAAGAAAAACAGCTTAAAACCATGTACTCATAAATAACCAGACCTCGGGAAGGAGTTAAAAAATTTTGTTTCCCTATTGATTACAGCTCTAAAGCATCTGTTAGTTAAATATTTATTCAAACCACTTCTTTATTAATACATTAATAGAAAACTTCATCACTTGAAGGAAACAAATGCAAAAATGCAATTCCATAAGCTAAGGAATACCAGCATTATTAGTGAAGTTCATCAATTAAGTTTGTCAGTCAATTGTCACTGTCAACGTCACCCTTAACAGCCTACCTAACAAAGATTAACATCAGCATGTGGGACTTCATGCGAAAACCTTTTAGAGAAAACATGAATTTGGAAAAAAATCTATCTAAAAGAGAATTTCTATAATCGGCGCAGTTAGTACCTAGAAGGAAAGGCATAAAAATCGTCAGTCACATTTTCATAGCTACCTATCCAGGATGGATCAGCAACAAGTCAGTCTTCGTCTTCAGATCATCAATTAGTCAGCTACGGATCATGCTCACAGATTATGAGCCCAACGACAGCACCTCGGACAACGTTTCTGACGTCATCAAAATCTTTCCTCGCATCTCTGAATTTAGCCCCTTGCCGTGACATTTTTTTAGGGTCTCCCAGTCCATCCCCCTAATTTTTAATTGGTCAGTCAGTCAGCAGATATGACTTTAACCTATAGTTTTTGTTTACCGAATCTACTAATTTTCATATGAGTCAGTTCACAAGATGTGGATCGGTTCACTTTACGATGTTCTCTTCATGTATCGAAATAGTTGCATGTTCCTCTTCAGTCAATGCGTCTATTGTTCAAGTCCTGTGAAAGTACATTTAGCCTGCTCTACACATAATTGTATCAAATTGTCTTAATCATCTCCTTTCTGCCAGTACATTGTAGAAAATTCTAGCTAAGCAACTTTAACATCGAGTGGGTCAGGGTCATTGCATGCCTCCAGTCCTTTGCAAAGCATTCGGTAAATTCAGCTCTCGGTGTGTGTGAGGCCCAGGGAAACAAGGCCTTTAGTCCAGCTAACTTAGCACTACAAATTAATGCAGAACATAGGTTATACATCTCATTATGACATATTATTACATTTGTCTTATATTTTTTCATTATTTCATACAGTTTCAGTTCTTATTAGTACACATGGTGATCACACCCATAGGGCACATTTTCAAACGTGCACGTTATTTTCTCTATGATTAATTTCTCCACGCATTTCTCATTAGTAAACACATATATATCATTAATAATTTTCTTAATTGGCATATCTGCTTCAACAACCTATAGTATGAAATCTGCTATCTAGTCTGTGTGACTAAAATATAGATGAGATTTCTGCTTTTTATTTTTTTTAATCTGTTTATTGCATTTATGACATTAACAAAAACGCATACAACTGAGATACTTATAAGAGATAGGAGCAGAGTGGGAAAAGAGAATAGATAGTAGAGGGGTATGAAGATTATAGTTTGCTTGATAAATGGCCGCAGGTCTGATGTTTGGTGATCCGATGTAGGGGGTAAGGCTACCGTGGGGGGGGGGTACGCATAAGAGACGAACAGGGTGTAAGGTATTAATTCCGAGCAGGGTATGTTTGTCATAGGAGGAGTGTACCTCTGTGGATATAGCTTTGCAGCGGTATATCTAGGGTATGTGTTTATATACTGATCAACTGTGTTCAAATTAAGGTTTAGATCGGAGTAGTTGCACGTGAAAAATATGTCGGTTGTGATGTCTAGGGTAATTATTATTCCAGTGGGCCTGGGAGGTCGTGTATCATCTTTTTCCTGTAGTTGATCGGCGAAGGAGTCCCATATGTCGGCACCCTTGATTACCACTCCTATGTCGGGTAATGTATGCAATATCTGTATTTCTGCATTGACCCAACGCTGTACGTCAGTTATCCAGTGGCGGGAGTCTGGGGCGCTAGGTGACTTCCTCTGCATGGCGATGAGTCGTTTGAGGATAACAAATGCTAGATCTGCGCATCTGTGTTTTTGCTTATCTTTGCTACGTCTGTATCGGATGCCCAAGAGGCAGGACTCAGGGGTAGGTGCTAGGGGTACTCCCAGCCATGTCGCGGTTTGTTGTGTGATGTCTTGCCATACGCGGAGTAGTGGTGGGCAGTTCCATGTCATGTGTAAGAAATCAGCTTCTGTATTACCACATCTTGGACAATCAGGACTAGCTTGGGGGTACATACGGTGGATTCGGTGTGGAGTCAGGTATGTCTGGTGTAGGTAGTTGAGCTGGGTATATCTGAAACGTGCGCTGCGCGATAACTCACGCGTGGATGTGAGGGCCATGGACCATGTTGGTGCTGTGAATTGTGTGTGTAGTGCTTTTTCCCATTTGTTCTTGACTTGTGATTGTACTTCTTCTTGGTTGGCTCGCAGCACGTTGTGGATCCATGAGATTCGGGTTGGTGTGCTGGTGTCTTAGAGCAATTCGTGCAGAATAGGTGATGATTGTGGTTCCCTACTACCGTGTCCCCATACGTTACGTACTAAAGATTGTAGTGCGCCGTACATAATAAAACCGCCTTGTCCCAGAGTATACGTCATTGCGAGTACCTCATAGGGGATAAATTGTCCCTCTGCGAATATATTCTCCCACTAACCGGAGGCCTTTGGTGGCCCAGTCGGTGAGACACACACAGCCATGTAGTTTATGCATACCTGGGATGGCGAGTAATGGGGTCTTGGGCGAGTATGGTGGTTTTCCAGGTCCCCTATTCACGTAGCGCTGCCACACCCTTTCAGCCACTTTTAACAGGATATTACTGTGCCACGGGAGGGCCACACGCCCTATGAGCCATTCCAGTGTGTTTAAGCCACCCAGTTGTGTGCTCACAGTGTGGCTTTCAGAATGAGTAGGGTCTTGTAGCCAAATTAGGATCCAGTGCAGCTGAGCAGCTGCGTAGTAAAGTTCAAATTGTGGTTCTCCCATCCCGCCTCTGTCCAGTGGTAGACAGATCTTAGCCAAGGCCACACGTCTACGTCCGGTGCTCCATATCAAATCTATCAACAGCTTGTTCAGCTGTGCGAAAAAAAGTGCTATAGAGCCATAATGGTAGAGCAGCGAAAAAATATAGTAGTCGAGGGAGTATAATCATTTTGATTAATGCCACTCTACCTATAGGTGATAGTGGTAGTGCACACCAGAAGGGCAACAGTCCTTTTATTGATCTAATCGTCCGGTCTAAGTTGCCCTCCTTAAGGTCAGATTCGTCATGATATAAGTGCACCCCTAGATATTTAAAAGTGCTATAAGTCCACTGCAAGTTATGCTCGGTGAGTATGTGGGTCTGCGTGTCGTGTAGTCGGCGCATGGGGAATAGACATGAATTAGCCAAATTAACGGGTAGACCGGATATGTCTCCAAAAGAATTCAATAATTGTAGCAGGTTTGGTAGGGATTCGGAGTGGTTACGTAAGTATATTAATGCATCGTCTGCGTATAAGGAGACTATGCGGTGTTCTATGCCATCCGGTATGCCCCATCTTGTGGCTTCATTACGCAATTTAGCCGCAAGGGGTTCTATGGCTAGTGCGAACAAAAGTGGTGATAGGGGGCATCCCTGGCGTGGGCCTCTACCGATCTTGAATTTTGCCTGAATATAGGATAGATATCCAGCGTGTGAACTCTTTACCAAATCCCATTAACTGCAGAGTTGCCATCAAAAATGGCCAACCCAGTGTGTTGAAAGCTTTTTCGACATCTAGTGAGACCGCCACTCTGGAGTAGTCTGTATCAGGAGTTTCAGCTATCAAGCGCAATAGGTTCCTGATGTTGATAGAGGTGCTGCGTCCCAGTATGAATCCGGATTGATCTGGGTGTACCAGGGAGGAGATTATTGGGAGAAGTCGGTTTGACAGTACCTTACCTAATATTTTACAGTCCGTGTTTAAAAGTGATAGGGGTCGATAAGAGCGTACGTCTAGTGGGTTGCGACCCTTTTTATGGAGGACTACAATCGTTGCTTCACGTTGTGAATCTGAGAGACGACCTGTTTCATATGCCTCCTGTAACATAGTCAGATATGGAGTGAGCGTTTGTGATGGGAAAGTCTGGTAGTACTCAATCGGTAGTCCGTCTACCCCTGGGGCTTTATTGTGGGTTAGCTGTTGTAATGCTTGCTTTATTTTGTCACTTTCAATGGGTTTTTCTAGCTCTAGTGCTTGTGCAGTCGTTAGATGATTTACGTGGGAGGTTCTGAAAAAGTCTTCTAATTGTGGTGCGAGTGGAGGAGGTTCTGCCTGATATAACCTTGCATAATTCTGTTTAAATGCCTCATTTATTTCTGATTGTGTATTCACTATCACACCAGTATCTAGGCGGATTGCGTTTGTAGGAGTATGCCGCTGAGTCCCTTTCGCTAACCAGGCCAGCATGTGGCTTGATCTATCGCCCTCAGCGTGTAGTCGCTCCGTGTGGTGTCGATAGTCGAATTTTCGTAAACGAGTTTCAATGTCACCCCATTGCTTTTTGAGTGTGATCGTGTTATTGTTAGCAGTACTATTTAAGGCAGCTTCACATTCCGCCTTACGTAATTTCTCCTTGGTGTCATGTAGCTCTGAGAGTAGAGTGCGTTGAATACCTCCTGCAGCCCCGATGCACATGCCCCTAACCACCACTTTGTGTCTGTCCCACTCGATTGCGCGTGTTGTGGCTGTTTGACTATTTATTGTGAAGTATGACTTTATGGTGTGCGGGTCGCACAACAAGGTGGGTTGTAAGCACCAAGTAGGTGTTCGTGATGGCTGAGTGCCCCATCTCAGTGTAACGATTAGGGGGCAGTGATCTGATGGGATTTTCGCCAGATAGTTGGCGCTATGTATTGAGTGTGTTAACGTGGCCGAGCATAATAGTAAATCAATCCGTGTGTGGAGGTTGTGTACTGGTGAATAAAAGGAGTACTCTCTATCAATGGGATGAAGACTTCTCCATGCTTCATGTAGCCTCCGTTCTGTTATCCAGGACCTTAGCATCTCAGATATCTACCTACTAAGGGCGCTTATCATTGGCGGGTGCGATCTGTCCATAGAGATGTCCAGTACGCTGTTAAAATCTCCTCCCCAGATAATTGGTATGGACGGGTCTTGTGAGATCTGTGCAGACGTGGCCCTCAGGAATTGCCCTTGTCCCGAATTTGGGGCATATATACCAGCTATGGTTAGCTGTCTACCATCCAACTCTCTAGTGAGGCAGACATATCTGCCATCGGTGTCTATATATGTGTCTTGGACCGCGTAAGGGACCCCTGAAGCGATCCAAATCAGTACTTCCTTGGCATATTTGGATATTTTAATTCCATAGACAGTGCCCGGCCAGCTCTTTTTGATTTCCTTTACTTCTTGTGTGGTGGCATGGGTCTCCTGTAGTATAGCTATATGCACCTTGTGGCGTCTGAGATATGTATGTACTCTGCGTCTTTTAGTAGGATTAGCCAGGCCCCTTATGTTCCAGGTTACAATGTTGTATGTCATTGAAGCATTTTGTGTACGTTGCGCAAGCGATGCACGTTTTTAGGTTGGATTCGCTGCGTCACCTCACCCATCACACCCCGCCTCCCCCGAATCGGACCAACCCTCGAGGGTAGCGTGACTAGTACATACCTTGAGGAGTTAGGAGTGAGAGGAGTATAGAAGAAAGAGGGAAAAGGGGAAAAGTGTGGATAACCAGGCACAACAGGTGCAAAAGTGGCTTTGAGCCGATTCGTGTCCATATGGGAACCCATCTGGGTTAGGGGGGCTACCGTAATATATGGTCCAAGATGGCCTCGAGAACAGGCCCAATCGGATGTCGTCTTCTCCCATTCAGGCAAGCATAGGCCGGAGAGTGCGCAGGTCGCGGGCACATAGTCTTTGTGACTTACGGAGTAGGTTGATCGCTGCATCTATGTGTTACTTTTTAGAGGTCGTCTGCGGTGCGCGGCGTGACCGCCGGTCCCAAGATCAGTGGGGATGTGGGTAGGCTTTGCAGGGTCCCCATCGAGTCCGAGTCCGTGGTGCAAGATTTGCGGTGGTGCTGTATTCGAATGTTCGAGAACCTATTGACATCCTTTAGTGCTTGAGCTTGGCAGTCCGCTGCTTGTTTTTCAGTAGGACGTGATCTGCTTTTTTTGTGTTAGCCATTCCTTTTGCTCTGTGTGTTCATCTGTGGGGTCTGCTAAGCCCCTGGCGTGGATCCAAGTCCAAACATCTTCTGGGGACGGGAAGACGTGAGTTTTGTCGCCATCCACTACGCGTAGTCTAGCAGGGTACATGAGGGAGTATGGAAAGTTCTTGTCGCGTAGTACCTGTTTTGCTTTAGTAAAAGTGGCGCGTTTGCGCTGGACCTCCGCTGTATAGTCCAGGTAGGCCGTGACTTTTGCGTTTTCAGTTTCAACGGGTCCCAGCGCACGAAAGCCCTTTAGGATTTGATCTCTGTCACGGTAATTCAACAGCCTGGCTATTAATGGGACAGGGGGGGCCCCTGGGCGTGTGGGACCGCCCGGGATCCGGTGTGCCCGCTCCACCGTCAGGAAAGGGGAGGCCTCCTGTTTCAGTATGTGATCTTTTAGCCAGCACTGTAGAAATAACTCCGTTAGGGAGCTCGATTCGTCCGGGAATCCAATGAATCTAATGTTATTTCGGCGTGATCGGCCTTCCGCTTCCTCAGCATGTCTTTGGAGCTATATTATCTCAGATTCCTGTTGTTGTATTCGGTTTTTCATGTCCTCGATATTTGGTTGAGATGTTTCTATAGTTGATTCGACAGTGGTTACTCAGCTAGCTTCCGGTGTTAAGTGCGTAGTATAGTGACTTCCACTGCCATTGCATCTATCTTTCCTTCCAGGGATGTTTTAGTTTCTAATATCGCCTGCAGAACCTTGTCGATTTGTAACGAGTGAGCAGCTAGCGTTTCAGTCACTTTGTGCAGTGGATCTGAGCCCTCCATCGTTGATAGGTCTCCAAGTCTGGTCTCTAATTGGCCCCTCAGCGGCTTCGGTTTCACCATAGTGGCGCCTGTTCTGAGCTCACTTCGTATTACGTTGTGGTTGAGGTGGCCAGTTTATGCGGTTACGACATATGTGTTGTGCCTTGATTACGAGGTTCTTTATATACGATTAGGCGAGACTTGTTGTGTGCCCATCGGTGGATGTGTTCCGCAAGAGGTATGCGCCGGATATGTGCAGTTGACGATTGCGCGCTGCAGCTGTCTGTGCGTTTTATGTTAGGAGAAAATCGGCATTGCTCCCTGCAAGAGATATGTGCCGGATATTTGCAGTTGGCGATTGCGCGCTGCAGCGCACATATCTGTGCGTTTTATGTTAGGAAAAGAGAAAAAGAAAAAACAGCATGGCTCCCGGGCTGTACACAAAGCTAGGAAATGTCACTGAATCCGATTTCGTTGGTGGGTGTGGTGGTCAACTCACATAGTGCTTGGCCCCCCAGGTCACTCCTTTAAAAGGGCAGAGCGTAGTTTGAGTTCCCCTCTGAACTCCGATGTATGTTTTGTGTAAGAAATGGCTAGCACTCCTTGTTTTTTGCCGGGCCCCGTACCTCCTCATGGGCCTAGCGGCCCAATCGCACTCCCCAGCGGCCGGGTCTCTCTTCAGCACACAGGCGTTCAGTGTAATTGAGCAGGAGTAATTGAGCAGGAGTTCCCAAAAAGTTCGGTCTTCGTCTGTTCCGCGCCGCGGCCCCTTTCTCAACCGTAACTGGATCGCAATCGGGCCACGCCGCCATGCACGTGCTCAGGAACCAGGCCTAGTTGTCCGTCCGGAGTCTTAAGCTGCCCGTCAGGTTGGGTGCCTGTAACATGCGCCCCCACAATGGTCAGCTCCTGCGAGGGTGCATCCGCAGCTCTCCGCCGTCCCTGCCCGCCGTGTTGGCTTCCCTCCGTACCTGCGCGCAGGGCACAGCTGCTGCGACTGCCAGACCGCTCGGCTCCGCTCTGAGTCAGGGTCCTCATCTCCGTCCGGGCCCCGAGCGAGCCGCTGCGTCGGTCGGGTCAGGTTTCCGGGGTCTCGGGATATTATTAAACATAAAGCATGCGGGTCCGGGGGTTTTTAACGCCTAGGAATAGAGGGATTACAGGATAATTGTAGGCCACGTGCGGAGCTCTGATTCAAGGGACAGCACTCGCCGCCATCTGGGCCATCCCGCTGAGATTTCTGCTTTAACAGTTTTGGTAGCAGAATTTGATGGTTAGTATCCCTTTAAATGACGCTGTGCAAACTGATTTGATTGCTTGATTATTGTTTTTAAAATTGTTGTATAACATGGAAAAGATGGGTCCCTAAACATCCAAAGTGACTTTTCCCAGTCCTTGGAGTCGGTCTGGGTTTGATGGGGAGTGTTCTCAGCATTTTGTTGTTAGACTGAATGAAGTAGATGATGCGCTTGCACAGCTTCAGCTAACTTGCAGTTGATTGAGTTGGTTGTGAGACTTTAGGGGAGTCGGCGTACTCCAAATATGGTTAAAGAAAGAGTTGGCATACTCTGAAGGATGAGAGTAGGGAAATCAGCTAACTTCATATGTGTGTGGCGCTTGGTGCTCAAAAATTGTCCACGTGGTTGTTGGTATATGGACCTCACAGGGTAGGTCTAAGACTCCAGAGTATATTGAAAAGTGTATTGAGACTCTTGGTTTTTGTTGTAATTTGCCTATTAAGTAGGCCTATTGGGCGTGGTTATCATGTCGAGTTAGGTCTTTTCCACTAAGATTTGGTGAATCCTATGTGCACCATGACAGTATCCAATAATCAGTTGAGAGTAAAAGTTGCAGGTTGAATTTTACTTGCGAATCTAGGGAACTGAGAAAGAAGAATAGCTACATTAGTGAAGGCTGTTAGTGAAAATCCATAAGGTTCCTGAAACTATTGTATTACCCTACCTGTAGTAAATAGATAAATTTGTATTTTGGTTTTGATGAAGTGCTCGCAATTAATTTTGCATTAGTTTTGATATTTTTTGATTTAGGAGGACAAGCCGAAAGACTTTGTCAGTCACTGTGTGAAAGTGTGACGTTATTTTTATGTCGCACTGGGATAGGTTGGTTAGTGAGAAGGGTCGCGCACGGATTGGTGGACAGTCGTGAAGCGCAATTCGGTGAGAAGGGAGACAAAGAGGATTGTGGGATTTAAATTAACTTCCTGATTATTGACTTTTGAAATAAAATTGTGAAAATGACGTTTTTCAAAGCTTTAAAAAGTGCTCTTAGCGGCAATGAGTATATTACGGCTAGCCGAGGAAAAATTGTCTTCCTGAAGGTACTCTGGCATACATTGTATTTGAGGAGAAAGGCACCGGAGCATGTCTCTGGCTAAAACATTGTATTAAAATCAGAGACAAGAAAGGGTGTTTGGCATTTCCTGAAAATTAATCATTTAATTTGAGAATTTTGGAGTATCTGAGACAGGTGATGTATGGCTTAAGACCTCCACCAAGACCAGCTCAGTTCGAAGCATTAGTAATCCGGGAATTAGTAGCTAGACAGCAACAGCCATTTAAATTTGAGAGGAAAATAAGAGCAGAGAAGTCTTTAGTAGAAGCTAGGCAGGACAATGACCAGAAACAGTGGAGATTAGATACTTTCCACGGTATTAGGTTATTTCCTGCAATATTCTAAAGACAGTGAGAAAGATGAAAAGAAAGATTCAAAGAAATCTAAAAAGAGTTTTCTTTCATAAGATGAAGAGCAGACATCAAAAGAACCTGAAAGGTCTTTGATTAATAATGAGGAATCGGACAATGGTGAGTTTATTTTACAGATCTTGAGAAATCGTCTGCCACCTTATGTGGCTCAAGAAGGTTTGAATACAAGTGGTACAAACCCTATTGCACCAATACCAACTGCAGTGACACGGAGTCCAGGGCAGAGTAACCATAATATTATTGAGAGTTCAGTACAGGTTAATCCTAACGAACCAGAGCTCATTACAGACTAGTCCTCTTGTGAAAATAACAAAGCAGAGCAGTTTCAATCAGCCAACATACAATAGATAGCTGCCACAACGTAGTGTTCCTAGGAATTACCCAGATGTACCGATTGTGAATACAGCTGCTAATCTAGTAGTATCGTCAGGATGGACTTTACAGAAACTGCTGTTGATTCAAAGAGAGCCAACTCTGATGTTACTGTCTGAAATGTAGAATGCAGGAGTAATGCAATCTCAGAACGTAGAGACCAGGTTAATCCCAGATGCAGTAGTCCTTCTTTTCTTTCTGACCGCTGCGTTATAACGCATGATCAGGTGTCGGATCGGGCTATTCAGCCCTTGCGTACACGCCGAGAGATGGATTACACTATAATTTCTTATTTACATAGGCGATCGAATTGGGATCTCCTGCCTTTGGTGGATGTTTACTATACAATATAATTTGGAGCTTTACATTTATGGAGACATATTCAGAGGTATGCATTATAAGGTGTTTTGACTTTGGGGTGAATAAGGATACCTGTTTTTTAGACAATTTGGTGATCTTTTTGGATTCATGGTATTTTGCTTTTAAATGACTATTCAGATTGGCTGACCTGTTTGAGTCACAGGTTTGTGGTGATGGCATGTCCTTAGAGGGTGTCCCTATCTCTTTACTCGGCACTGTGCGTACTGAATTTCAGTACATCGAAACAATAACTTTGCACTATCCACGGGTCGTGGGCTATAAAATCACTGTTTTTGTCTTTCAAGATGGGCTACTCTTTAGCCATGTGATACATATTACTCTAGGATTTGGGTTCACCCATTTGTAATATTGATAGATGATCTTTAATAATGGTGAAGGATTAAATTGTAAGAAATCTGCCAGATGGCAGATAATATATTTGTTGAATTCCTGTATATAAATGTAGACAATTGTATCATTTACAGCCTTGATGAAGTCATGGCGAATAATTGTCACACGACCAAACACGTGTTGGCTGTTGGCTGTTGACTATTGATGTTTGGAATAACCCTGAAATAAAAAGAAGATTGGATACATTACTGAACATGGACACTAATTCTTTACTTACACGTGTGCTTTGGATGTTGTAATTGTTTCTTTCTTTCCTTGAGAAATTTGGAGGTTTGGGAGGATCCTCGTTCCGAGAGCACTGTGACAATGAAAGAAAAAATATATATACTTTAGCGAGTGATATATGGTAGGTTCTCCGTGAGCGTCAACCCTATACAAAAATCCCCCTGGTTCCAATGATATTAAGCCCAGATGCAGTGTTGGTACCTATTACATCTGGTCCAATTGTGCCTTTAGATGCTCAAAACAATAATAGTACAGAAAACCAAGGAGTTCAAAATCAGAATGAGAACGTCAGGTTAATGTCACCTATAAGACAAACTCTGAATAGATCAAGGTCGTTATTAGATTTAACACCAATTAGAAATCCAGAAATGGTTGGATCACTAATTGGCCCTGAGTTAAAAATGTTAACTCCTCAACGTGAAAGCTTAATACAGCAACAGTTACCGAGTGTGCAACCGGGTAATATTTTATTACAGGGTTTGACAGCACACCAATTAACAAGGTGGTTGGAAGAATTGAGTGTTTCAAGTGTTCCAGAGAGTCAATTTAAAGAAAAACGAGTTTACAAAGAAAACAAGATTGTCGATGGAAACAGGTGAGCTTCTTGAATGGACAATGGGAGTAAATAGAGTTAAATCTTACACTGAAGCTGAGATAGTTGTGTCCATTAATTACAGAGGAATCAGTTGAAGTGCATCAGAAACTACAAGATTTAGCAGACAAATATGAAATACATCTTACAAAAACAAAAAGCCTGATAAGAAGGTATAGATGAAATTTTGAAGCTGAAGATTTTGAACATATGAGGTCTGCAGGTATGAAAACACATTTTAAAGAGTTACTTGAGAAAGTAAAAATGTTGAGAGAATTAGAAAAATGAGAAGGAAGATGGGTCAAGAAAAGAGAAAGGCCTAGGAAAGGTTCAGATACTCCTCCTATTAATGTATCACACATTAAAGAGCCAGTAAATGTTTTACCAATGAGAGAAATTCCTGGAGGGAATTTTGTCCATGTCCCTTGGACCAGGAGTGACATTTTGTCATTTACAAATGATTACCACAGGTTGAGCGAGAAACCAGTGGAATGGTACCAGCAAACAGATACGTTTTTGAAACTTGCAAAATGCCTATGGGAGAATTTAAACACTCTTTTAGAGATAGGTGTTCCAGCAGATTTGTTGATCGAGTGTAAGAGGAGTGTAGATTGGCCAACAAGTGAGCCGTCGAGAGATCCATCAATAGGTGCACCATCCCCTAAAGTAATGAAGTATTACTATAAGGTCATTGAGTTTCTGAAAATGAGAATTTCGCTGAAAAACATTGATTGGCAGTGCATAGATAGGACAGCTCAAGAAGTGAAAGAATCGATTCATGCATACTATGAGAGGTTGTTAGAAGCATTTAAACATTACAGTGGTACAGAAACAATTGAGCCGAAAGACATGATTCATTTTGTGTTCAGTTTTGTTAAAGGACTAAGATCAGAAATTAGCCATATGATTAAGAGTCATTTAATTTGCTGGCAAGCCAAACCGATTTATGAGGTGTTGCAGTATGCGAAATACCGTAGAGATGAGATTGAATTGAAACAGAAAAGGTTGAAGGAGAAAGAGATGGTGATGCAGATCCAGGCTGCACAGACAGGGATTCAGGGAAGTTTTCAGCCTCAGCAGCAGCAGGGAAATGGCATGTTTCAGAATCAAGGTATGTTTTCAGAATGGAGGCAGAGGTAGAGGTCGTAATGGTATGGAAAGTGTTAATCGTGGTCCTGATTTGAATTCTGTGATGATGCAAGGAAAGCCACAGAGGGCAAGAATGTTACCTTGTCATGTTTGCAGGGGAATCGGGCATTGAAAAAGGCAGTATCCACTGTTTAATGAAGGATGTGCTGTCCAGCATTGGATGGTGTTAATGCTTTTCAGAATATGAGAGGACCAACAATGAGACGTCAAATTCAAAATTTCCAGAATACTATTAATCCAATGCAGGGTTTCCAAACCTTACAACCCATGCAGCATGTGCAAAATGTGCAACCGCAGGAATGTACAATTACCCCTGTTACAGCAGGTGCAGCCACAAATGCAGATGATACATGCAGAACAAATTCAAATGCCTGGACAGTTTCAGGTACCGCAATCTCCTATGGATCAGCAACAGGTGATGCTTTCTCAAGTGGTCACGGGTCGGAAAACGAATCAGAGTAATAATGTAGTACACCAATTTCCTGTACACAGTGAGAATGGAATAAATGACATGTGGCTGTCGGATAGTTCAGATGAGGAAGAACGTGTGTTGGCTGCTTCTTTACAAGTGGATCAGAAAGGTCCTTATGTTAAGGAAAATTTGCATGGTCACAAAGTTTCTTTTCTGGTTGATACTGGAGCGAAACGCTCAACATTGAGATCTGCAGAGGTTCCAGAGTTGCCCTCATCAGGGAAGACAATTCAGATCGTGGAGTTGCAAATCAATATTTAACTAACCCAATTAAAAAAACAGTTTTGGTTAAAATTGGTAATTTTAAAGGCTTGTACAAGTTTGTGGTTTGTGATTCAAGTCCTGTGTCCTTACTGGGAAGAGATTTATTGTGCAAAAAAGATGTTGCATTACCTGTTCAGATGAAGGATTTGAAATTCAAAGAAACAGTGATGATGAAGAAGACCCGACACTTACTGTCTGAAGAATTTCCTTTGATCAGCTTTGATGAGCCACTGATTGAGGAAGTTCCTTTGATTAGTTTCTTTCCAGTTTTTGAAGTAAAAGATCTTCCTGTTGATTTGCAAAAGACTGTTAAGTCTAACGTTTGGGATCTTTCAAGAAAGGACATTGGGTTGATAAAAGAAGCAGAGCCAGTTCGAGTTGCAGTTATGCCCAATGTAATTTTTCCTCAGACTCCACTATATCCAATGACAATTGAAGCAATCAAGGGTGTGAAACCCTTGATAGAGCAATCTGTGGAGAAAGGAATTTTGAAAGAAGTCATGAGTAGCCCATGTAATTCACCAATAATGGTTTGAAAAAAATCATGTGGCAAAATTTGACGTGCATGATTTGAGAAAAATAAATGACGTCGTGATTAAGTGTTGTCCAGTGGTGCCAAATCCAACTGTGATTATGTTTAAGATCCCATGCGATACTGAATGGTTTACTGTGATAGACCTATGTCAAGAGTCCTTTTTCTGTACCTCTGCATGAGGACAGCAGATATCTCTTTTGTTTTAAATTTCTGAACAAAGTTTGCTGCTGGTGTAGAATTCCACAAGGGTTTTCAGAGTCACCATCCATTTTCAACTAGATCTTGAAAAATAATTTAGAGTCATTGGTGATGCCTTATCAGTCAACATTATTAAAATACATTGATGATTTGTTCATTGCATCCAATACAAAAGAAGGGTGTAAATATGATACAACTGCTCTGTTAAAGTTCCTGGGAGACAATGGACATAAAGTGTCCCCTGCTAAATTGAAGTACTGTCAGACAGAGGTGAAATACTTGGGTCATCTAATTGAGGATGGAACTAGGAAAATTTCTAGAGAGAAAGTAGACAATTTTACAAATGAAAGTACCAAGTACACAACATGATGTGAAGATGTTTCTAGGAATGGTTGGCTACTGTCTCCAGTGGATCCCGAATTTTTTGGTTCTTTGAAAACCCTTACAGAAGCTGACTCATAAAGATGTTTCTGATCCTGTATCGATGGATGCAGCTTGTACGAAAGCATTTAATGGTCTGAAAGAAAGTTTGAGTAAAGCTCCAGCTTTAGGTATGCCTGACTATACTAAACCTTCCTATTGTTCTGTCATGAACGAGATGCATGCTCTTTGTCTGTTTTGACTCAGACTCATGGTCATGTATATCGCCCGGTGACATATTTTTCAGCCACTTTGGATCTGGTAGCAGCAGCTTTACCCATTATTTGCAGTCCCTTGCAGCAGTTGAGCAGACCCTTGCTCAGAGTGAGAGTATAGTGATAGGTTATCCTCTTATTACTACGGTACCACATTCTATTGAGATTTTACTTACCCGGTCCAAGACACAATATCTGACCAGCTCTAGGCTGACCAGATATGAGACCACAATCTTGGGGTCTCCAAATGTTATTATTAAGAGATATACAGTGCTTAACCCAGCAACCTTACTCCTGATTGAGAATACTCTCTTTGACAAATTAGATGATAAAGAACATGATTGTTTGGAAATCACAGAGTTATGCACCAAACCCAGAGCTGATATTAGAGACACTGGTCTGGAAGAAAATTACCAAATTATTTTCATTGATGGTTCCTACTTGAAAGATAATGTGGGTACATTAAGGGCAGAATATGCAGAGTGCACTTTTATGGGCATACTGGAAGCATCATGGCTTTGAGGAGTGATTCTGCACAAGTGGCGGAGTTAGTAGCCCCTACTAGAGCCTGCTACATTTCAAATCAAATGAAAGTGACAATTTACACAGACAGTCAATATGGATTCGCATTGTGCATGACATTGGCCAAATATGGTCGCAGAGAGGTTTCCTAACTTCTTCTGGTTAACCAATAAGAAATGGTGAGAAAATTAATGAGTTGTTACAAGCCATTCAAAAGTCTGAGAAAGTTGCTGTGGTGAAATGCAGTGCACATCAGAAATCACAAGATTAGGTGTCATTGGAAAATGCATATGCGGATTAAGTCGCACAGTTTTGTGCCTTCGAACAGCATATCCTTCTAAGGAAATTGGGAATTGTTGCCTGAAAATTATGAAGTCTATACGAGTTTTACCATTCAAATTATTTTTACTTTGGAAGAGTTAAAGGATCTACAAGATAATGTTCCCAAAGGAGAACACAAAGATTGGTTAAAGCTCAAATGTTTCCAGAGGGATGATGAAATCCGGATTAGAGGAGAAGGGAAGGTAGTTCTGCCAAACAGTCAACTGACTCAAATAGCTAGATACTATCATGGACAAGCCCACCTAGGGAGAGATGCTGTGGTCCGCCTCTTTCAGGCAGCATTGGTTTAATCCAAAGTTTAGACAGGTTGCTGAAGCAATTTGCCATAGTTGCATTGTTTGTCAGCAGATGAATGTTGGCAAAGGGACAGTGGTCAATGTGGTACATGTTGGCCTGGCTGGAGGACCATTTAGCAGAATGCAGATGGATTTCATCCAAATGCCTGCATGTGCTGGTTTGAAATACTGTATGTGTTGGTGATTGTGTGTATTTTTAGTCATTGAATTGAGGTTTATCTTGCAAAGAGAAATGACAGTCTTACAGTAGCAAAGTTACTACTTAGAGAGTTAATTCCACCTTTCTGTTTTCCGGGGTCTTTAGATTCAACTGGGGGAAGCCACTTAAGCAATGAAGTGATTAAATTGCTATGTTCAGCTTTAAACATTGAACAGAAACTCCCTTGTAGTTACTGCCCAGAAGCTTGAGGACTCGTAGAACAGATGAATAGTACTCTGGAATCAAGATTGGTGAAAATGTGTGCATCCTCTAATTTGAAATGGCCAGATGCATTGCCGTTGGTTCTGATGTCAATGAGAAGCACCCCTGACAAGAAAACATGATTGCCGCCTCATGAAATCCTCATGGGGAGAGCTATGAGATTACCAGCTCTACCTATAAATGCACTTTTGAGCATTCCAGATGATATGGTGTTTGAAATCTGCAAGGGTCTAGCTGTTGTGGTACGATATTTCTCTCATCAGGTGGAAGCTACCACACTTCAAGTGTTTCAAGGACACAACCTGAAGGCTGGTGATTGAGTTGTGATCCACAAGCATGTGAGAAAATCATGTCTGGAGCCTTGTTGGAAGGGAGCGTGCCAGGTGATACTGATAATGACTACAGCTGTGAAGTGGCATGACTGCCAAACTGGATCCATGCAAGTCATACTCGATAAGTAAATAAACCAACAAAGCAAGCAGAAGAGCTGTGGAGATTACCAACACCTAAGCGTATTGCAGGTCAAGAAAGAGAAGAGCTGGAGGCTACACCTGGAAACACTCTAGTTAACCTACCCATTCCTGAGTCAGATGAAGAGGAGGGTATCCTTTAAGAAGAGGGTGAATCATCCTCAAATGAAACAGTAAAAGAATCCAGACTGAATAAGTGACTGGCCCCGATGGAAAGGGAGTTGCACAGATCCAAGCCAAGAGGGTTTGACCTTTCCTGAACCAGTTGCGGGAACATTGAAGGAAAATAATTCAAGTTCAATTCTGAAGAGAGCATTAACAAGAAAACCTTTGAAAGGTGACAACTGGCTGGAGACAAGCTTAGAGGTGGGGAAGATTAACTTGGTGCCACCAATTCAGAAATAAAACAAAATAAACAGAGAAGAAGTGAAGGAGAAGCAAATAGTGGTCGAATATTGAAAAGAAAAAGAGTTGTCAATAAAAGATACTCTGGTCCTGAATGGGCACATGCAACTACTAATGAATGGCAAGAAGAATTTTTGTTTTGACATAGCCATTCCTGGTCTATATGTTAGCACATGAAGGCAGCTGATGAGGATTTGTTGAGAAAAATTGAAAATCTGGAAAAGAAGGTGAAAGATTTTGTTGAATAGTGCCTGAAAAGACTTTGATAACCTAACTTGACAAGCTGCTAAACTGGTTTTGACAAATTTTACCTAACTTTGACAAAGGGTCTTGATAGTGTGAATGAACCTTTGGGGAAAAAAATAGGATGAATTGAAGATAGGAGATGAAAAGTGAAGAATTTAAACTTTATGTTTTTGTTTTGATTTCTGCTGCATAGCCATTTTTTGTTTTTGCTTTTACTTTTTTTTATTCCTTACAGACCATGGGAAACTCTATCAGGCAACACTCCAGCAATAGATGCTGTACATTTGTGGGTATTGGTTTGGGGATCGTTTGCGCAATAGTACGTTCGTTATTGATTGTGAGTGTGATTGTCTTTGATTTGAATGGAGCCAACCATACCACAACTATACATACAACTACTACATGATCAGAATTAATTCCTACTCCTTCAGCACTGGATAGATTTAAAATAGATGGAAAATACCTACACAAAGAGAAAGAGCTTTCTTCTAATGTCTTCTATCGCTAATTGGGTTGGTATGTTGACAATGTGGATGCGAGAGATTGTTATGTTTGTACGCAGATTCCAACCTCTGTTGAGGAGGAAATTTCTTATCACAGCTTGCCATTAACTTATGGCATAACTTGCAGTCTTTTACTAACAAGTTTCTATAATCAAAAGAGTATTCAATATTTCTATTCAAATTATGATTGTGTATTTTCCTTTGTGCCAATAGTTAGATATTTGAGTAGAGTAACTAAGGATAATGACAACGTTTTAGTAAGAGGTTTCTTCAAATCTACATTAACCTGTGGCACGGTGTATGCACACCGTAATAATCCAACCTGCTAACTAACACCTGTTAAAAAGAGCTTTTTAGAGAACACTGAGGAAAGAAGAAGGGTGATGAGAGCTAAGATAGATAAGGGAATAGTTCAACGAATCCCTGGAACTCATCATGCTTGCACTGATATCACTAAACAAGGGAGGTTAGCTTTAGATGCACATAATGTAGGTAAGCTTTGTGTATATAAAGGCCGCAATCTTTTTGATAGAATATATGTGGGAATGAGTGAATGTAGACATACGTTTCTGTTTCAGAGTAAATGGACATTTATGTTAAATGGTCAGGATTCTGCGAAGCCTAGTGTTTACTATATCTATCTGAAAAATGCTTATTATCGTCTTCCTAGAGGATGGTATGGCACATGTTTGTTCGGAATAGTCTTTCCAAAAATGTACCAACCGGATGACTTGAGTAAATTTCCTAAATTTACTGAGTTACACCGTAGACACAAGCAAGAATCAGTTTCTAGCATTGTGGATGACATATTTGAAGCAATAATTCCTTCAGTGGGAGTTGTTCTGAATTCAATGAAAATTCAAAGGTTGTATACAGTAGTGAATAACAGGTTAACAGATTTTTAAGTAGCTATTCTTCTCTTAGACACTGAAATGGCTGCGACAAGAGCTATGAGTCTTCAGAACCGCCTTGCATTAGACCTTCTCTTAGCAAAGGAGGGCGGAGTTTGTAAATTGCTTGGTATTCGTCACTGTTGTTCATACAAACCGGCCAATAGTAAACTAGTTAGAAGTTTGATTATTATTATAATGAAACATGAATCAGAACTAAAAGAATTAACTGAAACTAATATTCAGGAAAAGGCAGGCAAGGCAATTGTATCAATGTAAAATTGGATTGGCAACCTAGGAGAAGGTATTATGTTAGAATTTGTTTCAATTTAAAATGGATTTCAAATATTGTGTTTTGGCTAATTGGAATTTGGGGGAATATATAAATTATTTTAAATGATCAAAAGAAGAAGATTTGAAAAGAATCACAGGAGGGTAGATGTTCAAAAGGAAAAACTTTATGGGGAAAATCAAGAAGAAAGAACATTTACGAAAATGTGAATGAAACTAGGTTTTGAATTGTGCATTGAAATACATGTATTAAGGGTTTTTGTGTGATAACATATCTAGTCATCAGAGGAGGGCTTGTGAGTGCAGAGATTTTGCAGTGAATAAATTGTCTATACCTAATCATACGTATGTACTAATGTGTGAAATACTTTAATTATAAACTCATGTTAACATGAAAATTGTGCTCTTGTTAGTTGCCGCCATAGAGCAAAAGGCCTGCATATGTTTCCTAATGTCATATTAAAATTGAAATGAGAAAATATTCTGTCTCTTTAAGAGCATGATCTCTGCTAAAATAAATGCTGAAATAATATGAGTATTTCTTGGTCTCTGCTGAGTCTGAAGAGGAGCAATGACACTGTGCAATGTTATCTGTATTAAATGTTTCTAGTGTACTCTGTTCTTATGTTTTCATGTCTGTTGCCTAACATACTTCATTCATTGAACTTGCATATTTGTCTGTAGTTATGTTTCTAACTTATGTATTTCTCTCGATGGAATGGTGCTGAAGAAATGTTTCCATGTTTTTGTAATCACTGTCCAGTAACAGCATATTCGGAAGGTGCCAAACAATGGATCTACAAATGCAGCCGGAGAAGGAAGTGTGCAAGATTCATTTTGTATGAGTTTGAGTTTCATCAATAGAGCAATAGCCAATTAAACTTTTCGGAGCTGACATTTCATATAATTGTGATATCTAATAACTGTCTCATTGGATATATTCTTCTCACCTTATGTTTTAACCAATCACAGGAGTTTAGCAAGTTTAATTTAATGTTCAGACACCATTGGTTTGGGTGCTTTCTTTTCCTGGGTTCCAGACACTTTACTTTATGCATTTGGTGTGATCTGTCACTTTGACACTCCATGCTTTGCCAGTTAGTAATATATATATTTGCTGAATGCAGAAGAACCTGCACCTTCAATGCTATGCTTCAAAACTGTCCTACCCCTGGGACTAGAGGCAAGGAGCAACCACTACCTGAAGAGCTCTGTAAAAATGGAATTATGTATAGCCACTGTTCTACTTGTTTAACCCAGAGAGTGTAGCCTTAATTATATGAAACATTGAGAATAGTGTATATATTGGGATGGGAGGGTCAGGTTTCCTACTCTAGTCTCAGTTCAACAAGCTCTAGGGAAAGTTCTCTTACAGCCATGGCAATGCTAGGCAGATTTTATTGTGTCCAGAAAGTCAGTGCAAGTTAGATAGGTGGAAATATTTTATCTTTGTGCTGAAAACATGTGGAGTGGAGTGGCTAGGTGTACCTTTGTGGAGGTGTTGAGGAGCAGTGGTTATTTGCACATTTCTGAATTCCGGGGTGCCGTTACTAGCATGTGAATTACAGGGCATTTCTCAAATAGATGTCTTTCTTACACACTCTCCTATATTTGGAAGGAAAAAATGTAGAGAAAGACGAGTGGCAATAACACTTGTTTTGCTATTCTATGTTCCCCCAAGTCTCCTGATAAAAAGGATACCTCACTTGTGTGGGTAGGCCTAGCGCCCGCGACAGGAAGTGCCACAAAAAACAACATGGACACATCCCATTTTTTTACAGAAAACACAGGTGTTTTTTGCGAAGTGCCTACCTGTGGATTTTGTCCTCTAGCTCAGCCGGCACCTAGGGAAACCTACCAAATCTGTGCATTTTTAAAAACTAGAGACCTAGGGGAATCCAAGATGGGGTGACTTGTGGGGCTCTGACCAGGTTCTGTTACCCAGAATCCTCTGCAAACCTCAAAATGTAGCTAAAAAAAGACTTTTTCCTCACATTTCGGTGACAGAAAGTTCTGGAATCTGAGAGGAGCCACAAATTTCTTTCCACCCAGCGTTCCCCCAAGTCTTCCGATAAAAATGGTACCTCACTTGTGTAGGTGGGCCAAGTGTTTGTGACAGGGAAGAACCAAAAACACGTCGAAATTGAGGGGGAACCAAAGTGGGTCCAAAAGGGCAGTTTGAAAAAAACATTTTTAGGCTGACAAGTGCAGCAGAAGTTTTATAGTTATAGATGAGACAATGCTGGGTGGTAGGAATTTTGTGGATTACTGCAGATTCCGGAAGGTTCCATCACAAAAATGTGGGAAAATGTGTGCTCTCCAGCAAAGTTGCAGGTTTGCAGGGCATTGTGGGTAAGGAAATGGTGCGGGGTGCATGTGAAGCACACCACCCTGGAATCAACTAGATGTTTAGTTTTCAGATGTGTCTAGGTCTTGTGGAGTTTTCTACATGGCAGCGTCCCAAAGTTAAAAAAAAGTGCAGCCCTCACCATTCCAAGTGGGACGATTCTGAGAGTTACCAAGCTCTCATGGCCCAAATGTAAAACAAAAACCAAAAATAATCAAATGTCCTCTTGCTTGCCATGGGATAAGATGTTTTAGTGTGCGGGGGAGAGCTGAAAAGCTGTTAGCCCCTTCAGTTCGGGTAGGCGGCATAACCAGGCCCATACTGGTTGGTAGCCACCACCCCACTATTTTCTTTTATTTTTTATATTCCCTGGCATCTAGTAGACTTTCTGTCCCCCTGGGTGTGGATCGGGGGTAATTGCCCAATCTGCCCACTGGTGGGCAGAACAACTTTGGCCCCATTTATTTGGGGTGCGGGTATGGCCATACCCCCAACCTCTTATTTTGAAAAAAAATCTTCCCTGGTCTCTGGTGGGCTTTCTGCCCCCATTGGGGGTAGAAGGGCCTTCCAAAAAAGGCCAGTCTGCCCCGAAGGGGGGCAGTTATGGCCAACAGTAATAATGTGCCCCCATGGGGAGAGACCCTTGCCCAAGGGGCTGCCCCCTCCAAACAAAACACACAAATACACACACACACCAATCCATGGTGTCTAGAGGTTTATGCACCAAAGGTGGCAGATTGGCCTTACAAAAATAGACTGATCTACCCCCAAGGGGGGCAAAAATGGCCTAAATACAATTTCCCCCCCAGGGGAGCGACCCTTGTCTAAGGGGTCGCTCCCCATACATAAAAACATAAAGTAAGTAAAAATATATATATATCCCTGGTGTCTAGAGGTTTCTTCCCCCGGGAGCAAATCCGCCTAATTATACTAGGACGATCTGCCTCCGGGGGGGCAGAAAAGGCCTAAAAATATTTTGCCCCTCCCCATGGAGTGGCTCTTGCCAAAGTGGCCGCTCCCCTTATGCTTTAGTATAAAAAAAAAATTCCCTGGTGTCTTGTGGTTTCTACCCCCCGGGGGCGGATTGGCCTAATTGCATTAGGCCGATCTGCCCCTGGAGGAGCAGAAATAGCCTAATAATAATTTGCCCACGAGGAACGGCCCTTGCACAAGGGGCCGCTCCCCTTACTTGAAATAGCTCACACAAAAAATATTCCCTGGTGTCTAGTGGTTTCTGCCCCCCGGGGGCGGATCGGCCTAATTGTATTAGGTGATCTGCCCCTGGAGGAGCAGAAATAGCCTAATAATAATTTGCCCCCCCGGGAGCGACCCTCGCCTAAGGGGTCGCTCCCCAAGCATAAAAAAATAAAAGTAAACAAAAAAAAAAATTATCCCTGGTGTCTAGTGGTTTTCTGTCCCTCCCGGGGTCAGATTGGCCTAATAAAAATAGACCAATCTGCCCCCAAGGGGGGCAGAAATGGCCTAGAAAAAAATTTGCCCCCAGGGGAGCAACCCTTGCCTAAGGGGTCGCTCCCCACAAATAAAAAAAAGAAGAAAAAAAATCCCTGGTGTCTAGTGGCATTTCTGCTGCAGAAATGTTCAGAGAAGCCTGGAAGGAGAGGAAAGGCCTTTCCTCTCCTTCCAGGCTTCTCTGACCCCCTCCATGTGATCGGAGGAGAAATGCTTTGCATTTCTCCTCTGATCTGGCGCTGGAAGCTGAGCTTCCAGCGCCGGTGGAAGGCCTCTGATGAGGTCAGCGCACGAAGCGTGCTGACGTAATCAGACGCCACGGGTGGGTCACGGGGAGGCGGGGTGGAAGGGGAAGTGATTCCCCTTCCATCCCTGCCTGGGGGAGGGGTGTGCCTGGCCATCGGGGGGGCGGGGCCCATAGCAAGACGAGGAGGTCTCGTCATCAGCACTGGGGAACCGGTGCCGAGGACGAGACCACCTCGTCCCAGGCACACAATCGGTTAACCTCTTCGGTGCCAAGTATGAAATGGTTACGGAAGTGGCACAGGAGCGCTGATGGTACCAGCCTATGGGGGGAGTGCTAGCGCTCCCCGTGGGTCTACCACCCACACCCCTCCAGGTAGGGATGGCAACGGAATCACTTCTGTTGCCACCTGGCCCCAGACATCCAATGATGTCTGCACGCACAGCGCGCTGGCTTCATTAGAGCCCGCTGGAAGCCCTGGAAGCCATTTGCTTCCAGTGCATCGAGGAAAAACAGGTACGTTTCTCCTGCACCTGGGGTAGGAGGGGGGTTGTCTAAAAGATGCATTGGGGAAAGGAAAGGCTTTTCCTTTGTCTCGATGTTTCTTTCTGAATTCCTGCTGCCCGATATCACCGCGATTGGGCAGCAGGAATGTCCACTAGGCACCAGGGATTTTGTTTTTGTTGAATTTATTTGAGGGGAGTGGGCCCTTGGGCAAGGGTTGCTCCCCTAAGGGAGGATATTGTATATTGCCAGTTCTACCCTCCTTGGGGGCAGAGTGTCCTATTATTTTTAGGCCAATCTGCCACCCAAGACAGGTAGAAACCAAGAAGACGCCAGGGATTTTTTTCCTCTTGTGCTTTTTTTGTATGGGAGAGCAGTCCTTTGGGCAAGGGTCACTGCTCAAAGGGAGCACATAACTGTTGGCTATTTCTAGCCCCCCCTAGGGGCCTGATCAGCCTATTTTTTTAGGCCCATCTGCCCTTAAAGGGGGCAGAAGCGACAAAGATGGCAGGTATTATTTTGTTTTCTGTTTTTTTTTGTGGGCGGTTGGCTCCATGGGCAAGGGTTGCCTCCCAAAGGGGGCACATAACTGTTGGCCATGTCTGCCCCCGTTTGGGGCAGATGAGCCTATTTTTTATTTAAGGTCCATCTGCCCCCAAGAAGGGCAGCAGCCACAAAGACACCAGGGTTTATTTTGTTTTCAGTTGTTTTGTGTGGGGGGGGCCCATGGGCAAGGGTCACCCCCCTAAACGGGGCACATAACTGTTAGCCATTTCTGCCCACTTGGGCGAAGATCAGCCTATTATTTTTAGGCCCATCTGCCCCCAAAGTTGGCAGCAGCCACAAAGATGACAGGGATTTTTTCCTTTTGTTTTTTGTTTGTTTGGGGGTGGGGCCTTGGGCAAGGGTCACCCCACAAAGGAGGCACATAACAGTTAGCCATTTCTGCCCCCCTTGGGGCCAGATCAGCCTATTTTTTTTATGCGCGTCTGCCCCCAAGAGAGGCCAAAGGCACTAAGGCCCCATGGATTATTTTGCCTTCTGTTTTTTTGTGTGGGGGGGGCCTGTGGGCAAGCGTTGCCCCCCAAGGGGGGCACATAACTGTTGGCCATTTTTGCCCCCTTTGGAGACAAATCGGCCTGTTATTTTTAGGCCCATCTGCCCCTAAGGGGGGCAGGAGTCACGAAGACACCAAGGATTTTTTTCTTATTTTGTTGTGTGTGGTGGGCACCCCCTTGGGCGAGGGTCACCCCCTCAAAGGAAGCACATAACTGTTGCCCATTTCTGGACCCCTTGGGGGAGATTGGTCCATTTGTTTAGGTCCATCTGCCCCCAATAAGGGGGGGCAGAAACCATTAGGCACCAGGGAAAATTTCTAAATGTTTGGTGGCCGGGTGTTTGTCGACTGGTGAGGTATTTGCGTTTGTGCTAATAATGTTTTTTTTCTCCTTTTTGTTCTGGTACAAAGATTTTGATTCCTTTGCCGTGACTCCTTGTAGTTTTGGCAGTGGTTGACCTGCAGTTTGCGTAGTTGCATGTTTTCGGTAAGAAAAACTATTTTCTATAAATGAGTATCGTTCCCATGCATGAATGGCCTTTTTGTAAATGGTGTACTAAATGCAGGGTTATGTGTGAAAGTGGCCTTAGATTTGTGCATGATGATATTTGTGTTGTCTTATGTGTAATCTTCTTTTCTTTTTCCTTTTTAAGAGGATATCATAGGTTCTTGCCGTGTCTATGCAGAGTAGTTGCTGGTGAGTCTAGCTTTTTCAGGCAAGTGATTGGTGTAGCTTTTGAGCACATAACTCTTTGTGATAAAGCCACACTTTGTTTATGACTTATTTTTTACAGTCTGGTTGTTGGTGGCACATTTGTCAAGTTACTTTTCTTAGGAAGGATCGTGGCTAGCCGGAGGGTGACCCTTCAGCAGGTTGTTGGTATGCTTTTTGAGTCGTCTTCTGACCATGATTATGAGACTGAACCTGCATCTGAGGCAAGAAGAAAGTGCAAGATTCTGGCAATCAATTTTCTGTCTGGAAGGAATCATCTGATGTGGAAGCCACTCTCAGTGTGGATGAAGTGCCTAGGGCTGGAAGACTTCCCATTGAAAGACCTGAACTCTGGGTTGCACCAAACATGGAGCCGCTGGAGTTGCCTGCCTTTACTGGTCTCCCGGGGTGTCCAGTGAATACAGAAAACCTTTTGCCTATCAATTTCTTTTAGTTGTTTGAGACAATATATTTTTTGAAGAGATTTTTGAGCAGACTAATTTGTATTTGAGGGACGACAGTGCCAGAATTAGGACACACTCTAGAGCTAGCTGGTGGATTCCCACATATCTGGAAGAGCTGAAAAAGTTCTTGAGTTTAACTTTTTTGATGTGGCTGATATGGAAGCCATTTCTGTCTTCATATTGGTCTACTAGACCCTTGATGGCAAGGGCTATATTTCCTGAGACCATGAGTCGTATTCGGTATTTGCTTCTTCTTTAGATGCTGCATTTTGTTGACAATGCTTTAGCGTTGCCACGAGCTCATCCTGATTCTGACCGTCTTTTTAAGATGACATCTGCCCTTGATCATTTTGTAGATTGTTTTTCAGAGATCTATGTTCCAGGATAAGAAATAACTGTGGACGAGCGTTTGGTCGTGTTCAAAGGTTGTTTTATTTTTAGGTAGTACATTTCTAGCAAGAGGGTACGTTATGGAATTAAGATGTATATGCTGTGTGACAGTAGTGCAGGATATGTTTATAATTTTCAGGTCTACACTGCTACTGATTCCAGTATTGACTCCCCTGGTTGTCCATCCACTTTTGGAGTTATTAAGAAAATTGTGTGGAAACTTGGTAGACAACTGTTTGA
The DNA here is from genome assembly GCF_031143425.1 of Pleurodeles waltl. Lineage (NCBI taxonomy): Eukaryota > Metazoa > Chordata > Amphibia > Caudata > Salamandridae > Pleurodeles > Pleurodeles waltl. Next base: position 165,313,837 of record NC_090450.1, on the reverse strand, counting down.
CAAAGGTCACCATTTGTACCTAGATAACTTCTGCTCTGGAGTGCAATTGTTCAGTGAATTGTTCAAATTGGACACTGTTGCTTGTGGCACAATCCACTATAACTGTAAAGGCTATCCAAGGGAGCTTCTATGTAAAAAACATGAGCGGGACAGTGCAGTGCCTTGCGTAATGATGATCTGCTAGATGTGAAATTTGCAGGCAGGAGGAATGTCTACATGCTGACTACCATCCATGATGAGCGTAGTTCCAGTGTGGCTGTTTGGAGTCAGGTTGCTGAAGTGCGCAAACCTGCGTGTATTTTAGACTAGAATAAGCACATGGGTGGTGTAGATAGAATAAATTGGAGGTAGCAACTTTTAATGCTTTTATTGTGTTCAAGGATTGTTCCCCTGAGTCAAAGATGGCATTTGTTAAATTTCAGGAGTCGGTGATAAAGAGCCTTATTGTGGTGGAATAGGCAATAGTTCCTAGAGAAGAGGTGGAGGACGATGTGGCTAAATTGAAAGATCACTACTTTCCTGATCACATTCCTCTCATGCCCAAAAAAGACTTTCTCGCTAAAAAAATGTAGAGTCTGTGCCGGAAGAGGTATCCAGGGAAATATTCTTATGTACTGCCCCCAAGCCTGGGCTGTGTGTGGCTGACAGTTTCAGAAGTTTCCACACCCAAAGGAATTATTGGGAACTACCATGAGAGTGAGCGTAACCTGCCTGTTCTATATTGTTTTCTATTTTTTATTCAGTTTCACGTTGGCATTACTGTCCTGTATTTAGTCAGAACTTTTGAAGTTACAATTAGATAGTGTTTCTTTTTTGTTAAAAAAAAAGTGATGGTTGTGTGTGTGTGTGGCGTGGCGCTTAGCTGGCGGTGTGTGTGGGGTGGAGCTTTGCTGGCCGTGTGCGAGGAGTGGCACTTGGCTTGCGGTGTGCATGGAGTGGCGCTTGGCTGGCGGTGTGCACACTGTTGGCCAAAAGCTAGTCCACAGACTCTATCAGCTGGAGTGATTGCTGTGTAAAGCATGTGGGTGTATGAAAGTAATGAGCCCTTGAATGGTGCTGTCTGTTGATGTGAGTGTTGTAATGGGCTGGGTTCCACAATTGGGGCATAAATGGTCTTCTACATGTCACATATGAAAGGTGTGTGAATGGACTGTAAAGCGGTTGGTGCCTTAACATGGCTTTACAAAAAATGAGTTGTGAGTCATAGGTTCAGTTTTTTGGCCTTTCAGTTATTAACAGTGAACTTAATTTTTGTGAAAACTCTTGTAAATAAAATTTGATATACTGAACTACCACTCACCATTGTGCCAAATCCAATCAGTATGTGTGTGGTAAAATAAATAACAGAAAACCCACTCTGCTGTCATCAGGCGTCGTAGCACACCCGTGACATGTTACGTGTCTTGGGTGGGTCCACAATGATGAACTAGGTTGGTGGGGGAGGGGTCTTTTAAAGAGTTTCTTTTCACAATTTGAGTGTTTGGAACATCACAGACCTAAGGCCTTCATTATGACATTGGCGGTAAGTACCACTTACCACCATGCTGACTACCGGCAACATACTGCCGCCGCAGCGGATGACCGCTACCCATATTATGACACACACATAGCAGTCCGTCACTATAAAGCCACACACACAAGTCCACCAGCCCAAAGGGCAGTGATAAACTGGCAGTAGCAAAACCCACACTGTTACGCCAACAGACCTACGTCCACAGCATTATGACCCCCGAATCACTGCAGTGGACATTCAACGGCGCTAAACCACACCACTCATACTATACCCATGGCACCACAACGACACCCCAGATTCTCTGAGGAGAAGCTAAGGGTCATGGTGGAGGAAATCATCCGGGTGGAGCCACAGCTGTTTGGATCACAGGTAAAGCAGACATCCATTGCTAGGAAGATGGAGCTATGGCAGAGAATCGTGGACAGGGTGAACGCCATGGGACAGCATCCAAGAACAAGTGATGACTTCAGGAAGAGGTGGAATGACCTATGGGGGAAGGTGCGTTCTGTGGCAGCAAGAACCCAAATAGCTGTATAGAGGACTGGCGGTGGACCCCCACCTCCCCCCCCAAATAACAACATAGGAGAAGCAAGTCTTTACAATCATGCATCCTCATCCTGAGGGCCTGGGTGGAGTAGGAGGACTGGACTCTGGTAAGTCAAATCTCTATTACTATCACCCCCCCTATGTGCATGCCATCACAAACCCCCAACCTTATCCTCACTCCCATCACTTCACCACCTCACACACACACCACCATCACAACCCACCCCTCCCAATACCAAGTCCTGCATGTAACACCAATGCACGGACCCCCATCACAGACCTGCATGGACACCCATCACTAAAGCATGCACACTAGAGAGAATCGCCGAGCCCACCAAATAACTAATCACACAAAGCAAAGCTGGCAGGGCAATAACAACCATAGAGGGCAACACACCCATGCACAAGATATCACACACAGAAATAACAACACTGCATTTACTTCCCCACATGTCCCCACCCAACGTCACTGGAGAGGAGGTGCCAGCAACATCCACTCCCCCCAGAAGAAGCCCACAGTGATGACAGCAGCTTGGGATGCCTGGACCTGAATGACCAACCTGGCCCATCAGGGACCTCCGTTAAGTCTCTTACCCAGGCACAGTCCCCCCTCAGGAAACACCAGCAAAGTACCCACCCAGCGTGCCCATACCTCTGTCCCCAGGGCACGTCAATCAGCAGTGTTTCCACCACTACAGGGACCACAGGCCACCCCACAAACACAGGACGATCAGGGACCTGGGGTCAGTGGCAGTGGGCACATAGTTCAGGGGACAGAGGCACAGGACAACAGGGAAGCAGAGGAGGACTGCTGTGGGACGGGGGAGGACAGGCCCAGGGAACCGACTCTCCAGGAGGCACTCACCAACATTCTGGGAGCATACCTCCATTTCCAGGAGACGATGGGCCAGATACTGGACAAGTTGCAGGAGACCCAGCGGCTGCAGGAGGGACAGTACCTGGGGATCAGGGAGGACTTAAAGGACATTAACACCACCCTGGTCACCATTGCAGGGGTGCTGGCAGACATGGCCAACACCATGAGGGAGGCAGTGGCACACTAGCGGGCCCCTGACACTAGCAAAAGCCGATGATCAGCCTTACAACTCCGCTGCCGCTAGTGGACAGGAGGCCTTGCCACAGGACCAATAGGCCACAAGCACCCCACCCCTCCAGAAGGAGAATCACCCCACAAACGGTCCCTGCGATCTAGACAGAAGCCAGAGACTATTGCCAAGACCCCTGCCAGGAAAAAGGAATTTCCTGATTGTCACCCTTGCGTCCCACTCTCTCACCCTGTCTACCTTGAACTGCCATTGCCCCACTTCCTATGCCACCTTGGACAATGCACCTGTGATATACATAGATTGGACTCTATCCTGGACATTCCTCCACCATCACCCCAGCCTATTGCACATCCCCTCTACTTATTAGCACTTAAATAAAGACCATTGGAATAAATACAAGTATGGAGTCTGTCAAATGACTGAACTATGTATTCATTTAACAAGCTTTAAACTTGGCAATACATAGGAATGACCTGTAGTTGGCTGGAGTCAACACCCAGGAGCGATAGTGGGGCACAAATATCTGAAAATAGAGATGCCAACAGTAAGATGGGTACAGTAAGTGGCCATAGAAGTGGGGAAATTAGCCTGCCAGTGACAATGTCAAACACAAAACTGTCAATTAAAAGTCAAGGTACAGTGTCTTACCTGTGTGCCATTGGTAGTATTGTTGTATTATTGCACTTCTGTTGTCCTCATCCTCATCCTCTGCCTCCTCATCTTCACGGTCCGCAGGGTCCACTGCTGCCACATACCCATCTCCAGTCTCATCCCCCTGCAGAAAAGGCACCTGGCAATTTAAGGCAAGGTTGTGCAACATACAGCATGCCATGATGATCTGGCCCACCTTCGTGGGTGAGTAGTACAGGGATCCACCTGTTAGATGGAGGCAACAAAACCTGGCCTTCAGGAGCCCGAAAGTCCATTTTATGATTCTTCTTGTTCGCCCATGTGCCTCATTGTTACGTTTCTCTGCCCTTGTCCTGGTATTCCTCACAGGGGTCAGTAGCCATGAGAGGTTGGGGTAACCAGAGTCACCTGCAAATATTGAGGGACAGCTGTAGGCCACACACTAACCCCTAGGGCCCACCCCATACCCATACGCCAATGACTACTGGGTAGGAACCAGGGCTCACCTATTAGCTACACCTGGTGCCTCTGGAGTTGGGCCATCACATATGGGATGCTGCTGTTCCTCAGGATAAAGGCATCATGCACAGACCCAGTATACTTTGCATTGACATGGAGATGTACTGGCCCACCAGGCACACTATCTGCACATTCATGGAGTGAAAGCTCTTTCGATTTCTGAACACCTGTTCATGTCTCCAGTGGGGGGAAAAATGCAATATGTATACCATCAATAGCCCCAATAATGTTGGGGATATGTCCCATTGCATAGAAATCAGCTTTCATTGTGGCCAAATCCTCCACCTGAGGGAAAATCATGTAGCTGCGCATGTGTTTAATCACTATTGAGAACTTTGGCTGTAACATTCCTGCTGCCAAGCCCACTGTCGCTTGGAAGGAGCCAGTTACCAGGAAACAGAGCACAGATAGGACTTGCACAAGAGGGGGGATCCCGGTGGGCTGGCAGATAGCAGATATCAGGTCAGGTTCCAATTGGGCACACAGCTCTGTGATTGTGGCCCTGTCCAGTCTAAAGGTGAGCATAATGTGCCTGTCCTTCATTGTTGCAAAGTCCACCTGGGGTCTGTACACGGGGGGATGTCTCCATCTCCAATTCATCCACAGCAGTTGCAATCTAGGGGGCAAACGGTGAGCAGCTGGTCAGTGTTCCCTATTTCCAAACACTACACTGCATTGCATGTTGTGACTGTGCGTAAGGGAATGTGAGGGCTATGGTGGGCCTTGAGTGTAGCAGGCAGGACGGTCTGACTAATATCTTTTCCTATGTGTATTTCTCTGCAGGTCAGCGCCTATAAAAAAAAGGGTATATGGCTTGCCATCGCCAATGACGTGCGGACCCTGGGGGTCTACGGCAGGCAGAGCACCCACAGTCGTAAACGGTAGGAGGACCTGAGAGGCTGGGCATGGAAGACGGCGGAGGCCCAGCTGAGGATGGTCTCCCAACGAGGAAGGGTTGCCCGTCGAACCCTCACCCCCTGATGGCCCGCATACTGGCTGTAGCCTATCCGGAGCTGGATGGGTGCTTGGGGGCATCACAGCAGCCACAAGAGGGTGAGTACAGTGCCCCAATTTACTAATTGCACGTGGACGGTGGCATCCGGGGGGGGGATGTTGGCTTGTGGGTGTACATAGGCCAGGCCGGACATTGCAGGATAGGGCCCATGTTGGGCAGGGTCTGATGTAAACCTCCTCCAACCAAGCTAGTAGGCAACCACTACTGGGCAGGGGTCTGTGGGTCTCAGGTATGCTGCAATTGGCGTTAGGTATCCCTGTCAATGGGCTGGTGACTAGCATTGTGACTGTTAGTGCATTGCCTAGTGCGTAGGGCTGTTCCCTGTGTGTGTGTGTTGTGTAAGCCAACGGTGGTGTTGTTGCCACAATTGACCAAGTATATTCTTTGTCTTTTCCCCCTTTTTGTGTTGTCACCCTGTCCTTATGTATATTAGCATCATATGGCGGAGGAGCAGAGCCACCGGCGATGGGGAGAGCTGCATCCCACAGGGCACAGGAGGCTGAATCCACCGACTGTGAGGGCACCAGTGGGAAGGAGAGTGAGGGGAGCACCAAGGCAGAGACTGGAGGGGACAGTTCTGACAGTGATACCTCCTCCAATGGAAGCTTCCTGGTGGTGGTGGACACCTCTGTGCCCCCCCCAGCTACAGGTACAGCCGCCAGCCCCATACCAGCACCACACTCCCAGCAACCCCTCAGCGTGTTTCCCGTGCCTGCTTACCCAGGAGGGTGGGCAACTCCTTTGCCCCAGGCACCTCTGGCATTGCCCCAGTTAGCCCTGCTGCCCTGAGTGAGGAGGCTATTGACCTCCTACAATCCATCTCTGTTGGGCAGTCAACCACTGTGAATGCCATCCAGGGCCTGACAGCTAATTTGCAACAAACAAATACATTCCTGGAGGGCATTCACCATGCCATAGCGGCCCAACAGAGATCAATCTAGGCACTGGCCTCCTCCCTGATGGCAGCCATTGTTCCTGTTTCTAGCCTCCCCCCTCCAACTTCCTCTACCCAATCCCATTGCCCTCAACCCCAACCTATCCCAAGCACACAGGCAGACCAGCATGCACACAGGACAACACACAGGAGTGGTTCAGGTAAACACAAGCACCACACTACATCCCACAGGCACTCACAGAAAACACCATCCAGATGCAGACATACCAACATCCACTGCCTTCACTGTATCCCCCTTTTCCTTGTCATCCACCTCCCTCCCAGTAGCATCTACACTCACACCTGCATGCACCACATACTTCTTTACTACCACCATCATGCCCATGACTACACACCCCTCAATGGGAGTCAAAACCCCCACATCCGTGCACATGTCCATGCAGCATTTCTATTGCCACCCATAAGGAGCTCAGACAAACCCTTTGACAGGACTGCCACTGCAGCCCGCGTGAAATTGTGCACACACTATTTCACAGCCATTTTCTCTGCACTTAAGTAACTTATAAGTCACCAATATGTCTTACCTTCACTTGCTGAAGGTTAAGTGCAAAGTTACTAAGTGTGAGGGCGTGAGGGCACCCTTGCATTAGCAAAGGTGCCCCCACATAGTTCAGGGCCTTTTCCCGGGACTTTATGAGTGCGGGGTTGCCATTACATGCGTGCAATACTTATAGGTCAATACCTATTTGTAGCTTCACAATGGTAACTCCGAATATGGCCATGTAACATGTCTAAGATCATGGAATTGTCACCCAATTACAAATCTGGTATTAGGGAGGCAATTCCATATATCCTGGGTGCTCCACTATGGACCCCCAGTACTGCCAAACCAGCTCTCTGAGGCTTGCACTGCAGCTGCTGCCACCTCACAGACAGGGTTTGCCCTCCTGGGGTCTGGGCAACCCTGTCCCAGGAAGGCAGAACAAAGCATTTCCTCTGAGAGCAGGGTGTTACACCTTCTCCCTTTGGAAATAGGTGTTACAGGCTGGGGAGGGGTAGCCCCCCCCAGCCTCTGAAAATGCTTTGAAGGCTACTTGCATAGGTCAGTCTACACCAGTTCAGGACCCCTTGTCCCCTACTCTGGTGTGAAACTGGACAAAGGAAAGGAGAGTGTCCACTCTCCTGTCCATCACCACCGTAGGAGTGGTTCCCAGAGCTCCTCCAGTGTGTTCCAGACTTCAGCCATCTTGCTTTGCAAGGTGTGGGGGGCACTATGGAGGGCTCTGAGTGGCCAGTGCCAGCAGGTGACATCAGAGACCCCTCCTGATAGGTCCTTACCTGAAAAGGTAGCCAACCCCCCTCTCAGGGCTATTTAAGGTCTCTCCTGTGGGTTCTCTTGAGATTCATTTGCAAGTTTCCTTCAGGAATCCTCTGCAACTACTGCTTAATCCTCTCACCTTGGATCAACCGCAGCCTGCTCCAGGAACCACTGTAACAGCAACAAAGTATCCACAAGGGATACTTTTCCTCTGCAACCTCAGCTCCAGCCAGCAACAGTTTCCATGGTGTGCACGCTCTGATGACTCCCTGTCTTCATTCTGCACCAGAAGGATCGAAGAAATCTCCAGTGGGATGACGGAGTCACTCCCCTGCTCGCGCAGGCACCTTCCAAGATGACGACCGGTACCCTTGGACTCCTCTCACAGTGACAAGCATGCTCCTAAAGACACAGAGGGTGGACCCCATCGACATAGACTGTCCTGAGGTCCTGCTGATGCAATTTGGAGGAGGTAAGACCTTGCCTTCTCTGAGAGCGACAGTACCCCTGTGTACTGCATCTTCTTCACCTCCTGAGGCCTCTGTGCACTATTTTCAAAATGTCTTCATGCACAGCCTGGCCCAGGTCCCCAGCACTCCATCCTGCGATGCTAAACTTGCTAAGTTGTTCTCCGGCAGCATGGGTCCTTCCTTTGTTGTGCTGCACCAACTGCATTGTGCACCTCTTTTGTCCCCATGTACTGGGATTCCTGTGGGTGTTGCCTAGAATCCTGAGGGCTCCCTAAAGTGCTGAGAGCTCCCTCTGCCTCCTCACACAGAGTTGAAGGCCCTAGGTTCCTCCTGGGTCCTGCCAGCGGCATTTTGATGCAAAATGCATATTTGTCGTAACCAAGGCTTGTTGGTGACTTCCAACACAAAATCACATGTGCATCCATCTTCACATCATGGGACATCTTTTGCATGATGCACGATCCTGCTGGCATCTTCCTAGGGTGCATTTCTGAAGCCTTCGACTAACCGGGGACTCTTCTTTTGCACCCTCTTCTGGGTTGGCAGGGGCTCCTTTCCTTCCTGGAACTTCTTTCACCTTCTGGACTTGGTCCCCTTCTTTTGCAGGTCTTCAGGTCCAGGAATCCAGCAGTTGTTGTTTGCAGACTTGGTTGGTTACTGCAGAATCCCTATCACGAGGTGTAGTGTGCCCTAAGGATACTTGCAGTACTTTATTCCTGCTTTTCTGGGCTCTGGGGTGGGGTAATTTACATACCTTTACTGTATTCTTACTCTCCCAGCGATTCTGCACACACTACACTTGTCTAGGGGAGAATTCGTGATTCGCATTCCACTTTCTTATTATATGATTTGTGTTGCCCCTATACCTATGTTCTCCCATTGCATTCTATAGCATTGTTTGCACTAGTCTATGACTACTTACTTGTCTAATTTTAGTGTCTATGTATATATTGTGTATAATACTTACCTCCAGAAGGAGTATTGTCTCTAAGATATTTTGGTACTGTGTCACCCAAATAAATACTTTTTTTTTTGGTAACACTGAGTATTGTCTTTACTTGTCTATAAGTACTGTGTAACTATAAGTGGTATTGCATGAGCTTTGCATGTCTCCTAGTTCAGCCTAAGCTGCTCTGCTATAGCTACCTCTATCAGCCTAAGCTGCTAGAACACTACTACTTCACTAATAAGGGATAACTGGAATAAGGTGTAAGTACCCAAGGTACCCACTACAAACCAGTCCAGCCTCCTATACCTATGTGTTGTGGCCCTGTGGCCCACGGAAATTGATGACTGCGCAGTCTCCCTACATTTGTACATATGTATATATGTTGGTATTTTGATGCACTTATTCGTGTTATTGTATCTTATTACACTCACTTTCTTCACATCATTTTGTCCTTACATTATTTCTGAGGGGCGGGGGTGAATATGTCATGTTTGTGCATCTGGTTGTGTGTATGGTGTTGGGTGTGGGGGTGTTGTGTGTTGCATGCTGCGTGTGTGGGCCAGTCTCTTTTAACTCCCCGCTCCCTTGTGTGCTAGGCGGCTGTACTCACCGTGGTCGTCTTCGCCGGCGTTGATGTTCATAATGCAGAAAAAGGTAGACGAGTGTCGGAAAATGTGCAGCTCGGGCTCCATGGCGTTGTGGTTGTTCCCTGAGTCTCCACAGGTGAGTCCTTTGACTTCTGAGATCTGCTTCCGCCATGCTTTTGATGTCATTGGTACCGCCCCGGAAAAGGTGGCAGATTGGCTGGGTCATAATAGTGTGGGCGGTACATTGTCTTCGGCCTGGCTGTTGGCGGTTACCTCCGTGGTGCTTGTTGATACCACCGTGGTGGTCGGCGTGTTAAAATGGCTGTCTGTCTGTGCAGTTTCTGCCGTGGTCATAATTCCATTTAGGTTACCGCCGGCCTGTTGGCGGTATTAACGCTGCTTTATCGCCGGCTGCCTGGGTTGTAATGAGGGCCTAAGAGCCTTGGTAGATTGTTTGTTTCTTCTCAATGGAAAAAGTACCAACTCTAGATAAGTTTGAATACTAGACATCTGAGCACATATTTATACTTTTTGAGCGCCGCTTTTGCGCTGCTTTTTAATGCAAACGCAGCACAAATTGACAAAATACAATTTTATTTTGTAAGTTTGCGCCGCTTTTGCATCAAAGATTGACGCACATGCGGCGCTAAAAAAGTATAAATATGGGCCCCTGTGTAGTACAAGGTGGTGTGCCTCTTGTGAATCCCAACAAGTTTCTAGGCCACAATGCCCTGTAAACTTTAAAATGTGACTAAAATCACATATTTTTTTTGCATTTCTGTACCGTATTCTTCCAGAAGCATAAATAAGCCAGAAACATCTTCCACCAACTGTTCCCCCGGTCTCCTGATAAAAGTGCTACCTGACTTGTGTGGATGGGCCAAGTGCCCATAACAGGAAAGGGGCTAAAACACAACGTGGACACATAAAAATGATCTTTCACAAAACGACTATTTTTTGTGGGGAAGGCAACTGCATTTTTGGTCCCCGGTGCGGCGGTCATCTAGGGAAACCTACCAAACCCAGGCATTTTTGAAAACTAGAAAATAGTTTGGCTTGCCAGGATCCCCCAATATTTTCTTACCCAGACTCCTATGCAAGCCTAACAAATTGCATAAAAAAGCACATTTCCTCACTTTTCTTTGTTGGATCACTTCACCAACACAAATTACCTCCTACCCAGTGTTCCCCTTGGTCTCTCAAGTAAAATGATAGCTCACTTGTATGGGTCCCCAAAGCAGAGTCAGCCTAAAAATGTATTTAAAAAAATGTGCTTATCAACTCGCTGTGATATCCCCTCAATCCCTACAAGTTTTTGGCCCTTCCCTGTTGCAGGCACTTGGGCCACCCACACAAGTGAGGTACTGTTTTTATCAGAAGACCAAGGGGAACATTGGGTGGGAGGATATCTGTGCTGGTGCAGTGATCCCACACAGAAATGTGAGGAAAGTGTAATTTTTTAAGCTAAATTTGAGGTTTGCAGGGGATTCTTGGTAGGAACATTTTGGGGAATCCACACAAGCCACACCTTCCTGGACTCCACCAGGTGTCATAAATGTCTGGGTTTGGTAGGTTTCCCTAGATGGCTGCCGAGCCCAGGACTAAAGACGCAGGTGCCCCCTTGCGAAACAGGTAGTTTTGTAATAGATAATTTTGCTGTGTTCATGTTGTGTTTTGGACACTCCCCTGTCGCGGACAATAAGCCTACCCACACAAGTGAGGTACCATTTTTATTGGGAGATGTGGGGGAATGCTGGGTGGAAGGAAGTTTGTGGCTCCCCTCAGAATCCAGAACTTTGCAGCACCAAAATGTGAGGAAAAAGTGTTTTTTCAGCCACATTTTGAGGTTTGCAAAGGATTCTGGGCAAAAGAACTGAGTGAGAGCCCCACAAGTCACCCCATCCTGGATTCCACTAGGTGTCTAGTTTCCAAAAATAAACAGACTTGGTAGGTTTCCCTAAGTGCCGGCTTTCAATGTAAAAATGTGTTGTGTCCATGCTGCCTGTAGGGGCATTTCCTGATGCGGGCACTAGGCCTACCCATACAAGTGGGGTACCATTTTTATTGTGAGACTTGGGGAAATGCTTGGTGGAATAAAGTTTATTGTTCCCATCCGATTTCAGAACTTTCCATCACTGAACTGTGAGGAAAAAGTGTTTTTATGCCAAATTTTGAGGTTTGCAAAGGATTCTGGGTAGGACAACTTGGCAGAGCCCCAAAAGTCACTAAATCCTGGGTCCCCCAAGATGTCTAGTTTTAAAAAATGCACAGGTTTGGTAGGTTTTCTTAAGTGCCAGCTGAGCTACAGCCCAAAACCCACAGCCTGGCACTTTCCAAAAAACACGTCTGTTTTTCAATGTAAAAATATGATGTGTCTACGCTGTGTTTTGGGGCGTTTCCTGACGCTGGCACTAGGTGTACTCACACAAGTGAGGTACCATTTTTATCAGGAGACTTGGGGGAATACAGAAAAGAAGAACAAGTGTTATTGCCCACTGTCTTTCTCTGCATTGTTTCCTTCCAAATACAAGACAGTGTTTAAGAAAGAAGTCCACTTGAGAAATACCCTATAATTTACATGCTGGTATGGGGACCCCCACATTCAGAGATGTGCAAGTAACCACTGCTTTTCTTCAACACCTTATCTTCTGCCTAATTTGGAAATACAAAGGTTTCCTTTGTATTTTTCAAAATGAACTGCTATATACCTAGTATACAATAAAACACATTGCAAGGTGCATCTCATTTATTGGCTCTGGGGTTCTTGATGAACCTTCAAGGTCTATATATCCCGCAACCAGAAGTGCCCAGCAGACATAACAGTACATTGCTTCAAAAAATCTGCCATAGCTGGAAAAACTTTCAGAAGAAATGGCTGATTTTTTTCAACTCAATTTCAATATTATTTTATGTCAGCTGTTACTCTCTGTTGGAAACCTTGAAGGATCTACACAATGACCCCTTGCTGAATTCAGAACTGTATCTACTTTTCAGAAATGTTTAGCTGTCTGGAATGTACCATTGCTTTCACACCCATTTCTGTCACTAACTGGACGGAGGCTGTAAGCACAAAAATTGTAAAAATGGGGTATGTCCTGGCAAAATGCCAAAACTGTGTTAAAAAATGTGTTTTTCTGATTCAAGTCTGCCTGTTCCTGAAAGCTGGGAAGATTATGATTTTAGTACCACAAACCATTTGTTGATGTTGTTTGCAGGGGAAAAAAACACATGCTTTCTTCTGCAGCACATTTTTCCCAGTTTTCCCACAAACACAAATTTTAGCTGTATTTTGGCTAATTTCTTGGTCTCATCCAGGGGAACCCACAAACTCTGGGTACCTTTAGAATCCCTGGAATGTTGGAAAAAAGGATGCAAATTTGGCATGGATAGCTTATGTGGACAAAAACGTTTTAAGAGCCTAAGCACATACCCCAAATAGCCAAAGGCTTGGAACAGGAGGGGAAATGGCATGGCAGCGAAGGGGTTAAACAAATGGCTGTATTTTTCTGTTATAAATATGGCACTATGTCTAAAGGTCACTGAGTGCAAGATGCCTACTGTTTGTAAATGCAAAACTTAGAAATGGGAGAAAATTAAATGAGTTTTATGGAATCAATATAAACTTAAAGATAACTCTTCATTTTAAGTTTCTCCTATTTCAGTGTCACATTTTCACACACCAGGCATCTTGCTCTCAGTGCCTGGAAGAAACAGTGTCATAATTATAACTAAAAAATGCAGCCATTTTTTAACTGGGAGAAACTTAAAGTGCAGAAAAATATACCGTATTATGAACGTTTTTCGCAGAACATTTTTCTGCACTTTAAAATCTGCCATTTAAAAAATGGTTGTATGTTTGTGTTTATACATGTAACAGTGCCACTTATGGTGAAAGTTACGCTCTGTGCCACAAGTACATGCGACACAGGCTCTCATTCACCAATTCACATTTCCCATTCTTACAAGCATATGCTCATACATCTCAAAGACTACGGTCTCACTGATACAGATGGCAGCCCTGTCGTAGTGCCCCTTGTCAATGTAATTTGTTCAAACCATAGTCTTTGGCTCTACGGACTTTAGGCTTAAAGTCAATGAAACTGGGAGTGGGGGTGTCTGGTAACATTGCTCGAGTTGCTTGACCTTCAACAGCTCACAATGATTTTTACTGATCAGAATTACTCTCACTACAGCAAAGGGTGGAGACCCTGCACTACATATTTCTAAAGAAAAAGGGGAAAGCAGGGCATAGATCATCAGAGCTACCGCTGCCAAGGGGATGCCTGTTCCATTATGGAGTGATAAGGGAAGACCGTGACAAGGAGAGAAGAGGTCAATCTGGGTACTTTGCCCTGGCCTTGCACATTTTGAGGCCCTGATCTACTGTTACAATATATTTTTTTTTAATAGTTCAGGCAGCCCAACGCTTTCTAGTTGACATGGCATCACCACTAGATGGCATCAAATATTGTGTTTTCACTTTCCTTAGAGTACCCGTTTTCCTACTGAAATGAACAAGAAATTACTGTATAAAGTGCAACAAATCAGAACATTTCTGAAGCATTTTCATGTGTACGCTACCTCAATCGAATTATCAACATCCTTCCTCTACTAAAAGATTCACCCAATATTTATGTTAATATGTTTATAAAGCTTAACTGTTTGCCTATTGGGCGCTGGGCGCTCGTCTATTCTAGAATCTCACACCACACTTCCCATAGATCACTTAAATAGGTTGGTGTTAGTGCTTTCCAGAAGGGGGATTACTAATTCATAGATTCAAGGGCATGTCATACCTATCAGCCTTAGGATGGCCTTCCCCCAAACATTTAGCCTTCCTCCTCCATTTTTTCTGATCTCATTGTTTCTCGCCTTAAGTCTCTGTGCACCTTACTGCTGCTAACTAGTGCTAAAGGGTATGTGCTCACTCCTTAAAAGATGGTAGCATTGGCTCATCCCATTTGGCATTTTTCATTTACTAACAAGTAAAGTAAGTCGGTACTACCCTTATCCAGGGCACGTAAATTGAAAGCTAGTGGTTGGCCTGCAGCACTTATTGTGCCATCCACTTAAGTAGCCCCTTAAACATGTCTCAGGCCTACCATTGTAGCCCATGTGCAGTTTTAACACTGTCATTTTGATCAAGTAAAATAGAAAAAAATTCCTGTCTCAAACCTTTCTTTTTTTATTACATATCTCTCCCTTAGGTAGACCCTGTGCAGCCCAAAGGGCAGGGTGTAGTGTACTTAAAAAGGTTTTACACACACTCTTACGTTTTGCATTGCCTGGTCGTGAAAAACAGTTAAATTATTTTTTCACTGCTGCAAGGGCTACCTCTCTTACATGATAACATTGGAGTTAACGTATTACATTTGTTAAGCTGTAACTTCTAAATGGGAGCAGGTGATCTGTTCATTTTTGGTATATTTTGAATTGTAATGAAAAATCTAATGTTATCATAAAGAAGGATTGCAAATTACAATTTTGAAAATGCCACTATTAGAAAGTTGTCATTTTCAGTCTTACCCATTTCATGGTGCCTGCAGCCTGTGACTGGTTCACATGACTGGGTGTAGCTGACAGTTGGGTTTGTGTCTCCTTCTTATACAGCTGTACACAATATAGAACTTAAGAGTGCCTCGATGGGTCATCACTGGCAAGATGGGAGGGCGGTGCTGGGAGCAGGCCTAATTACACTTGAATGGACTGTCCTGCTTCAATTTAAGGTCTGCATACCCCCTGTAGTTAGTCTGGAGAAAGGGCAAGGGAGGCAGAAAGCCTGTGCACTTCAAAGGGAAATATCTAGAAGCTTCTCTCACATCAAAGGAGGCACCTGGTATAAATATTGAACCTCAGACACCAACACTTCATGGCACTTCTAGACCTGTGGACTCTGCCAGGAAGGATTGCTGTGCTGCCGAAAGGACTGCCTTTCTGCTGGACTGCTCTTTTGAAGTACTGCTGCCATACTGTGCTGACCTGCTGATTCCTGCTGTCTTGCCAGAGTGAGAAGGGCTGGACCTGCACCTGTTGAACCCAGGACTTTAAAGTGACTCCAAGGGCTAGTTGGCTGGCTTCCTGACTACAGCCTCAAGGAAAGAAGGCTCTAACAAACTTGAACCAAGCACCCGGACTCTGCCATCTGTGAGTCCTACTATCCTGGCACGTGGTACCAACCCAGCCATGGATCTTTGGAAGTGGGCCTGAAGGTGCACCGCTAGCCCATTAGGGGATCCCACAGGACTAAAGCATCTCCTCTGCTGCATGGCACAACTCCAAGCAGAACCGATGCGTCACCTCTGGTGCGAGGATTCTCCCAGTGCTAGGACCTCATATCAAGCCTCGCAGCCTGCATCAGAACCACTGCTGCGTGACACCTCTCTGATAGGCTCTGGTCGTACAAATCCCACATTGTCAGCAGTCTTGGCAATGATGCAGGCTCGAGTATTGCAGCCTTGCAGCTGCTTGGAAGCAATACATCCCCTCAGCTGCCCGATGCAACCTCTGCACCAGACTTCACATCGCAAGCCTTTATAGATGTGATCCTTGATGATGATGCAGGACCTTGCACCACAGCCTGGCAACACCTCGGAACCAATGCATCACCTCAGCTGTGCAATGCATTGTCAACGTGGGATCTAGCAATGCTCTGCAACCAGGATCTAAGATTCTATTATTCAGAGGGCCTGACTGGGTCCCTGTAGCTGGCCCATGCTCCACTGTGGTCAGCTTGAATTTATGACTTTGGCCCTCATCACAACCCTGGCGGTCGGTGTTAAAGCGGTGGTAATACCGCCAACAGGCCGGCGGTAAAAAAAATGGGATCATGACCATGGGGGAAACCGCCAAAACATACAGCCTCTTTAACACTCTGACCGCCACGGCGGTAGCAACAAACACCGCAGCGCTATCCGCCAACAGACTGGGGGAAGTCAATGTACCGCCCACTCCATCACAACTCGCCCATCCGCCAGCTTTTCTGGGGTGGTACCAATGCCATCAAAAGCACGGTGGAAACAGTACTTGGAAGGGAAACCACTCACCTCTTGACACTCAACGAAGAACCAGGACGCCATGGAGCCCGAGCTGCAGGTCCTCCCCATGCTGGTCTATCTCCTCATCTACCAGGAGTACCAACAGTGGCGACGACGACCACGGTGAGTACTGCACCTAGTACACAGGGGAGGGGGAGGAAAACGAGAGTGACACACACACACACAACATGCCACACCCTCACCCTCACCCACAACACCATACACACAAACACATGCATCAACAACACATTTACACCCTGTAACCCCCTGGAAGAACGCAAGGACAATAGAGTCAAATCAGTGATATTTTAGAAATAGTCAGATATACGTAAGAATTTTAAAAATAGTGTTCACAAAAATATACAATATGTACTTAAGGCGGTACATTGTCCACTAAAAATGTCAGTGGGCCATTGGGCCAAAACACATAGGCCTAGCCCTCACTTGACTCCTGCCTCAATAAGGAGAGAACACTGCAGGGGCATCAGGTCGAAATCACACAGGCACCTCAGGGGGAGGGTGAAGGGGGTGCACCTCAGCTGGAAGATGGTAAAACACCACTGCTCCTGGAGGGGGCTCCATGCCCACAGCGATGTCCTGGGGAGTGCAAGGCCACAGTCTCTCAAGTGGGTGGGTTGCCCACAGTGATGTCCTGGGGAGTGCAAGGCCACAGTCTCTCAAGTGGGTGGTTTGCCCACTGCTTGGTCCTGGGGAGTGCAAGGCCACAGTCTCTCTAGTGGGTGGTCTACCCACTGCTTGGTCCTGGGGAGTGCAAGACCACAGTCTCTCTAGTGGGTAGGTTGCCCACTATTTGGTCCTGGGGAGTACAAGGCCACAGTCTCTCAAGTGGGTGGTTTGCTCACTGCATGATCCTGGGGAGTGCCAAGCCACAGTCTCTCTAGTGGGTGCCGGTTTTCCACTGGTTCTGGAGCGGGCTTTGTGCCCAGTGTAATTCATCCTGCCAAGGATAGGGTGAGTGGATGCCTTCTTCCACTGGTTCTGGAGGGGGCTTTGTGCCCAGTGTGCTTCATCCTGCCAAGGATAGGGTGAGTGGATGTATATCTCCACTGGTTCTGGAGGGGGCTTTGAGCCCATTGATGCAACACTTGGGGTGTGGCAGTTCATAGTCCCTCACCTGGGTGTCTGAGGCACGATATTTGTAGGGACCAGATTGCATGATAGTCCATGGAGGTAGGGCTAGACTCCATCCGGCGATGGCTACGCCTGCAAACTGGTGGTAGTGATGGGGCTGGTGGGGGTGCTGCCAGGGGTGGAGGGAGGCTCCAGCCCTTCTCTTGCAGCCTCAGATGGCTGCCGACTGGGGCTGCTGCTGCTGGTAGTGGTGCTACTGTCAGCGATGCAGGTGGCGGTGCTTGCGGCGGTGCCTGCGGCAGTGCAGGTGCCGGTGCTGGCCGTGGTGCAGTTGCCGGTGCTGGCAGTGGTGGAGGGAGGCTCCAGTCCTTCTCCTGCAGCCTCGGACGGCTGCCCACTGGGGCTGCTGCTGCTGACAGTAGTGGTGCTTGTGGCGGTGCAGGTGGTGGTGCAGGTGACGGGGCTTGCAGCGGTGCTTGCGGCAGGGCTAGTGGTGGGACTGCTGGCGGTGCTGGCCGTGGTGCAGGTGGTGGTGCTGGCGGTTGTGCTGGTAGCCACCAGGCCTTCACCTGCAGCCATGGACGGCTGAAGTGCCTTGGCTGGTGTTTTCTGCCCTTCCTCACCTTGGCAGATGGTGGTGTGACCTTGGGTCTGCCAGCTGGAGTCTTTGAGGTGGCCTTGGTGGGTGGTTGTGGCTCCTTCCCCTTGCTGGATCTTGTCCCCCTCTTCACCATGCCAGGTGGTGGAATGGTCTTGGCCTTGGCAGGGGTTGGTCGCACACTGGCTGTGCTGACGGGTGCCCCCTTTGAGCCTTTGATAGCTGCAGGAACCACAGCAGACGACGATTTGGTGGTTGAGGTGCTGGGCTGGGTTCTGGCCACCCTGACCCGAGGGGAAGGACGGGGGGAGGGGGAGGGAAGAGGACAAAGTTGGCCAGGAAAAGCTTCCTAGGGACACTGGGGCGGAAAGAGGGAGAGGGTTTGGGAGTGGAGGAAAAGGGAGTGGTTGTAGGAGGTGTCTGTCTGCTGAATTTGGGTGCAGGTGCATGGACTGGATGATGTTGTGAGGTTGATGGCTATTGGGTGGGTGCTTGTGTTTGTGTACTTTGGGAGGAGTGGTCACAGACACACTGGGAGAGGACACAGGGGACGTGTGCATGGATGTGGGGGTGGTGACTACCAGTGAGGGGTGTGCTGTGATGGGCTAGATGGAGGTAGTGGATGAGGATGTAGTGCATGCAGGTGTGAGTGGAGACGCTACTGGGAGGGAGGTGGAGGATGAGGAGGGTGTGTCTGCATTGGGATGGTGATTGTGTGAGTGCCTGTGAGATGAAGTGTGGTGCTTGCGTTTGCCTGAGACACTTTTGTGTGTTGATTTGTGTGAATGCTGGTCTGAAGGTGTGCTTGGGATAGGTTGAGGGGATTGGGATTGGGTAGAGGAAGTTGGAGGAGGTAGGCTAGAGACAGGGACAATGGCTGCCATCAGTGCTGAGGCCAGAGCCTGATATGCTCTCTGTTGGGCCGTCACGCCAGAGTGAATGCCCTCCGGGTATTTTTTTGTTTGTTGCAAATGCCTCACAACACCCTGGATGGCATTCAGTATGGTAGACTGCCCAACAGTGAGGGATCTCAGGAGGTCAATAGCCTCCTCACTGGGGGCAGCAGGGCTGACTGGGGAAGGCCCTGAGGTGCCTGGGGCAAAGGAGATGCCCACCCTCCTGGGAGCGGGCATGGGAAACACGCTGAGGGGCTGCTGGGAGGGCGGTGCAGGTAAGGGGGGTGGCAGCTGTACCTGTTGTTGGGGTGGGCACAGAGGTGTCCACCACTGCCAGGGAGCTTCCATTGGAGGAGGAGTCGCTGTCTGTGGTGTCCCCTCCTGTCATGGTGCTCCCCTTGCCCTTCATCCCACTGGTGCCCTCATCGTCGGTGGATTCGGCCTCCAGGCCAATGTAGGATGCAGCTCCCTCCATTGCCGGTGCCTCTGCTTCTCCGCCAGATGATGCTAATGCACACAAGGACAGGGTGACAAAACAAAAAGGGGGGAGAGACAGGGGGTACACTTGGTCAATGCCAGCAACAACACTACCGTTGGCGTACACAACTCACAGGGAGCATCCCTATGCACTAGGCCATGCACTACCAGTTACTAAGATACTCACCAGCCCATGGAGTACAATGCCTAACACCATTAGCTGCACATCTGAAACCCACAGGACCCTGCCCAGTAGTAGATGCCCACTAACACTATTAAGGGTGGAGTGCTTCAGAGCCTGCCGAACAAGGGTCCTATCCTGCCATGTTTGCCCTGGCCTAGGGGCACCCACAGCCCACATCCCTCACCCAGGTAAACTTTAACATGCACACAGTCATGAATCTGAATCTGTACTCACCCCCTTGTGGCTGCTGTGATGCCTTCAAGCGCCCATCCAACTTCAGATAGGCCACCGCCAGGATGCAGAACATCAGGGGGGTCAGGGTCCGACGGGCACCCCTTCCTCGTTGGGAGGCCAGCCCCAGTTGAGCCTCCGTCGTCTTCCTTGCCCAGCAGCGCAAGTCCTCCCCCTGTTTGCTGCAGTGGGTGCTCCGCCTGTCAAAGACCCCCAGGGTCCGCAAATCCTTAGCGATGGCACGCCAAATACCCTTTTTCTGATGGGCGCTGACCTGCATGAAAAAGACCGTCACACTCATGGCCCACCAGATCCCTCCCATCCCCTGATGCACATACAGTGACCACCATACATGCAGCACCCTGGCCAGGACGCCTCAGCCCCACCTACATGTGGCTTACACACACAGGAATCCATACATTCATGGCCCACGCATCATGCTCACAGTGTACTCACCTGTTTGTCTGGAGGACCGTACAGTAACGTGTACTGGGGTAACGCCCCATCCACCAGTTTCTCCAACTCCTCCGCAGTGAAGGCAGGGGCCCTTTCCCCAGACACATGAGCCATATTCGCTTCCAGAAACAGGTCACACCAGCACTTGCAGTGTAGGTCCTCTCCTGCTGAAGGGCAGGTAGCAAGTGAGTGCACAGATAGAAAATGGCGGTCACGTCCGCGGCGGTGCGTACCGTCACCACCGGGGTACATCGCCATTGGCTCCTGAAACCCATAGGGCCCAATGATAACCAATGCGAAGTTGCGCGGCGGTCATCGACTGCCTACCTCAACCGTGCAAAACACCAGCAGAATTACCTAATTTCCACTTGTCCCTCCTCACAGGTCAGGTAGCCGCCATTTCAGGGGGGCACAGGCCATGGTACCTAACTGCGTCACAGCAGACATTGGCACAGCAACTCTCAGATTCACATACAGGTTCTGTAAAGGAAAAGATGCATCATTATTTCAATTGATGTGTGAATATGACCCTCTGTTTTCTGCCATAGGCTTCAACCGCTGAGGATGAATATGAGATGGCAACGTTCTCCGGTGTACAGACCCCTGATGGACCTTGCGACTATGGAGGACAGACACATTGGGGGTGATTCTCACCCTGGCGGGCGGCGGAGGCCGTCCGCCAGAGTTCCCCCCTCTAAAATACCCCTCCGCGGTCGAAAGACCGCTGAGGGTATTTTGGGTTTTGCACTGGGCTGGCGGGCGACCGCCAAAAGGCCGCCCACCAGCCCAGTGCAAAACCCCCTTCCCACGAGGACGGCGGCTCAGAATTGAGCCGGCGGAGTGGGAAGGTGCGACGGGTGCAGTGGCACCCGTCGCGTATTTCAGTGTCTGCAAAGCAGACACTGAAATACAAAGTGGGGCCCTCTTACGGGGGCCCCTGCAGTGCCCATGCCATTGGCATGGGCACTGCAGGGGCCCCCAGGGGCCCCACGACACCCCATACTGCCATCCTGTTCCTGGCGGGCGAACCGCCAGGAACAGGATGGCGGTATGGGGTGTCAGAATCCTCCATGGCGGCGCAGCTCGCTGCGCCGCCATGGAGGATTCATTTGGGCAGCGGAAAACCGGCGGGTGACCGCCGGTTTTCCACATCTGACTGCGGCCAAACCGCTGCGGTCAGAATGCCCTGCGGGGCACCGCCAGCCTGTTGGCGGTGCTCCGGCCAACCCTGGCCCGGCGGTCCATGACCGCCGGGGTCAGAATGACCCCCCTTATCCTAACCTACAGACTTGATCGGGCCACAATCCAAGAACTGTGTGCCCAATTGGTGCCAGACCTGATGTCAGCAATTCGCCAGCCCACAGTGCAGGTCCTGTCAGTGTTCCATTTCCTGGCAAGTGGTTCCTTCCAAACAACAGTGGCCATGGCATGAGGGATGTCTCAGCCAATGTTCTTCAACGTGTTGACCAGAGTGTTGTCAGCACTGCTGAAATACATGCACAGCTACATCGTATTCCCCCAGGTGGAGGATTTGGCCACAGTGAAATCTGACTTTTTTGCCCTGGCACATATCCCCAAAATCATTGTTGCCATTGATGGTACTCATGTAGCATTTGTCCCGCATCCCCCACCCCCCCTTGGAGAATGAACAAGTGTTCAGGAATAGAAAAAGCTATCACTCTATGAATGTGCAGATGGTGTGTTTGGCAGACCAATACATCTCCCATGTGAATGTGAAGTTTCCTGGCTTTGTGCATGACGCCTTTATCTTGAGGAATAACAGCATCCCATATGTGATGGGCAAACTCCGAGGCACCAGGTGTGGCTAATAGGTGAGCCCAAGGTCCATACCCAGTATAAGTTGGTGTCTGGGTATGGGGTTGTCCCTAAGAGTTAGTGTGTGTCTAACAGGTATCCCTCGATATTTGCAGGTGACTCTGGTTACCGTAACCTCTCATGGCTACTGACCCCATTGAGGAATCCCAGGACAAGGGCAGAGGAACGTTACAATGAGGCACATGGGCGAACAAGGAGGATAATTGAAAGAATCTTTGGCCTCCTGAAGGCCAGGTTCCGTGCCTCCATCTTACAGGTCGATCCCTGTACTACTCACCCAAGAAGGTGTGCCAGATCATCGTTGCATGTTGCATATTGCACATCCTGGCCTTGAGACGCGAGGTGCCTTTTCGGCAGGAGGATGAGCCTGGAGATGGTCTTGTGGCAGCGGTGGAGTCTGTGGACAGTGAGGAAGAGGAGGCAGAGGAAGAAGATGTGGACAACAGAAGTAATATAATACAGTAGTACTCCCAGTGACAGACAGGTAAGACACTGTGACTTCACTTTACATTTCAGTTTTCTTTTGGACATTGTACATGGCAGCCTGATTTCCCTATGTCTATGGCCACTTACTGTACCCTTTGGCATCTCTATTTTCAGATCTCTGTGGCACACTCTGGCTGTTTACTCCTGCCCACTGCAGGTCCTACCAATGTATAAATAAGTGTACATATGACTTGCAATGTTTTCAGAATGTTGCACTAATACATAATTCAATCATGTGACAGACTCAAGATTTTTATTTGTTCCAAGGGTGTTTATTTAAGTGCTCATACGTAGAGGGGGGATGTGCAATGGGCTGGGGTGATGGTGGAGGAATGTCCAGGTAGAGTCCAGTCTCTTGGTATCACAGGTGCATTGTCCAGTGGGGCATAGGAAGGGGAGTAATGGCAGTTCAAGGTGGACAGGGTGACAGAGTGGGCCAGAATGGTGACAATCAGGAGAGTCCTATTTCCTGGTGGGGGTCTTGGCAATGTTCTCTGGCTTCTGCCTGGATTGCAGGGACCATTATTTGCGGGGTGGTTCTCCTTCTGCAGGGGGTGGGGTGCTGGTGGCCTCTTGGTCCTGTGGTGGGGCCTCCTGTCCACTAGCACAGGCAGAGGAGGAGGGCTTTCCTTTGGTGTGGCTAGTGTCAGGGGCCCGTTGTTGTGCCACTGCCTCCCTCATGGTCTTGCCCATGTCTGCCAGCACCCCTGCAGTGGTGACTAGGATGGTGTAGATGTTTTGAGGTCCTCCATGAGCCCCAGGTACTATCCCTCCTGCAGCCTCTGGGCCTCCTGCAACTTGCAACTTGTACAGTATCTGGCCCACGGTCTCCTGGGAATGGTGGTATGCTCCCAGGATGTTGGAGAGTGCCTCATGTAAAGTCAGTTCCCTGGGCTTGTCCTCCCCCTGTCCCACAGCATAACTCCCAGTTTCCCTGTTGTCCTATGCCTCTGTCCCCTGATCAATGTGCCCACTGCCACTGACCCCAGGTCCCTGATCGTCCTGTGTTTGTGGTAATGGCTGGGGTTCCTGTAGTGGTGGACACACTGCTGGTTGACGTGTCCTGTGGACAGTGGCATGGGCCTGCTGGGTGGGTGCTGTGCTGGTGTTTCCTGAGGGGGGAGGCTCTGTGGTGGGTTGGGACTGTGGCAGGGTAACCGATTGTCCAGAGGTCCCTGATGGGCCAGATTGGTCATCGTGATCCAGGCGTGCAGAGCTGCTGTCATCACTGTGGGCCTCCTCTGAGGGGGACAGGATGTTGCTGGCAACTCCTCTCTGGTGAAGTTGAGTATGGGTCCTGTGGGGATGTAAAATGCAGTGTTATTGTATATGCGTGTGACAATTTGTGCATGGGTTTGTTTCCCTGTATGGCTGTGATAGCCATGGCAGGTTAGGCTTTTGTGCGTGGTGATTTTGTGGGCTAGGTGATTCTCTCTAATGGGCATGATGTGGTGATGAGTGTCCATGCTGGTCTGTGATGGGGGTCCATGGATTGGTGTTACATGCAGGGCTTGGTTTTGGGATGGGTAGGTTGTGATAGTAGGGTATATGTGAAGTGGTGGAGTGATGGGGGTGAGGGTAGGGGTAGGAGTTTGTGAAGGCATGCAGGTAGGGTGGGGGATATAGTAGTAAAGATTTGACTTACCAGAGTCCAGTCCTCCTGCTACTTCTGCGAGGCCCTCAGGATGCATTATTGCCAAGACTTGCTCCTCCCATGTTGTTAGTTGTGGGGGAGGAGGTGGGGGTCCACCGCCTGTCCTCTGTACAGCTACTTGGTGTCTTGCAACCACAGAACGCACCTTCACCCATAGATTGCTCCACCTCTTCCTGATGTCATCCCTTGTTCTTGGATGCTGTCCCACGGCGTTGACCCTGTCCATGATCCTCCGCCATAGCTCCATCTTCCTTGCAATTGATGTCTGCTGCACCTGTGATCCGAATAGCTGTGGCTCTACCCGGATGATTTCCTACACCATGACCCTTAGCTCCTCCTCTGAAAACCTGGGGGGGTCTTTGGGGTGCCATGGATGTGGTGTGAGTGATATGTGTGAGGATGTGGGGGGTGATGTGTTGTGGTGCATGGTTTGAGGTGCGTTGATGGTGTTCTGTGGCTCAGATTGAGTGGGTGCTCCTGGCTTGTGTCTCTCTCTGTTGGCAATCTTTTTTTTCATTGAAGGGGTTGTGGGTAATGTGGGTGGGTGTTTTATAGTGGTGTGAGTGTGTGATTGTGGTGTGTGTATGTGTGTCAGGTGTGTGTAGTTTGAATTGTCCAATGTGGTGTAGTTTTGTAAGTGTGTATGTATTTTGAGCGCAGAGGTGTGTACTGCCAATGGTTTACTGCAGTTGAAAGACCGTTGCGGTGATTCGTGGGTCCTGACACTGTGGGCGTATTCTTGTTGGCGTAACGGTGTGGGTTTTTTGTACCGGCAATTTATCACTGACATTTGGTCTGGCGGATTTGTGTGGGTTTCTGTATTGTGACGGATTTCTCAGTGTGGGTCATATTACCCGTAGCGGAATACCGCCGCGGGCAAGGTATGTTGGCAGCCGTCAGCATGGCGGTAGGTGGCATTTACCGCCAGGGTGGTAATGAGAGCCTTTGTCTCAGTCTGGCAAGACCACATATCCACAGTTATCGCTTTGTACTTTTTGCTGCTATTTCCAATGAAATTTTAAAACCTGCATGTCTCCAGTAACGATTGGATTTTTGTTGTTTTGGTAGTATTTAATTTATTAAAACCTACTCTATTTTTCTAACCTGGAGCATGATCCCTCTTGTAGTGGGCTTTCAATGTATTACTGTGTAAAGTGTTTCACACTACTTTACACATTGCCTCTTAGTTAAGCCTGACTACTCTATGGAAAGCTACCTGAGGGTTGAGAACTATTTATGTAAGCTTTACTTGTGACTTCACCCTGACAAGATTGTGGTTCCTGCTTGACTATCCCTCCCCCTTTAGTCAGCAATCCAATATCTTACAGGGAGCAAGGAAGGGCATTCTAATATTTGGCTGCAAAATAATTATAGACTCAGCCTCCACAACAAGCTTTCCTGAAACAAAGTGATTTTTGGTTGTGCTCTTGCACTGAACGGAACGGGTGAGGGGCATATTTAAGAGCCTCTAGTGCCACCAGAGCATCACTTTTAGTGACGCTCCAGTGGCACTATGCCCTGCAACATATTTACAAGGTGCAGAATGGCACATCTTCCCAAACATAAACAATCAAACCCCCCAACGAAGACAGCCTTGCACAATGGTGCAAGGATGCCGGCGTTGGTGCTATGCAGCTCAATTTAGCGCCAGCACAGGGCACAACACAGAGGTGCACCTTATTCAATTAAAAATAGCACATCCCTTTGTCCCTAACAAAATCGCCAACCCCTTCCTGAAATGTGAACATACCTTACAGTTAAAAAATTACCATATCAGAATAAAAACTGTTCTTAACTAAACTTACATTTATAATTCTTCAGTCTTCAGTAAAGGGAGGAGGGTGTTTTTACTGGGGCAGAGTTACAACAGCCCCCCTCCTTCCTTGAAAATCCAAACTCCTCAATGAAATCTTGGTCCTCAGTTCAAGTTCCAAACTTCCCAAAACATAATTGTGGGAACCCTTCCATAAAAATTGAAAAATAGGTTTTTAAGGTGCATTTGTCCGAAAACCCTTTTCCCTGAAAATCTAAGTGCCTAAAGACCATCCAGCTCCTCAATCCATGTGTGAACCATGCAAAACCCAGAAACACTTAAAACGGTTGGAAAACTGCTCAAGTAAATTAAAAAGATAGGGGTTCAAGCTGCATTTGTTGGGTGAAAACTCAGCACTCCCCGCAGTCCAAGTACCTCGTTAAATCCAAGTGCATACAGTTAAAAATAGTGACAAGCGGCTGTAAGAAGAGCACAAAATATAAAAGGAGAAGGCGGTGTTTGCCAGGGGAGACCTCTGACACTCTTCAGAAACATAAACGAGCTCCAGGTAGCTCGACGGCTGTAAGTCATCTCCTGTTATCCGCAATAAACACAAAACAACCTCTTCACTAAATTTGAGTGATTATACACATATAAAACCCTCATTTATCTACAATAGACATGCTGTAAATCCGTGTGAGAGGAACCTGTCCTCTCTCAACCATGAAGCTTTACCGAATGAAGAAACAAATGTAAAACAGTTCTCAAAAACAAATGTCGAAGTAAAAAACAAAAAATATTTTTTTTCCATTGAATCAAGTGTGAACCTGTGAAAATAGAGAGTACAAAATAAAAAAATATGTTCAATAATGTTTATTTTTTTACATTCTTTAAAAATTCAAAAAATTGTGTAACACATTTATCACACCTGACACATTTCCTTTACGCCAGCTGCCATATTTGGAGAAGGTGTGCATAGGCCAGGCACTCCGGTTGGATCTAAACTGAGGTTGCATGTTGGGCAAAATAATGATGAGTTGTAAAGCCAGCACTAGTGATTGTCACTGATTAGAATAGTTGCAAAAATTGCTCCCATCACCTTTTATGTGCCTGATCTAACACACCAAGTGGCCACAGGTATGCCCAGAAATGGGTTTCTTGCTCACTGACTGAAGCCAGTCATGCTGAAGTCAGTATTCAATTGTTTGTGTTTTAGTTCAGAGAGGACTTGGCTTGGCAACTTGGGCTGGACTGTTCCTATTAGAGCAGGACCAATAATGATTCGCATATGGCTGGTTCTTCTGAGGTGGAATGCTGGACAAAAGGACATGGTGGGTCGAAATGCTAACTTTTTGTGACTTATTTACTCTTTAGGGCCATATCGGAGAATTCCTCAACTATAGTAATTGTGGCTGGATAAATTGTGATGTACCTATTTTAAAACTGGGGTCAATTATGTTTTATAATTTATTTTAACACTGGTGCACCATTCAAGCTGATTTACAGTTACAAGTGGTAGTTAAGAGGCCTTTTAGACAGCCAACCACGTTTTAACAGGAGGTCTTTTTTACTCCTCGTACTTTCCTATACATCAGCTGACACTTTGGGAGGAGGCGCACATGAGCTTGGTACTCTGCACTCTAGAGAAGTGTACATCACAGTATTTAAACAACTACTTTGCTCACATGCACAGTGGGCAAGCAGAGAGGAAGCTTCAGCGGTGCTCCAAAGGCAAGCCTATATGTGCCTTTGCACACCCCAGAAGCGCCCAGTACTAGGGATTTTGCTCACAGCTCCCCTGTTTTACCTTTTAGAGATCTGAGCTACTGGAAATTACAAACACAATGCAAGCTAACAACAGTTTATCCATGAAAGGTCACCTATATTTAGTGTGTGAGGGAAACATGCTACTGGTAACCATTACATCACCCCTTTTGGCAACACTCTGTTCAGTGGACTCTCCAGTAAACGTAATGGCACAGGTCCTAGTTTGCTTTCTGCTTTCTGCTCGTTCTATACCTACACATAAGGAAGCAATAGAGGTGTTTATCACTCCTTATGAAGCTATTCCTATATTTATGGTCTGTTTGTGCCGTTTTAGTGTCATTTTTTGTAATGCTAAAATGGTGCAAACTCGACTCCATATTTATATTTTGACGCTAGACCTGTCTAGCGTCAACATATTGGAGTTAGCATCATGTTGTGGATGTGGCAAACTATCTTGTGCTAATTAGATGTAAATTAGGTGTTCCTGTCCACAACATGTTGCTAACCCCCTACCGCCTTATTTATACTCCGTTGCAGAAACGACGAGCATGGAATAGGCAGACCCAAATAATGGCGCTTAGCCCTAATGCCTGGGTCAGAGCAGGCTTTAGGGTTCCTGTGGACCCATTTCCATGGCCAAACACCATGGAATGGGTCCACAGATACCCACCCCAAGCCCCAGCAACACCCCCACCCACACCAGAGGAACACCAAAGGATGGGGGACGCCATCCTGGGGTAGGTATTTTTATTTATTTTTAATGTGCCATTGTGGGCCGCTTACATGGGGCCCCCTGCCTGGCACTGGGTCTTATGGCCTTGCCCAGGGGACACTGGTCCCCTATGCTGGCCATTGAGGTGGTGGGCATGACTCCTGTCTTTACAAAGACAGGAGTCATTTTAGGGAGCTAGTGCATCAGAAATATTTATTGCCACTAACAAGCCTAGCTCCATTTCTGGCCCACTACTGCCTTTTACCCCACCGCCATTCCCACTCCCCAGCTAGTGTCTTTTTCTTAGATGCTAGCTGATCCTTAGCGCCTGTGTGCACTATTCCATAGATATGGCGCACGACTGCTGCTATGGAATGGCACAAGGATTGTGGCGCAAAACTGCGTTAGTGCAGTTTTGCAACAAAAAAACATAAATATGCACCTTAATGTGTTATTTGTGACATAAACATGGCTGCATGGGCCTTCTAACCTCGATGTGCCCATTCCACCATTTTACTTGACTGTTCAATGTGATCGTCGTGTAAACAGAGGAAGAGGTCCTGCCATTATTTATAAAACATCCATAACAATTTCCACCTCAACGGAAGAATAACTTAGCTCTGCAGAGTCTCTATTCTTAATGACTGCCATAAATAACTTTGCTGTTATGTCATACTCGACCATCCACGAGGCCCAGGCAGTTTATTTTGCCATAAGCTGTCTAATGCTGTTGCACCGATTTTAATCAACTGCCCTGATTTTATTGTGTGGGGGTGATATTAACTTATGGTTCAGTAACACCTCCCACCACGAGGTTGCCATGTTTCTGGAGTATAGAGCTATTTTACGACTCTCACAAAAGTGTAACCAAGCAACCCACATCGTAGGCCATATACCTCATACTACGCTTGCTCCAGAAAAGCTACTGAAAGTATGTCTTCTATTGCTGGTCGAATGATCATGCCATTGCTTTCTAAATGGTCTATGCTAGCCAGTCACCAATTAGACAGACTTGGAAACAGCACTCATTTACTTGCTATTCATGGGGCAAAATTACAGAAGAAAAACTATCTACCATACTGATGTTGAGTATTTCTTTTCTGATTTAAAACACAGCAGAAGATATTGAGACTAAAGTGAATACATTTCATGGATGGTTAATATCAGCACTAAACATGGAGGCCCCTTTGAGGAAGTGTTATCAAAGAGTAAGCGTCCCTCTGCTTGCTGATAAAGAGGCTAAGCAAGGTTCTAAGACGCTAAAGAGAGCCTAACATTTAAATTATAGCCTGGAAGGCAAAGTTGCCTATCAGGCAGCATTACAGCTGTTAGTCCATCTCAATTGCTCTGTGATTACCTTAATTATTTTGAAAAAGGGTAGCTAAACTTGAAATTCACTTCTCTAATACAGAAGTGGTGGTTTTATTTTTGTTTTCTTAATATGAGTTGTCTAACTCTTTGGAAGCAGTAATGCAGTTCAGCCTAACTTCCACCAAATCAACTAAAAGAACTTTAATAAAACTTTGGGGCTGATTACGAGTCTGGCAGTCACAAGACAGCCAGACTCGCGTTGGCGGTCTGACCACTGCTGGTGTGGCCAACTGCCACATTATGAGGTTGGGGGTCAGTCCCGCCAACCTACCACCATACCCGCTGGGATCCAAGATCCCGATGGGCTGACGGTGCTCCTAGTTGTAAACAGCCAGGGCAGTGCAGAACTCGGCGCCACCCTGCTGATTACAACCTTGTTCTCTGTCAGCCTTTTCATGGCGGTTTCATCACCATGAAAGGGCTGGCAGAGAACAAGTGCAGGGGTCCCCCTGTCCAGCACCCTTGAAATGTGCACTGTCTGCTGTGCAGACAGGGCGCATTTCAACGTTGCTGGTGCATTCTGTGTGCTGCAGCATGGCCCCCGGCTCAATTATGTGCCAGCAACAATGCTGCTGCAGCATGGACCCCGGCTCAATTATGAGCCAGCAACAATGCTGCTGCTCCTTTCCACTGGGCTGACTGGCAGAAACCTTGGTTTCTGCCAGTCAGCCCAGTGGGAAAGTTGTAATGGGGCCCGGTGGGAAGACCTCCAGCACCGCATTGGTCTCCTCGTCGGGAGTTTGGCAGATGGATGTTTCAATCCGCCAAACTTCTAATGACCTACTAATTTTTGTTCCCCTCTGGATCCATGCACTCCTCAAGTGCTTTATTTAGCAAGATTTGAAGTGTGTCCTTTTCTTTCCAACTTATGCAATTCTCCTCTGGTCTCTGCTCTATTTTGAGAAAGTACTTCTAATTCCGCTCTTGAACAAGCCTTCAGCTAATTATATGATGATTAAAATTTTTAGATGAATCTCTGTGCTCCCAATGCCTTCTAAAATAATTGAGAAAGGGTCAACTGAAAGTTGTAAAAATATAGGCCATCATTACGAGCCTGGCAGTTGGTTTTAAAGCAGTGTTAATACCGTCAACAGTAAAAATAATGGGGGTCTCCAGCCCGGCGGCCGTCACAATCCCACCCTCGGAATTATGACCCAGCCTATCGCCATGGTTTTCATGCCAAACTTACCACCACGAAAAACATACAGTATTCCTGGTTCCCCACCTGCAGAAGCACCATGTACAAAGTCCATTTACTCAATATAGATTATACATATAAATACATCAGCAAACTGTGTTACTACCTAGATTCATACAAGACCCACCATAAAACTCCTGTGATACTCTGGAATCCCATTATAACAAAAACAAATAATTTCATTAAAATCATTAAGACACTGTAAAAAAAAGTTCCCGCCTAAAAATAAAACGCTTCTCTTTCTAAGTTTCCTGACTTGTATAAAAAAAAAAACATTATCGAGGACCACATAAAACCAGAACTAACCAGTTGTGTAGACATGAGGGATGGCCTATATTGTACTAAACTCTGAGATGTTATCAATGTTTTATCAATGATGTAATACATGTTTTCTATGGGCCTGCATAAGATTAACAAAATAGGTTAAATGAAGTGTAAATTGCTGTAAAACGTTATAACATGCATAACTGATAATAGTAATTCCCTGGCATCCCTCTCTTCTTTTCTCACCTTAATAATTAAAGAGGAGCGATCTCTTTTAGTAATTCCCTTCATGGATTCTGGGTCCTAAAGTAAGTAAGTATCCCAAGCCACTAAAATTATTTCTTAATATAGTTCACTCATGGAATTAACAATGCATCTTCCAGGGCCAGTCATCAATTATCGTCCTGTTCAATGGAGTAGCTTCTTTAGTCCATACCACTGTCCACAAGAGAAGAGGGAAAGCATGAATTTTGTCTTCCATAAATGGTACACCTAATTCAGCATGACAAATATAATTCCAGCGTGTGGCGGTGAGAGCAAACATCCTTTATAGGCACCTATTTTCTACTTGTTACTTCACATCCACATTAGAAATATCCCCAAATGCCTGCTCCATACGTTGTCCCGTCACACTTAGGGCCAGATTTACAAGGCCCTAGCGCCACCTTGCACCACATTAGTGTAATTTTTGTTACACTAATGTGGCTAGGCGAGGCAAAAATCGCCTACCATATTTACAAAGTGGTGCAGTGCATGCATTGCACCACATTATGCCTGCTCCAGGCATAATGTACTAAAGGGGGAACATCCTGGTGTTAGGAGGCCCACAAGAATGGTGCAATGAAATCTATAAGATTTTTGATGCTAGTGGAGCAAAGCGCCACAATAGCATCAAAAATTTAACGCTATTCACCTAACATGCATCGTTGTACGCCCCTGCACCCATGGTGTTGTTAGGGGGTGCAAGAACTCTGGAACATCAGTACTGATGCGCCAGATTCTTGTAAATGTGGGCCTTACTGTTATAAATAGTAATAATTTCTTTTAATTTCTCAGTGCCCAGCCTTGCATCAAATCTAAACACTGCTGCAATAGCTTTATCAAAACATATTCTTCTATTCTCTAGCAGAAGTTCCTAAGTATTAGGTGAACTAAACAGCAAGCCGTGGTAGCAAAATGTATTTATGGGTAACATCTTTTTTTTTTATTTGTGATAAACGATTACCCGCAATTCACTTTGAAACCCAAATTATCCATAAAATGAGTAAAAGAATCGAACACTGGAAAGCATTTCCATTCAATGGCATTAGAACAGCATCATCAGCCTAGAGCAATATAGGGAGTCAGCGTGATACAACTTGTGGCATATTTTGTCCTCTTTCCAGGAAAATACATTTCTAATTTAGCAATATACAAGGTATATGACAATCGCGCTTATATGCACCCTTGTCTCACTCCTCTTATGACCTCAAGCAGTTCTGTATGTTCTGTCTGCCGTATCTTACTCGGGCCTTAGTAGCATCCTAAAGTTGTTGTAAGAAATCAATGAGTGGTTTATCCACACCCATATTTTCCAAAAGACCCCACAGCATTAACCTGTTTAGGTGATCAAAAGCGGATGACAGGGCCATAAAGGACATATAGAAAGA
Organism: Pleurodeles waltl; assembly: GCF_031143425.1. Classification (NCBI taxonomy): domain Eukaryota; kingdom Metazoa; phylum Chordata; class Amphibia; order Caudata; family Salamandridae; genus Pleurodeles; species Pleurodeles waltl. The sequence goes on along the minus strand of NC_090450.1, from coordinate 165,280,670 downwards.
CCCCTTTTTAGCTAAAGTATATTTGTTCACTAGGAGGTGTAAATATAAGCACTGCACCACAGTACCGATCTCTTTGCAGAAACCATACTGTACATTACTAATAATGTTATTTCATCTGCCCATCCTTCTAGCCTGGCAAAAACAATCCTTCCCATGACTTTAAGGGTTGAACCCAACAAGAAAATAGATGCACAGCAGCTTGGGTCCGATTTTTTCCCTTTCTAAAAAATTGGCACAGTTATAGACTGTGACCAGGTGGGCAAAGGACCATACAATGTAACTGCTTTAAGCTCATTCATCACTAGTGGAGCCCAAAAGTATATGGCCTTTATTACGAGTTTGGCAGGCGGCAGAGGCCGCCCACCAAACTTGTACCGCCAGTGCGGCCAGAACACCACCGGCCCGATTACAAGTTTCCCACTGGGCCAACGGAAACTGCATTCCCCCCTGCCAGCCCAGCGGGAAACAGGGTTTTAACATTGACGCTGGCTCGTATTGACGCAGCAGCACGCACCGCGCTTTCCACTGCCCGTAATTCGGGCAGTGGAAAGCATGATGGGGCTGTGCACAAATTTTCAATAAAAACACCAAAAGGAGCCCATCTGGGCCTTAAGCTTTATTTTTCCTGCTCACTATTATAGCCCCAGTCACTTCACTTAAGATAAAGTCTATGGGAATATCTAAACATCCCTCTGTTTTGTGCAAAGGGTCAGTGCTCTCCTCCCCCCTTCTATTCCTCTCTAGTAGAATAAATTGAGTGAAAATGACTAACCCATTCATACTTACAGTATACACAACAGGTCAAGCCATGCCACCAAACTATAAAGCATTAATCACTTTCAAGAATGTTTCAGTGTCTGAGTGGGCACTTGCTTCCAGAAGAGAGTCCCAAGCTTCCTCTATAATTTTATTTTTCCTAATAGCTAGAGTGACTTTATATTCCCTTCTACATTTTTTACTCAACACTCTATCCCTAAGGATGGACCCTAGTCCTTTATCAAGGCCTTATGGTCTGTGCTACAGGTTGCGTCAAACCATCATTGGCTTTTTAAAGGAGGTTTCTCTGGATATTGTGTCAAAGCATTTTTTATTTAATAGGCATCATCTACAGAAATTAAATTTTCCTTCAAAAATAACCTATACAGGGCATATCTGAAGGTGCTATGGAAGAAATGGTTTAGTCCCACTCCTTTATTATTGGTCCTACCACAAACCTCCTTGGCATCAAGTATACAGGTAGTAATATACACATCTCCAAGCCACGTTATATGAATCTCCTTATCTTTTATCTCAAGGAAGCCCTCCAAAATTTTCTCAAGTGCCATTACAACACAGGCACAGGTCGTAGTGAAAATATTATTGTAATTATAATAACAACCCACCCCCTTGAAATCATATCTAAGCACCTGATAATGTGGAGAACCTAGAGCATTCTTAACAAATTTCCCTAGAAGATTAAAAAAACTAAAAAAAATGAAAGCCCCCCCCCTTGGCTCTGCCATACGTTTATCTAATGGCAATAAAACAAAAGGAGGAATAACCATCTAAGTAAAAAGGGTCACCAGCACAGGTTTCTTCTAGGCAAACTCAAGAATTATAGCTAATAGTATTGACCCATTCCAAATTATTCCATTTGCATCTTATTCCAGCTATATTCCAGCACAGTATTTTAAGATTATCGCCCTCCCTATTGGCTCCTTGTTGCGCAAAGTTGTACTGTCAGCTTCTATACTGTTGGCCCATCTGATATCCTTAAAAACATTCATTATTACATTATCTACCACCGGAACCACATTAAGGGCCTCATTACAAGTGTGACTTGCGGATGGCGTTTGGCCTACCACATTACAACCCTGGAGGTCGGGCCGCCAGGGAGCCGCCAGCTCCATGAGGATCGCAGATTCCGGCGATCTGATGGTGGTGGCGGTCCTAGGCAGGGCAGTGATGCATGTGGGATGGCCATGGGGGCTCCTGCATTGCCCATGCCAAGTGCATGGACAGTGCAGTGGCCCTCATGGGGCCCCTTGCACCTCATCTCTGCCAACCTTTACATGGCAGGGCTACCACCCTGTAAATGCCGGCAGAGAAGGGACTCCTAATCCCCAGGGCAGTACTACTTTGCTGCGCGGCCCTGGCAGATCAGGACCAGCAGCACCGCCAGACAAAAGACAAGTTGTGATCTGGCAGTGCTGGCAGACCGACCGTGGCGCAAACGCCACAGTTGTAATATGGCTGCCGGACTGCCACATTGGTGGCTGTCCAACCGCTACTGCGGTTCTAGTGGTCTGAAGACCGACAGAGTCATAATGACCAGCTGAGTCTGATATTAGTTGACAAGGATTGCTCACTCTTACTTTCAGTTCAGGAGATATAACTTTCACAGTTACCCCGGTCACGTTTGGCCCCTCTTTAGATATAACAATGTCCCTCACTTCCCGCTGAACACTAACTAACCTTTCCTCAACATTACAAACTTCCTCATTATTCACCCCCATTAAATTGGTAAAAAGGTGACTATAGTCTTTTATGGGTTTCTCCTTCATCAGCAATAGTATAGATGATTTCCATTTTCCCATGTCACAAAAGTCCTCTCCCAGGGTTAACAAAAAGAATACAGGGAAAGGAGTAAGGCTAAAGAGAGTGGGCCCTGCCCATCCTCTTCCAGGCCTTTGCCTGGGCATGCCCATGGATGCGTCCCCCATGTTTTCAGTGTAGCAGGATCAAAGAGCTTCTTGCAAAGCCCTGGTCAATTGAGTCCCCCTCCTACCTGCTGTTACCAACACAGAGCATACCTCTGTCAAGTTGTGGATTTGCAGCAATGCAACACCCAAAGGACCCAGGAAATCGGAACACAGCAAAACTCAAAAAACATAAACAGATCTGCTGCTGCTATTTATCCCTTTGATACCCTGAGGCTGATTTTCAGCTTTGAGGGGCAAAGCGAGCAAGGAGTAGACTAGGCAGAAGAGAGCAGTCAGCTGAAGATGGCAATCAGGGAGAGAGAGACTAGATGGAGAATGTACGGTTAGAACTATGTCAAGTGCAAGCCACACGAGCCACTCTGACATGCGGGCAATGCTGTGTTTCCTAATTTGCCTTGTCTGATGACCCTGAGAATAATGTCCGTGGGGACAAAGTGTCTCATGTTTACCTTGACATTGCTTTGATCCTGTATCTTTACTGCCAACAACATTTTCCTGTTTTATCTGTGCTTGTTGAGACCATTAGAATATAAATTGTAAGGCCTCACAAGGTCTCTTACCTTTACTCAACTTACCGCTCTTGTCTAAAATCCCTGTGAGAATGATTAATTATTTTTTGGGAAAAATATACACCCATATGTGGCTTTCTGGAATACCAATAGCACAAAATCTATGGTTTAAAATCTAGTTATTTGCTGTTAAACGTTCACAGATGTGAAAATTAGAATTTGGTTTTCATTGCTGTGACTTAACTGAGCTAAGCGATTACTTCCCTGGTATTCCCTTGCCTTGTCCTTGCTTCTAGAGACCCAGCAATAGAAGGGTAATGGTGCTTGACCATCCTCTCATGTTCTATTTTCCACCTGCCTTGGGGCTTCACAGGGCCAGCTGGTTCAATTAACTATTTTTATTAAATCAATTATTTCTTCTTTTTTATAAATGTTCTATGTAAACATTACTTTAAATACAATAAGATAGGTTAGTTTTGATAACTATATAGATTTATTGTTATTCATAACAATGTATGTATGCAATTATGTATTTGTTAAAATTAAACATTACATTAAAAATATTACTTCAGAAGAAATGTCATGGTTTTGAATAAAAATGTGAATATCCAAGATAAACATATTATTCATTATTCATTACTGTATTAAAATATTAAAAAGGGCCACAGATATTGTCTTTCTAATACAGAAACATTTTGAAACTGTTTCATAAAAATGATAAATATTTCTAAAACAATTTAAATGTTTAAAATAGAGAACAACATAGAAAAATGTAATGCTAAATACTCTACTAATTGAATATATTGCAATTCTAAGAATATTAAAACTAAAAATGTTTAACCTTGGAAATTGTATTTTGCTGTTCTAATTATAGTGGCACAAAAATATGTATTAATCTACCTCCTTTAGCCACACATTGGGACAAGTTCAGACATAAAGAAGGTCAGATTTACTAGTCTGACTTCAGTCCCCCCAGAAGCAATAGGGAAAGGTTAAGAATAAATTGTGTCAGATTTCTATTCTAAAACCAGCCACACAAAAATTAGAGAAGGTGCATATATTTGGGCAAGGGAGTGAAATGTAGTCTTTGAACTCCACTCCATCAAAGTTTGGAGAATAGTAGGTATATCGTAGGCTAGGTATAGTATATTTAGGGCCAGATGTAGGTACGTTGCAAATTGCGAGTTGCAATTTGTGAGTCCGAGTGACTCGCAAATTGCAACTCGCAATTTGCTATGCAAAAAGGTGTCTCAGACACCTTCTGCGACTCGCAATGGGGTCGCAAAGACCCACCTCATTAATATTAGTGAGGTGGGTCGCAGTTTGCGACCTCATTGCGAGTCTGGGCACTCACGGGGATGGTGGCTTGCTGGAGACAGCAGACCACCATGTCCGTGACTGCTTCACAATAAAGCAGTTATTTTTTCCCATCTGCAGCCCGTTTCCCTTAAAGGAAAACGAGCTGCACTTGGAAAAAAATATTAGTTGGACCACTACCTCCTCTGAAAAAATATTTTCGCTTCCATTTAGAAAGGGGAAGGGGTCCCGTGGGGACCCCGTCCTGTCTGCGAATGTGTTACCACCTATTTGAAATTGGTGGAAACTGCAACCCCACCACTAATAGCAGGTAGAAGATTTGCTTGTCCTTACTGAGACCCTGCTCAGAGGTTAGCCAAGAACCTGCTGGCCACTATAGAGCAACATGCAATGAACAATGAGCTCGAGAAATATCATGTGAGTCATGCTTTCTAAATGACAGCGGAAGTAGATCTAGGGAGTTGATGAACGCCATGGACATAGCAGATGGTCAAAAATGCCTATTAAGTGGCCTCTAGAGGGCTGTTCGCCCTCTTGCAGTAGGCAGATTAGGGTAAAAGCTCTACAATGTCCCCCAACAGCATGGCAGAAAGAGTGTATACAGCATGTGGGTGGGAGGACAGCCTAATGTCAAGACTAGCCACCGTACGGCCATTCATTTATTTTCTTTTGTATATTTTGACTTGTGTCCAGCTTACTTACTTTCCCTTTTCCCTGAGGAGGGCAGACAAGGTAATCCCTCCAATCTGTCTTCTTCTGGGGGGAAGGGAAGTGTCTAGTGCATATGGGTTGGGCTCAGCCCAATGCCATGACTGTGAAGCTGCTCACTCATTCATGTGTTAGAAAACTATACCTGACTCAGCCAGATATATGCTCTTTTCCCAATGTTTGCTGATTAGGAATTAAGGGTCAGATGTAGCATGGCTTTTGCACCTCGCAAACGGTGAAAAACGCAGTTTGCGAGGTGCAAAAGCCTCTACGCGATGCAGAAACGCATTTTGCAACTCGGATCCGACTTGCAAAATGCGTTTCTGACTCGCAAATAGAATGGGGTGTCCCCTTCCTATTTGTGACTCACAATGCAATGCAAGTTTCGCGGTCGCAAATGAACTCGCAGTTACCATCCACTTGAAGTGGATGGTAACTCATTCGCAAACGGGAAGGGGTCCCCAGGGGACACCTTCCCCTTTGTGAATGAACACAAAAATATTTTTTCAGAGCAGGCAGTGGTCCTAACAAAAGGTTTCGGTAACGAACCGCTGCCTACTCCGAAAAAATGAAAAGAAAACTTTTAATTTTCTTGTTTGAAATGAATCCCATTGGTTGTTTATTTAAAAAGCAGACACAGACATGGTGATCTGCTGTCCCTAGCAGACCACCATCCCTGTAAATGTGGCCATTCTCAATGGGGTCACAAATTGAGACCTACCTCGTGAATATTAATGAGGTAAGCCATTTGTGTCCCCATTGGGTATCTCAAACAGTGTGGTTGACACTGTTGTACATTTGGTTTTGCAACTTGTAAATTAATCGCAAATTGGGAGTTGCAAAACATACGGTCCTACATCTGGCCCAAAATCTCATAGGCATGGCACAATAATGTAAAATAAACTTTATTTATGGTGTGAACTGCACAGACAAAAAGACTCAAGACATCCTGTGAGACATGGTGTACCGTTACTGGCTCAGCTGCTTCTTTATACAGCAGAAGAGTTTGTTTGTAAATGTTTACGCATTTATGAGTCCTTTCCTTCCTTGGCCTCTCAACACAAAAAACAGGACATGATGAAACAGGCTTGCAGTAACAGAGCATTGTGTAGCAAGTCACAAGTAGATGATCTTCATTCAGTCAATCTTTGAAGAACAGAGAAGCAGGAAGTTGAGCTAAATACACACCATTAACCTTTTATTTGCTGCAACCAAATCTTAGTGAAGGGCAGACATGCCACCTTCATGCACCTCCTGAACTTGGGATAGCATTCGACTGTTAGAGAGGAGTATGAGTGAAATGAGACAGGCAAGAAGGTGAGGGAAATAATAAAGTTAATTGGAAGAGCAAATTCAAAGAAAAGGAAGGGAGGTAGAAAGGTCTTATGAGCAGTAAATAAGGTAAAAATAAAAAACAGAGATGTACAAAGCAGGAAAGTAGAAACCAAAATCTTGAAAAGTTCTATAAAAAAGCCACCATCTTCATTTTTGATGGTACAAAAAATAGTAAACACTGATAATCACAGATTTTTAGGATTTTGGAAATGTCGGAAAACACTGGAGAATCACCTACCAGCAATAACAACAAATGGAAACTAATAACAAAAAAAGGTTAAAATATCTAACAAAAACATTTACACATGCAAACATATATTTAATTGTAGATAGTTAAATAAAGAATACTACCTATGTAGTCCCCAAAAGCAGCAATTAGACAACAAAAATCATTCAAAAATAATGTGAAATATTACAGAAAATGAAAGAACAGAACATGTCTACATAAAATTATAAAGAAAAAATGAAAATTATGATATTCAAAACTACATTAAATACCACAATATTTTAGTGCACTATAATTTTAACATCATTATTATTTACAACAACAAAATAAATATTTTCAATATTATATCCCAAGATATTTCTATAGTTGTGATATTTTGACCACAATATTATGGTCAAAAGCTATTTTGGAGCTTATACTCTGGGGCCCAGCTAGCCAGTTCCAGAGAGAACTTTGTTGTCTGTTGTGATCCCTGTGTGCTTGTGTGCTTGAAACTGTTGTCTTTCACTGCAGCTCTAGAGGTCTGCCATCCACCCAGTCCAATTAAATATGCACGAGGTCTGAGACACTGTCTCCCATCTTCTAAGGTTCCAGGCACCTCTGAACCCATTGTTGTGCTTTTATTTGTTTTTCAGTTGTGTTAGGCATTTTCAAACCTCTATCATGACAAACCTTAAAAGATGCCAACTTGTTACACACTAAGGGACATATTTAAGAAAAGTGGCGCTGCACACACTGCAGTGCCACTTTTCTTGCACCATTTACTGCTCCACTACTCCTACCATTTGTGCGCTGTATTTAAAATATGGTGCACCATGGCGCCGAGCACGGGGCAATAGCGTAATTTTTTATGATGCTGTTGATATACTTTGCAGGAGTAGCGCATAGGGCCCATTGTAAACAATGATGTGCCATTTCTAATGTCTGCTCTGAGCAAGTGTTAATAGCGCCCCAAAAAATGACACAAGTTAATCTGTTAGATTTCCTTGCACCATTTTTTCAGCTCCTCTAATGGGTGAACACCCCCTTTCCTTACATTATGCCTGGCACAGGCATAATGTAGTGCAAGGGGTTACAAAGTGGCGCAATGCATGCATTGCACCACTTTGTAAACATGGCATGGTGATTTTGGCCTTCTAACGCCACCTTAGCATCAAACAATGACGCTAATGTGGTGTTAGAATGGCGCTAGGGGCTCTTAACTATACCCCTTACTTTTTCAGGGGAAAGATCATCTTAACCCATCCACATCCTTATTGTTCATGAATATTGTCTTTTAATCTTTCCATTTTGCATTGATTTCTGTAATTGTGTGGTTTCATCTCTGGAGTGTTCCAATCTTTGTGAAAACAATACTTTTATGAACAGTTAAACATTATTAACTCTGTAAACCTTATATAATTTACTTTGGCAGGGAGTCATGTTTGTATTTCTATACTTGGCTATTGTGTGTATTTTTTACTTTCCAAAAAACACTTTATGCTTTAAATGTATTAGTAAATTTATCTAAAAAGTTAAAGTAATGTTACAGCTAGGTGTTGAAATGAGGAAACCATTAAAAAACAAAACAAAACACTGAATCTTGTCAGTTATAACTCAGTGAACTTTCTATCACTTGTGCCCCAAAATGCACTGCTTATAACCTCAGATATTACATCCCTCATGACCTCTTAAATGACAGCATTGGTGACAGTACTAGTGATTTTTCAAATGATATTATTGCTGACATAACTGACGAAATCACTGATAGCATTGTCTTTGATACTGCTATTCACATTACTCCATAACACCTTACATCATATTTAAAAATATAGTTGTTAGTAAAAAGGCCTGTAGTCAAATACAGCATCGAATTACACAAGTTCCAAACTTCCACAAAACGAATCGCGCGTCTTGCCGATTCACAAACTCCCATGTAAACACTACAAAACTCTCAAGTGCACTTTTTCTGAGCTCAAAGCAATATGTTAATCAAATAAATTATTAGACCCTAGAATATGATAGTTCTGAAAATAAACGGTGTTGGGAATAAACCCAACTACCATCTTACCGCCCAAGAACAAGATTTACCAATGAAGCATGAAAAGCAGAGGACTGGAAAATCAAATAGGCCACCGGGACAGGCACTCTGGAAATAGCTGCTGTTCTGCACCGGGACCTCTGAATAGTGAGCACTGGGATTTGGGCTGGCTCTTCTTTTATAGAGTCTTGGCCCAGCCCACAACCACGCCCAGGCATGCTGCAGGGAAAGTGTCTGGAAGACCCTGGAAAGGGCCACACCCTAACACACTTTGAAAACCTGCAACAAGACATTGTAAAGGAACAGTATTTGTAAGCATATTCAAAATCAGTCTTCAGGATTGAACTCTGCAATGCAAAAGGTTAAACCACAAAATATCAGCAAAATGCATAAATTATGGTGTTTTGAGAGTGCTGGGTTTTTGCACTCTAGTCGCCAATACAGCACGTAATGCTCTGGTGTTGACAGTACTCCCCTCTCCCAGGCGCTCTCTAGGGCCTGGTTTGCCTGGATTAAGATGATGAAAGCGTCTCACAAGTACTGGAGCATGAACATGAGAGTCGTAAACCCCTGAGTTACTTTCAGTACCGTAACCTTTCCATGAGATTAAGTACCATAGATTATGCCCTCTCAGTTTGGAATCCAACACTTTCTTGACTTCGTATTCTTCTTCCCCTTGTACTAGAACAGGAGCTGGATGAGGGTGGATCTTTTGGACTGCCTTTTTCAAGAGGGAAGTGTGGAACACTGGATGAATCTGTAGGGATCTGGGTAATTGTAGTTTATAGGTCACCGGATTGATTTGCTGAAGGACAGTATAAGGACCTATGAATTTGGGGTTAAACATGTGCTTCTTCTTAAAGTCTATGGTGGTCATTACAACCCTGGCAGACTGTGTTAAAGTTGCGGTAAAACCGCCAACAGGCAGCGGTAAAAAAATTGGAATTATGACCGTGGCGGAAACCACCAACAAAGACAGCCACTTTAACACTCAGACCGCCACGGCGGTACAGACAAACAGCGCGACGGTCACCGCCAAAAGACAGGCGGAGGACAATGTACCGCCCACAGTATCACAACCTACCAATCCGCCACCTTTTCCGGGGCGGATTCATCGCGGATAAAAACACTGCGGAAACAGCCATTTCAAAGGGAAAACGCTCACCTCTACACACTCCACGAGGAACGAAGGCACCATGGAGCCGGAACTCCATATTCTCCCTGCGATAGTCTTCCTGCTCCTATACGAGGATCATCAACGCCGGCGGCGAAGACCACGGTGAGTACTGCACCTACGACATAAGGGAGGGGGGAGGCAACAACACAGGGACACACACAACCAACATCCCAACTCCGACCCCGACCCTCACCCACTACAACACACACACCAGTGCATATCTATACATTACAGTAACAACCCCCAACCCCCCCCGGAAGAATGCAAAGACAAAAGGAAATTAGTTGAACCATTGTAATATTTCAAAATACAGTAAGCAAATATATACAGATATATATACACATTAAACAAAATATACACCACAATTAGTGGTGCAGGTATTGCACCATTCATTGTCCGTGGACCACTGGGCCCAAAATGCATGGGCGAGGCCCACACAAGATACCCGATTAAAACAGAGAGAACACTGCAGGGGCATCAGATAGAAATACAACAGGCACCTCAGGGGGAAGGGAAGGGGGGGCACCTCAGCCGGATGAGTGCACGACGCCAGATCCACGAGGGGGCCCCATGCCCATTGATGTATCCTTGGGAGTGCAGAGCCACAGTCTCTCAAGTCTCTGCAGTGGGTGGGATGCCCACTGTACCATCCTGGAGAGTGCAAAGCCACAGTCTCTCAAGTCTTTGCAGTGGGTGGGTTGCCCACTGTACCATCCTGGGGAGTGCAAAGCCACAGTCTCTCAAGTCTCTGCAGTGGGTGGGTTGCCCACTGTACCATCCTGGGGAGTGCAGAGCCACAGTCTCTCAAGTGGATGCAAGTCTCCACTGGTTCTGGACGGGGCTTTGTGCCCAGAGTGCTTCATCCTGCCAAGGACTGAGGAAGTGGATGTATCTCTCCACTGGTTCTGGAGGGGGCTTTGTGCCCAGAGTGCTTCATCCTGCCAAGGACTGAGGAAGTGGATGTATCTCTCCACTGGTTCTTGAGGGGGCTTTGTGCCCAGAGTGCTTCATCCTGTGCAGGACAGATGGAGTGGATGCAAGTCTCTACTGGTTCTGGAGGAGGACTGGTGCCCTGGGTGCAGCACACACCCCGTGACGGTCCCAGTAGCATCACTGCCCCTGCCGCAAATGGGCTTGCGGTGCATTCCATGGCGGTCTTTGCCCTGTTCAGCGGTCCCTGGCCTGTTCAGCGGTGCTTGAGTTGCCAGTGTCAGACCTGTTCAGCGGCGCATTCCATGGCGGTCTTTGCCCTGTTCAGCGGTCCCTGGCCTGTTCAGCGGTGCTTGCGTTGCCAGTGTCAGACCTGTTCAATGGTGCATTCCATGGCGGTCTTTGCCCTGTTCAGCGGTCCCTGGCCTGTTCAGCGGTGCTTGCTAAGGCGTCCTTCATTACCCAGCAGGGCTTTGGCTGGCGGTCCTTCATGGGTCAGATGGACTGTGGCTTGCGGGGCCCTCCTGGCCAGCTGGGCTGTGGCTGGCGGTGGCCTCCTGGCCAGTGACGATGGGGCTAGCCTCCTGGGCAGTGACTCTGATGGTGGCCTCCTGGCCAGTGACGATGGGGCTGGCCTCCTGGGCATTGACTCTGGCGGTGGCCTCCTTGCCAGTAACGATGGGGCTGGTGGTGGCCTCCTGGGCAGTGGGGATGATGGCGGTCTTCTCCGCCGGGCTGCTCCTCCCAGACTTTGGAGATTTCTTCTGCCCCTTCCCCACCTTGGGAGGAGTCACAGCTGAGTCGACACTCAAGCCGGGACCCTTGTGAGCTGGAGTCTTCCCCCTCTTCCGCTGGGCACTGTCCAACTTCTGGTGCTTCCGTGCCACACTGGCTGTACTGGTGGCCGGTGCACTCCACATACCTGTAACTACAGGCACCACTGCTCCCGTGGATTTTTTGGCTGAGGTGCTAGTACGGGACCTATGAGTTGGAAGGGGGGGGTGGGAAATAGGTTAAGGGGGGCCAGGAAATGTTTTTTGGAGACACTGGGACGGGTAGATGGAGGGGGTTTGGAAGTGGAGGAAGAGGTGGTGGTTGTAGGAGGTGTAACTTTTGTCGATTTGGGTGCAGGAGCATGGGCTGGAGGCTGTAGTGAGGTGGATGGCTGTTGGGTGGGTGTGTGCCTGCGTTTGTGTATCTTCGGAGGGGGCGTCACAGACACACTGGGAGAGGACACAGGGGACGTGTAAATGGTAGTGGGGGTGGTGAGTGCACGTGAGTGGGGTGTGGTGGTGGGTATGCTGGTGCGGGACGTAGTGGCTGTAGTGGTAGTGCATGCAGGTGTGAGTGTAGATGAGACTGGGAGGGAGGAGGGAGACGTGGAGGAGGGGGACACAGTGGAAGCAGTGGATGTTGGTGTGTCTGTATGTGTGTGATGCTTGCGTGAGTGCCTTTGGGATGTGTGGTGCTTATGTTTGCCTGAGCTTCCCTTGTGTTTTGAGGTATGTGTAGGCTGGTCTGATGGTGTGCTTGGGATAGGCTGGGGTACAGGGGATTGGGTCTGGGTGGAGGAAGTTGGAGGGGGGAGGCTCGATACAGGGACAATGGCTGCCATCAGTGCTGAGGCCAGAGTTTGCAGGGTTTGATGAAGGGCAGCCTGACCAGAATGAATGCCCTCCAGGAATGCATGTGTGTTGCAATTCCCTTTCTACACCCTGGAGGGCATTCAAAATGGTAGACTGCCCAACAGTGGGGGACCTGAGGAGGTCAATGGCCTCCTCACTGAGGGCAGCAGAGGTGACAGGGGCAGGGGCTGAGGTGCCTGGGGCGATGGTGATGCCCAACATCCTGGGTGAGCGACACGGGGCACACGCTGAGGGGCTGCTGGGAGGGCGGTGCTGGTAGGGGAGGTGGTGGCTGTACCTGTAGAAGTGGGGGGCACAGATTTTGCTGCCACCATAAGGGAGCTCCCATCGGAGGACGAGTCCGTGTCGCTGGTTGCAGATCCTGTGACCACCGTGGTGCTCCCTTCGCCCTCCGTCCCTCTGGTGTATTCAAAGTCCGTGGTGTGGCCTTCCATGGCCATGTAGGATGCAGCTCCCTCATGCTCCTGTGCCACTGTACCTCCGCCTGATGATGCTGATGCACACAAGAACAGGGAGACCACAAAAGGGGGGGGGCGACAGAAGAAAGACAGGGTGAGTGCATGGCTTACCGCTACTGTTGGCGGACCATACAGACACAGCAGCCCCCTGCACTACGTCGCGCTGTTGGGCTCTACAGATGCAATTCCTGGGATATGGCCTACATGGCTGTGGATGACATCTGCACACATAGATGACACAGGGGCATGAATACCTGTACTTGGCACTCTACAGAGGTGGGGATGGGTGCCACATGGCCTGCATTACGGAGGGGCCTAGCCTACGGAACTCGCCCTGGCCTAGGGAAACCCATAGCCCTCCTTCCCCACCCAGACACCTTCACTGCACACAAAGTCCGCTGATTGATGTTGTACTCACCCCCTTGTGTCTGCTGTGATGCCCTCAAGCGCCCATCCAACTCAGGGTAGGCCACCGCCAGGATCCGGAACATCAGGGGGGTCATGGTTCGACGGGCACCCCTCCCACATTGGGAGGCCATCCCCAGCTGAGCCTCCGCCGTCTTCTTGCTCCAGCGGCGAATGTCCTCCCATCTTTTCCGGCAGTGGGTGCTCAGTCTGTTGTGGAACCACAGGGTCCGGACGTCCTTGGCGATGGCACGCTAAATGTCCTTCTTCTGGTGTGCGCTGACCTACATGACATGTACAGGGGAAGAAGAGAAGTCATTACCAACTGCACCGTCTAAGTGAGTGGCCCACATCCCTACCCTTGTAATGTGGCACATGCATTCACAGTCCTTCATGCACGCAGAACTGTGCCCCCTTCATTCTTACAACCAGCCCTCTCCACACAGGCATAGCCCATACAACATGCTCCTTGTGTACTTACCTGTTGGTCTGGAGGACCGTATAGTAGCGTGTACTGGGGGAGGACCCGTCCACAAGCTTCTCCAACTCCTACGCAGTGAAGGCAGGGGCCCTTTCCCCAGACGCACGAGCCATTGTCTCTTCCAGACCGAGGTCACAGCAGCACTTGCAATGTAGGTCCTCTCCTGTCGAAGATCAGGTATCGAGTGATTGAACAGATAGAGAATGGCGGTCACGTCCGCAGTGGTGCGTACTATCACCGCCGGCGTACATTGTCATTGGCTCCTGGGACCCATAGGGTCCAATGTTAACCAATGCAGCATTGCGCCGCGGTCTTCCACCGCCTACAGCGACGGTGTACAACGCCAGCGCAGTTACCTCACATCCCATTGTCCCACTTTAGAGGTCAGGCAGCCGCCATTTCAGGGGCCCACATGGCCTAATTACCAACTGCGTCACACAGACCTAGGCCTTGTCTCACAACACAATTACAGCCCACATTTTGTGTATGAATGGTGTTCTGTGTAGACAGTGGTTACATACCTCTGAGTTGTTTGACTCTGTGATCACTGTTGTCCTTCCTAGGCACTGTCCGCTGGGACATGTGAGGAGATGGCGGAATCCTCCGATGTGTCGACCGCAGGTGGACCTGTCGACAATGGAGGAAAGACATTTGATAATCACCTACAGGTTTGACCGCGCCACAATCCAGGAACTGTGTGCCCAGTTGGAGCCTGACCTGATGTCAGCAATCCGACATCCCACAGGAATCCCCCCTCAAGTGCAGGTGCTATCAGTGGTCCATTTCCTTGCAAGTGGGTCATTTCAAACAACAGTGGCCATGGCATCAGGGATGTCCCAGCCTATGTTTTCCAACGTGTTGTCCAGAGTGTTGTCTGCCCTGCTGAAACACATGCAGAGCTACATCGTTTTCCCTCAGGTGGAGGATTTGCCTACAGTTAAAGGTGACTTCTATGCCCTTGGACATATCCCCAACATCATAGGTGCCATTGATGGGACCCATGTAGCTCTGGTCCTCCCCCACAGGAGTGAACAGGTGTACAGGAACCGGACGAGTTATCATTCGAGGAATGTACAGATGGTATGTTTGGCAGACCAGTACATCTCCCAGGTAAATGCTATGTTCCCTGGCTCTGTGCATGACGCCTACATCCTGTGGAATAACAGCATCCCTTATGTGATGGGTCAACTCCAGAGGCACCGTGTGTGGCTATTAGGGGACTCTGGTTACCCCAACCTGTCATGGCTACTGACCCCAGTGAGGAATCCCAGGACCAGGGCAGAGGAACGCTACAATGAGGCCCATGGGTGGACTAGGAGGGTGATCGAACGCACCTTCGGCCTCCTGAAGGCCAGCTTCAGGTGCCTCCATATGACAGGTGGTTCCCTATTCTACTCACCAAAGAAGGTGTGCCAGATCATCGTGGCCTGCTGTATACTTCACAACTTGGCTTTGGGACGACAGGTGCCTTTTCTGCAGGAGGATGGTCCAGATGACGGTGTTATGGCAGCTGTGGAGCCTGTGGACAGTGATGAGGAGGAAGCAGAGGAAGAAGACATTGCCAACAGAGACTCAGTTATCCATCAATATTTCCAGTGACACACAGGTGAGAAAACATTCCTGCCTGTCGATTTCAACCAGTATATGGACACTGAGTTGTACATTTCCCTTACGGTTTCACATGTGTGGTTCCCAACGTGTGTCATCTGCTTAGATTCCTCATGGACTTCAGATGTGTGACATAGGTATGTTTACATTACATTTGAAAACACATTTTGTCACTGTCATTGCTAATACACATTTTTGAAATCACAGACTGACTCCAGATTTTTTTGTGCTTCAAGGGTGTTTATTGAAGTGCTAAATATTGGAGGGGGGTTGTAAAATGGTGAGGGGTGATGGTGGAGGAATGTCCATGGCAGAGTCCAGTCTATTAGTCTCACAGGTGCATTGCCCATATGGGCATAGGAAGTGGAGCTGGGGCAGTTCCAAAGTGGGACAGTAGGATGACAATCAGGGTGGTCTCATTTCTTGGCAGGGGTCTTGTCATCATGCTCTGTCTTGTTCCTGGATCTCAGGGACCGCTTGTGGGGTGGTTCTCTGTCTGCAGGGGATGGGGTGCTGGTGTGGTGGTCCTGTGGCGGTGCCTCCTGTCCATTAGTGCCGGCGGAAGTGGTGGGCAGTTCATCGTCCATGCTAGTGTCAGGGGCCCCTTGGAGTGCCACAGTGTCCCTCCTGGTGTTAAGTATTTCCTTCAGCACCCCTACGATGGTGCCCAGGGCGGAGCTGATGGTTCTGAGTTCCTCCCTGAACCCCAAATACTGTTCCTCCTGCATGCAAAGGGTCTCCTGAAACTTGGCCAGGACCGTTGCCATCGTCTCCTGGGAGAGGTGGTATGCTCCCATGATGGAGGAGAGGGCCTCGTGGAGAGTGGGCTCCCTTGGCCTGTCCGCCCCCTGTCGCACAGCAGCCTTCCCAGTTCCTCTTTGTTCCTGTGCCTCCGTCCCCAGGACCGTGTGCCCACTGCCACAGCCCCCAGGTCCTTTTTGTTGTTGGGGTGGTGGGTTATCCTGGGTTCCCTGTAGTGGTGGACACACAGCTGATTGACGTGTCCTGGGGACGGAGGTATGGGCCCGCTGTGTGGGTGCTGTGCTGGTGTTACCATAGGGTGGAAGGTCTGTGGTGGGCTGTGCCTGTGTGAGGGGAACCGACTGTCCCGAGGCCGACAATGGTCCGGGCTGGTCATCAGGATCCGGTTGGACAGAGCTGCTGTCATCACTGTGGGCCCCTTCTGTGGGTGGGGTGGAGATGTCTGGACCCTCCTGTCTGGTGATGATGGGTAGTGGTCCTGCAGGGGTGTAAAAGCATGATTATTGCATCTGTGTGTGTCATGGTGTGTGATGGGTGGGTGACCGTGTATCCCAGTGCTAGCATTCCTGTGTGGGGGCTTGTGTGATGATGGTTGAAGGGGGTGTTATGGGTATGTGCAGTGGGCATGCTTTTGCTTTAGGGATGGGTGTCCATGCTTTGTTTTGCCATGCAGGGCTTGGTGTTGGGAGGGGTGGTTTGTGTTATTAGTACATTTCTGAGGAGTTGGAGTGATAGGGGAGGGGGCAAGGTTGGGGGTCTGTGATAGCATGCAGGTAGGGTGGGGGATATGATAGTTAAGATTTGACTTACCAGAGTCCATTACTCCACCTACTCCTCCGAGGCCCTCAGGATGCAGAATAGCCAAGACCTGCTCCTCCGATGTTGTTAGTTGTGGGTGAGGAGGTGGGGGTCGTTCCACCTCTTCCTGATGTCGTCCCGATTTCTTGGGTGCTGTCCCACTGCGTGGACCCTGTCGACTATTCTTCGCCCTTGCTTCATCTTCCTAGCTATGGAGGTGTGCTGCACCTGTGATCCAAATAGCTGTGGCTCTACCCCGACGATTTCTTCCACCGTGACCCTGAGCTCCTCCGGCGAGAACCTGGGGTGTCTTTGCTGTGCCATGGGGTGGTGTAGGTGATGTGTGGGGTGGTGTGTGTGGTGATAAGTGTGGTGATATGTAGTGGTGTGTGGTGTTTTGTGCGTGGCAGTTGTGTGGGTGATGGTGTTGTGTGCCTGTGGCTGCTAGTTTGTTGATGGTGGTGTCTCTCTCTGGCCTTCTCTCTGTAATGGTGGTCGTAGTGGGTTGTGGGTGATGTGGGTGTGTGTTTTATATAGTTTTGGGTGTGTGGGAGTGGTGTGTGTATGTGTATCAGGTGTGTGTATTTTAAATTGTCCAATGTGGTGGTGTTTTGGAGATGTTTGTGTATTTTGAGCACAGTGGTGTGTACCTCCAATGGAACACCGTGGTTGAAAGACCGCCACGTGGATTCGTGGGTCGTGATAGCATGGGCATATTTCTGTTGGTGTGACGGTGGAGGTTTTGTTTTCGCCAGTTTATCACTGACCTTTGGTGTGGCGGACTTGTGTGGGTGTCTGAATTTTGTTGGATTTCGAGATGTGGGTCGTAATAGCTGTGGTGGAATTGCGCGGCCGCTGCGGTGTGTTGGCGGTCTTCTGCACGGCGGTAAGCGGCTTTTACTGCCAATGTTGCAATGACCCCCTATATGTTTTGTGGAAAGCCACACTTTGTCACCTGGTTGATATTGCGGTCCCTCACAATGTTTCATGTCATAATGTCTTTTGTATTTTTGTTTGGCTTTTTTTAAATGCTGTTGAATCAGTTTCTGGCTTTGATGCAAATGCTGAATGGTTTCTGACACAGCTGGAGTAAGAGAACTTTCTTTAGGAATTGTGATGGGCAAAGTGTCAGGATGATAGCCAAATAAACCCAAAAAGGGTGTAACCCAATAGAAGTGTGTAATGAATTATTACAAGCTAACTCAGCTAACCAGAGCATAGATGTCCAAGAATGAAGTGCCTTTTCAGCGTAGGCACGTAGGTATTGTTTCAAAGTCTGATTTAGACTCTCCGTTTGACCATCTGTTTGAGGATGGTGACTAGAATATAGCGTAGATGTCACTTGGAGTGTTTTACACCATGTCTTCCAGAAATTGGAGGTAAATTGCGACCCTCGATCGGAGAGGATAACCTTTGGCAGTCCATGATAACAAATTACTCTTTTCAGTAAAATAGTTGCAAGTTCACTAGAAGTGGGCAGTTTTTTACAGTCAATGAAATGTCCATATTTTGTGAGACTATCTACTACCACCAGAATTACTGAATGCTGTTGAACCACAGCCAAACCGGTAATAAAGTCTAAAGAAATGTGCTCCTATGGACGACTTGGGGTTGGAAGTGGATGTAACAACCCTTTTGGTTTTGAATGACTTGTTTTAATGCGAGCACAAACTTCGCAGTTGTTTACCATTGCTTTTACATCTTTTGTTAGGGTAGGCCACCAAAAATAACGTTGGATCAGTTCAAGAGTTTTAGGAGTACCTGGGTGACCTGCCGTAGGTATAACATGCAACCAATGAAACACTATCTTGCGAAGTTTGGTAGTGGGTACAAACAAACGAGCGTTATGAAAGGGTAGTCCTTGCTTGATTGACTTTTTGGGATCTGCTTGGGCCCATTTTTGCCATTTTTCAACAGTGAAAGAATTGCAAATTTCTTCAAAGAAATCTTCAGTTTTTATGATACATAGAACCTTGTCAGGAGCAATGCTAGCTCTGGAGGCTTGAAATGCAGGCAATGTAGTAGAGTCTTGACGGAACAAGGCGTCAGCTTTGCGATTACCTTTACCAGGCCGGACAAAAGGTTACTACAAAATCAAATTCGGCAAAAAACAGCATCCAGCGTAATTGCCGAGGGGTCAAAAGTCTGGCGGAACTCGTGAGTTGAAGATTACGATGATCAGTATATACTGTAACTGTGTATTTGGCACCCAACAAATGATGTCTCCATTCTTTATAGGCGTCACAAATCGCCAGAAGTTCTTTTTCAGCAATGACATAGTTCTGCTCGGCTTCGTTCAAATTTCGAGACATATAAGCTACAGGATGAAGTTGACCAGTGTCTTTATTTCGTTGTGATAAGACGGCTCCTATTGCTACATCTGAAGCATCAGCTTCCACTATGAAAGATCGATTTGCATCAGGATGAATCAAGACTGGGGCAGTGGAGAAAGCTTCCTTCAAAGTCGAGAAGGCTTGATCAGCTTCTGGGGACCATACAAATGTTTCTTTCTTTCTTAGTAGCGTAGTGATTGGAGCCACTGTCTGAGAGAAATGATTTATGAACCTCCGGTAAAAATTTGCAAATCCCAGAAAACATTGTACATCACGAACATTCTTTGGGGTGGGCCAATCAGATACTGCTTTCACTTTCTTTTCTGCCATCACCATACCTTGAGGGGTAAGAATAACCCCTAGAAACTCAACTGTGGTAACGTGAAACTCACACTTGGTTAGTTTGCAATATAAGTGATGCTTTTGAAGGGCTGCGAGAATTTTCTTGACATGTTGGACATGTTCGTTTTCATTGTCTGAGTAGATCAAGATGTCATTGATGTGGACAATGGCAAATATGTCAAGGTACTCTCTAAGAACGTCATTCAAGAAAAATTGAAATGCTGCTGGAGCATTACACAGACCATAAGGCATGACAGTGTATTCAAAAAGGCTATATCTTGTCTTGAATGCTGTTTTCCATTCGTCACCCTCTCTCATTCTGACCAAATGATAAGCACCTCGAAGGTCAAGCTTCGTGTAAATTTTGGCTCTCTTTACTTGTTCCAATAAAACCGGAATTAGGAGTAAAGGATATTTATTCTTGATGGTGACTTTGTTCAAGCCCCTATAATCGATGCAAGTTCGAAGTTCTCCATTAGCTTTTGGAACAAAAAACAAAGGCGAAGCTGCGGGAGACTTAGAGGGACGAATGAAGCCATTCTCAAAAAATTGATCTAGGTATTTTCGTATATGTTGGTTTCCATGTTCTGACAGGGCATATACACGACAGTTGGGAAGTATCGCACCTGGGGCTAGATCAATTTGGCAGTCATAAGATCTATGAGGAGGTAGATTCTCTGCTCCTTTCTCATCAAATACATCTTTGTAAGTTGAATACTGTTTGGGCAATTTAATTTCTTTCTCCGCGGCAGTAGCTATGGAAGATTTGCACATTTTTGGTACTTGACTCTTTTGGAGACATTGTTCGTTACATAGCCCAGATGAAAACACAATTTTTCGTTCTGCCCAATTGATCTCTGGATTGTGATGAGTTAACCATGGCAAGCCGAGGATAATCCCATATTGGGGAGCATGAATCACGTCAAAGATGATTTTCTCATTATGTTTCTTTCTTTGATTCTTATCTTCACAAATCATTGACAATGGGATAGTCTGCAGAGTTACTGGGCCTCCAGTCAAGAGTTTTCCATCGACTGCCTGGATGATTTCTGGGGTTTTCTTTTCAATACATGGGATCCCCCATGCACAAACCAAATGGATATCAACAAAGTTCCCAGTAGCCCCAGAATCGACTAGAGCCTTTTTGAAATAACTCTTTTTCTTGACCTGAACTCTTATTTCCAGTTTAAGATGCCTAGATTGTGAAGGGTCCACGGTGACACCCAAGAGCAACCCTTCTCTGCATCTCAGGTGTTTTAGTTTCCCAACTCGACTGGTGTATTGGCTGCGACATTCTGAAACAGACCTTGCTTGTTCTTTGGTTTGATTGGACAATCTTTGGCAAAATTATCCTTCCACCCACAATAAAGACATTGTCCATTTTTTCTGCGTAAATCCTTTTCCTCTTTGGTCAAAGGTCTTCTGATGGTTCCAATTTCCATTGGTTCCGGCGTTCTCTCTTTCGGAATTCTTGAGTCTCTGTTATCATGAATACGCCATGAACATTTTTCAATCTTGTTGCGCATTCCTTTACGTTTTGCTAAATGATGATTAAACCTCAAAACAAGGTTTATTGATTCTTGACAGTCTGTCGTTGTGGGTCAATTTGTGCTAAGATATCTTTTAATTCTTCTTTGAGTCCCTTGTTAAACAAAACTGCTTGTTTTTCTTCAGGCCAGGATGTCTTGGCAACCAACCAATTAAAATTGGCTAAATATGATACTAGATTTTGATTCCCTTGGCGTAAATCTAATAATTCAAGATCTGCTGACTGTGTTACAGTTCTACGATCAAAAACTCTCTCAAACTCACGAAAAAATGTCTGCAGTTGTACAACAAGGGACTATCTTTACGCACAAGAGGAATTGCCCAAGTAGCTGCATCCCCAGCCAAATATGATAACAAGAAAGCTACTTTGGACTCGGCATCGGGGAAAGTATGTGGTCTGCAGGTGAAATGTAGTCCCACTTGAACCAGGAAAGATTGCACTTTCGGAGGGTCACCTGAGAAACGTTCTGGGGGAGCTCAAGGAATTGCGGAAGGAACATTTAGAGAAATGTTTGTTGGATTACTTCCAGAAGCCTGTGAATAAGTACCTGGCCAAAACACACCTGTGAGACTTTGTTTCTTCTTCTCTACCTTATCTTGCAACTGACTCACTTTCACAGATAAGCTAGTTGTTAATTCTTTGGATGATACCACCTCTGCCTGGAGTTGGGTGATAGCCTTGACTAACTCGTCCAACGTGGCCATGCTGAGAACATACACAAACCAGGAGGATAATAATTAGTGGGCTCACTATTCTGTCAGAGTCACCAGATCTTGGGGGTCTGCTCATGTTCCCAACACGTCCACCACTGAACAGCTCCAAGACTCTGATAGATAAATCACAGAGGCTGAGAGACTTCAAGAGGGGAAGAGGGGATTAGGAAGAGAACAGCTGGGAAGGAGACCTATAGTAAGAAAAAAGGTTAGAACACACAATATGACCTGAAATCAATACTAGACTAAGGTTTTAAGCATAGTCATTCTTAAAACATGAGCAATCTAAGAATGAAGTTTAAAATGACTAGGTTTCAAGATGGTCGGATACCTGTAATGGAATCAAGATGAATTAAATGAAAACTTTCTTATTCAAGCATGAATCAGAAAAAAGAACATGCATAATAGAAGCATACAATATTACATTTAGAAACTCTGACCTTTTGTGTTTTTTTTAAATGTTTTCTTGAAATGTTTTCAACACAGATTACACTCTTTACAGATATATATAAATATATATATTTATCTATAGTAAACACTATGGAAGAATTGTGTTTCAATGACTTAATACTATATGAGTTCAAGAAATAAATCACACACTTGTCAACTCGAATACCACCAAACAAATGTCCTAGAATGGTAGTATACTATGAACAAAATAAAATAAACTTGAGGAGAAAATCGCACGTCCTACTGACTCGAATGCCACCATGCAAAATGTTAAGAAATGGTAGCGAGTGATAAACAATAAGTTTTAAATCATCATGAAACGAATCGTGTGTTTTTCCGATTTGTAAACCTTCATGTAACTGTCAAGAAATGGTTGAGCACAATAAACAACAAGCTTTAAAATTATCTTGAATCGAATCACACGTCTTGCCGATTCGTAGCCTCCATGTAAATGTCAATAGATGGTAGCACGTAATGAAACACAAGTTTTAGAGCTTCATAAAACGAATTGCACGTCTTGCCGATTCATAAACATCCATGAATATGCTAAAAAATGGCAGCGCGCAATGAAACACAAGTTCCAAACTTCCACAAAATGAATTGCGCGTCTTGCCGATTCACAAACTCCCATGTAAACACTACAAAACACTCAAGTGCACTTTTTCTGAGCTCAAAGCAATATGTTAATCAAATAAATTATTAGACCCTAGAATACGATAGTTCTGGAAATAAACGGTGTTGGGAATAAACCCAACTACCGTCTTACCGCCCAAGATTAAGATTCACCAATGAAGCATGAAAAGCAGAGGACTGGAAAATCAAATAGGCCACCGGGACAGGAACTCTGGAAATAGCTGCTGTTCTGCACCTGTACCTCTGAATAGTGAGCACTGGGATTTGGGTTGGCTCTTCTTTTATAGAGTCTTGGCCCCGCCCACAACCACGCCCAGGCATGCTGCAGGGAAAGTCTCTGGAAGACAGTGGAAAGGGCCACACCCTAACACACTTTGAAAACCTGCAACAAGACATTGCAAAGGAACAGTATTTGTAAGCATATTCAAAATCAGTCTTTAGGATTGAACTCTGCAATGCAAAAGGTTAAACCACAACATATCAGCAAAATGCATAAATTAAGGTGTTTTGAGAGTGCTGGGTTTTTGCATTCTAGTCGCCAATAGAGCGAGTAATGCTCTGGTGTTAACATACTGTAGGTACATGTGTGGGTGAATAAAATGGAAATAATTAAGTTCCTAGGCAAGTTTTGCTGTAAATGGTGGACGTTATATTTTGCACAGATTACCAGCCAGTAAAATCTTGGGTTTAACTAGTACCCCTTATTAAACAAGGTAAAGCTGAACAAAACTCATATGGGTTACAAAGGCATGTTTCAAAGTAGGTTGTGGCATAAAGCAAAATCTTGCTGCAAAAAATCTGTGAGAAAAGCAAAAATCTTCTGTTCACAATAGATTGTTCACTAGTGGATGTCGAGGCATGTGCCCATGTTAAATAAAATAGTTGTTGTACAGTGTTGTAGACAAATTCCATGAAATGATGACATTTATGAGGAATAGATACTTATTTCCAGAAATTCAGTGAAGATTTTGAGGCATTGCAAATTGTTGGATAATGTAGGATGTATTAGTGTCCCAGCTAGAGATGATCTAATTCTAGGTATGGTTGTAAACACAGATCTCACGTTGCATGCCGTTGTGCCCATCTAAAGAATGTGTATAGTGTATTTTACCACAGTATGGTGCATTGTCTGTAGAGCTGGACTGACTATCTGATTAGTGGCTAATGCACACCTATAAGCCTTTTGATTTAAAATTGGGGATCATGAGAAATCTTTAAGAGGATGATTCCATTAAGGTGAATAGATTACTAGCTTCTTTTAGCAGGATATTTAAAGTTTGAAAGTGGGGGAACCCTATTAAAATATATCAAATCAAATCAAATCATTAACATTTATAAAGCGCGCTACTCACCCGTGCGGGTCTCAAGGCGCTAGGGGGGAAAGGGGGGGTTATCGCTGCTCGAACAGCCAAGTCTTTAGGAGTCTCCGGAAAGCGGAGTGGTCCTGGGTGGTCCTGAGGCTGGTGGGGAGGGAGTTCCAGGTCTTGGCCGCCAGGAAGGAGAAAGATCTCCCACCCGCCGTGGAGCGGCGGGTGCGAGGGACGGCAGCAAGTGCGAGGCCAGCGGAGCGGAGGGGGCGGGTGGGGACGTAGAAGCTGAGGCGTCTGTTGAGGTATTCCGGTCCCTTGTTGTGGAGGGCTTTGTGTGCGTGGGTGAGAAGACGGAAGGTGATCCTTTTGCTGACTGGGAGCCAATGCAGGTGTCTCAGGTGTGCGGAGATGTGGCTGTTGCGGGGTACGTCGAGGATGAGGCGGGCCGAGGCGTTTTGGATGCGTTGCAGGCGGTTTTGGAGTTTGGCGGTGGTCCCGGCGTAGAGGGTGTTGCCGTAGTCCAGGCGACTCGTGACAAGGGCGTGGGTCACGGTTTTTCTGGTGTCGGCGGGGATCCAGCGGAAGATCTTGCGGAGCATGCGGAGAGTGAGGAAGCAGGCGGAGGACACGGCGTTGACTTGCTTGGTCATGGTGAGAAGAGGGTCCAAGATGAAGCCGAGGTTGCGGGCGTGGTCTGCGGGGGTCGGTGCGGTGCCGAGGGCCGTGGGCCACCAGGAGTCGTCCCAGGCGGACGGGGTGTTGCCGAGGATGAGGACTTCCGTTTTTTCAGAGTTCAGCTTTAGGCGGCTGAGCCTCATCCAATCTGCGACGTCCTTCATACCCTCTTGTAGGTTGGTCTTGGCGCTGGCGGGGTCCTTGGTGAGGGAGAGTACAAGTTGGGTGTCGTCGGCGTAGGAGGTGATGATGATGTCGTGCTTGCGTACGATGTCGGCGAGGGGGCTCATGTAGACATTGAAGAGTGTCGGGCTGAGCGATGAGCCTTGAGGTACGCCGCAGATGATCTTGGTGGGTTCTGAGCGAAACGGAGGGAGGTAAACTCTTTGGGAGCGGTTAGCGAGGAAGGAGGCGATCCAGTCCAGGGCCTGGCCTTGGATCCCGGTGGAGCGTAGGCGGGTGATTAGGGTGCGGTGACAGACGGTGTCAAAGGCAGCCGAGAGGTCGAGGAGAATGAGGGCGACTGTTTCACCGTTGTCCATCAGGGTTCTGATGTCGTCTGTGACTGAGATGAGGGCGGTTTCCGTGCTGTGGTTGGTTCGGAATCCGGTTTGTGAAGGGTCGAGCAGGTTGTTGTCTTCCAGGAAGGTGGTCAGCTGTTTGTTGACGGTCTTTTCTATTACCTTGGCTGGGAAAGGTAGAAGAGAGATGGGGCGGAAGTTTTTCAGGTCGCTTGGGTCAGCCGTAGGTTTCTTTAGTAGGGCGTTGACTTCAGCGTGCTTCCAGCATTCGGGGAAGGTAGCAGAAGAAAAAGAAGAGTTGATGACGGTCTGGAGGTGCGGGGCGATGATGTCGTCGGCTTTGTTAAAGATGAAGTGCGGGCAGGGGTCCGAAGGGGCGCCGGAGTGGATAGAGTTCATGATGGATTTGGTTTCTTCCGTGTTGATGTGGGTCCAGTTGTTGAGGGTGATGTCCGGGGAAGCGGGTTCAGTGGTGTATGGTTGGGTCTGGTGTCCGAAGCTGTCGTGGAGGTCGCTGATCTTGCGATGGAAGAAAGTGGCGAGGGATTCGCACAAATCCTGTGAGGGCGTGACGGCGTTGGCGCTGGCGCTGGGGTTGGAGAACTCTTTGACGATGCTGAAGAGTTCTCTGCTGTTGTGGCTGTTTTTGTCTAGTCTGTCGGTGAAAAAGTTCCTTTTGGCAGTGCGGATCAGGTGGTGGTGTTCGCGTGTAGCGTTCTTGAGGGCGGTCATGTTGTCAGCGGTGTGGTCCTTGCGCCAGGCCTTCTCAAGGGCACGACAAGTTTTCTTTGATTCTTTGAGGGTGTCAGAGAACCACAGAGGTTTTTTGGTGTTGGTCTGTCGATGCGTGCGTTTGAGGGGAGCAAGGTTGTCAGCGCAGTTGGAGATCCAGTTTGTGAGGTTGAGAGCTGCGTCGTTGGGGTCGGTGGTGAGGGTGGGTTGGTTGGCGGCGAGAGCGGAGAAGAGTTGCTCTTCAGGGATCTTGTTCCACTGTCGACGAGGGATGGGTTGAGTGCGGAGGTGGGAGGTCTCGCGTCGGAATGTGAAGTGGACGCAGCTGTGGTCGGTCCAGTGTAGGGCAGAGATGTGGCTGAAGAAGACGTGTTTGCTGGCGGAGAAGATAGGGTCGAGCGTGTGTCCGGCGATGTGGGTGGCGGTGTTCACCAGTTGTTTGAGGCCGAGGTTGGCGAGGTTGTCGAGCAGGGTGGTGGTGTTGGGGTCGTTGTTTTGTTCCAGATGGAAGTTGAGGTCGCCTAGGAGGATGTAGTCCGGTGAGGCGAGGGCGTGCGGGGAGATGAAGTCGGCGATGGCGTCGCTGAAAGAGGCGCGAGGTCCGGGAGGACGGTAGACGAGGGATCCTCTGAGGGTGGTCCTTGGGTCGGTGCGAATCTGAAAATGCAGGTGTTCAGCGGCGAGGGGGGGGTCTTCGGTGGAGGTGGTGACGCTGATGGAGTCTTTGAAGATGATGGCGACACCTCCTCCTACTTGGTTGGTGCGGTCTTTTCTGGAGATCTTGTAGCCTTCGGGGATGGCGGTAGCGATGTCTGGAGCAGAGGAGGCGTTCATCCATGTCTCCGTGATGAAGGCGACGTCCGGGGCTGTGGAGTCCAGGAGGTCCCAAAGTTCAACGGCGTGCTTGTGGACGGAACGAGCGTTGACCAGGATGCACTTGAGGTGGTTGATGGCGCGTGGGCTTGTGGTCGTGGTAGTTGCGTGGTGGAAGATGCGTTTGCAGGAGTTGCAGGCGAAGGGTCCATGGGTGCGTTTGGGGTGAGCTAGGAAGCAGGTTTTGGAGCGCCCTGGGTTGAGGGCGTGGAGAGTGGTGGGGTCGTAGCGGATCAGCGGGGCTTGGGGGAGCTGGCGACCAGGGGTCGTGGCGCTGGGCGCGGGCCAGGCGCGGACGGGCGCCATAAGAGGTAGGAGGGGGGGGGAGGGGTCAGCTGGGGGCGAATGGGAGCTGGGGGGCGGGGGCGTGCAGGAGGTCGCGGCGGGAAAGCGCGAGGGAGGGGGGGGACAGGTAGAGTGAGAGGAGCTGGGGGAGGGGGTTTAGGGTGGAGGAGGGTGAGTGTTAGGAGGTTTGGAGATTAGGGAGAGAGATAGGAGTAGGGTTGTGAAGATAGGGGAGGGGGGGTTGTAGAGGTGGGTGAGGGAGAGAGGTAGAGTGAGAGGATAGGGAGATAGGTAGTAGAGGGGGTGGCGGGAGGGGGGGAGAGATAGAGAAATAGATAGAGAAAATAGATAGAGAAGTCGATAGATAGGGAAATAGATAGATAGACAGATAGGTAGGTAGGAGGAGGTGGAGAGTGGGGGAGTTAGATAGTGAGATAGGGAGCTAGAGAGATAGGAAGATAGGAGGAGTGAGGGAGGTAGATAGCGAACGGGTTAGCTAGGGGTGAGAGAGGGGGAGGCGAGTGAGGGAGGGGGATGAGGAAGGAGCAGGAGGGCAGGCTCGGGGGAAGAAGACGGAGGAGGTAGAAGAGCCGAAGACAGGAGAACAGAAGACAGAAGAACAGAAGAGCAGAAGAGCAGAAGAGCAGAAGAGCAGAAGAGCAGAAGAGCAGAAGAACAGAAGATCGGAAGAGCAGAAGAACAGAGAAGAACAGAGAAGAACAGAGAAGAACACAGAAGAACACAGAAGAACACAGAAGAACACAGAAGAAGAACACAGAAGCACAGAGAAGAACAGAGAAGAAGAACACAGAAGACCGGAAGAACACAGAAGAACAGAAGGGAAGAACAGAAGAACAGAAGGGAAGAACAGAAGAACACAGAAGAAGATTGCAGAGGGGGAGCGAGGAGGAAGAGACAGAGAGGAGGAAAAGAAGCAGGAGCAGGAGAGAAGGTGAGTGGCGCGGGGCAGGGCGAGGGGCTGGGAGGAGGGGGGTACTTACAGTTAGGTGGGTCTCAGGAACACAGGAACTCGGGAACTTGGAGGAGCTGCAGCGGCAGGGGGAGCGACCTACCCTTGGGTCAAGGGTCGCTACCACTGTCGCGCAGCGGCCGCCATAAGAGGTAGGAGGGGGGGGGGAGGGGTCAGCTGGGGGCGAATGGGAGCTGGGGGGCGGGGGCGTGCAGGAGGTCGCGGCGGGAAAGCGCGAGGGAGGGGGGGGACAGGTAGAGTGAGAGGAGCTGGGGGAGGGGGTTTAGGGTGGAGGAGGGTGAGTGTTAGGAGGTTTGGAGATTAGGGAGAGAGATAGGAGTAGGGTTGTGAAGATAGGGGAGGGGGGGTTGTAGAGGTGGGTGAGGGAGAGAGGTAGAGTGAGAGGATAGGGAGATAGGTAGTAGAGGGGGTGGCGGGAGGGGGGAGAGATAGAGAAATAGATAGAGAAAATAGATAGAGAAGTCGATAGATAGGGAAATAGATAGATAGACAGATAGGTAGGTAGGAGGAGGTGGAGAGTGGGGGAGTTAGATAGTGAGATAGGGAGCTAGAGAGATAGGAAGATAGGAGGAGTGAGGGAGGTAGATAGCGAACGGGTTAGCTAGGGGTGAGAGAGGGGGAGGCGAGTGAGGGAGGGGGATGAGGAAGGAGCAGGAGGGCAGGCTCGGGGGAAGAAGACGGAGGAGGTAGAAGAGCCGAAGACAGGAGAACAGAAGACAGAAGAACAGAAGACCGGAAGAGCAGAAGAGCAGAAGAACAGAAGAGCAGAAGAGCAGAAGAGCAGAAGAGCAGAAGAACAGAAGATCGGAAGAGCAGAAGAACAGAGAAGAACAGAGAAGAACAGAGAAGAACACAGAAGAACACAGAAGAACACAGAAGAACACAGAAGAACACAGAAGAAGAACACAGAAGCACAGAGAAGAACAGAGAAGAAGAACACAGAAGACCGGAAGAACACAGAAGAACAGAAGGGAAGAACAGAAGAACAGAAGGGAAGAACAGAAGAACACAGAAGAAGATTGCAGAGGGGGAGCGAGGAGGAAGAGACAGAGAGGAGGAAAAGAAGCAGGAGCAGGAGAGAAGGTGAGTGGCGCGGGGCAGGGCGAGGGGCTGGGAGGAGGGGGGTACTTACAGTTAGGTGGGTCTCAGGAACACAGGAACTCGGGAACTTGGAGGAGCTGCAGCGGCAGGGGGAGCGACCTACCCTTGGAGGCATTGTGTTTGTTATGTGGTGAATTTCAGTAAAAAGATGTAGGTGAGTTGAAGGATATGATATGTCCTCAATAGTTTTTAAGTATTATCACTTGACTGGTGATAGAAAATTGGGCACAAGTATAGTGTGTTGAATTAATTCAACTCCCCAGTCCCTATGGAATGCTGTCACAATGTATGGACAAATATATCATATCCAAAGTTGAGCATACGCCAACCTCTTTGAGTGACCTGAGGCCAATGCCCTGCTGTGTATGACATTGATGATACATAGAAAGATTTTACCTGCAGGGCGTGGCCTCTGTCCAAGTCCTGTACTCCTGATCCCTGCAACCCTGCTATTGCCCAAGACTCCCTTTGCAACATCTTCAACAATGCACCGCTCACAGTTGGTCGCAAAATCAAATCCACAACTTGGCCCTGTGCCCAACCCGTCATGGCAGCCCATCTACCCCCTTGTGCACTGCCTTTGGCTATGCATGGAAGGAGGTTAATTGCAGGGCCTGTAAAACAGCCAGACTCTCCACCCAATGCCCTCATAGACAACATTTGGGGGTGGGCAGTGTGGGTTGGCTGCAGGGCCTAGCCAACTCCTCACGGTCACCAACCCCCCACTCAGTGCAGGTGGTCAACCTCCACTGACCTCAGCCTACAGCTTTCACAATGGAAGTGGCTGCAAGGTCTAATCTTTGACTAGACCCTCATCATTTTTTATCATTTTGTTTGTAGCAGGGCCCTGGTATCGAGGTACTGCAAAAGTGGCCGTGGTAAGTGCCATGGTACAGGGTGATGCTACCACAGTACTGGCAGTGTAATTTGTTTTCAATTTAATTTAGAGATTGTCCCTTTGGAACCACCCAAGTGGCCATAGGGGTTAAGGTGTGCCCACCTTGCTCCTTATGTGGTCTTTTTAATTTTTTCAGGCCTTGGGGAAGGAGTCCTCGGGTCCTGTAATGGTTCCCACTATATTTTCTTTAGTGTTGTGGCCAGATCAATCTGCATTGTGGTGCCAAAATGAACTGCGGGGAAAAGAGTTCCCTTGCCAATCAGAATGACATTTTTTCTAAACAGTTTTGGTGCTACTGGAGACCTGCGGGTGCAAACGTCCAGAAATACTTAACTTATTTTAAGGTTTAGAGGTGGTGCAATTTCATTCAGTCATTTTTGTCTGTATTGGAGAGCAACATTTCTTATTGGGAACAGAATCAAGTATGTATGTGAGAAGACAGGGCTGATTGCAGAGGCCCCCTATCTTTTTGCCCCCATTTTCCACATTTTGCTGGTGTTTTCCTGACTCTGATGGTGCTCCGGGTACTGCTAACCAGTCCCAGGGCGTCTGCTCTGTGTTAAACCAATATGCAAATTAGGCTAATTATAATTGGCTAAGTCAACCTACCTATAAGTCCCTAGTATATGGTAGGGCATGTAGGTTTAGTGACTGTCTTATCCAGGTGACTGGTTGACACCTGTTCGGTATAAGTCAATAAGGACGCTCAATGAAGGACCACACGCCAATTATGAATACAATTTAGCTTTACTAGAATTTCAGGTAAATGTAGGCATTTAGCACATTAACAATAGTAGAATAAGAATAGCAATGAAAAGCATCTATTTATATATATATGTACACTACAAAGAGCATCTATGCATATATATAAGCAAAGAGTTCATTGACAGATATAAGTTTTGATTAACTGTATACCAAAATGCATCACACTACGATGTTCAGGAAGCAGAATATAAATGAGTTGAATACTTCAGATAAGCTTTGATTCACTGCACACCAAAATGCATGTTTCAATTACTGCAGCAGGCTCTCACTACGATGTTCAGGAAGCAAAATATAAACAAACTGAATACTTCAGATAAGCTTTGATTTACTGCACACCAAAATGCATGTTTCAGTTACTGTAGCAGGTTCACACTACGAGGTTTAGAAAGCAAAATATAAACAAGCTGAATACTTCAGGTTATAAACACAGTGCAAGCATAAATAATCAATCATAATAATAGAACAGAGAAACAAAGGCCTTTCATCCCTGTGTGGAACTTAACTTAGTCCACGAAATGCTGGGAAGCCCTCTACCACCTGCTTGGATCTCTATCCCCCTCAAGCATCACGGTCAGCAAAACAGGGAGGCAGCGCTGGGCCATGGCAGCTTTCACAACTCCATCTGCGAGCTTCAAATCCCTCACCCACACTTCAGTGCTTAAATAACTCGAAGCTTGGATTCTATCTCTTTCTGGCAGTTCCTAGCTATGTTATCAGCACTTGGCTGCTCGGCCCTTCTCCAGCCTTTGTTTTCATTCCATCTTCTCCCTGTACTCTCTTTCTCAAGGTTGAGATGGAGTCTTCTACAAAAACAAGCTTGAAAATAATATCATTAACTTTTCCACGTTGTTTGGGGGGGTGTCAATAGGCATCACACTCATCTACACTGCTCAAGCTAATTAACCCTTCGCGTCACAATGTCTTCCGCACCTTTCCCTATACTGATCACTCCACCCCTTAGATGAGCTTGATGCATGCTGAAACAGATATCATTTACTTTGACATTCCGCTAGTTAGGTTGCTACTAATATTGGTCAGCGTTATTCTAAGCGCCTGCATCTTTAGTATAAAGCTGTTTTGTGTATACATATAGTCTACATAGTATAGTCATTAGCGTAACACAAACAATCAATAACCAAATTAGCTGTTGTAACACTATATTTAGCGTCTTCATAGCTCCTAGTGCCCATCCTAAGAAGATGTCATATCAATGATGCTCATTTATTTGCTGGATGCATGAAGCAGTGTGCATAAGCTGTTTAGCGTTTATGGTCATCAGTATGGCTGTATCCTTGGTGCATTTAGCTGCCATATCAAATTTAGCAGAGGTAACTTGTGCGTAGTGCCGTATTGCCTCTAATCTGGGTAGCTTAACAACAAGCGAGATGTTCCACTCTAACTGCGCACGCATTTGCGTCTGTAATGTGGTTATGGTGAACTTAGTCGGTCGGTACAAGATGTGAGTGCTTATGTCAATAATGCTGGTAATATTGCGCATACACATTACTTGCTCTCCGGTGGTTTGTATAAATCCGTTAATAAGTAAGGGATGATTAATGACATAACATATACTCTCTGTCCCTATCTTATATAAGTGTGTGCCATTTAATAGGATAAGGTAGCCATTCGCATTCTCCCGGTATTGTGTGAAGACATGGATCTAGCACCCATCCAGTGTGGGTACATACCCACCCCTTAGACCAATCTGCACATCTAGTGGAATCTACAGTGTGATTTGTTTAATCAATCCACTTTTTGTCAGTGTGAGGTATCCACCATTCTTTTACTTATCACTACGGGGAGCAATATAAAGGGGCACCATGTGTCAGTAGGAAGATCACTTCTTACTATATCAAAAAGAGCAGAACACATTTCTTCCTCACCGTGAAACTGTATGGGCTTTACCCATATTTCTTCAGGCAAATGCAATTGTTGTCTCCAATATTCACCCTGAGACTGTCACCATTCTGCGTTAAAGTCTGCATACTGTAGATTAACAATGCTTTGCCATAGTATGCACTGGATGCCCTTGGACACTGCTTGTGTGTTTTAAAAGCTTTTTTTTTTTTCGAATTGTTCATAAGTGAAATTATGCCATTGCCAATCGCGATACAACCCACGCAGGACTTTGCATACCTCTTGTGAGTGTGTGGGCCCCCATTGAGAAGTTACTTTTATGGCCTCTCCTGTACTATATCCTGTAGAAAATAGCTTATTCCTAATGGCTTCAACATCAAAAGAATTCAGGGCCCCTACCCCGATTCCGGTAGCCCCAGCTATCAAGGACCCTAGATCTCTTCTATTGCGTAACTTTGGCAAGGGCCATAACTGTGGTGTCCATGGTGCACATAATGGATCATACTTTGAGACATTCCCCTTGGCAATATTTAACTGTAACACAATATGGTTAATTATGCTTGCATGCAAAGCTTGCTTACATCCTATTCTATATCGAACTATGGAAACGTTGCCTAAATTGCTGACCATGCGTCTGCCGGCTACATAAAACATAAAGGCGGGCGGTTTGGAGTATCAAACTCCTTTGGTTCTATTAGTCATTGTAACAACCACCATATGTCCTGGTAAAATATCTTGTTTGTTAGAACAATCATAAGATCTACACGGATATGTCTGTACTGGTGTAAAATGTACAATGGTATCACAGTATTTACATATCATGTTTAGCGTATAACTCAAAGCCTGTACTGTTGCTGGCATCCCCTGCACCTTGTTCAGTCCGTTGGCATGTTGGATTTGCTGTCCAGTTACCTTCCAGGTCACAGCTTTGGCAGCCATCCACTTGCCTCCAGGTACCTCCACGTTGCAAAGTGAAACATTTCCCTGGTCATCAGTTACGTTAGCGGCTTGAGGTGCACAAGTGACATGAAGGTCCGTAACGACATTCTCTGCTACATTCGGTCTGACCGCAAACAGGAACCACGTCATCGATGCAGATGTCATCATTTATGACTGTGGGGTAAGTCTCACTGCAGGTACAAATACAGGTACATTAGAATTCTTTAAAAGTACAATATACATACTCCCCACCCCTTGACTCAATATCTCTCCTGCCTCTGGCTTTTTCCCTGGATAGGTCACCCATACTTTTCTTCCTGTGCTTCCAAATCCTCCCTCACCTCTCTGGGTATTATCAAGAGGGCAGATCTTTCTTCAATGTGTGGAGTGTACGCTTGTTCACAAATCAATTGTGCAAGTCTGTCATGTGCTGATAACTTTTTTAGCTGTTCTTTCACCAATCCGTTATATCTCTCAATCATGCCTACAGCTTGTGGATAATAACTAAGGTGCAAAATCCACCGAATTCCCTGTTCCTGCGCCCAGCCCGGCACTGTTTTCCCTGAAAAGTGTGTGCCCTTATCTGTTTGGATCTCATCAGGTGCCCCATAATGTTTTATCAGGTAGTTTAGCCCTCGCAAAGTGGACTTTTGATCTGCAGACTTACAGGGCATACCCAACAGAAGGCCAGAGTAGGTGTCCACCATGCTCAATACGTAGCTTTTTCCTCCTTCATTTCGTAGCGGCCCGATATAGTCCAATTGCCACACCGTAGTCGCTGCAGTTCCCATTTTGATATGACCGCTATGCTTCTTTTGCAGGGGCATTTGTCTAATCTGGTTGCATAGGGGGCCCTCATTTACTGCTTGTGGCACTTGTTCCTTTGTAACTGGAATTTGTCGTTGCTGCACCCATGCATAAGTGCTATTCTCTCCTAAATGTACAGATGTTGCATGGGCCCAGTTTGCTAAAGCAGCTTCAGCTTCCTCCTTGATGACCATTGTTCGTGTTTTGGCCATTTGATCTGCGGTGTTGTTGAATAGAGATGCAAGTGAGGTATCTGATGGGCAATGGGCATCCACATGTTCCACATAGATTTGACATAGCTGTTCGCCTCCCCAAATGGGGGTGCCTTTGATTTTCCATCTATCCTTGCGCCAAGTCGGGGCCCAGCTTACTAGTCTGTGGTAAGTGGCCCAGCTGTCAGTGTACACAAACGTTTTCTCTCCAATGGGGGCTTGTTCAATCACTGTTGCTACCCCTTGCAGTTCTGCACGCTGGCTTGATCCATTATCCCCATCTCGCAGCAACATCGTTCCTGTAGCAGGCTGGAATGCGACTGTTTGCCATTGTCTTTTTCCTTGATAGTACCGGTCGGTACCATCTGTAAACCATGCATTTTGCCATTTTTCGGTGAGTTGTTCAAAAGGTGGGGCTGTCTTAAATGGTGAGGATTCCATTTCAGAGGGCTCTGGCACAGGGGCCATTGCCTGCAAGTCCACTGACCCTAGCTTACCTTCTTGTAATTTCAACACTCCTGCTGGTCCCGGTTTTGCCCTCTGCTGCAGATACCATTTCCATTTCACAATGGCAAACTCCGGTGCTCTGCCTACTTTATTGCCAACCCCTCCTTCTCTTGTCCAACCTAGTAAGGGGACCCATGTTTTTAAGGTGACCAGCCGATCATCAGTTATGCGTTCTATTTCCACTAAGGCCCATTCTTGTGGCACCCTCTTTTTTCCCTGCCTCTGCCATAGGCTCCACATCACTACATCATCTACATCATCCTGTACTATCATTTCCAGCTCCAACGGGTCTCCTTCTGTGATGGGACCTAACGTAAAAGGATTCTGTAATAGATCTTTTGCTTCAGTGTCCCACGATCTCACCAACCATTTAAACAAAGGCTCTGCAGGCATCTGCCTAAACATACTGGTTCTCTCCAACAACTCACACTGCGTATAATCTCTTACCAAACGAGAATTCTGTATTTGCCCACCATTCACTCCCTTTTCACCTTCAATTTCACCTACACGTCCTTCTCCACTTTCAACTCCACCTAGTTCTGTTACACGTACTTCCACCTCATCCTCCCAAGTATGTGGATCCCAATTTTGTTTTGCGTACTGATGCCCTCACTTACACAGTTGAGGGTATTTTAGGCTTCTGCCTACTCTTCTGTTTGCGTACCAGTGCCCTCACTTGCACAGTTGAGGGCATTTTAGGCTTCTGCCTACTCCTCTGTTTGCGTATCAGTGCCCTCACTTGCACAGTTAGGGGCATTTTAGGCTTCTGCCTACTCTTCTGTTTTGCTACTCGTACTGCAAATGCAGTGCACCTTGCCTCCATTTGATCACCCCGAGTCACTGCACTTTCTATAGTCTCTTTCATAAGTAACTGCCTTTCCTGCAAGGCTGCAACCTCATCCCGCAGTTTTTTTATCTCTGCATCTTGTGTTAATGTTTTCCTGTATACCGTACGGAGTGCAGACAGGAAAAGCCATCCCACTTGCCCTGCTGCTTTCAGCTCTAGCTTCGCCCCTCTTAGCTTCACACTCTCAACCGCATCTTCCACTAAGAGAGGAGTCACTTTCTCATCTAATGCCTTCCATAATGCCGGCGCTACGCACCGGTTCAGGAGTCCTGCTACACCAGGGAACGGGTCAGTTGCTAACCTCCCGGGAATGGATCTGGCTTCTGCCCCATACTGCCTTCTGCTCTCTGCCTCACTTTTCTTATGTCCCCAAAGAGGCATTATTGACTTATGCCCCACTTCTGGTACCAAAATGTCTTATCCAGGTGACTGGTTGACACCTGTTCGGTATAAGTCAATAAGGACGCTCAATGAAGAACTACACGCCAATTATAAATACAATTTAGCTTTACTAGAATTTCAGGTAAATGTAGGCATTTAGCACATTAACAATAGTAGAATAAGAATAGCAATGAAAAGCATCTATTTATATATATAAGTACACTACAAAGAGCATCTATGCATATATATAAGCAAAGAGTTCATTGACACATATAAGTTTTGATTAACTGTATACCAAAATGCATCACACTACGATGTTCAGGAAGCAGAATTTAAATTAGATGAATACTTCAGATAAGCTTTGATTCACTGCACACCAAAATGCATGTTTCAATTACTGCAGCAGGCTCTCACTGCGATGTTCAGGAAGCAAAATATAAACAAACTGAATACTTCAGATGAGCTTTGATTTACTGCATACCAAAATGCATGTTTCAGTAACTGTAGCAGGTTCACACTACGTGGTTTAGAAAGAAAAATATAAACGAGCTGAATACTTCAGGTTATAAACACAGTGCAAGCATAAATAATCAATCATAATAATAGAACAGAGAAACAAAGGCCTTTCATCCCTGTGTGGAACTTAACTTAGTCCACAAAATGCTGGGAAGCCCTCTACCGCCTGCTTGGACCTCTCTCCCCCTCAAGCATCACGGTCAGCAAAACAGGGAGGCAGCGCTGGGCCATGGCAGCTTTCACAACTCCATCTGCGAGCTTCAAATTCCTCACCCACACTTCAGTGCTTAAATAACTCGAAGCTTGGATTCTATCTCTTTCTGGCAGTTTCTAGCTATGTTATCAGCACTTGGCTGCTCGGCCCTTCTCCAGCCTTTGTTTTCATTCCATCTTCTCTCTTTACTCTCGTTCTCAAGGTTGAGACGGAGTCTTCTACACAAACAAGCTTGAAAATAATATCATGAACTTTTCCACATTGTTTGGGGGGGTTTCAACAGGCATCACACTCATCTACACTGCTCAAGCTAATTAACCCTTCGCGTCACAATGCCTTCCGCACCTTTCCCTATACTGATCAGTGACCACAGCATAAGTAGTGCACCTATACTGCTAAGGTGCCCAGTGTCATTTTAAAGGCAGGCCTGCCTTGCTGGCTGCTTTTAAATGAAAGTTATATGCAAATTCGACTTTGGAATTAAAAGTAGTTCCAAAGTCTTAAACTACCTTATCTTTACATACAAGTCACCCCTAAGGTGTGCCCTATGTGCCCCTAGGGCTGGGTGCCATGTAACTGTTAGCAGGGACCTTATAGAAATAGTTTTATAAGCCCTGGTGAGGTCAAAACAGCCAAATTTGTTTTTCCCTCATTGTAGTGAATGGCCTTCAAAGGCTAGATTGGGCAGACTTTATTTTAATTTTAAAAGTCTCCTTAAATGACAGATACCAAGAGTTTGGTATCACATTGATTGTTATAATAAATCCCACAACTTCCAGTTGTTGGAGTTAATATAACTTGTTCAGGTAAAGAGTTTTACACTTTACCTGAAAAGTTGCCAATTTCAGCCCTGCATTGTTTTTGCTGCTGTGCTATGATTGGCCAGCCTCTGGCAGCCTGGCCAGGCTGCCTTGATGAGGTGTGAAGTGGCCTGGCTTCACACAAAGAGATGGGCCTGTGGGAGGGAATTTCCCCTCAGCAGATGGTGAGGCAGGAAGGGGGAGGGCTGCCAAACTGGTCTTCAAAGGCAGAGAAGGACATTTGGAGCAACCCAGCAACACCCCCACATCCTGCAACCCCAGACAACTAGGTGCCCCCTTGATTAGATTAGGAGAGGGCAGGATAGGGGTGTGTTTATGATTTTTAGCCACACCAGTGGGTGGGCTCAGCCAGATGTAACCTCCAAAAATCAGATTCAGCCATGATGGATTTTTGAAGAATGTTGCCTCCTGGGATTGATTTTTGCCACACTTCCCAGGAAGTGGTCATCACAGGGGGAAGGACCCTGCACCTGATTGGAGAATCAGGTCCCCCCTGTTTTTCACCCTGGAGCAAGGATAAAAGTGGCAGACCTGCACCCACACCTCAGTTCCCTACCACATCCAACAAGGAAGAACCAAAGGAGAAGAAGGACTGCCCTGCTGGACCCCTGGCCTGCATCTGGAACCTGCACTCAGAAGGACTGCACCAGCTGCAAACTTGGGATTCGTCACAAGAAGGACTTTGCCTGGCTTCAACTGGTTCAAGGAGGGACTCCCTGTTTGCTACAGGTGAAAAATTGCTACCCAGAGTCTCCTGCATCAACCCCTGAAGAAATCAACCAGCTGACCACTGTCCAGTGGGCAAAAAGGAATTTGCACCAGGTGCATTCTGGGAGTTGTAGTCCGCACCCCCAAAGATCATCTCAGAGCTTCTGGACCCTTGGGGTGAGCTGTGGACCCCAAGCAAACCTTAAAAGAACATCTGGGAGAAGACCCAGAGGTTTGGAGAAGTTTGGAGAAGTTTGGAGTACTTTTGAGAAAAAGTTCCATAGAGGGACCGACCCGCCACGGCAACTTTAGCAGGCTTGCCTCAACCGTGACCCGGCCTGATTTGCAGGTTCGTCCCGGTAAAGAAAATCTCTGAAAAAGAGACTAAGGGGGTCATTACAACTCTGGCGGACGGTGTTAAAGCGGTGGTAATACCGCAAACAGGCCGGCAGAAAAAAAAAGGGAATTATGACCGTGGCGGAAACCGCCAACAAAGAGAGCCACTTTAACACTCCGACCGCCACGGCGGTACAGACAAGCAGCGCGGCGGTCACCGCCAACAGACAGGCGGAGTACAAAGTACCGCCCACAGTATTACAACAGGCCAATCCGCCACCTTTTCCGGGGCGGATTCACCGTGGATAAAAACACAGCGGAAACAGCCATTTCAATGGGAAAATGCTCACCTTAACACACTCCACAAGGAAGGAGGGCACCATGGAGCCAGAACTCCAAATACTCCCTACAATAGTCTTCCTGCTCCTCTACGATCATCAGCAACGCCGGCGCGGAAGACAACGGTGAGTACTGCACCTACGAAATAGGGGAGGGGGGAGGCAAAAGTCAGGGACACACACACGCAACACCCCCACCCCCACCCTGACCCTCGCACACTACAACACACACACCAATGCATTTCCAAACATCACAGTAACAACACCTAACCCCCCCGGAAGAATGCAAAGACAAAAGGAAATGAGTTCAACCATTGCAATGTATCGAAATATAGTAAGCTAAAATATACATATATATATATACACATTCAAACAATTATACATCACGATTAGTAGTGCAGGTATGCACCATTCAATGTCCGTGGACTACTGGGCCCAAAATGCATGGGCGAGGCCCACACACGATACCTGTCCAGAAACGGAGAAAACACTGCTGGGGAATCAGATCGAAATACAACAGGCACCTCAGGGGGAAGGGAAGGGGGGGCACCTCAGCCGGGTGACAGCACCACGCCAGATCCAGGACGGGGCTCCATGCCCATTGATGTATCCTGGGGAGTGCAAAGCCCACAATCTCACAAGTCTTTTCAGTGGGTGGTTTGCCCACTGTACCATCCTGGGGAGTGCAAGCCACAGTCTCTCAAGTCTTTGCAGTGGGTGGTTTGCCCACTGTACCATCCTGGGGAGTGCAAAGCCACAGTCTCACAAGTCTTTTCAGTGGGTGGTTTGCCCACTGCTTTATCCTGGGGATTGCAAAGCCACAGTCTCACAAGTCTTTTCAGTGGGTGGTTTGCCCACTGTACCATCCTGGGGAGTGCAATACCACAGTCTCACAAGTCTTTTCAGTGGGTGGTTTGCCCACTGTACCATCCTGGGGAGTGCAAAGCCACAGTCTCACAAGTATTTTCAGTAGGTGGTTTGCCCACTGTACCATCCTGGGGAGTGCAAAGCCACAGTCTCTCAAGTGGATAACAGTCTCCACTGGTTCTGGAGGGGGACTGGTGCCCAGAGTGCTTCATTCTGTTAAGGACTGAGGTAGTGGATGCTGTTCTCCACTGGTTCTGGAGGGGGACTGGTGCCCAGAGTGCTTCATCCTGTTAAGAACTGAGGTAGTGAATGCTGTTCTCCACTGGTTCTGGAGGGGGACTGGTGCCCAGAGTGCATCACTCTCCCTGTGACGGTCCCCGTTCCGTAACTGCCACGCCGCACATGGGCTAGCGGTGCTTGAGTTGGCGGTGCTTGCCCTGTTCAGCGGTGCTTGCCCTGTTCAGCGGTGCTTGCCATGGCGGTCTTTGCCCTGTTCAGCGGTGCTTGCCATGGCGGTCTTTGCCCTGTTCAACGGTGCTTGCCCTGTTCAGCGGTGCTTGACTTAGCAGTTTCTGACCTGTTCAGCGGTGCTTGCCATGGCAGTCTTTGCCCTGTTCAGCGGTGCTTGCCATGGCGGTCTTTGCCCTGTTCAGCGGTGCTTGACTTTGCTGTCTCTGACCTGTGCAGCAGTGTTTGCCATGGCGGTCCCTCATTGCCCAGCGGGGCTGTGGCTGCCCGGGCCCTACTGGGCACTGACTCTGGCGGTGGTCTCCTGACCAGTGACGATGGGGCTGGCGGCGGCCTTCTCCGCCGTGCTGCTCTTCCCAGACTTTGGCGCTTTCTTCTGCCCCTTCCCCACCTTGGGAGGAGTCACAGCTGACTCGACACTCCCCCCGGGACCCTTGTGAGTGGCTTTTTTCCCGGCAGGAGTCTTCCCCCTCTCCCGTCGGGCACTGTCCAACTTCTAGTGCTTCACAGGGGGGGACTGGCTGTGCTTTGGCTCCGTGTCACAATGGCTGCCCTGGTGCCCGGTGCACTCCACATACCTCTAACAGGCACCACTGGTACCGGAGATTTTTTGGCTGAGGTGCTAGTACGGGACCTATGAATTGGAGGGGGGGTGGTGGGAAAGAAGTCAACGTTGCTCAGGAAAAGTTTCTGACGAACACTGGGACGGGTAGCCAGAGGGGGTCTGGAAGAGGAGGTGGTTGTAGGAGGTGTAACTTTTGATGCTTTGGGTGCAGGTGCATGTTCTGGAGGCTGTCGTGAGGTGGATAGATGTTGGGTGTGTGTGTGCCCGCGTTTGTGTACTTTGGGAGGGGGCGTCACAGACACACTGGGAGAGGACACATGGGACGTGTAAATGGCAGTGGGGGTGGTGAGTGCAGGTGATCGGGGTGTGGCGGTGGGTGTTCTGGTGCGAGTCCTAGTGGCTGTAGTGGTAGTGCATGCAGGTGAGAGTGTAGACGACGCTGGAAGGGAGGAGGGAGACGAGGAGGAGAAGGACACAGTGGAGGCAGTGGATGTTGCTGTGTCTGTATGTGGGTGAGGCTTGTGTGAGTGCCTGTGGGGTGTGTGGTGCCTATGT
Source organism: Pleurodeles waltl (assembly GCF_031143425.1). Taxonomy (NCBI): domain Eukaryota; kingdom Metazoa; phylum Chordata; class Amphibia; order Caudata; family Salamandridae; genus Pleurodeles; species Pleurodeles waltl. The sequence continues at coordinate 165,238,479 of NC_090450.1, read as the reverse complement.
TTGCCTGAGCTGCCCTTGTGTGTTGAGGTGTGTGCAGGCTGGTCTGATGGTGTGCTTGGGATAGGCAGAGGTACAGGGGATTGGGTCTGGGTGGAGGAAGTTGAAGGGGGGAGGCTAGACACAGGGACAATGGCTGCCATCAGTGCTGAGGCCAGAGATTGCAGGGTTCGATGATGGGCAGCCTGACCAGAATGAATGCCCTCCAGGAATGCATTAGTGTGTTGCAACTCCCTTTCTATACCCTGGATAGCATTCACAATGGTAGACTGCCCAACAGTGAGTGACCTAAGGAGGTAAATGGCCTCCTCACTGAGGGCAGCAGAGGTGACTGGGGCAGGGGCTGAGGTGCCTGGGGCGAAGGTGATGCCCACCCTCCTGGGTGAGAGGGCACCGGGCGAAGGCTGAGGGGCTGCTGAGAGGGCGGTGCTGGTAGGGGGGTGGCGGCTGTACCTGTAGAAGTGGGGGGCACAGATGTTGCCGCCACCACAAGGGAGCTCCCATCAGAGGACGAGTCCGTGTCGCTGGTTGCTGATCCGGTGACTGCCGTGAAGCTCTCCTCGACCTCCGTCCCACTGATGTATTCTGAGTCCGTGGTGTGGCCCTCCATGGCCATGTGGGATGCAGCCCCCTCGTGCTCCGGTGCCACTGTACCTCCGCCTGATGAGGTTGATGCACAAAAGAACAGGGAGAGCACAAAAAGGGGTGGGGAAACAGAAGAAAGACAGGTTGAGTGCATGGCTTACCGCTACCGTTGGCGGACAATACAGACACAGCAGCCCCCTGCACTACGCCGTGCTGTTGGGCTCTACAGATGCAGTTCCTGGGATATGGCCTACATGGCTATGGTGGACATCTGCACACATAGATGACACAGGGGCATGTATACCTGTTCTTGGCGCTCTACAGAGGTGGGGTGGAGTGCCACATGGCCTGCAATACGGAGGGGCCTAGCCTACGGAACTCGCCCTGGCCTAGGGAAACCCACAGCCCTCCTCCCCCACCCAGACCCCTCCACTGCGAGCAAAGTCAGCAGAATGAGAGTGTACTCTGTTGCAGGGCCTCCTGTCCACTAGCGCCGGCACGAGTGACGATACTTGGGCCCTCCTGGGCACTGACTCCGGCGGTGGCGGTGGTCTCCTGACCAGTGACGATACTTGGGCCCTCCTTGGCAATGACTCTGGCGGTGGTCTCCTGACCAGTGACGATACTTGGGCCCTCCTGTGCACTGACTCCGGCGGTGGCAGTGGTCTCCTGACCAGTGACGATACTTGGGCCATCCGGGACAATGACTCCGGCGGTGGCGGTGGTCTCCTGACCAGTGACAATACTTGGGCCCTCCTGGGCAATGACTCCAGCGGTGGCGGTGGTCTCCCCCCCACCAGTGCCGATACGTGGGCCCTCCTGGGCAATGACTCCGGCGGTGGCGGTGGTCTCCTGACTAGTGACGATACTTGGGCCCTCCTGGGCACTGACTCTGGCGGTGGTCTCCTGGCCAGTGACGACGGTGCTGGCGGTGGCGTCTCGACCGCCGGGAAGGATGCCGCCCTTCTCCACCGTGATACTCACAACAGGCTGGGCAGACTTCCTCTGGCCCTTCCCGACCTTTGGTGGAGTCACAGCTGACTCTCCAATCCCCTTGGGACCCCTGTGAGTTGTTTTCCCTCCAGGAGTCTTCACACGGTCCCGTCGTCCACTTTCCAATTTCAGAGCCTTTACAGGGGGTGGGCTGCCAGTGCCTTGGCTCCGGGTCATACTGCCTGCCCTGGTGTCCGGTGCACTCCACACACCTTGAACAGGCACCACTGGTATTGGAGGCTTTTTGGCTGAGGCGCTATGACGGGACTGATGAATTGGAGGAGGGGTGGGGGCAAATAGGTCAACTTTACAGAGGGACAGTTTCTGGCGAACACTGGGATGGGTAGTTGGCGGGGGCCTGGGAGTAGAGGAAGAGGAGGTGGTTGTAGGAGGTGTCACTTTAGGTGTTTTGGGTGCAGGTGCAGGTACTGGAGGCTGTCGTGAGGTGGATGGATGCTGGGTGTGTGGGTGGCCGCGTTTGTGTACTTTGGGAGGGGGCGTCACAGACACACTGGGAGAGGACACAGGGGAAGTGTAAATGGCGGTGGAGGTGGTGAGTGCAGGTGAGCGGGAAGTGGTGCTGGGTGTTCTGTAGCGACTCCTGGTACCTGTAGATGTAGTGCATGCAGGTGTGTGTGTAGACGAGACTGGGAGGGAGGAGGGAGAAGAGGAGGAGGGGGACACAGTGGAGGCAGTGGATGTTGCTGTGTCTGTATGTGGGTGAGGCTTGCGTGAGTGCCTGTGGGTTGTGTGGTGCCTATGTTTGCTTGAGCTACTTGTGTGTGTTGACTTGTGTGCATGCTGGTCTGTAGGTGTGCTCGGGATGGGCTGGGGTACAGGGGATTGGGTCTGGGTGGAGGAGGTTGGAGGGGGGAGGCTAGACACAGGGACAATGGCTGCCATCAGTGCTGAGGCCAGAGATTGCAGGGTTCGCTGAAGGACAGCCTGACCAGAATGAATGCCCTCCAGGAATGCATTACCGTGTTGCAACTCCCTTTCTACACCCTGGATGGCATTCACAATGGTAAACTGCCCAACAGTGAGTGACCTGAGGAGGTCAATGGCCTCCTCACTGAGGGCAGCAGGGGTGACTGGGGCAGGGCCTGAGGTGCCTGGGGCGAAGGTGATGCCCACGCTCCTGGGTGAGCGGGCACGGGGCGAACGCTGAGTGGCTGCTGGGAGGGCGGTGCTGGTAGGGGAGGTGGCGGCTGTACCTGTAGAAGTGGGGGGCACAGATGGTGCTGCCACCACAAGGGAGCTCCCATCGGCGGACAAGTCCGTGTCGCTGGTTGGTGATCCGGTAGCCGACGTGAAGCTCCCCTCGCCCTCCGTCCCACTGGTGCATTCAGAGTCCGTGGTGTGGCCCTCCATGGCCATGTGGGATGCAGCTGCCTCGTGCTCCGGTGCAACTGTACCTCCACCTGATGATGCTGATGCACAAAAGAACAGGGAGAGCACAAAAAGGGGGGATGCCCTCAAGTGTCCATCCAACTCCGAGTAGGCCACCGCCAGGATCCGGAACATCAGGGGGGTCATGGTGCGACGGGCACCCCTCCCACGTTGGGAGGCCATCCCCAGCTGAGCCTCGGCTGTCTTCTTGCTGCAGCGGCGAATGTCCTCCCATCTCTTCCGGCAGTGGGTGCCCCGTCTCTGGTGGGCCCCCAGGCTCTGGACGTCCTTGGCGATGGCACGCCAACTGTCCCTCTTCTGGTGGGCGCTGACCTACATGACATGCACAAGGGAAGACAAAAGTCATTAACCACTGCACCGGCGATGTAAGTGGCCCCCTCCCTACTCTAGCCATGTGGCCCATTCATTCACATGCATTAATGTACCCTGAACTCTGCCCCTTTCCCTCTTCCAACCAGCCCTCTCCACCCAGGCCTAGCCCATACAACGTGCTCCCTGTGTACTAACCTGTTGGTCTGGAGGACCTTAGAGTAGCGTGTACTGGTGGAGGACCCCATCTACCAGTTTCTCCAACTCCTGAGCAGTGAAGGCAGGGGCCCTTTCCCCAGACGCAGCAGCCATTGTCGCTTCCAGACCGAGGTCACAGCAGCACTTACAGTGTAGGTCCTCTCCTGTCGAAGGTCAGGTATCTAGTGATTGTACAGATAGAAAATGGCGGTGACGTCTGCGGCGGTGATGTCCCCGGCGGTGCGTATCATCACTGCCAGCGCACCTGTTCACTGGCTCCTGGGACCCATATGGTCCTATGTTAACCAATGCAGCATTGCGCCGCTGTCTACGACTGTCTACCGCAACGGTGTGCAACACCAGCGCAGTTACCCCACAATCCCATTGTCCCAGTTTAGAGGTCAGGCAGCCGCCATTTCAGGGGCCCACATGGCTTCATTTACTTCTGCGTCACACATAGCTAGGCCTACACTCAACACACATACAGGAAGGGTTTTGTGTTTGGTGTAGTCTTCTGTGTAACTGTGGGTACATACCTGGAGGAAAATTGACTTTATAGTCGCTGTTGTCCTTCGTAGGCGCCCTCAGCTGGGACATGTGAGAAGATGGCGGAATCCTCTGGTGTACCGACCGCTGGTAGACCTATTGACAATGGAAGAGCAACATGTAATCGTCACCTACAGGTTTGACCGTGCCACAATCCAGGAACTATGTACCCAGTTGGAGCCAGACATGATGTCACCAATCCGCCATCCCACTGGAATCCCCCCTGACGTGCAGGTGCTGTCAGTGCTCCATTTCCTTGCAAGTGGGTCTTTTCAAACAACTGTTGCCATGGCATCAGGGATGTCCCAGCCTATGTTTTCCAACGTCTTGTCCAGAGTGTTGTCTGCCCTGCTGAAACACGTAAGGAGATACATAATTTTCCCTGAGGTGGAAGATTTGCCTACAGTTAAAGGTGACTTCTATGCCCTTGGACATATCCCCAACGTCATAGGTGCCATTGATGGCACCCATGTAGCTCTGGTCCCCCCCCACAGGAGTTAACAGGTGTACAGGAACAGGAAGAGTTATCATTCCATGAATGTACAGATGGCATGTTTGGCAGACCAGTACATCTCCCAGGTTAATGCTATGTTCCCTGGCTCAGTGCATGACGCCTACATCCTGCGCAATAGCAGCATCCCTGATATGATGGGTCAACTCCAGAGGCACAGTGTATGGCTATTAGGGGACTCTGGTTACCCCAACCTTTCCTGGCTATTGACCCCAGTGAGGAATCCCAGGACCAGGGCAGAGGAACGGTACAATGAGGCCCATGGGCGGACTAGGAGGGTGATCGAACGCACCTTCGGCCTCCTTAAGGCCAGGTTCAGGTGCCTCCATATGAGAGGTGGTTTCTCATTCTACTCACCGAAGAAGGTGTGCCAGATCATCATCGCCTGCTTGATGCTTCATAATTTGGCTTTGCGACGCCAGGTGCCTTTTCTGCAGGAGGATGGTCCAGATGACGGTGTTGTGGCAGCTGTGGAGCCTGTGGAGCCTGTGGACAGTGATGAGGAGGAAGCTGAGGAAGAAGACAACGACAACAGGGAGTCAGTCATACAGCAATATTTCCAGTGACACACAGGTGAGAACATTTTCAATTTTAACGCTACATTCACTGTCACACGTCTTCCTCTATCATGTGTGTAATTTATTGGGATTATTTGGTAATTGAGTTGTTTCTTTCCACTACGGTTTCACAGGTGTGGTTACCAACGTGTGTCATCTACTTGCATCCTTCAAGGACTTTTGATGTGTGACATTAGTATGTTGCCTTTACATCTCACAACGCATTTTGACACTGTCATAGATATTACATTTTAACAAATCATAGACTGACTCCAGATTGTTTTGTGGTTCAAGGGTGTTTATTGAAGTGCTCAGAAATGGGAGGGGGTTGTAAAATGAGGATGGGTGATGGTGGAGGAATGTCCATGGCAGAGTCCAGTCTATTAGTCTCACAAGTGCACTGCCCATATAGGCATAGGAAGTGGAGCTGGGGCAGTTCAAGTATGGACAGGGTTACAAAGTGGGACAGTGGGGGGACAATCAGGGTGGTCTCATTTCCTGGCGGGGGTCTTGCCATCTTGCTCTGTCCAGTTCCTTGCTCTCAGGGACCGATTGCATGGTGGTTGTCCGTCTGCAGGGGGTGGGGTGCTGGTGTGGTGGTCCTGTGGAGGGGCATCCTGTCCACTAGCGCTGGCGGAGGTGGTGGGCAGTTCATCGTCCTGGCTAGTGTCAGGGGCCCCTTGGAGTGCCATGGTGTCCCTCAGGGTCTGCTGTATGTCCTTCAGCACCCCTATGATGGTTCCCAGGGTGGAGCTGATGGTCCTGAGCTCCTCCCTGAACCCCAAATACTGGTCCTCCTGCAGGCGCTGGGTCTCCTGAAACTTTAACAGGACCGTCGCCATTGTCTCCTGGGAGTGGTGCTATGCTCCCATGAAGGAGGTGAGGGCCTCGTGGAGAGTGGGTTCCCTTGGCCTCTCCACCCCCTGTTGCACAGCAGCCCTCCCAGTTCCCCTGTGTTCCTGTACCTCCGTCCCCTGGACCGTGTGCCTACTACCACTGCCCCCAGGTCCATGTTGCTGTTGGGGTGGTGGGTTATCCTGGGTTCCCTGTAGTGGTGGACACACCGCTGATTGACCTGTCCTGGGTACGGAAGTTTGGGCCCGCTGGGTGGGTGCTGTGCTGGTGTTACTAGAGGGAGGAAGGTCAGTGTTGGGCTGTGCCTGTGCAAGGGGAACCGACTGTCCCGAGGCCCACGATGGTCCGGGCTGGTCATCAGGCTCCAGTAGGGCAGTGCTGCTATTGTCACTGTGGGCCTCTTCTGGGGGTGGAGTGGTGTTGTCTGGACCCTCTGGTGTGGTGACTGTCCTTTGTGTTCCTGCAGGGGCATGAGAGCATGATTATAACATTTGTGTGTGTGATGGTGTGCAATGGGTGGGTGTCTGTGTACCAAGTGCAAGCATTCCTGTGTGGGGGCTTGTGTGATGATGGTTAGGGGGTTGTTCTGGGTATGTGCAGTGGGCATGCTTAGGTGATAGGTGTCCATGCTTAGTTGTGTCATGCAGGGCTTGGTGTTGGGATGTGTAGTTTGTGTTATGAATACATTAGTGAAGATTTGGGGTGATAGGGGAGGGTGTGAGGGTGGGGGTGTGTGATAGCATGCAGGTAGGGTGGGGGATATGATAGTTAATATTTGACTTACCAGTGTCCCATCCTCCACCGACTCCTCAGAGGCCCTCTGGATGCATGATGGTCAAGACTTGCTCCTCCCATGTTGTTTGTTGTGAGGGAGGAGGTGGGGGTCCGCCGCCAGTCCGCTGAACCGCAATGTCGTGCCTGGAGACCGTTGAACGCACCTTCCCCCGTAGGTCGTTCCACCTCTTCCTGATGTCCTCCCTATTTCTTGGGTGCTGTCCCACAGCGTTGACCCTGTCCACTATTCTTCGCCATAGCTCCATCTTCCTGGCTATCGATGTGTGCTGCACCTGTGAGCCAAATAGCTGTGGCTCTACCCGGACAATTTCCTCCACCATGACCCGGAGCTCCTCCTCGGAAAAGCGGGGGTGTCTTTGGCGTGCCATGGGGTGGTGTGTGTGATGTGTGGGGCGGTGTGAGTGTTGATGTGGGTGGTGATGTGTAGTGGTGTGTGGTGTTTTGTGCGTGGATGTTGTGTGCCTCTGTATGGTGGGATTGGCTTGGCTGTGCTGTCTCTCTGGCCTTCGTCCTTGAATTGTGGTCGTAGGGGTTTGTGGGTGATGTGGGTGTGTGTTTTATATTGTGTTGGGTGTGTGGGAGTGGTGTGTGTATGTGTATCAGGTGTGTGTATTTGGAATTGTCCAATGTGGCGGTGTTTTGGAGATGTGTGTGTATTTTGAGCGCGGCGGTGTGTACCGCAAATGGAATACCGCGGTTGAAAGACCACTGCGTGGATTCATGGGTCGTAATAGCATGGGCGTGTTTCTGTTGGCGTGGAGGTGGAGGTTTTGTTTTCGCGAGCTTATCACTGACCTTTGGTGTGGTGGACTTGTGTGGGTGTCTGAATTTCGGCGGTTTCCGAGATGTGTGTCATAATAGCTGTGGCGGAATTCTGCCGCCGCTGCGGTGTATTGGCGGTCTTCTGCACGGCGGTAAGCGCCTTTTACCGCCAATGTTGTAATGACCCCCATAGTGCCAGATAGATAAAGATTTTGCAACTCCTAAAACCCTAAAAAATTGTTTGTGACTGTTGAGAACGAAAATTTCTCTGCATGGTAAGAGACATGCAACAGTGTCCTGAGTATCCAACTGTACTGTTGTGTGAATATCTAATTCTGATTTTTTGTAATAAGCAAACTCAGCTCATCCGTTTTTACCATAACGTAGGCCTATCTCACAGACTGCAGTTTTGTTTGACTGTGATTGGCACCTAAAGTGCTAACCTCTCAGTGGTGTATGGCTACTGCCTTCACCAAGTGTTTAGTAGCACAAGAATGATGGTGACAGCATACAGTGTAGTGATCAGTAGTAAACAACTCCTTTTACCTGTGTCTCTGGAGTGAGGCCTATAGGCTAGCTCACCTTTTAAAATGCCTGCTGTACTCAAACATTAATGAACACAAATCAAGAAAAATCTTTAACACAAATCCCAAAATAGAGGAAAATGTAATAAACAAAATGATTCCAGAGCAACACATATCCAATCAATAGAGCCAGAAATATAAGATTTAAACGTTTTAAGTAGATATAGTGCCTAAAAGCACAAAACACAACTTCTGTGAGAAAGTCACAAATGCAGGCCGATCACGATGGGGCATGGGCCAGAAATTGGGACCAGGTAAGTCCTGGTGAAAAAGCTACTTTCTCTTTGTCTGGTGTGAAGGGTTGTGTTTGCTATTGAGGAGGCTGTGAGGAGTAGGACAAGTGTCATGGATGGTTCGTGTTATAGCGTTAAGTGCATATCTCACATTGCTGTCAGTCAGAAAGAGCCCAAAACCTCAGGTTTTTATCTTTCCAAGGAGGAGCTCAGCTGATGCCAGCCAGTATTTGAAGACCTAAGAAGGCACTTTTTGGGAAACAGGAACTCACTTCAGCAGAGGTCAGCAGGGCTCAGAGAGGTCAAGTTATAGGTGCAATTATAAGTACAAACGGGTCCAGTGCAGCAGGTACGCTGGACAGTTGCTGGGGGGCCTCTGGAGCTTGTTGTGTCCCTGTAGCTCAAACAGAAGGTTAACATTAAAGTTCATGTACTACCATTTAATAGGGACTTTCAAGTAAATTAAATGTGCCAATTAGTTGTAAGTCAATTTACATAGGAGAGCTCACAAGCACTTTAGCACTGGTTAGCAATGGTAAAGTGTGTGTAAAGTCAACAAAAACAAACTCAGCAAACTCAGCAAAACAGGAAGAATGAAGACAAAAAGCTAAGGGGAATGCCAGGATGTCATATCTTACACTTACACGCACACAGATACACATACACACATACACATGCTCACACAAACACACATGTATTCATTATTAAGAAATTCATTTATGTTAAAAAAATAAAAGTCAGAAATTCAATAAAAAAACAGCAGTTCAAATAAAGTTATAGTTAGGTTTTTGAATGAGACACAAACAAACTTTACAAAACCAAAAAACTGTGACATTTACCAGTTGTGAGCTATCACTTGTGACCAAATCATGCACTGCTTATGACCTAACATATTACATTGCTTATGACGTATTAAACGATATCATTGCCACAAATCTATACAATATATCTGGTGTCCATGCAGGGGTGGAATAAAAATCAAAACTTGTTCCATCTAGCTCCTGCATGAGTCCCATTTTTTGCTCTAAAATTTTTGTTGAATGAATTGTAATAAGTCCAAAACAGGTTGAAATCCAATGTCCCCAAAAAAAAACTGAAACAGGATTTCTAATGTACTGAGGCACCTGGTTGTCAGAGCAGGAATAGGCCCTGATATAGAGTTTGTCAGTAGCAAGGTGCTATTTATTTCACCCAATAAATAGTGACACCCCAGGGTATCTAATTTATTGGGTGCAATAAATAGCACATGTTCCAAATTGTTTGGGAATAGCATACAGATTTTGGTGCCTAATGCACCAAAATCCTTAGGATGTGGTAAATACTGTACACTTTTCCCCTGTTAAATATTTGACAAGCTTGATCTGTAGAAATGTAATGAAGGATGAGATATTTAGGGGCACATTTATTGGTCCCTAGCGTCACTTTGCTTAATGCAATTTATTTTGACGTTAATGTGGCCCGAGGCCAAAATCCCCAAGCCGTATTTACAGAGTGGTGCAATGCATGCATTGCGCCACTCTGCAATCCTTTTCACTACATTATGCCTGCGCCAGGCATAACGTATACAAAGGGTTAGTTTAGCCGGTAAAATGCTGCAAGGAAATCTATGAGATTTGCTTGTGCCATTTATTATGGCACTTTCAATGCCTACTCCAGGGCAGGCGTTAAAAAGGAGCTTCCATTCTTTAGAACGGGCCCCTTTGTATTCTGCAGGAGTAGCGCCAATATTTTGGCGCTACTCCTGCTGAGTACATGAATAACGTCATAAAAAATAGCACTATTGTCCACTCGGTGCAGCGCCATTTTCCATAAATCTGCTTCTTAATGCACCCAGTAATCACCAGGGGTGTTAAATACCACCTGGCATGGAATTCTGACCCCTGCACAAACAGGAGTTTGCACAGGGGTTGCAAAACACTGACCCACTCATATTCAGGCCCATAGTAATTATTCTCTTTAGCATGCTGAAACACCAAAAAGACAATGTAGTTGCTGGAACATAGAATGATGCAAATAAAATCCCAGAACAGTATACTTCTCCGTCCAAATGGTTGAATCATCAATTCTAAAAAAACTCATGATATGACTTTTCAAATACGTACTGTGTACTTTGCGAGGATCAAGAAAGGTAATACTGCTATACGCTGAGGAGTAGAAATGGAGTTGTGACATAGGCTAAACAATGCCCTCAAACCGTTGGCACTAAAGTGGCCAATTCCAGAACCTCTCGGAGGGAAGATCTAACTAGCCTTATAGAGATTGCTTACAATCGGTTTGAGGACTAATACCAATAATGACTGAGAATGGTGACTGATGTGCTTACCGCTTTTGTCAAGCCGATGATAACCACTGAAAAGACACACTCATTTTCTTAATGGTTGACCTTCCCTATTCTTCAAGATCTCTCCTATTGAGCTGGAGTCCCATCCTCATTCCCTCTGTAGGATGTGCCAATATTTCACTGACATTTGCGAAGGGTTTGTTACCATGCAAATTGAGAAATGAGCCATGATGTTGAATATTCACACCTCTAGACAGCTCGTGTTTACTAAAGTGGTGACAGAAGTGAAACAAAATCCTTCCACCTCAACACCAAGGGCTTCGAAAATCCAGTGGCCGCTGGTGACATTTGAAGGTGGTAGGGAATAACAGTTGCCGATCATTGTTGCGCTGTGAGCGAACCAGATCATCATAAGGTGGTTTCAGGGGGATTCCCCCTCCAATAAGTTTTGAAAAAGAGTGAGGAATTGGTGCCATTTAAAACATATTTGAGAAAGCAAGAGGTTTATAAAGCAGCAGTAAAAGTGTAAACTTTAAATATTTAAACACATGAAAAAATGTTATATATGTTACTGGTTTAAAATTGTTCAAAATTACAATAGTTTGCAAATCATTCAACAGGACAAGCAAGGTTTATAATTGTCTTGCACACAAGTTTGTCTCTGCACTGCCTTTGGTTGGTAAAGCTGAAAGTCAACATTTCTTAATGATTATCTTATAATGAGCATGGGTATGTCATCAATATTTAAAAGTAAAATCAAACAAAAAATAAGTGATGTGAAATTTTTACTGCTGCCAATTTTTAAAACTTATTTCAAATTGAACAGGCATTTTATAAAATTTATAATAGCATTTTTATTCACAGAACCCTAAAATCTAAAACATAATTTTGTGCATCACATCTGGGGCCAGATGTATCATTCTTCACAATAGCTCGCAAAAATGAAATATTAATATTTATGAAGTAGGTCGCAATTTGCGAGCCATTGCGAATGGCTACAATCACAGGGATGGTGGCCTGCTGGGCTCAGCAGACCACCATGTCTGTGATTGCTTTTCAATGAGCAATCTTTTTATTTTCAATGCAGCCCGTTTTCCTTAGAGGGAAAACGGGATGCGTTGAAAAATGAAAAGTTTTCTTTTCATTTTTTAAGACTAGGCTGTGGTCCATGGGACCACTGCCTGCTCTTAAAAAACGTTGTTGCATGCATTCACAAAGGGGAAGGGGTCCATTCGAGACCCCTTCCTCTTTGCGAATTGGTTACCACCAATTTGAAATTGGTGGTAACTGCGATTGTTTTGCAACCGCATTCATGGTAACAAAACAATCATATATACCTCTGCGATTATTAGGAAGGGACACCCTTAACATGCCCCTTCTGAATACCAAATCGGTATGTAGTCGCAAATCCAATTTGCTATTCGGTAACAAGTTACCAAACCGCAAATTGGACTTGTTACACACCAAAATTCATTTTTGCGATTGCAAATGGCAAAGTCAAAATGAGTTAGTTACTTTTTCAGTTAGAGTACAAGGATTCCATTTGGATTTTACGTGCAGCTGCTTTTCTTCACATTACATTCACAGAAGTAACAATATTGGCCTTGTGCAGCGAAGTACCTAAGAGGCACCTTTTCCCCTGTCCCAAACCCAAGCCCCTGCCTCTGAAAAGGATAAAAAGGCTTGCTTATGCTAGTGCCAATGCTCCGGCCTGTTTTCACACCCTTTAATGGATGTCAACAGTTCAAATTCCCCAAACCTGAGCTGAATACCCACAGTTTGTATTGGTTTCAGCTCATCTTCCAGCCACCGTGTGATATTGGCACCTCACTGGGTGACGTGTGAAGGGAGCTGATATCTTGTGTCACACAATGGCACTGTGTGAGTTGGGTGGTCTTCAACAGCATGCCATGAACAATCTCCTGTCACATCTCATTAAACAAGCTTTGGCAAAGCCAATAAGTCTCTGCAATGTGAGAACTACTGTCATCAATTGAACATCTTTTAGCCGTGTTGTAAAGCAGCACATCTGCGGTTCATCATGTCTGAAAGTCATGCTATAATATAGCCAGTGCTGACCATGTCACAAGGCTATTTTGTGTAGCACGCGGGTCGGGACAGGGAACATAACAGGAAGAGAGAGAGTTGGGGGTCGAAGAGGCAGCACATGCATTGTGTAGCCGAGACCTAAAATGAATGCGTCCTTGTGTAATGTAACTGTTACTCATGTAGAACGCTGCCGTACCTGGAGGTTGAAGTTGTGTTTTAGAAAACTGCAAACAAATAAATGTGAGCTCCTCAGTCTGCCTGCTCGGTGTGGCCACAGCGAGTGCAGATGGGACAAAAGTAGAAAGGAGATGGACATGTGAAAAGCCAAATCCGAGTGAGGGTGTGGTGTGCAGTTGGTAAAGAAGAATTAGACTGGGCAGGGTGTGAGAGGGAAAAGAAGCAACAGGAATGGGGGACGGGTGGGAGGAAAAAAGAAGCAGCACGATTTGGGAGCGATTGGGAGGGGATAGGAGCGACGGAATACATGATCAGTTATATGGAGTGGTTAAACACAAATACAAAAGTAGCTCCAGCTCCAAAATCAAGAGCAGTGGATGGACACAAGTACTTGCCCTATGTTCTAGGAGAAGGCCAAGAGCAAGAAGAGGCATGACGCATGAATGGCATTACAAATAGGAAGGAAGGATATGAGAGTGACATTGAAGCTAAAAATGGTAAGCCTATTGGCGAGCTGTAACCCACTAACAGTAGATAAAATGTCTTGACAAGACTGTGCATGCACTGTCTAGCCGAGACCTACAAAACAACCAAGCTGCAGTAAATGCTTCAATACAGGAAAGACTGAGGAAACATGATCTGGACAGTCACCGACACACCAGTCTTTATGTCCTGACAACAATTTTTATTGCTCCCATTTCGTTGCCAGCTTTAGAGCAAACCACTGTGTTTTTATTCAGGCTGCAAAAGGCATTTGTTAAAGTGTAAAGAATCACAGAGACCTGATGGATTGTAAACTTCAGTCTTGCTTTCCCTCTAATGAGCTTGAAACCAGTAACGACTAGGGTTCGAGAGCAGACATAAATCCTTTGTAAACTAAAGAAATCTTAAAGTCAAAAACACAGGCCTTCACAAAGAAGATTTTACTTTTAATATAATCTACTGAACAGCTTCACTAGCTCCAGTGAGTGATCTGAAGTGAGGCTCAGAGAAGGACTGACACATTACGATGTGGTTAAAAGAGTGACCATGCATGTCTGCATCAGGTCTTCACTAAGTGGGTTTGGTTTTACATCTGTGCACTGAACCGGGTGGCTATAAAGTGCTATAGTAATTTTCCAGTGACAGTGTTCTGATACATCGCTCTAGAACTTCATTGGCATCGGTAGCAGAAAGACTGTAATAGAAAGAGGAGTTCCTGTCCAACGGCTGTTACAGTAGGATCCACTCTACAAAAGCGCAAAATCCCAAATGCGCACAATGCGTTGCAAAGAAAAATACACTCAACCTCTCACAGCTATAAAATCTCTTAGGGCCTGATTTAGAACTTGGCGGACAGGTTACTCATTCACAATGGTGACAGATATCCTGTCTGCTGAAATCTAAATACGATTGAAGAAGTCTAAATTCTATTGAATATAATGGGATGTAGATTTCAGTGGAGGGGATATCCATCTGTTGTGACGTCCGCTGAGTTCTAAATCAGGCTCTCAGTCTCTGTCATATCTCAGAAGGCAGTGTGCAAGGCCAGGTCACAGGACCACAGTTCTGCAGAACCTACTCTTCCTTTCATTTTTCTAATGAGCAATAACAATACCAGGCTGACTGAAAATATCTACAGCTGAAATACCAAGGATGATGTGTTTGGTGCTAAAAGTCATCTATATTTTAAAGCAATAACAAACCAAAGTTCAGTGATGTGAAATTTGTACTCCTGTTTTTTTAAACAGAATTTCAAATTGGAAAGACCTTTTAGTTAATTTATAATAGTTTCTGTAGGCATGGAACCATAAAATCTAAAGCATTATTCTGTGCATCAAACCTAGTATAGACAGACAAAATGAGTTTAATAATTTTAAAGACACTTTTTCAGTTAGACTACAATGCTACCATTTGCTTTTTATGTACAGTTGCTTTTGTTCATATGTAGTCACAGAAGTAACAAGACCTATCCAGAGCTCTCAGTGGCTTTCTCTCCACGTCAAGTAAGTGCCACAACCACAGAACTACCTGCCTACCTTCACTTTGGAATGCATGGCATCAAGTTCGAATTGTGGCCTTGGCTCATCATACTGCAATTTTGGGCAAATCACTTTCCCTTTGAGTAAAAGAAGAATTGTAACATAGCCTTCCTTGTTCAATCATAAACAGGCCTGGGTGGCATTTGCAGAGTTCTGCTATGCGGAAATCTGCAAAATACTGAAAAACTCCACCGCACTACCTGGAGTTCGACAAATTGACAAATTCAGGTAAGTCGTGCTGATTTTCAGCACCAGGCATTTCTCCCACGCTATACAATCATGGTGAATGGCATCATGCAGAGCGCCAGAGGGCTCTAACTCCTTTCTGCCGCTTGAGTAGATTTTCTACTCAAGCGCTAGCTTCCTCAATGCAAGCTGCAGCTTTCTCATTGCGAGCGGTTGCGGCTTACCATGTCCACTCATGTTCACAAATCTCACTCGCGCTTGCCAACTTATTGATTTCTCTCACTCGTACTTGCCAAAATAACATTGGTGAGCGTGAGAAAAAACTCAGCATCGTGTCACTTTGCAGAGTTTTTCAGAACACCGCTCAGTGTGGGGAAACCTCTGCGAACTCTGCCAGTGGGGCGTAATTCATCACCCACCCCTAGTCATAAAGCACTTTATAAACGTTTATTAAAAAACAGCATTGTATGACTGAGGGACCAAACACGACCATGGTTTGGGGGGAATGGGGAGTTTAACACTTGTCACAATAGTGTGCCATGAACAACCTCCAGTCACAATGCATTAAAAAAATGAGTCAACCAATCTACAGTATTGTGCAGAATCGGATGAGACTGCATTATGTTTGGGAGGCAATCAGGCATAAAAACCTGACAAGCAGTCATCCTCTAAAAATGTCAATAAACATATCTGGCTGACATAACAACACAATACCAAAAGCCCTAGGACACATCTTTGCTGGTTTTAGTACATACATGACCAGAAGCACCAAAAAAACAGAACTGCTAAGCAGAAACATCCCAGCTCACGTGTTTAATGACAAACAGTCATGGGAAAAATGAAGCATTCAATCGCCACTACAATAACATTCTTTTTACCCTGCAGTGTGGAATTGCAAATATTTACCATCATCTACTAACACAGTTAGTACACATTGCATGCCAGTGCCGGTGCCGGTGCCACTGCAACTACACCACAATCTACCAGAACAGTCTCCTTATTTTTTACATCATTTACACTGACTGATTTAAGACTAGTTTGAGTGATGCCTTTTGGATTCAGACATTTGTCATGAGGTGAGAGGCCAGGAATCACTGTCTCCCTCATGTACAATGCCTTTACTAGTGCTGCACTTAAAGAGGAAGAGAACGTGGGAAAGAGGAAATGGCCAACCACTGTATGGCTTCATAGTAAAGCCATATAGTGATTAGCTATGTTCCGTGAACATGACCCTCCCACCCCCATGCTGCCTCACATGCAGGACTTGAGGTGTATAGAATCCACTGAGCCAATCCGGGTGATGCTCTCATGCTGTTTATGTTACTAAAATAGCATGAGACCAGCACCAGGATTGGCATGGGCAGGTGAAGCCAATGATTCTAAGGAGACAGTGGGGCTGCAGCTGTGATCCCCTCCTCAGCTCACTAATTGCACAGATAGGGAGAAGCCTCCATTGCGCATTTCGGGCTGGTCAGAGAAAGTCAGCTGTCCAACCTGACATCTGAAGAGTGCAAACGTTAAGCCAGGCAGGTGAGTGTAAGCCTGCTGGTTTGTCTATTAGTGCTTGTCCAACCCACCCATTAGTCCAAACCCACCCATACCATGCCGAGAGTCAGACCAACTACAGTGAATTTTTTGCATTCAGAAAAAAGCTCTGCAATAGAATTTTTTTTTTTTTAAATGTACAGATTTAATACAGGTCCTGTGGGGGCAACAAATTATGTGGGGGGGGCAATGCCATGGCACCCTAAAAGAGGAGCCATCCCTGCTGAAATGATGCTTAAAAAAATAATGAGAGCAGTCATTTTAATAGGCTCATCAATTTGCTTGATAGATATACTGACCAAAATCTATTTGACTGGATATTACTTCATTCCAATGTCATCTTGACTCCTCTGCCAAATGCATGGATGCCTTAGCAGAATCCTTGTACAACTCACCTTACCAGGAGCACGATCTATAGAAACCGCCACAAAAACGTAATTGATGTCAAAGTCAGGTAGATAGCGAGACAAGACAAAGTTATATTTCAGTGACGTACCAAGAAATTTAGAGAAGCATGACATGGAGTGTATCTTTGTCAAATTTCTACTGCACCTATTCGAAATGAAGTTCACATCTCCTTTAGAGTTTTCCATTGTATCAGGCCAGCAAAACAACTCACCCTTTGTCATTTATGGCATGATATCTGTGGCACAGAGAAGATAGGCATATCATCTAAGCCTCCAAGAACAATGGGAACTTTACATTTGAAGGTCATGCACTATATATTATTGATAATACTTCCATTTCAGTATAACTAAACTGGAAAATATTCATATCATTGCACATGATGCTTCATTTCTAGGACATAATACGTGGCTTCATGATTCAGCCACAATGATAATTGCTGCTAACCACAACACCAAAGAATATACAAATATACCAGATAATTTGGACTACCTACTGGACAAAATAGTTTCCACTCGCATTTAAATATTTGATAAAATTATGATTACAACAAAAGAAAATAAACACCAAGAAAAGCATCCACCACTGCAAACAAGATCCACAGCAGCAGTGCCAACAGTTAGACAAGAAAGGTTTAAATCTGGGAGAAGAAACCCTCATACATGGTGGAGACAGATAAAGATTCCAGTCGAAGTCAGGTGAGAGTGGTCAAGCTATGTGTTATGCCCTTAAAGCAGGGTAGGATGTTATATAATCTCAGAATGTCTCTGAATCAATGCATTTCTTTACCTAAACCAGGCAAAATTCCTATGCACTGCTCACATTTCTTTCACATCTTTGATCAATGTGGATATTAAGATTTGTGCAGTAGTACCGAGGAACAAGATATGAAACATATTCACATCGTTTATGCATGAGTCACTTAGGTGTTTTTTTTTTAAGGGGTAGGTGGTAAGTTCCACTCTGTTGGCAGAGTTTTTGCCACTCTGTGCTCTGCTTGGAGCATGGAGTTTGGCAAAATCTCAGCTACCCCAAGTGGCAGAGTTTACTAGTGCTTCCCACCCTGAAATGCCTCTCTGCCTTCACCAAACCCTGAACCATTCAACTCTGACAGGTAAACATGGCTGTCCTCACATTTCTCCAATCAGATTCTAATTTTCTACCTTTTCCAGGCCGCGGAGCACCCATTAGTCATCAAATGCCATCTTTCATTGGACAGCCTCACTGTGGGTGTCAGTGCATGCTGAGGAGCTTCCCTGGGTCTCTGGATTTGGCGCCAGGTTTGATGAGCGTCCGGTGCAGTGAGCTGAGGGAGCAGTGCACTAGTCCTCCTGTCCGCACTCTACCTTCCTGCTTCTCTTCAGCCGAAGGCCCCTCTTAGGAAAATATTTTGTAATTGATTTCCTTCAGGACTTTACAGCTATCATCAGTCAGGTGAGAGGGTCTGTGACAAAATGGTGACTTGTATGCTGTCAATGATGATGTAGCTCCTCAGGAGTGAGCTCAGAGCTGGAAGCTATGCCAGGGGTGCTGTCTCCATGGAAGGCCTCCGGAGCAGCTATGTCATACATGGTGTCGTGCAGACTTGGGAGGGACCCAAGTGCACCCAGGTCAGAGTTGCCACTGCTTGAAACTGAGTGGTGCAAGATATTTAACAGACAGCTGGGCGAGTTTATTATTTTTCAGGATGCTGATGTTGCTTGACCTGCCCTGGTACTAGAAACTCATCAGTGGATTTAGCGCCTGCTGCAGAAGTCTGTGTATATGGTATGTTTGCGAAAACTATTGCTTTTGTCACTTGCCTTAATCGCACTCCTATTTCTCTATCTTGCAACACTCCTTTCAGATCAAACCAGTGTTTCCACCTGCACCCCACCCTCACTAAGAATTCCCACAATTCTGGAGGCCCCCTGTCAGTCTACCTTGTGGTTTCCTGGCTTCCAGACTGCCTGATACATGTGACCCGTGCTCTGCTGGTGTGTTTGAGGGCACACTGGCAGAGTCCTCTGCACTCCCAAATAACGAGGCAGTAGTGAGAACAATCTGGACTTTCTATTTATCAGTGAGTAGGGGGTGCACCAAGAGTAGGTCTAATCAATTCTTGTTTCAAAGTAGAAACGCTTTGAAATATTGCCAGCAGAGCCATCTCAGGTCTCACTTGTGATCTTTGGGGCTGCATAACTAGAAGTGGTTATTAAAAGAGGAGGCTGGTTGTTTTTTAAACTTTGCATTCAAAGAGGGCCAGAGGGGATTTCCTTGCATGCTATTAACTTGCTCTTCTCTGTAACTCCTCACTTCTCCATCTTTCCCCTCCATAGATGGGAAGGAGGGAGTGAAGGGCATTCTGTGTTGGCCCCATATGTCCTCGGCTCCATGTCTGAGTGATATATGTATGCATTCCTCCCTGGCTGGGAAGTAGTGGAACACGAGGCTCTCTGGATTAATTAGAATCAGGGACCGATCAGTACCCTGCATTCAGCTCTACGGGAGGACCTATCAATAGCCCTTGTTCTTGCCTCAGACTTCACTGCTTAAACTGCGATGTATCCAAGTGCAGATTAAAAGGTGGATGAATATTTCAGTAGGGGCTATGAAGTGCCCAGCAAATGTGACTGTTTACCAAGGCCCCTAGTCAGGTAGAGGGTGGATTGCTCACGGGCTCTGAGGCGCAAGCATGCAGAAACAGGGGTGGGTGGAACTCAGCGGAATTCCATGCAGTACAGCGCCAAGAGTTCCACTCACCTCTAATGTTTTGTCCAATGAAGATCCTTGAGACATTATCTATATAAACTGTCTCATCACTGAAGTGTCTTACATGTTTTATGACAGAATCTTTTTGGCTCGTAACGGACTCCATGTTACTGTGATATAATTACTAGAATAGAATTTAATAAAAACTTGGTTTAGAATGTTGTAGTTCCGAGGTACACTTGAGGAATAAAGATGTGTGATTTACAACTTCTTGTGTGGCTTAGTAATTGGTGGATACCCAGGCTGGAGAAGATGCTACAACTGGTGACGAGATAAGGGATAAGTAACCTAAAGAAGGACAGTGCTCTCCCAGTGAATCAACCGTGGTCTGAGCAGACTGTTCGTATGTACCACATGTGCCTTCACCAAAGTGTTGAGAAACATGACATTATTGAGCGTTCACGGGTCCAACACCATGGGTTTCTCCTTTAGTGATAGTGTCCAAAAAGGACAGTGAAGGAGCTGTACACATATGCGTTGACATGCATCAGGCAAGCAAACAATTGAACGACAACGACATCCAGGTTCACACATTGTTGACATGATAATGCTCCTCCGTGGCAGGCCGTGCTGAGAGTGTACGGGGTCGGTATTGAGCCCTGTTGTGGACTCTGAGAGGACCGCAATACACAGCGGGGGTTGGTAATCCAGTGCAATAATCAGTGGACAACACGGCTGCACCGCAAGCAACTATGGTCAAACCAAAGCCCTCGAAGGCACACCCCAGAGCAGAGGCTGGAGCCTCACCCTCAGAGGGGGACATGAGTACTCAAGCTGACACCCTACACAGGATGTCCGAAACCCTGACCACTCATTCAGCACAGTACTGCAAGCGGTGCAGGACACTAAAACCTCATTGGAGGGGAAAATTGACTCAGTAGTGCTGGAAGTTAATCTCCTTTATACGGACCACCACAAATTGGTGGGCAGAGTTACCATCACTGAATCAGCACTCGAAACGTCCCAGCCTGATATCTCTGACATGAAAGCTCAAATCAGACGCATGGACGCTGAAATAACACTACTACAACGAAGGAACGAGGACACAGAGGGTCGCTTACGCAGGAACAATGTCAGGTTCTTAGATATCCCGAAATGTTCGGAGCTCCCCAAATGCGGAACTCTTCTTGGAGCTCTGGCTGAAGGACACTGTGTTGCTACAGAATGTATCGCCTCTGCTAGGGGTGGAATGGGCCCACCGGATCCCAGGTGGGCCACCTCGCCACAGTGGTCCTCCCTCACCGTTGATTGCAAGATTCCTAAATTATCGTGATAGGGACCAAGTCCTACAAGGTTGTCAGACTCTGGGCCCTGTCCATATGGAGAACAGAGTGGTCACGGCCTACCCTGATTACACAGCGGAAGTCTAGCCCAGATGCGCCATTTTTGCCAATGTGAAGCAAGTGCAACGAGATAAGCATATTACTTACTCCCTCATGTTTCCGGCCAGATTGCGAGTGGTGGATGGCGACAGAACCCTCAATTTCCCGACATCTGAAGATGCATGGACGTGGATACATGCTAAAGGCCTGGTGGACCCAGTAGGGGAGAATGATGGACATGGGGACTGGCTCACCCAGCGCCCTTGGAGAAAGAAAAAAACGGGCTCTGGGGTCAAGGCGTGCACGTCCAAGTCACAGGCGGCGGATGAACAGGTACAAGCCTTAAAAGTGGCCAACATGTTTGCGACCGCGCAAACACTGCTCAGAAGCAAAACCAGAAACATAGACTAGGGCTCACCACAGAGCCAACCTAGTCCCCCTTCATCGCCACTTATATTTGGTCCTGATCTTACACCACGAACGGACGATGATATCTGAGACAATGCACGTAAGCTTGGGCAAGCCGGAGATCTGAGCTCTCCATAACATAAAGGTACATTATAAGACACTCGTGGCCCGCTCGGAGTCTCTCCTGCCCTGGCTACCCAGAGTCTGCGACCCAAGCATGCACATACCCCCCTGGCCCAGATGAGGTCAGAACTGGCTGCTGTGTCAGCTTTTGCTTTACTGGGAGGAATGCGGCCAAGGGGTGGAGCGTCTGAGACCCCAAGGGAAGTAAGATCATCCGTATGGGCCGAGGGCATGAGTCAACCCGTACCCTATCCCAGCTGCGCCCCTGCACCCATAAGGGTTACCGAATGGAATTTGATTGGACTAATGCCTCTGTGGCACCGGTTGTGCCACACAGTTTAATGTTGCTCCCATTACTGTAAGTTTTACTACATCTCTCTATGTATTTTCTGTATGCCATTTCTTTCACGCTGGTGGGGTGGAGCGGGGTGGGGCAGGGGGGTTGGGAGGATGGTTCCAGAGGTGCAGCGGACTCCTGCCTGGACGAGGGGGCGCTGCGGCTCACCACAATCACAAAGCCATGGCTACATATAACATTTTAACTTGGAATGTCAGGGGTATGGCTAATATCCCCAAAAGCTGCGGAGTATACGCTTATCTTAAACGCCATAAAATACATATAGCTATACTTCAACAAACCCACCTTACGGCTCACGAACTGGGTAATATTGGCAAGAAGTGGTTGGGATCGATATATGGCACTAAAACATCTGCATATGCGAGAGGGGTGATGGTATAAATTTCCCCCGGAGTCCCCTACTATGTTAAGCACACACAAATAGATGTGGACGGCAGATATGTCCACTTAACAGGGGAACTGGATATAACGGGTATAAATGCACCCAACACTAATCAGGGAGATTTTCTGTTGTCCACTTCTGTGCCACTGTCACAGGACCCGTCAATGCCCAGTACTAGGGGAGGGGACTTCAATTGTGTGCCAGACATAGCCATGGATAGATCCCACCCTCCGCTCGAGGGCGCCCATAGCAGGAGACTCTCTCAGGCGCTGCAGACCTGGATGCTAGAGAGGAGACTTCATGACGTTTGGAGGGGTTACATCCCATGGACAGGGAATACTCCTTTTTCTCCCCAGTACACCACTTTCACACTCGGATAGACTTATTGCTGTGTTCAGGTGAGCTTACTCATCTCCTGTATAGCGCATCATATCTGGCTAAGACTCTATCGGACCATTGTCCCCTGGTTACCACTGTACGATGTCGGTCACACGCATTCCCACCTGGTGCTTGCAACTCTCCCTATTGCAGGATCCCCCCTTCCAAGCGGAGTCGGTGGACAGCATAGACGCATACTTTAAAATAAATACCCAGTCAGAATCATCACGGGCGGTTGAGTGGGACAGACACAAGGTGATGGTAAGGGGCATGAGCATTTCGGTGGTCTGGGGTTTTGTCGCACATTAACTCTAGAGCTACACAATATTGAGGAGAAGCTGCGCAGGGCGGAGCGGAGGGAGGCGTCGGGCGAGGGAGATCACGGCAGTATCGCTGGACTAAAAAAACAGTAGGCCAAGGCTGATGCGCGATTAAGAAAATGTGACTATCGACATCACGTAGCTCAGTTGCTTGCCGAGGGGGACCGCACCAGCATGCTACTGGGCTGGCTAGTGAAAGGCGAACAACAACATACCCCCAGAAGTGCCATCCGCCTAGACACATGAGCCATAGTTAATACACAGTTAGAGATAAACAAGGCTTTTACACAATACTATGGCACTCTGTACAAGGCTGGACCCCCTCCGCCCTTGGAGCAGATGAAGGAATGTTTCCAGGCATCTCAGCTAACTCACCTGATGGAGTCACAGTTACTCGAATTGGAGATACCCATAGAAATGGACGAGATCCAGCAAGCTTTGCGCAATAAGCCCATAATAAAGCCCCTTGGGGGGACGGAATGCCAGCTGAGTACTATCAAACTTTCTCGGCGCAGACGCTTACACCTTACTTGGAAATACTAATGGAGGCGTATGAACTGGGTCGCCTTCCAGAGTCACAGCGAGAAGCAATAACAGTGGTCCTTCACAAAAAAGGCCGTGATCCCCTGGATGTTCGGTCCTACCGACCCCTGTCACTGCTGAACTCAGACTGCAAATTGCTGGGGAAGGTGCTGGAGAATCGCCTCCTCCCACTGATGCCAATCCTTGTTCACCTGGATCAGTCCGGTTTCATACCCGGCAGCAGCACCTTCATTATTATTAGATGCCTTTTAAGGCTCATAGCTGAGACCCCAGAATCAGACCATGCATGCGTAGCGGTCTCTCTGGATGTCGAAAAGGCATTCAACACACTAGGTTGGCCATTCCTGATGGAGGCACTAAAACACATGGGATTGGGCAACACATTCATTCACTGGGTACCAACTCTACATACAGACCCGAAAGCTAGAGTTAAGACTGGTGGGATCATATTCGAGGAGTTTGCAAAAGGTAGAGGCACTAGACAGGGTTGCTTTGTTGCCACTCCTGTTTGCACAGGCAATTGAGCCACTTGCAGCATGGCTGCATAATGCGGCTCCACACTGGGGCATCCTAGACAGAAGCGAACATCGAATCATCTTCCTATATGCAGACGATGCACTAACATATCTTCGTAACTGCTCCGAATCCCTGCCGGACTTATTACGATTGCTGGACTCTTTTGGCGACCTGTCTGGCCTACAGGTAAATTGGTCGAAATCATGTTTGTTCCCGATGCAGCCGATCCCGGGACCACAGAGAGACGCGATCTCTATGCACGACCTGCAGTGGTGTTGCACCACTTTCAAATACCTAGGGGTACACATTTATCATGACGACTTGGAACTCAGGAAAGGGAATCTGGACTGGACAATTAGGTCAATAAGAGGCTTGTTGCCCTTCTGGTGCTCACTTCCACTTTCACCCTTAGGGAGAGTAACAATCGCTAAAATTATTTTCCTCCCCGTGTACTGTATTATTTCTCGGCTTTGCCGCTAATAATTCCCAAGAATTTCTTTGAAACCTTGACTAGCCTGTTGACCGAACTGATATGGGGTGGGGGATGCCGTCGAGTGGCCCTAGCCAAGACTTATTTGCCTTTGGCGTGGGTGATGCGTGCGCCGCAGTTTGAACTATACTATGCAGCTGCACAGATACATTGGATTATGGGCTGGTTGTGCGACCCCCTCGGCCGTGCTCACCTAAGATCCCCCTGCTAGCCATCCCCGGAATAGGCAGAATAAGTGGACAACACGGACTGGTCGCCTGGACCGCAAAGGGTATACATACTATTGGAGACATTTTCGGGGAGGGACGCCTTTTTCCATAAGAGGCATTAGCGGGAGCACATAATCTAGGACGGGGTGGATTTATTGTGTATGGGGCGTTGCAGCGGCTGGTGCGCAACACATGGTAAAACAACAACAACGAACCACAAACATCATTGGTTGTACATGAGCTGTTGTTAGGATCGGGCACACAATGGATGTCCTGGATATCCTGGATATACAAAACATTACAGGCTTGTCCTGAGGAGGCACAGACACAGGCAAAGACTAGGTGGGAGGCAGCCTTGCTCTCACCCTTAAATACACGAGCATGGACCTCAGCACTCACAACTACACGAGAGGTATCGCAAAATGCTTGTTTCCGGTATACTCAATTTAATTACTTACACCAGACATATCTAACCCCAGCCAGGATAAAGCGCATGTTTCCACAATCTACCCCAGATTGCCCAAGATGTGGGAAATCAGAAGCTGACTTTCTCCACATGACGTGGAGCTGCCCATCGGTACGCCGCAAATGGCATGACGTCACGGCACAGATGGCTGTCTGGTCCAGATTACCCTTATCCCCTACTCCTGAATCCTGTCTGCTAGGGGTGCGACGGCGGCCCGGGAAGGAGAAGCAGAGGCACTGTTGTGCGGACCTCGTGTTTTTCCTATTTAAGCGCCTCATAGCGATCCAGTGGAAGTCACCAGTGCTCCAGACATACAATACTGGTCATCTGAAATGTTGCACTGGTCCAGAGCAGAGGCGCAGGTACTACACACACTTTGTGACAGCGTGGTGGTAGTCAGGGGGCGGACATATGTGATTCCTTCATAGATCAGCTGGAAAAAAAAGATGACACCTGTCCTCTCTGATTCGAGGTTGCTGCATCTGCGCGAGCTGGCGCGGGTGGGGGATGACCGGGGGGCCCCGGGCACTTGTTCGCCCGATTAAATGCTGTGTAAACCTGTCCTGATGCATGTTGCCGGAGGCACGGGGTGTAGTTGAGGCTATGAGGTCTGGGCGCTGGGACCGCCCTGTAGGGGGGCCCCACTGTCAGACCCCACACACACAATCCCAGCGGTGGCGACTGCTGGATTCCCACACGTACTCGAGGGCACTGCTGGGCACCCCATTGGAGCGGTCCCCATTACCTGCTGTTCAAGTCCTCTTTTTTCACCGTGGCACTCCCCCCCCTTCCTTCCCTGTTCCCTCCATGGCCTGTCCCCCCTCTTCCCACAATCGCCCAGACATGTGCTTGGGCCTTTGGCGAACAATCCTCTCTTTCTGTCATATGGTGTTTTATTGTTTTCTCTTTCCTTTCAAGTGTTGATCAAGAGATCTGTTGTTGAACTGTGATGTATGACTGGATGTTCTAAATGTAAGGCAATTTGGTATAATAATTCTTCCATATATCCAGATTACTAAGGAATTTGATGAATCTAATAAACAGATTTAAAAAAAACAATTATGTACATGTATATATATGTATATATATATATATATATATATATATATATATATATATATATATATATATATATATATATATATGTCTACTGATTTAAAAATATATATATTTTCATTTAACAGATGATGAGATCCAGTGTCTTGCACGTTTTAGGATGGAGCCTTTTTGGCTCCAAACAGTGTCCATCAGTGTGATGTAATTGCTAAAATCGAATAGAATAAAGCTTGCTTTAGAATGTTGGAGTTCACAGATACTTGCAGAGGAATAAAGACATGTGATTTACAGCTCTGTGTGTGGCGTAGTCATTGGCAGATACCCAGGGTGGGAAAGATGCTACAAGCACCTGTGGCAATATACGGATCAGAAGAGAATTGAGTCACTCTTTTACTCAACTTAGAGATGTCATTCAGCTGAGCGCAGTGGGGATTCCAGTTTGAACCGGGTGAAAAATTATATAGTTAAGTTGATATTACTGTATTATACCTTGCAAATTCAAATGAACTGCAAAGTTCTCCTTCTGGAGCCCCTTGTCTTTCATAGAGGAATTAGACAAGGTTGCCTATTGCTGCTGTTTCTTTCTTGATTACCATCGAGCCACAATCTTTTGCCATCACACATTCACAAGAGATTCACAGCAACACCAACAGGGTAGGAAGTTTTAAAGAACTTCTTTAAGACAACAATATCTTAATCACCCTTAATATACCAATGACACCCATGCTGGCATTGATATCATTGAATTACAACTTTTCATATTTCCCTGGATACAAAATTAACAGGAGTAAATGTGAGACCCATCCCTCTATCTTAAAACCCCCACAGCAACAATAGTTGAATTTGACTGTAAGTGTTTAAAAGGTAGTTTAAAATACCTTGGAGTTTTGCTTAACATAGGGCTTAGTGATTAAGGGCCAGATGTAGCACGCCGTTTGCATGGCGCAAACTGTGAAAAACGCAGTTTGCGCCATGCAAACGGCCGAACACGATCCACATTCCCAAATTGCGAGTCGGTACCGACTCACAATTTGGGAATGCGACTCGCAAATAGGAAGGGGTGTTCCCTTCCTATTTGCGACTCGCATCGCAATACAGAGTTGCTTTGTGACAGCAAATGCGGTCACAAACCAACTCGCATTTACCACCAGTGTCACACTGGTGGTAACACATTCGCAAAAGGGAAGGGGTCCCCATGGGACCCCTTCCCCTTTGTGAATGTCGAAAAAAATATTTTTTCAGAGCAAGCAGTGGTCCTATGGACCACTGCCTACTCTGAAAAAAACGAAACCAAATGGTTTCGGTTTATTTTTCATTTTGCAACTCGTTTTCCTTTAAGGAAAACGGGCTGCAAATTGAAAAAAAAAACTGCTTTATTTATAAAGCAGTCACAGACATAGAGGTCTGCTGACTACAGCAGGCCACCATCCCTGTGAGTGCAGGAACTCGCTATGGGGTCGCAAAATGCGACCCACCTCATGGATATTGATGAGGTGGGTCTTTGCGAACCCATAGTGAGTCACAGATGGTGTCTGAGACACCGTTCTGCATCCTGAATTGCGACTCGCAAATTGCGAGTCTCACTGACTCGCAATTTGCAAGTCGCAATTCATGGATTTCCAACATCTGGCCCATAGTTTCTGACAATTTAAATCTTTTAATAATCAAGAAGTGATGGATGCACAAGTCACTGCTGTTTTGAGTACACCATGTCATCATTGCAACATTGTTCTCCAATGTTCCACTTCCAATATGAGCTAGATATGCAAATCATTTTGCACATGATTTCATTTAGGCAGAATAGTCTAACTTAATAGAGGTCACTAATAAAGGATATAGGGAATCAAGACTAAAATATACCTACTACAAGATATTGTAATTCCCATTAAGTTTTTTTTAAGGCAGGCATGAGCAGTAGATGTGGTCATACACATAGTATGTAAATGCACCACTCTGTCTCACTACTGGCCAAGGTCTGCCATCTGTTGAACTACACTAGCCTGCCACCATTCCAATTGTTGATGTGACTTGCATTACTACATGACACACCAGTCATCCAGGGAGCCACCTCACACTGATGTAGATGGATCTTGGGGCCTCTTGATTCACAAAGGTGTGCATCCTCCACCTCGGAAGGTCAAGAGCAGTTCCATTCTATAGAGAGTTGGCAACTGAACAATTTCACAGGGCAGCATATGAGGTTATTACTAGAAATGAGGTTTCTGGTTGGCTAGGGTATGCACCTAGTGCAAGCAGAACCCTCCCAGTCTAGTCATGGTGAGGGGGCACACACCCACGATAACCCCTGTTCACCCCCTTGGTAGCTTAGCACAACCAGTCAGGCCTAGCCCGGAGGCAATGTGTGAAGCGATTGCACAAAACACACAACACACGTGAAGCACTATCCCCACTACAAATAAAACACAACACCAAAATATATAAAAATAAACTTTTATTTTACAAAATGTCATTGGACCAAATACAACATATATCAGTAATACCCTGCTACACAAGCCGTTGTTAGAACATTACTCAGGTATTAGTACTCTGTGAAACTCAACAGTAGTCATAATAAAAACACATAGGTTACTGGATGTCCTGCAACATGAGCAGTAGTCAGGCTGTCAATATTACCAACTGTGCACATGAAGTGTAAACATTCCCTAATAGGCACATGCCTGAATGAACATTCTATCAGGGTAGGACATTTTCATGACTGCAAAAAATAACCTTATGAAGGCACTTCATGGAACAGCACGAATGCACATCTCATGTTACAGTATTCTCACCAGGACCGGTGAATAAGGTCTGCCATCTGCATGATGCGACCAGGAACATGAACGTCCGTGCCTCAATATCGGAGTTCCCACGCTCCAATCTCCACACCGGGGCTTGGGGTTAATGATGGCAGGACCGGGGCCCTCCGTCGAAGGTCGCCTCCCCCAGCCTGCTGGTATGTCACCACTGTGAGTTGTGGGTAGGGGGGCCTAACGGCAATGAGAAACCTCTAGTGAGGTCACCAACTACACCATGGGCCGAGCAGAATGAAGAGAGGCCCAGGGGGAGTGGTGGAACTCCAATGAGGTCTACTTTCCTTCAAAAGGGCCCAAGGCGATAGCAGCAAGACACCTGCAGCCGGCGCAGCACCCAGCTTCTACTCTTCCTGCAGAAGGTTGTTGCTCGTACCCTGGGGGCACTCCTTAAAGCTCTCCTGGCCCCAGGGGCACTGGAGAGCGCACACTGACCCACATTTCTCAACACTGCAGCCGGGGTCAGTGGAGTTCTCTCGTCTTTGCGCCAACTACAACTCACGGGGGCTCCGGGGCACTTTCCTGCACTAGCGCCAGGGGCATGAGTGCTCTTCATGCCCTAACAGTAAGAATATACAGAGTGTTTGAAAAAATGGAAGTCTACTGTAGGGTAGGGGGCGGATTTAGCCTGTGTTTGGCTACCTCACACACCTGCTAACAATCAGGTAAGGATCCTAAAATATAATCAGACTACCAGGACAGACCCTCTGAAATAACACAATATGCAGTCACTCCACTAATAACCTTCCCCTGTAACTAGCTAGACTAAATAGTTACTCTCTCTCAATCACAGAATGTAATGTCAGGATTAGACTCTTTCAATTCCAGTATTTGCATAAAGTGATGGGCTTGAGGGACATCTGATTAATTACGATGGCTTAGATTCATTCAAACATTTCACCAAGCATTTTGTTTTTCTTGTCTAAGGAAAAAGACACAGGACTAAGGCCCTCATTATGACATTGGCAGTAAATAACGAATGCCGCCGTGGTGACTGCCGTCAACATACCCCCATGGAGGCGAACATCTTTCTGCCAGATTATGACACATACACACAAAACCAAAGAGAACAGCCACAACCACAAATCCGCCAGACCCACTGAATGTGATAAACTTTCAGAACTACCACCTATACGTTTCACCACCAAAACAACGCCCTCCAAACAATGACCCAATAATCACCACATCAGACACTCAATAGCGGAAAACCATTAGCGGTGCACTCCACCGTGGTGGAAATAGCCACTCTAAAACAAAACAAGAAAACATTGTCCAGAACAAAATAACCCACACCTGCCACAAATACACACACCCCACACACCCACAACCAGCACTATAAAACACACCCTGACAACACCCGCAAGCGTTTGCAAACACGAGAAGACTGCTACACCTTGCCACGCCAATCCCAGAGAGAACAGCACACACATACCACAGCTACCCATTCATCCGTCATGCACCACACCCCACACATTCCACCACATCACTCAGCACCCTCTGCACAACATACACCACAGAGCACCCATGTCCCCAGAAAGGCATCCCCATTTCACTGATGAGGAATTGCGGGTCATGGTTGAGGAAATAGTCAGGGTAGAGCCACATCTTTTTGGAGCATAGGTACAGAATATTTCCATTGCCAGGAAGATGGAGCTATGGCAGAGAATCGTGGACAGGGTGAATGCCGTGGGACAACAACCACGCACAAGGGACAAAATTCAGAAGAGGTGGAACGACCTACGGGGGAAGGTGCATTCCATTGCAGCAAGGCACCAGCTCGCCATCAGGAGGACTGGCGGTGAACCCCCACAGATGACCGCATGGGAGGAGCAAGTCTTGGCAATAGTGCATCCTGAAGGGACTCACTGGAGTAGCAGGAGGACTGGACACTGGTGATTCACCATTTACAACCTATCACCCCTATACCTGCATGGCATCTCAACCCCTCACCCTGACTCCCTTCACCTCACTCCATCTCACACAGTGTACCACCCCAATTACCACACCTAAATGACAACCCCTGCATGCCATACCCACTGCAAGCACATCCCTTTCAGCACTGCATGCACACCCACCACCAATCCATGGGTTCTCTTGAGATTCTGCAACAAGTTCAGACTCTTCTGACCTAAGCTCAACCGCAGCCTGCTCCAAGAAACGCTGTAACTGCAACAAAGTGTCTACAAGAGACACTTTTCTTCAGCAACCTCATCTCAAAGTCAGCAACTGCAACAGCGGTGTGCACGCTCTTGGGACTCCCTGTCTTCATCCTGCACCAGAAGAACTGAAAAATTCTCCTGTGGAATGACGGAATCACTCCCCTGCTCCAAGCAGGCACCTTCCAAGGCAACGACCGGTATCCTGGGATTCCTCTCACGGCTAGGAGCCTGCTCCTAAGGACACAGAAGGTGGGTGTCACCCACAAAGGCTGTCCTGAGGTCCTGCTGACATAATTTGGAGGAGGTAAGACTTTGCCTTCCCCGAGAACAAAGGTACCCCTGTGTATTGTGTCTTCTTCTCCTCTTGAGGCCTCTGTGTACTCTTTGCAAAATTCCTATGTGCACAGCCTGGCCCAGATCCCCAGCACTCCACCCTGTGACCCTCAACTCGCTGAGTTGTTCTCCGGCAGTGTAGGACCTTCTTTTGTTGTGCTGCATCAACCGTGTTTTGCATCTTCTTTGAACCCAGATCCTGCAGCTTCTGGGGCTGCTGTCTGGCATCCTGAGGGCTCTCTAAAGCGCTGAGAGCCCCCTCTTCCTCCTCACACAGAGTTGAGGCCCCCAGGTCCCTCCAAGGTCCATCCAGTGCTATTTTGATGAAAATACACTTTTGCCGTAGCCAAGGCTTGTTGGTGCCTTCCAACACAATTCTCATCTGCAACAATCTTCATGCCATGGGACATCTTTTGCATCATGCAGGAACCTGCTGGCATCTTCCTAGAGTGCACTTCTGCAGTCATCAACTAACCAGGGACTCTTCTTTTGCACCCTCTTCTGGGTTGGCAGGGGCTCCTGTCCTTCCTGGAACTTCTTTCAACTTCTGGACTTGGTCCCCTTCCTTTGCACGTCTTCATGTCCAATAATCCAGCAGTTGTTCTTTGCAAACTTGGTTGGCTGCTGCAAAATCCCTAAAATGAGGTGTAGTGTGTCCTATGGAAACTTGCAGTACCTTGCCTCTGCTTTTCTGGGCTCTGGGGTGGGATAATTTACTTACCTTTACTGTATTCTTACTCTCTGAGCGATTCTGCACACACTTCACTTGTCTAGGGGTAATTCGTGATTCATATTCCACTTTTTTAGTATATTGTTTGTGTTGCCCCTAGACCTATTTTCTCCCATTGCATTCTATAGGACTTCTTACTGTTTGCATTGTTCTATGACTACTTACTTGTCTAATTTTGGTGTCTAGTGTATTAATTGTGTATAATACTTACCTCCAGAAGGAGTATTGTCTCTAAGATATTTTTGGTACTGTGTCACCCAAATAAATACCTTTATGTTTGGTAACACTGAGTATTGTCTTTACTTGTGTATACGTACTGTGTAACTATAAGTGGTATTGCATGAGCTTTGCATGTCTCTTAGTTCAGCCTAAGCTGCTCTGCTATAGCTACTTCTATCAGCCTAAGCTGCTAGAGCACTATTACATTCACAAACAAGGAATAACCGGAATTGGTGTAAGGTATAAGTACCCAAGGTACCCACTACAAACCAGGCTAGCCTCCTACACTCACTCAATAGCCAGATGGTGTGCCTTGCTGACCAGTACATCTCCCACGTCACTGCCAAGTATCCTGAGTCTGTGCATGATGCCTTTGTCCTGAGGAATAGCAGCATCCCACAGCTGATGGCACAACTACAGAGGCATGCAGTGTGGCTTATAGGTGAGCCTGAGTCCCCACCAAATGTATGTTAGTGTATGCCTACAGGAGTCATACCCCATGCCATTGTGCAAGGCTCATGTGTGTCCCTCACTTCTTCCAGGTGACTCCAGATACCCAAATCTGTCATGGCTCTTGACCCCTGTTAGGAATCTGAGAACAGGGGCTGAGAATAGGTACAATGATGCTCATGGGCGTACACGGATAGTTGAACAGACCTTCGGTCTCCTGAAGGCCAGGTTCAGGTTCCTCCATCTGACAGGAAGATCCCTATGCTACTCCACTGAGAAGGTCTGCACGATTGTTGTGTGCAGCATCCCATGTGCCCTATCTGCAGGAGGAGGGGGGTGACAAAGCACACATGGCATTAGTGGACTCTGAGGACAGTGAAGAGGAGGAGGATGTGGGCAACAGGACATACATCATATAGCAGTACTTCCAATGAAACTCAGGTAAGAGTGTTGAACTATACAATTCTCTGTTCAAGTGTTGGGCTCTGTGGCTATAGCATAATGCCAGTCACTACCTTTGGATCCCAACTGACTGTCACCTATGCCTTCCCTTTTTGCAGATGTTGGTGTGGTTACAACAGTGTAATGCTGTGATGTGTACGGACTGTTTAGACACATTTGTAGGATGGATGAATACATTACAGGACATTTGCACAGGATCATGCAGTTCAATGCAGTTCAATACATTGTACATTTCCTTCTGATAAAGTGCTATTACTCAAGTTGTGTCCAAGGGTGTTTATTAATAAATTGGGTTTACAATGAAAAGTGCAATAGGATGGGGTGATGGTTGGGAAAAATTCAGTGTAGTGGCACAGCCTGTTTGTAGCACAGGTCCAGTGCCCAAGGGGCCATAGGAAGCAATGGCAGTTCAAAGGGGACATGGTGACACAGTGGAACAAAAGGGGGACATCCTGGAGGGGCTCATTTCTTGGCAGTGGTCTTGGCAACTGTCTCTGTTGCCTGTCTTGGCCGCAGGGAACATTTTCAGAGTGGTTCACCTTCTTCAGGGGGGGAGGTGTTGGTGGCCTGTGGGTCCTGTGGAAGGGCCTGCTGTCCAGTAGCTGCAGCAGGTGTGGAGGGCTGGTCAGTACACTGGCTTGTGGTAGGGGCCCGGTAGTGTGCTGTGTACTCCTGAATTATGTTGGCCATGTCACCCAGCACCCCTGCAATGGAGGCCATGGTGGTATTCAAGGCCTGCAATTGTTGCATGACCTCACGGTTATGTTCCCCCTGCAGCCGCTGGTTCTCCTGCATGATGTTTAATACCTCACTCATCTTGTCCTGGCATTGTTGGTATGCCCCCGGGACATTTGTTAGTGCCTCCTGGGCAGTCGGTTCCCTGGGCCTGTCCTCCCCCTGGTGCACAGCGTCCTCGGACCATTCCTGGACCCTGTACCTGTGTCCCGTGAATGATGTGCCTACTCCCACTGACAGCAGGACCCTCATTGTCTTGCCTGTCAGGTGTTGATTTGGGTCCCTGTACAGGTGGGCACACTACTGATTGACGTGTCCTGGGGACAGAGGTCTGGGTGCATTGGCTGACTGCTGTGGTGTTAGATTCTAAGGGGGCTCTGTAGTGGACTGTCTGTGGGATGGGGTAGCCGACTGACCAGTGGTCCCTGATGAGCCAGGGCGTTCATCCAGCTCGGGACATCCAGAGTTGCTGTCATCACTGAAGGCATCTTATGGTGGGGGATTGGGTAGCTGTGGCACCTCCTTGCTGCTGACATTGGATGGGGCACCTGTGGGGATGTAAGTGATGTGTTAGGGTACTTGTCTGTGACATATTCCGTATACCTTGCTTTCCCATTGATAATGGTGTAGTCCTCCCACCTTTGATAGTGTGTGATGATGGATTGTGGGATTGGTAGTTGATTGGGGGACAGGAGAGACCCTAAATAGCTCTGAGAGGGGGATTGGCTACCTTATCAGCTAAGGACCTATCAGGAGGGGTCTCTGATGTCATCTGCTGGCACTGGCCACTCAGAGGCCTCCAGAGTGCCCCCGCACCTTGCAAAGCAAGATGGCTGAAGTCTGGGGCACACTGGAGGAGCTCTGGGCACCACCCCTGGGGTGGTGATGGACAGGGGAGTAGTCACTCCCCTTTCCTTTGTATAGTTTCCTGTCAGAGCAGGGGAGAAGGGGTCCCTGAACCGGTGTAGACTGGTTTATACAAGAAGGGCACCATCTCTGCACTTCAAAGCATTTTTAGAGGCTGGGGGAGGCTACCGTTCCCCAGCCTGTAACACCTATTTCCAAAGGGAGAGGGTGTAACACACTGCTCTCAGAGGAAATGCTTTGTTCTGCCTTCCTGGGACTGGGCTGCCCAGATCCCAGGAGGGCAGAACCCTGTCTGTGAGGTGGCAGCAGCTGTAGCTGCAATGCAAGCCTCAGAGAGCTGGTTTTGTAGTACTGAGGTTCCATGGTGGAGCCCCCAGGATGCATGGAATTGGCTCCTGAATACCAGATTTGGAATGGGGGGACAATTCCATAATCTTAGACATGTTACATGGCCATTTCAGAGTTACCATTGTGAAGCTACATATAGCTCTTGACCTATATGTAGTGCACACGTGTAATGGTGTCCCCTCACTCACAAAGTCTGGGGAAATGGCCCTGAACTATGTGGGGGCACCTTTGCTAGTGCAAGGGTGCCCCCACACTTAGTAACTTTGCACCTAACCTTCAGCAAGTGAAGGTTAGACATGTAGGTGACTTATAAGCTACTTAAGTGCAGTGAAAATGTCTGTGAAAAGTGTGTGCACTATTTTACGCAAGCTGAAGTGGCAGTCCTGTGTAAGGGTTTATCTGAGCTCCCTATGGATGGCAAAATAAATGTTGCAGCCCATATGGATCTCCTGGAACCCCATTGCCCTGGGTACCTAGGTACCATATACTAGGGACGTATAAGGGGGGTCCAGTGTGCCAATTGAAATTGGTAAATGTAGTCACTGGCCTACAGTGACAAATTTAAAAGCAGAGAGTGCATAAGCACTGAGATTCTGTTTAGCAGAGTGTCAGTGACACAGTTAGGCACTTCACAGGCATACACATTAGGCCACAAACTATGAGCACTGGGGTCCTGGCTAGCAGGAACCCAGTGGGACAGGCAAAACACACTGACATATAGGTTTCTATTTATGAGCACTGGGGTCCTGGCTAGCAGGAACCCAGTGACACAGTATACACACTGACACACACACACAAACAGGTCAAAAGTGGGGGTAACCATGCTAGAAAGAGGCTACTTTCTCACAGTGAGTGGAAACTATTCCTATTCCTGTACACCTGTTTATTGGCCCTGGGGGGGACTAAGGCAAGGTGGGTGCCATCAATGGCCCCAGTCACATGTGGTATGTGTCCCATTGCATAGAATCCAGCCTTCACAGTGGGCAAATCATCAACCTGGGGGAATGCAATGTAGCTGCACATGTGTTTGAGCAAGGCAGCCAAAACCCTTGCAAGCACAGTCGAGAACATATGCTTTGACATTCCTGCAGCCAAGCCCACTGTCACATGGAAAGAGCCTATTGGCAGGAAATGGAGCACTGATAGTACCTGCACAAGAGAGGGTATTACTGTGGTGCAACGGATAGCGGGTAGCAGATCAGGCTCCAATTGTGCACACAGCTCTGTGATTGTGGCCCTGTACAGAAGATGGGTGAGCATGATGTGCCTGTCCTCCAGTGTAGCCAAGTCCACAAGGGGTCTGTACATGGGTGCTTGCCGCCTCCTCCTATTCCTCTGTAGTGGTTGGTGCCTAAGTGACCCAAAAATAAGAAGGGAGTGACAACAGGACCTATGGACACACTACATCAGAATACACAGAGCATGTATGGTGTTGGACACTAGAATTGTCTAGGCGTGTACAGTTGACACCAATTGCACACTTTTTAATCCATACATGTGTACTAGCAGTAGGAAATGGCAACCACCTGTCCTGTATACAGGGACAGGTGGAAGTAACCTCACTCCAACCGAGTTAGGCTTCATGGCGGAAGGCTGTCTGCACCGCCATGTAATTCCTCATTGGCTAACGTGGGGTACTATGGAGACCAGGAACCAATGATGACCAACGCTGGTGGTGACAGTGTACCACCTCTGATGTGACTGGCATTTTCTTCCCACTACTTCACTTGATTCCTGAGTTTTCACTGGACTACATCTCTACTGTGTGTGCTGCTGTGACCTGTGTCTGGAACCTGCCATAACCCATGCAACAGGGGAAAGGGCCCCACCCTTCATGTCTGAGGAGTTGGAGAGGCTTGCGGATGGGGTCCTACCCCTGTATCTGCAGTTGTACGGGCCTCAAGACCAACAGATGGGTACACCATGGGTACATTGCATGCAACATTGCTGCATGTGGATGTATATGTTTACTGGCAATGTGTCATTTGGGGGGGGGGGTATGGCTGCCGACAATGTGAATGGAGAGGTACGGGCAATGTGTGTGCCTGATGAGGGGCGAATGCTGTATGTAGGCCATATGTGTGACAGGCTGGATTGTCTGATTCATAGTGTCCATCTGTCTGTGTTTCCTCTGTAGGTCAGCTCCCATCAAAAGAAGGGGTTGTGGCATGCCATAGCCAAGGACATGCGGATCGTGGGGGTCCATAGCCTGCGGAGCACCAATTGCAAGAAATGGTGGGAGGACCTGAGACACTGGGCCTGGAAGACCACGGAGGCAAAGCTGGGGATGGCCTCACAACGAGGGAGGGGTGCCTGTGGGATCCTGAACCCCCTAATGGTCTGCATACTGGTGGTGGCCAATCCTGAGTTGGATGGGCGCTTAAGGGCAGCACAGCGGCCACAAGGGGGTGGGTTCAGTGTGTGTGACATTCATCATGTGTTGCCTGGCATGGGACCTGGGTGTAGGGTTCTAGTCAGTGGATGCCCCAATATGGCAGGTTAGACAATGCTGAGTGGTCCAGCTAAGGCATGTTGGGTGGTATGCATATTTTAAATTACTAGATAGCTGGCTTTCCATGGCAGACAGGGATTAGTTGGTCCCAGTAGTTGTGCAGATGGCAGTGTTTGGCTCCTTCCTGCTGTAATACCTAGCCAATGGTATGCCAGTGTGGTCCTTGCTGCCCATTCTTGGTCCCAGTGAGTGATAGTAATGCGTATGCCATCTGTTCAATTGGTGCTGTGATTGACCCAGTGCTCCCTGTTCATGTGTGCATTAGCATTATCTGGCGAAGGAGCAGGGGCACTGGCAAGTGAGGGAGCTGCATCCCACGGGACACAGGAGGCAGAGTCCACTGATGCCGAGGGGACCAGTGGGATGGAGGGTGAGGGGAACACCACAGAGGACAGGAGCAGATATTACTGACTCTGATTCCTTCTCCAATGGGAGCTCCCAGGTGGTGCAGACCCCTCTAGGACCAGCCCAGCTACTTCATCTTCTGCCACTCTCATATCACCCCCCACCCCCAGTAGCCCCACACCCAGTTGCCTGTGCCTGCTTACCCAGGAGGGTGGGTGTCTCCTTTGCCCCAAGCACCTCAGGCCCTGCCCCAGTCAGGTCTGCTGCCCTCAGTGAGGAGGATATTGACCTCCTAATCTCCTGAGATCTATCTCTGTAGGGCAGTCAACCTTAGTGAATGCCATCCAGGGGCTGGCATCTCAGATGTAGCAATGCAATGCCTTCCTGGAGGGCATTTACCGTGACTTGGAGGTCCTACAGAGATCATTTCAGGCTCTGGCCTCCTCTCTGACGGCAGTCAGTGTCCCTGTTTCTTCCGTCCCCCCTCCTACTACATCTTCCCCGTCCCAATCTCCTCTCCCCAACCCATCTCACGCCCACATTCTGGCAAGCATGCACCCAAAACAACAGACAAGACTCACACAGACAAACACAGGCAGCACACTTGTCCACAAGCACACACACAGCCAACACACAGTTGCAGACACAACAACAGCCACTGCCTCCATTGACTCCCCCCTCCTCTTCCCTCACAGTCACATCAGCAATCACACCTGCATGCACAGCATCAACAGTCCCAGATCCTACCACCTGCACAGCCTTGGCCATAGTCACTAAAACAGCAGACCTGCAGACATGCACCCTACACACCATATATGCAGTCACCACCACATGCAGCACACCTACCTCACTTGGAGACACCACCACAACATCCATCCACATGTCCTGTTTGACCTCCCCCACCCTGTCTGCCCCCTCCAAAGACACACAATCACACTCAGACCCCCAACAGCCATCCACCTCACACATGCATACTGACAATGTACCTGCACCCAATTCCAGCACACCTCCTCCTTCTAAAACCACTCCCTCTACCTCCTCTCCCATACCTCCTCCCACAACTCACCCCATTGGTCCTAAGAAGGTTTTCCTTTCTCACCTTGACCTCCTCCCTCCCCCTTCCCACTCCCATACTGCATGTAAGAGGAAAGTCCCACCCCCCAGCCGAGTACCTCCAGCCCAAAATCGAGCCCTGTTCCTAAGACTTCATCTGCCACTAACGGGCCCAAGAGTGGAACTGTGGCCCCCCGCCCCAATCCCACTCCTCCGTCCCGTAAACGGAGTGGTAAAGACCCAACCATCCAAAACCCAAGCCCGAGGACCCACCTCCCAAAAAGAAGACCCCACCACCCCTGCCCCCTGAGGTGCCTCCCTATTTCTGACATGATGCCCCTGTCCAGCGGAGTCCCGCTGTTGTCAGGAGTCAATTTGGGCCCTTGGACGTTGCCCTGTGGACATATGTGGACTTTTACTGGCCAATAGGCCTGCTTGTACATATGTACTTCACCTTATTTAAGCTTTACGTTTGTTCTCCAACATGAGTACAGTGGTTGTACCAGAGGTGTGTGTCCTAGCTTTCTTTGCTCATGGGTTATGTTGCTGTCGATTTAGACTGCAGGTTGTTCTGTGCGTGTGTGTATGACACTCTCCCCGCCCTCCCTCCCTTGTGTGCTAGGTGGCTGTACTCATCGTTATCGTCTTCGTCGGCGTTGGTGCTCCTGGATGGCCATGGCGTGGTACTGCATCGGGAAGACTTCCATGTCTGATTCCATTTATGGCCGCTGACTCCTCCGTGTCTCTGGAGGTGAGAGTCTCCTTTTGTATGATTGTTTCCGCCAGGCTTTTGGTGACGTTGCTACTGCCCTGAAAATCCTGGCAGTGTGCTATGTCGTAATATGGTGGGCAGTTCCTTGTCCTCAGCATGCCTGGACATTTCTACTGCCATGTTCAGTGGTCAGACCACAGTGGCGGTTGGGGTGGTACATTGGCTGTCAATGGGAGGGATCGCAGCCACGGTCATAATTTGGCAGACAGTACCGCCGGCCTGTTGGCGGTACTACCACCATCACTGGTGTGGCAGTCACCTGACCGCCACTGTGATAATGACCACCTAAGTGTGCTTTGTACTAATAGATTTGGCTTCAAAACATGGGTTTCCTACTCCAGATCTCAAATGATTTGACACACTTAACATAGAATTGTTGTTCAAGATGTCTATCAAGGCCCATTCCATGATGTTTCATTCTAGTGTTTATTGACAATGTGCTTACTCAATGAATGATACTAGCACAAGCTGTGTGTGAAGCTTAAAGCCTCTATTCAGTACTGTATGCTTTTAAGGATATCTATTCTAGAAATGTTTAAAAGCAATGCTACAAAAGTCTCCTGTCAATGATAGGTCAAAACAGAACAAGAAGGAAGAATCACTTTAATTAATCTACCCTTCTGGTAGTCACTAGATGGACCTCATTCTAGCTCTTGTTTCATTTCTCACTATGTCACTGCCATCAAGGACCCACCAAGGCACATTCACTCTTGCCACTGTTTCAAATAGGACAGTCTAACCCAAAATACTAGGCCATTTCTCCTCTGCCCAGAGGTAAAGCAACCCCCATATACATTTGTTTTGCCAGGCTTCATGATTAAGGTGTAACATGTGCAGTACTTGACAGCTAAAGGGCTGTCATGTACTGGGCATGGTAAACGTTTTTGTATCAATTGCCTAAGAAAAAAGTGACTCCTTCCAGTAGCAGCAGTTCCAACCAACACCTAATATACATGCAAAAGGTGTCAACTGTCTCCTTAACAGATTCTCCATTAGGATGAAAAAGCCACACAGGGCAAAAAAATCCATATCAGTTTTGGTAGTTCTTGATTGAAGATAATAAATTAATGCAGGTTTTGAAAACCAATGTATCAAAACGTCCCTGAACCAGGGCTGACAAATAGAGATCTCCTTACAATAGAATTCCAAACAGTAATCCAGCTAAATAGTAAAGAAAAAATCAGGGATGCAAGTTACAAGAACAAATCATGGAACAAAAGTGTTGCAGTGAATCCACCTTTTATCAGTACTTCCTTATATATGATCTAAAAAGGAAATGGCATCAAGGGAAATAATCAGCTCCATCTTGGATTAGGAAATTTAGGCAAGCATCAATAGGAATGCCACATGCCCAGAAGGGTTAAGATACGTTCAGCCATGTTTACATTTTAAGAAATATGGGTGGTCATTACGACCCAGCGGTCCCGGACCACCCCGCCGGCGGTGGCGGTAGTACACCAGGCGTATTATGACCATGGCGCATTCACCGCGGTCATACCAACGGTATGACAGTTGTAATCCGTACGCCTGGCGGTCGTAATCCGGGTTTATGAGGTTTATGAATCCGGGGATTATGAGTCTCCATCCACCAGCCTGTCCATGGCGGTAAACACCGCCATGGAAAGGCTGGCGGTAACGGGCACTTGGGGTGCTCCTGGGGTCCCCTGCACTGCCCAATCATTTGGCATGGGCAGTGCCAAGTGGGCAAGCACAGCCCCATCGCGCATTTCACTGCCCGAATTATGGAGAGTTAAATGCGCGACAGGTGCTGCTTCACCCGCTGCACATCAACATTGTCGCTGGCTTGATTACGAGCCGACTTCAATGTTGTTGTGACTTTTCCGCTGGGCAAGCAGGCAGAAATGCTGTTTCTGTCCACTGGCCCAGCGGAAAAGTCATAATGGGGTGCCAAGCATACCACCAGCACTGGCGGTATTGTGGCGTCCTTGGCTTCGGCGGTCTTTAGAAAAGTCTGCTGAAGTCGTAATGACCCGCTATATTTCTACATTTTACATCTCTCTTCACCTATGAACTTCCGTTGCCTAACACCCGCCAAGGAAGGTCGGCTGTCCACATGAGTTGCAGAACACACATCCATGTGACAAGAGAAATTCTGAAGTGGTCTAAGTGATGAGGGTAGAATCACATTCCTTTGCATTGAGTACGGGACTAAATATATGTTGCCTTACCATATGCTAAGTTTTGTAACCATGAACGTGTTGTGTTTCCTAACTCTATGACTGCTAACTTTGCAAAGTTCCTGTCAAATATGTAATCAACTCCCTTGTGTTGGCATAACTCACCTACATAGAGCACTTATCTGTAAAAAATCCAAACTAATGTATGGAATATTTAAATAACATAAGCACTGATAAATACTCTAGGCCACAATCCTATTCATGACTTTGCTTACTGAGCCACAAAAATGCAAACTAACCATATGTGTTGAACCTGGCATTTTCTAGAGTATCCACAGAGTCACTTCACTGCCAAATATTTTCCCTGTACCCCTTCTTTTTTATGAATTAGTTTTTGTTGGCCTCAGGACTCTGTGTACTTTTCCACTGCTAACCAGTGCTAAAATAGTTGAGCTCACTCCCTAAAACATGGTTAACATGGTCTAAGTCTGATTGACACATTTAATTTACTTGTAAGTCCCTAGAATTTGGTACTACAAGTACCCAGGCCCTGTAAACAATTCTTCTAGTGAGCCTGCAGCACCCCTTGTGCTACCTATTCCAGTAGCTCTTTAAAAGTAGCCCTTTAAAACAGTTCTCAAACCATGTAGTGCAGCCTTAAACTGCCATTTCGACCTTGCAATATAAACCTTTCACCAGGGCTAAACCTTGTTTTTTTAATGCATATAGCTCACCTCCAAGTTAGAGCCTAGCTGTTCCTGGGTCAGGGTGCCTGGTATTTAAAGGTAGGACATGTACTTAGGTTTACATGCACTGGCATTCAAAGAATCCGTAAAGTCATTTTTCACACTGGTAAAGCCTAACTCTCTTATTAACCAATACTGGGTTACCTCATTACCTTTAATAAGTACTAACTTTGGATTGGAAGCAGAAAAGGATGTGCTATTTAGACTCGTATTTTAATATCCTCTTTATAAAGTTGGATTTTGAGCCAAAAACCTGAAACTGCCACTTTTAGAAAGTTGGCATTTTCTTGCCCTAACCATTTGTGCCTTCTGCTAATATCCTGTATCACAACTGTGAATGGCTGTATTGGTGAGGTTTGTGTGTTTCTCCCAACAGTGACACAAAGGGGACTAAGTGTGGGCAGGAGGGGTCGTCTGGCCACGATGCTTGGGAGTGGAACTGTACTTTGCCCCATGTCTGCTTGACTCCAACATCCACAAAGGAACCTGATACCAGCCTTTTGTCACCCCAGACAGTTTGGAGCCTTGATAGGTGAAGGAAGGCAAGCTTACTGACCCCAGGAAGCATGCTGAGGAGGTGGACATATGGATCAGCACCAGAGTGTCAAAAAAGGCATCTGGGGAGTATTCCCAAAAGGGTGGTAGGGTTCCCACCAGAAGAAGGAGGGAAGTGATAAAAAGACAGCAGGCCTGATTTAGATCTTGGCGGTGTTAACTCCAAGTTATGTCAGTGGTGGACCAGAAAAGACCGGCAAGTCAACAGTGTACTGGCAGCCATATTGAGATTTTTGAGCTCTAGAAGCGGATTGACTGGCGACGGATTGCTGGTGGAGGGAGACAGCAGTGGAACCCAGTGGACTTTGTAGAATGACAGGTGCTATGGAATAGAGGTACGTGACACACACACACACACACTGTCCCTTAGTCATATATGTACTCCTGCACTACACACTACATAACACACTATATTTACACAATAACCCATTGCCATTCCAACACAACACAAACCGCACAAGCCGAAAACACACATTGGCATACATCCATGCCACATCATACACACACCATTGACATGCATTCACACATGTAACAAACCACAACAACCAACACAACTACACACTCAGCTACATAAACACACTCACACATAAGCACAACTACACACATTATGACTGTGACTGCCACAAAACAACAGCACTCACCTGAATGTGTCACAAGGCAACATACACAACAATATTGGTCTCACGTATAAGTGACACACATAAAGACACAACCTCATCAACCGTTCCAGCTGCCTCCATCTCAGACAGACTATCCACGCACACACACATACACATACTGACTCACGTGCACAATAGATGGCACAAACCTACCGTACAGGTCCCTTTGCAATGCGCA
This sequence comes from Pleurodeles waltl, assembly GCF_031143425.1. Lineage (NCBI taxonomy): Eukaryota > Metazoa > Chordata > Amphibia > Caudata > Salamandridae > Pleurodeles > Pleurodeles waltl. The sequence continues at coordinate 165,194,087 of NC_090450.1, read as the reverse complement.
CACATAGATACCATTGTCCAGTGTGAGTGTACTGTCTTTGTGGTGCCAGTATTCACTTTGCATTGAATGATAACACCGCAATGACAGTTGTGCATGTGCGCGATATGCATGTTCTGCCAGTTTTTCCTCAGCCATGTGTGACACAATTGTCTCCCCGACATATTAATGTCACAGTGAATTAAAAATTATTGTGATATCTGTATGCATGCTGTGGACCGACATCCTGTGCAGTACCCACCAAAATACCCTTGCAATGCAGTGTCCCTACCTTCAAATCTGGCAATGGGGTGAGTCTCCATGTGTTGATGACAGCAGTGATGGCAGGTGTTCTCCAGTCAAAGGTCTGGGGATTGGTGAAAAAGTGGTGTTTTCACCCCTTTTCAACCCCAATCTGCCAAATCAGAAGTGGAAGTTGAACTGCCACTTTTTTCTTGGCAGTAAGGCGCATCCAAATCTGCATTGCAGTAAGGATATCTGAGGTCCTGCTGCCAGCCACTTTAACCTCTCCTGTCTTCCACGCAGGCAATATTTCTTGGCAGTGATAGCGGATTGAAAGCGGGCTTTCATCTATGGGACCACCACCATCTAAATACGGTGGGCGGACCATCACGGTGACAGGCGGGTTTTCAGTCGAAAATTCAATGGTGGGACAGTTAACGACAAGATCTAAATCAAGCCCAGAGTTTTCTAATGGCCCCCAAAAAAACTCACAAGGGAAAAGGTATGTTCTTATTCCCAATCTGATGACCAGAAGTAAAAGTACTCTTACAAAAGTCAGCAGCCCAAGAATCCCAAGTTCGATGAGTGCTACAAGTATGAACACTACAAAGGGCATCTCAAGCGTCCAAAAAGAGCACCCCTCCCACTGGAGTGAAAACTCCAGGGATGGTTAGTGTGGTCATGGGTAGGAGGAGTGAGTCCCAGTTAATGAGGGGTGTTTAGTGGGGTTACTAGAGTGTCCCTGGGTGACAGTGAGATGGTGCCTAAGATCCATGTGCCATCAAATACTACAAAGTATAGGGAATGGGTCACCATCAATAGACAGGGTGTTGAGGCTCTGAAGGACACTGGTACCAGTATGACTATGGTAAGGAGTCAGTTGTGTCCCCAGAGCAGGTGATTCCCCATGCATTCTACCAAGTTGTGGTGGCTGACAACAGAGAGGCCCTTGTTCCATTAGAGTGTGAGGGCGGGGTCATGAATTCTGAAGGTTTCTGTGAGTCCTGCCATGCCTATAGACTGTTTGTTGGGTAGTGACTCTAAGTCCTCTATCTGGAAGGGAGTGCAACTCAAGGCTCAAGTGGAGATGTTGGGGTTACCTAATTGGATCTGTGCTACCACAAGGTCATGGCTGCCCGGGAGGAGAGTCACCAAGGGCTGGAGCCTGGAAAAATGGCCCAGCCAGCTGCTAACAAGGTGAAAGGTACAGGGCATGGGAGACCAGCCTCTTAGTGTACCCCTAGTGAGATGGATGGGGCGCCTGCAGTGGCTGCCTCAGAGTACACTGAGGAGGGTACTGCTTCCCTTGGTGACCTACCTACACTTGTTGGATGACATGTAGATGGAGGCCCCACCAAGGAGGATTTCTGTAGGGCACAAAGGGAGTGCCCAACCCTTGAGGGCAAAAGGCACCAGGTTGAAGCTAAACAGCAGGTAATGTCTCTGGAAATTACCATATTTACTGGGAGGACAACCTCTTTTACAGTGATCCTAAGGCTCCTGGTGGTCCCCCAATGCTACAGAGCCTTCCCCCTGGAGATGGCTCACAAGATTCACCCGGCAGGACACTTGGGCCAGGACAAGAGCTTTGCAAGGCATGCCCCCACTTTTACTTTTGCAGATACATTCTGTAGGACATGTTTTACTTGCCAGGCTAGTGAGAAGACAGGACAGAGGCTAAAGGCCCCCCTTTTATTCCTTGCCTTCCTATGCACACCTTTTGAGCAGATGGGCATCAACATTGTTGAGCCTATGGATCCCCAGACTACCTCAGGTTACAGGTTTAGCCCGTTCTTAGTGGATCATGCCACTAGGCAGCCAGAGGCAATCCTACTGATGACTATAACTGCACCTTCAGTGGCTAAGGCCCTGATGGAGATTTTTACCTGAGTGGGTTTTCTTAAGGCGGTTGTGTCTGACAGGGGCACAAGCTTCATGTCTGCTTACATAGAGTTAATTTGGAAGGAATGTGCGGTAACCTGCAAGTTCTCCACTCCTTACTACACACAAATCACTGGGCTTGTTGAGAGATTCAACAAGACCCATAAGGGCATGATCAGAGGCCTTCATGAGGCATTGAGGAAAAAGTGGGGTAACATCTTCCCATGTCTATGTTGGCCACCAGGAGGTACCACAGAAGAGAGTGGACTTTAGCCCCTTCTAACTTACGCTTGGGCACCCTGTCAGAGGACCCCTGAATTTGGTCAAGGAAGGTTGAGGGCAAACTAACAAGAAAATCCCCCAGGATGAATAAGCTGCATGCTGGCTTTCAGAAGCCAAATGACTAAATTGTGGGAGTAAGCGTCTGAAAACTTAGAAGCCAGCCAGGCTGTGATGAACGAGTGGTATGACCAAAATTCTACCACTGTGAAATTCCAACCTGGGGAGAACCTGTGGATCCTGGGGTTCTCTGGGAGCACTGGACTGGACCCGATGAGGTGATTAAGAGGGAGGGCAAGGGCACCTAACTGGTGGACCTGAAGCCCCCTTGGCAACCCCACAGAGTGTTCCACATCAATCGTCTCAAACCCCACTTTGAGAGGTCTGAGCTCACCATGATGCTAGTGACAGTTGGAGGAGAGGAGGAAGAGAGTTAACCTCTCCTTGACCTATTAGACTCCAAGGAGAAGGATGGGTCTGTGGAAGGAGTAAACATTTCCCCCCACTTTAACTCTTGACCAGCAGAGTAACTGTGGCCAAGTGTTGGGACACTTTGCCTCATTGTTCTTTCTTACTCCTGTGATTACCCTCCTGTGTACCCTCGTCATCTCTAGGAGGTTACTTCCCCAGGAACAGAGGTGAAATGCTGGTGAAAGAAAAGCTTTTGCTGTGGTTTGTGCCCTGAAGAAGTTGAGGTCATACCTGTATGGCACTCACTTCCTGATTCAGACTGACCACAGCCCCCTCAGGTGACTAATTCAAATGAGGAGTGAAATTCCATAACTGTTTAGGTGAGCTGGTTCATTTCCCTATAGGGTAGGGACGTCAGGGTGGTTTACAGACCTGGTGCAGTCCATGCCAATGCTGATGGCCTATTTAGGTTTTTCTGCCATAGTGATAAAACTCCTTAGAGGTCGGGTAGCTCTCCCCATTTTCAGCTGGGGGGGACACGAGTTAGACCTGGCATCCTTAGGGTGGTCTTACCCCAGACTTTATGCCTTTCACCTCCTGTTTTTCAGTGAATCTTTTTGTTAGCCTTAGGACTCCTAGCACCTTACCACTGCTAACCAGAGATTTAGTGAATGTGCTCCTCCCCTAAACATGGTAACACTGGTCTATCCACAATTGACATATTTAATTTACTTGCAGCCCCTTGTAAAGTGGTATACCATATACCTAGGGTATGTAAATTAAATGCTATGAGCGGTCCTGCAACACTGATTTTGCAACCCACTTAAGTAGCCCTGTAAACATGTCTCAGGCCTGCAACTGCAGAGCCTGTGGGTGCAGTTTCACTGCCTTTTCGACTCGGCATTTAAAACCTCTAGCCAAGCCTCAAACCCCCACCTTTTATTACATACAGGTTACCCTTAAGGTAGGCACTAGGTTGCCTAAAGGGCAGGGTGCTAAGTAAGTAAATGACAGAACATGTACTTTTAAGTTTTACATGTCCTGGTAGTGAAAAACTCCCAAAGTGTTTTTCATTATTGTGAGGTTTACTCCTCTCATATGCCAGCATTGGGAATTCCTTAATATGTACTGAAGTTTTAATTCCTGATCAGAAAGGAGTAGCTGATCATGTTTCATATCATTGGAATGGTATTGATACATCCTCTTTACTGGTGAAGTCAGATTTTATTATTACTTTATTATTTATTATGTATTATTATTTTAAGAAATGCCACTTTTAGAAAGTGGGTTTTACTCTGCTCTCATTGCTCTGTGTGTCTGACAGCCTGTCCCCAAACACACCTGGACTGGGCTGGATGACAGGTACATTTGTGCATTCCCTCCAGAGAGCCACAAAACAGGACTCTCAACTGCATCTGCATTTATCTGCATACTCAAGGGTCTTCCTGGATAGGGAGGATGGGAAGGGCTCACACTTACACTTCAAAGGGTAGTGAACTGCGCCCCACACAAAGGGTTACCCCCCATTTGATAGTCTGGAGCCAGGGCGGGAATGAAATGGGGGCCTGTGCACTTCAGGGAGCCCTCCACAACAAGGGACCGGAATACCTCAACAGACGCCTCAGCTTCTACGTCCCCACCCGCCCCCTCCGCTCCGCTGGCCTCGTACTTGCTGCCGTCCCTCGCACCCGCCGCTCCACGACGGGTGGGAGATCTTTCTCCTTCCTGGCGGCCAAGACCTGGAACTCCCTCCCCACCAGCCTCAGGACCACCCAGGACCACTCCGCTTTCCGGAGACTCCTAAAGACTTGGCTGTTCGAGCAGCGATAACCCCCCCTTTCCCCCCTAGCGCCTTGAGACCCGCACGGGTGAGTAGCGCGCTTTATAAATGTTAATGATTTGATTTGATTTGCTTTGAATTCACTTTCACTTTAAAGGCACTTTTTAGCATAAGTATTGGGACTCTGACCCCTTGAAATCAGACCACTACTCATCTTGGGAAGAACTCTGCTGGAGTAAAGACTGTTGTGCTGTAAGGATTGCCACTCTGCCTGGAGTGACTATTCCAAGGAACTGCTTCTCTTCATTGCTGAGATGCCGTGCTGCCTGCTGATTTCTGCCCTGCTGAGGAAAAGGACTGGACTCATCTTGCTGACCCAGAGTATCTCCAAGGGCTTGCTGGCTTGCGACCTGTTCTTCTGCAGTCTTGGAGACATCAAGGACTGCTTGCAACTCTCCTGGTGCTGCTGGCCGTTTCCATCTGTGAGCTCTACCCTTTCCTGAGGTGCCCCTCTCTAGCCCTGGGCCTCAGGAATGGGTTCTGCAGCTGATTCCTGCAAAACCCGGCACATTGCCTCGAGTGTGGGGCTCAGCGTGTCTCGTTGACAACACATTGCATTGACATCAATGGAGTTCGACTCTGACATGGCACCCGAATGCAAGGATCAGAACTTACGCCCTCAACATCGATGCTTTGCCCCATCAAAGGTATTGCTTCAATGTACGCGCGTAAGTTCTATAGCCAGCCTACCCTCCATTGTGGCTGGCCATAACTTTAGATTTGCATCGGTCCCTCGTGATCTCAAGTAACCTTTTGACTCCTATTGACTTCTAAGCACTATTTCACATTTAATATTTAAAAACTAATATCTCAAATTCTACTGATTGGATGTTTGTTGTTTTGATCTTGTTTTACTCAAATAAATATTCTCTACTTAAGTTGACTGACTACTCTGTGTCAAGCTAACACAAGTAAGCATAGGTTAATTTAGGATGTGTATCTCACTTAACCTGACTATGATTGTGCTCCCTGTTCAGACAGGGTGCATACCTTTGCCAACTAAAGACACAGGGGGTCATTCCGACCCTGACGGTCCATGACCGCCAGGGCCGGGGACCACGGAAGCACCGCCAACAGGCTGGCGGCGCTTCCAGGGCCATTCTGACCGCGGTGGTAAAGCCGCGGTCAGAAAAGGGGAACCGGTGGTTTCCCACCGGTTTTCCCCTGGCCCAGGGAATCCTCCATGGTGCCGCCATGGGGATTCCGACCCCGTTCCCGCCAGCCTGTTTCTGGCGGTTTTCACCGCCAGAAACAGGATGGCAGGAACGGGTGTCGTGGGGCCCCTGGGGGCACCTGCACTGCCCATGCCTCTGGCATGGGCAGTGCAGGTGCCCCCTAACAGGGCCCCATAAAGATTTTCACTGTCTGCTTTGCAGACAGTGAAAATCGCGACGGGTGCCAATGCACCCGTCGCACCCCTGCAACTCCGCCGGCTCCATTCGGAGCCGGCTTCCTTGTTGCAGGGTCTTTCCCGCTGGGCCGGCGGGCACCCTTTTGGCGGTCGCCCGCCGGCCCAGCGGGAAAGTCGAAATGACCCCCGCGGTCTTTCGACGGGGGAATGACCCCCACAATTTCTAACAGTGGCCCTGAGAATAAGGGCCTGAAACAAACTCAACCTTTCTGTGCCTCCATTTGTGTTTCTTTAAAAAAATAGAATTAATAGACTACTGATAATATTGAGCTACACCATGCCGCAAATATGTGATTTGTAATTGGAATGACTGTGCTTTTTCTAAATATAAATACGATTTCTAATACAAGACGTTTTTAAAAATTGAAATTTGGATTTCCTGCCACTTGAACCTTGAATCTTCATGAACTGTAATATATGTCCGCATCGAATATGATTCTTAACTACTAGTCTCTAAGTCATTTCTAGCCACACGTGTTAAGAAAGTTTGTAAAAAATGCCATTCTGAATTATGTTTGCTCACAGGAACATATTCTTGCTATAAGAAAATGTTTTAGAAACCCTTTTATGAAAGTTCAAATATACAGATCATTAAATTCATTACTGCCCAGCTAGATCCTCAGGTGGACTGTCCCCCACTCTGCTTTAAATTATTAACTAACATGGTACCTGATATGCAAATTCATTTGATGTACAGTTGATGTAGCTACACACGAGGCACAGAATCGCCTGTCACTTGAGCGGAGCAGCACAGAAAGCTTTCAGAAAACAGATGAGTCACAACATGGTAAGAGAGCAGCTGTTCATCATTCTGTGCTTTTGTAAATGAAAATACTATGTTCAAAGAACGATTTAAACGTTGTGAATACTACTCTGACTGCTCCTTGTGCATAGTATTGACTTGATTTGTCGATCAGTTCACGAGTTAGATATTGTAAATCAGTTTACGAGAGTGAGATTTTTTTTTAAACTGCGTATCTATTTTTTAAATTATTATACGCTAACTCTGTCTGTCTTTGTAATTTACGACCGGTTAATGTTTTATTTATTTGTACTCTGATATATTATGCAAAGTGAATTCATTGATGTTGGCGATAGCATGTGTTTGATTTGCCATAGTATAATTACGCGTGGTCTGTGGTGATCTGAACGTGATACGTTTGCTGTTATACTGCTTTTCTTTTATTTGGAAATCTGCCCACACGTTATAATGCAAGTCCACACTCTGTGTTTATTAAACGTCATTTTGCCTCTTCGAGATAGTCACTTGCAATATTGCCACTGTGTAGTGTAAAACTATCATGCGTTCATTAGCTCACAGTGGTCATCCTTGGATTATTAGTGAACGTCGTTATTAACAAACTTTTGCATGGCATGTCACCAACCGCTTGGGCGTATGAAGTATGTGGCCATGGGATATTTATCTCCCTCAGATTTTGGAGTTGGGGGCATATGGGACAAGGGCGCAGGGACGAGGGGGACAACAAAATTCTCCAGTGCGTCTCTGCTTTTCGCAGGGATATTAGTGTGTGAAAGTGCTACTTATGATGGACCTGCTTTTGACCTGCTGACCTTACCGGTACCTGTGACCAATCCCGGGGTCACACAATTAGGCAGTCCCATGCCGAGGCCTCTGTCCTTTTATTCAGATCCCAAGAGTTTGAGAATTCTTTGTGTTTTTGCTGCCCACCCGTATACCACTTCGAAGGGTGCTGTGTAGCTGCACGCAAGCTTGAGGACAAAAGAACAGAAGGAAGCTATTTTTCTTCCTGTAGTCTGCCCCCAAAAAAGAATCGGGATCTCCATCCACCACAAGCAGGCCGGCTAGTGCTGACTCAGGGTCGTCTAGTTCCTCATTTCCTCCTCAGCTCTGCCTCACCTGCCGCCTCCAAGTCCCTTCCTGCAGGACGTCCAACTGACTGAAAATCTGACGACAAAGTGGCGCTCCGCCTGATTCGGAAAATCCACTGTCAGGTATGAGATTGTTGTTGCAGTGTGTCTGTGTACACTCCAACCAAGTGTGAAGTGCATAAAAACATAAGGGAATTGTGATCCTAAGGCCCATATTTATACTTTTTTTGCGCCGCATTTGCGTCATTTTTTTGACGCAAAAGAGGCGCAAACTTACAAAATACAATTATATTTTGTAAGTTTGCGCCACTTTTACGTCAAAAAATGACGCAAATGCGGAGCAGCAAATGAATAAATATGCCCTTTAGTTCATTGGAGATGGTGTCTGTGAGAGTGTGTTGGGGCCAGAGATGTGGCTAAAAAGAACAAAATATCCTGTAACTGCTTTGATGGCCTTTCACTTACAGATAACTGCGTGCAATATTTAATGTAGACACCTTAAATTATTAAAAATAAACGGAAGATGAAAGTGCTTGGTGAGAAATCCATTGCTTCAGTAGGAAAGCTCAGTTTGTTAATATGATTATTTCATATTTCTGTAAAATCACTAATATAAATTCTGTTTGGTTGATTTACTGGGAAACAGCGATATGTGTGTTTATAGAGCTATGAGGTCCCCACCTAGGACAGGAAGCACTGTGAATATGTAGATCAGTTTGAAAAATGTAATACACACAGTGTAAGATAGGCTACACACATATAAGATAGGCCAGTGGCGGCCGGCAGCTTTGGGAGGGGGGCGGGCGGGGCACAAACACACACACACACAAACACACACACACACAGGCTCATTCTTTCACACACAGGCACGCTCATCCATAAACAACACTCATTCCATTCAAACATACACGCACGCACCAAACATTCATTTTACAAGATAACACACATTCATTCTTTCACTCACACACGCACGCACGCACTCACATCCATTAATAACACTCATAACACTCAAACATGCACGCGCGCACCAAACATTCAATGTAAAACATAACACACATACACACATACATACACACACACACACATACATACACACACTTACCTTTAGCCTCCGGGTCCCAGGAGGGTTGGGACTGCTGCCTTCCCTCACTGGCTGACCTGAGGTCAGCCAATGAGGGAAGGCAGCAGTCCCAGCCTCGTCACAGAGTGGGATGGGGTCCGTGAGACTGCTGACCCCACCCCACTCTGTGACGAAGTGTCACTGATTGACACTCGCCCTGGGCACTTCAGGGCTTAAACCTGAAGCGCCCAGGGAGAGTGTCAATGGGTGACGCTTTCCTCGTCACCCAGGGGAGGGCCTCGAGGCACCTTTGCTGGGCCGAGGAGGTCACGCCCATAAGGGTCGTGATCTGCTCAGCCCAGCAAAGTTCAGCTCAGGCAGCCAGGAGTCTGCGCAAATCGCGCATGTCTGCTCCTGGCTGCCTGACCTGAACATGAAGAGTGTCTTTCAGGCTGACCTTTGTTCAGCCTGACAGACACTCTTCATGGGGTGGGGGGGCGTGGCCCCTCCGCCCTAAAGGACGGGCCGCCACTGAGATAGGCTGCCAAAAACGTGCAAAAAAACAGAGGGCCTGATTAGCAATGTTAAACTTACGCTTTTGTGTAACTTTACTCTTCTTCGGCATTCACAAACAATGATTGAATTATAACTCTATGACTACAGAGACATTGCTTGACTGTCTGTCCAATCTCTCACTTCAGAGTGCACAAGACCAATTCCTTTCCTCTCAGCCTATGGCAACTCAAGCTCGGTATTAACAGTTCAGCAAAGGTTTCTTTTAAAGTTATGGTGTGGGAACTGCTTGTGACAACATTTAAAAAATGTTTTGGAAAATCATTCCCCGTAGATCCCACCCACTTCAACCACTTTGATCTCTGGCTTCACATTGCACTTCCGTAGTATATGTGCTTTTCGAGATGTGTTTCATTACTTAATGTTTACTCCCTTCCACCCGATTTTTTTTTAAATGTACTATTATCATTGTAAAACGTTTCATAACTTACCAGACTCCCTGCACTATATAAATAACTCTAATAAAATAACTAATTGCAAAATGATATCACAGAAAAGTGCTGCATGTATATAAAGAAGTGTTACATATCAGTACAATAAGTCCATATTAAAACCCATCACTTTGTTACTTACATCGACATTGGTCCAGCTCACAAGTTTCAATTTAGTTATGGACTAAAACAGATTACTTTCACTAGAAGATCCTAGTGCAACCCTTATGCAGCACATGCCACCTGCATCTGTTTGACCCAGAACTCAGAAAACATAACACAAGGAAGATGGTAGTATCTGATATGCTTGGTTGTCGTGGCTGTGAGCATCCAGTACACCAGACCTCATGTGTCTGTACACATTTCACACATTATGTTTTTCATGATTGTGTGCATTTTACATCAATGCTTCTCGTGTTTATGTGCATCGGGTGCTAGGCTATTTATCTTTCGCACTGTCCCACACAGTACTCATCTTTGAACATTTGACCCACTATACTAATTTGTGAGTGTCCCGCACTTGGCTCCCCATGTTTGTGAACATCTCACATCTCCCGGTTCTGTGTTTCTGAGCCTTCCAAACATTAGGCTCCTCTTGTTTGTGAGCATCACACACTGTAGTGAGTATTTCATATACTATGCTTTTTGTGTTTGTGAACCTTCCACATATTATGTTTACTGTACTTTTGTGCACCTTACACACTACACATTTGTGAGATTTCATACACTGTCATTTATTGTTCACATACAAGCACTATACTTATGCTGTATCTCAGTTTCCCACTTTGCGTTGATTGGTAACACCACACATCGGATCATCACCCATGCTCATCTCATTCTGCATATCTCACTATATAAGGAGCACACATTGTGCTTCTCTCGTTTTTAAGCCTCTCACTGTTGTGCCACACTTTTTTTTTCTTTTTGCAAGCACCTCACCCACTAGAATTCTTCCTTATGTGTCTCATATCATACAGCAGGGTTTTCATCCAGAGTGAGAATTACTGGGCTACACAGAAAAAATGCTGGTCGTGCAGGGGAAAATGGTTCCTCTACATGAAAAAAATATATTCCTGTTGAAGAAAATATATAAAAGTAGTAAAGATAATTTACACTTTTGTGCAACATTTATGCAAGTGTACACTATATACACTTGCAAGTAACATCAAATTCACAAAACACATCCAGAGCTACTCTTTGCTAAATGTGCAGATACAGATAAATTGAATCCTCTGTGAATTACAAAGAAAATGTATATCTACCCTAAACATAGGCCCAATTCTAAAAGGACATTTTGTATGTATAGGTTAATTAAGGTGTACATTTACTCTCACACTTTGGGGTAATTTTACTACTTTGGACTTTAGCATCGCTTAGTATAAAGTTACTCCAAAATGTAGACTTAAATCAGGGGGTGGAGCCACATTTATGAATCTGAAGTTACTGCTTAACTTATCACATGTAGGTGGAAGTCTCTGCCACTAAGACTGAGATCACACTGTGGTAAGGTATGCGGAAAAGTTCACCAGTTTAATAAACTTAAAAATAATTTGAGAACCTAATTTAAATCTAAATACTAATGTATTTTTTTTTTATGCATTTGTTTACATCTTGGACAAATAAAACAGCTACACCATTATTACCTTAGAATATATTAAACATTTATTATTTTAATTGTATGTAATAAGTGTATAATTGTTTATTTAAACATGTATTAAAAATCCTAAAACAGTAAAGCAGTACTCAGTAAAATGTTTTCTTTAATTTAATATGTATTAAATGTACTAAAAGTCCTGTATAGAATTAACATATATATTTTTACAAAAAATAAGTTTCATTTATTTGATTAAAAATGTAAAGGTGTATAATAGAATATATTCCTATTTTTTAATTCTATATCTGTTTTGTAATGAAATAAAATGTGTACATATGTTTTAAAAGCAAAAATATGTTACTTTATTTTAACAGTTTTTGTTATGGGATTTTATTTTAAATCCCTGCCTCCATTACTGTCCATCAAAGGTATTGGAGTTATGTTGTTTGCCATATGTGGTGCTGGACTCACTCAAGGTCTGAACTGGGGTACATTTACTACTGTTACGATCTTTTTGGATTTAGTAACTTTAGAAGTGTAGTTTGTGAATAGCAAAGGGCTTACTCTTTTGTCGATGGGCGTTTTTTCCTCCCAAACCCATCCTTAACCCTCCCTTAATTCCTTAATCCCACCTTACCCCTTTTTTATAACTACTCCTCTGTCTTTCCCACATTTACGACAAACACTTTGGAATAAATGTGTGGAGATCTCCTGAAACGGGACAGGAGATCTCTGCATTGAAAAGATAGGAGAGTTAAAAGTGGAGTTGCCCACATGTGGATAAATGAATAGCATTTTGTAGTAAAGGAGTAGTGCAATTGTAGTACTACCAAACATACTACAAAGTAAATTTATGTATAGGACCCCTTGGGTGTAATATTTTAGCCTAGACTGCCTACATTTCCCTACTTTTGCTCTTCTGTTCTTAGCAGACCCTGAAGAAATTTTTGGCTTTGAAAAATTGAATGTCTTTTTATGCATTGTTCATAACTATTTCTTGTTCTGTCATTTTGTAGTTCAGTTCAATATTAACTTTACTCAATTTTCTCATAAAATCATGGAAGTAAAAAAATACAACAAAACCTCCAGCAAATGCTCTTAAAAACTGTTTAACACAAAATCCAATTAAATATCACATTATTGCCAAGAGAAAATACACTAAAATAAAATACAGTGCAACATAAGCGCTTCTATGGAGATACAAAGTCTGACTAAAACTCATACAAGTACAGTCTAAAATTCACGTAAAAATACACAACAACAATGAAAAATTCAGGCAAAAAGACAGGATACAAAATAACACACACTATGAGTTGTAAAAATAGGAAGGCAAGTCACACCTGTCTGAAATTTGGGGGCAAAAGTAGTGGGTGGATAAATTGGTTATGCAAATTATTGAGTCTGCAACAAATCATAATAGTGTGAAATGTATCAGGAATTGAAAAATTCTCACAAGGAAATGTCTGTAGTTTGGATACTTCAGCCAAGCACTTCCTTAAGAAGGAAAAGCTGATGAAACAAATTTAATAGAAAATATGTTAGCAACCTCTGGTGGTAGCTGGTCATCCCCATATTCAGGAAAGGATGCAGACCATTAACAAATTTTATTAAAATAAAATGGTGCATTGTACATTTGCTTAAAGCAGAGGCCTCTCACTCCGCTGCCACTCTAGAGAAAAAGGCCTTCTTCACCCAGACAATGTTCGATTTCACAATGTGCTATGGATCAGAAAAAAGCTCTAGGTGACCTAGTGCAACAAAGTTACTTCTCATAAATATTGGCCAGGGTATGCAGGACATATCGTCTAGGGTTAAACAGTCTCGTATTATATCTCTGTTAAGTTTTCAATCCTCTTTGAACCAAAAGGATAACCATAGGAGCAGAGGAAGTAGACCAATAAAATCTGAAATGTATCCCAAGCACAGTTCTTCAGGCATTATCGCACTAGGAGTTCCCCGGGGGACATTTAAAAGACCTCTCAGGAAAATGTTCTCAGCAATCTGTAGAGGAACAACAGATGCATACTCCCAGATATTGCATCCAAAACAGGCTACTGAGATGCATTTAGTCTCATAGACTTTAAGTGTGGTCTAAAATAATGTGACCTAAGCGTCTAGAGAACGCTGTAATACCATTGGTAGCCCTCTTAAACAACAGGACATTTTTTTAAACAAAGGTTGCCATGAGAAATCGAAAAGAATCCACAAATAAGAGAAGTGCTCAACTCTGCTGATAAGATTGCCCGTGATCACAAATTTTCTTGTACTGATGTTTCTGGGGCCAATAACCATGATGTGGAACTTGGTATAGTTGGTCGACAGTTCGAGGCCATCTATGAAGGAGACAAACAAATCTATGAGATGCTGCAAGCCATTCGCTGTACATGCTATTAGGATGGCATCATCCACAAATAAAAGAACAGGCACAGGGGGGCCCCCCACGCATGGTACATCTAACCCTAGATTGGATTGAACTGGCTCTAAGCCATTACTTTAGAGAACAAAGAGAGAGGGGACAGGGTACACCCCTGATGCACCCCTCTTGGTACATTCTCCATTGGCCCTATATCTCACAGAGGCAGTGAGACCCTCGTGAAGATCATGCAGAAAAGCGACACACACGGGGTCAACCTCCACAGACCCCAGTGAAGCCCAGAGCTTATCCCTGTTTACCCTATCAAAGGCTAAGCTGAGGTCCATGAAGGCCAGAGGAAAAGTACTCCTTCGTCCTGGTATATTTGGAAATCAACAGAAAAAGATTCAAATTCTGTTCAATAGCTCCCTGCTCTACCCTGAAACCATACTGAATCTCTGGCAAAATATTGTTATATCCTTAGCCCATATAGTAAGGCGGGCTAAAAGCACCTGGCCTATAATTCTGATGTCACTGTCCACCAGAGAGTGAGGTCAATAACAGGCAGGGTCCTTTAAGGAGTAATAGTAAGGGTCTGTGCTGACACCTGCTTAGGGCAGAACAGGACTGTCTCAAGAGGCACAGACTCCCACTAAGTTGTCTAATAACTCCTTCTTTATATTCCTCTGCCGAACCTTCTGGGCCTGCTGGTAAGAAGTTCTAGCCCTCCTCACCTCATCATGATTATGAGGCTGCCTTTGCAACAAAGCCATAAGCACCCGCTGGGCCTGAGAGCATGCTTTGTCAAACAGCCTCGAGGGATCCACTGGCTGAGCAGCACTAGGCAAGGTAAGCAAGGCCCCATAAGATTTACAAATGCAGCCAAAATGTTAGAATCTGTGGCTCTTTCATCAAGGCAAGTATAGAATTCAAATTGATAGACGAAAAACAGGTAAGAGTTAAAATCAACCGGGACAACTTTGGCCCATTTAAGTCTTCTCCCCTGGTCTTTAGTGTTGATTGATTCCTTGTATATACTATTCACCTTAACTAGAGTCTGAGGCAAGTGAAAAGTTGCCAAAGGAGGGTTATGATCGCTCTTCGTATGCCAAAGTACATGAAACCTAATCAAGGACGAAGAATAAGCAGCACAATACAGAGATATAATAAATTATCAAGCTTGACCCTGCCCCCTTAATAGTAGAAATTCAAGCCCTACAATTGACATCCTCCTAGTTATGTTCTAAGATCAAACTATTGTGAAGATTCCCTTGTTGAGAATGCAAACTCACCACGGAATCCTAGCTGTTATCTACACTGAATAGTGGATTCTGCGCTAGAGGACGATGGATCGAAGCAACATAGGTTTGAGGGGATGTCATCAATGAAAGACGTGAGGGTTAACAAATGTTACTAAGTCAATAGTATAAACCTTCAGTCAATAACTACACCAGTTTATTAATAAGCAGTCATAGATTTATTTCCATATATTAACAATACTAATGTCACGAAAATAACTCTCAAACACAAATGATAAGCGTTTAAGATCAGTAGCGGTTGATTGAAACGTCTTATATATCTCAATTTGATTAAGACAATCAAACAAATTATCTCTAAAAGAATCACACTTACTAATAATACAAAAATTGGTAATATTGGCAAAGTATACATTAGTTCAGCATCAAATAATTTCAAGATAAGTCATGAGCATTTCCAAGTTAATTCCCTCACTAACTACAAATTAGCATCAACATGTTGGGCTTCATGTGAAAAGAATTTAGTAACACAAATTTTAGAAAACACCTTATCTCCGTTAATAATAGAAAAATGTTATTATTATGCAGCAATAAAATCATAAGTTGCAGCTGGTACCTGGAAAGCAGAAGAGACACAATTCACATTTCAGTGGCATACATTACCAAGAATAAAAGTGGAAACAGCCGATAGCTTGCTTCAGCCTGGGGACACCATCAGTTATGTCATCAGAAGATCTGGGCCTAACGATGGCTGCACCCACTCGAGTCTGCGATTCTCTCGTCTGCTCCAACACAATTAACTTCAACTAGATCACAGCTAACAATAATATTTATACTCCTAAAGAGTTCTACGCCAACTGTTATACTAAACTCCAATGAGCTCATGATTGGTCAGTCTATGGGTTGGTTTCATTTTAGCCAATCAACAACTAAATTGATGACCTAAAACACAACAAATCGACGTTAACTATAACATTTTCTCCCAAAAATATATTTTGCTCTTCCGTTTCGTCTGTAGCTCCATTGTTTCATCGCCTCTTGAATATCTTGTCTTAGGAAGAAACTTGTACTGTTTCAACTCACTTCCATCCTCAATGAAGACCAGAAATTAGTAACATTCTCAAACAACAGGACATTTCAACGTGTGCAATACTTGGTTAAGACATGACCTTGTAAGACATAACACTGCAACCCACTAGGGGTAGCTATGAGCACATATACACAATCTTGGAAGACACTTTTATGAAAACTTTGAATCATGGAAAATAACCACAGCGGCTGATTATTATTTTGCTCAGCCAGAAACAGAAAAATAAATATTTCAAAAGTCACTTGTTTTGCATGTTAATTCATTACACATTTTTATTATGAAAATCATTAATTAACATATTAGAAAATTCACACTCTCACAAGAACGTATGAAATGTCCCTGAACGATCCCTGAAATTCACTTTTATTATCTTATACAAACAACAATCCAAATAGGGGTGCAGATTGAAATCTCCCAAAAATATAACAGCTGTAAAACAAGAAGAGTTAAAAGCATAGGCCCTCATTTAACTCAAATGGGTAAACTCATGGGGAGGAGGCAGCCGTCATACCACCTGCCTCCCCCAGTCATATTACGACATTTCAGCTGATCAGACCAGTGGGAACAGTGCTATGAAATTGGTCTCAGCGCCTTCAGAATGTGCTGAAAAGCAGACAGTGCGCATTCTGAGGGTGCTGGGCAGGGGGGCCCCTGCACAGCCCATGGGCATTGACAGTGCTTGGGCCCCCCTGTGGCCTCCAGCACTAAGTTCCAACAGCCTTTCCATGATGGGGTCCCTGCTATGGAAAGGCTGGTGAAAACAGGAGTTGCAATCAGCATGGGGGCGTTGAGTTCAGCCCTGCCGTGGACGATCAATAATCCACCTGCCGTCAGCCCATCGGGAACCTTGTTTCTGGTGGTGAGGGCGGTCCCCTGATGGTCCGGCCACCAAGGCTGTAATGTGGCGGCCGGGCCGCCAGGAGTGCTGTGGTACAACCGTCACCACCAGTCTGGCGGTCTTTTGACCACCAGAATCGTAATGAGGCTCATAGTTATCCAAGAAATTACCCAGTCCATGAACCAGATTGTACTCCTCCCTAACTGAGATTGAATTATAAATACTCACTATCCAGACCCCTTAGAGAATTTGGAAAGATCAAAAGCATGTCCAGAATATGGAGTGAATGGAATGGGATCCCCTACATTTTGAAACTGAGGCTCAGAATAATAAAAGTGGCTAGCCCCCCTTTGGCTATGCCATGAGGATAGAGCATAGCAGGTGAAACAAATGTGGCAGAACTGCCTAGCAAGAGTGTACTCCCTACCACCAGGTCTCCTGTAGACAAACAATGTCACAAGAGTTGAGTGGGCTAAAGCACTCTTGCGCAGGAAGCACTCTTGCGCAGGAAGTTTGCCTTTACTCCCCGCAATATTTCAGCTCAAAACCTTAAGGGTACTAAGGGACCGTGACTGTGGGTCCCTCAAGGAATGATCTGATCTGAAATGAGTCAATCTTGGACATCCAAGTCACTGAGGGACTCAACATGGTTATACAAAGGTAAACTGCAGGCCTGCACCTGTTGAGGGGGATGGCTGATTCCAACTGGATGTACGACTCTTGTAATTCAAGGGTCTGGTGTTCTTTTAGTTATACATTTCTTTTAATTTAATCTCCCATGCAAATCTTTGCTTGGATTATATTCTAAAAATAATTTATACTGTTCCAATGCCAGCCAGTAAAAAAAAACACCATTGAGTTAAGATATTTAGGGATTTGTTTTCCTTATGTTTGTCCCTATTCAGAAGCTCTTGTGAACTAAGTAATTAAGAAGCGGTAAAGTTTACATTGGATTTCTTCATTGGAAAGTCAACATTTGCTACATCTTCCCAAAGTGTCATAGATTGAGGTAATGTTAAGAGCAGCGTCCCTCAGTGACACATCTTTAAAAAAACAATTCTGGCAGTGTATGTGTCTACCTGCCTGAAAGTTCCTTATAATTCCATTGTGAGAAACCTCATCCACTCTAGAACTGTTCTCCCCATTTTCTATTTTATTGACTCCTTGATTCTTGTTTTTTTTTTGGTAAGGGTTTTGACTTTTTTGTCTGTGAGGCCCACTGAACAAGCTTCAGAAATATGTGTACCTCTGAGAATGAAAATCCATATCACTCTTTGAAGCTGTCATCTCTTTCTTTTTAATTTGTTCTTCAATCTCTTTATACTTCTTCACTTTGATAAAAGCTTCAAAGGTCTATTAGCCTTTGGGACCCCCTTTTCAGACTGCAGCTTTGAATCTTTGTGGTTACCCATGAGTAAACTAAACCCTAATCGTGAAGAAGGGTCACTTTTTCCCTATTGAGCTATTGCTGGCTAGTGGCAGCTAATTCTTAGTTGTTGGGATGCTCGGGTGTACCCACAAGCAATAATTACTGATACCATGTGCACATTGAAACACCAAATTTGATATAATGTTCACAAATACTACATGTTGTAATTATTGGTGTAACCCTTTCCTTACATCAGTGACCATGCATTGTGAGAAGGTGTTTCACCAATATTATTTGTATTCCTATGTTAGTTTTACCCAATTATGTGTTTAAATAAAGGGAGGAGAACATTTGCAAAAAGGAGATTGAGAGTTGCCCATAGAGGATTATTACATCCGTGCTTCAGTTTCCTTCTTCTTCCTTCAACTCCTTTATCGGAGCTAGCCTTGAAGGACTACACATATTGTTCCACCAGAAAAGCACCTTGTGATGATTTCTGGAGCTCCTATAGGAGGAAGAGACCCCTGCATTCCCAGATTCCTTTCTGGGGAGAGAAATTTGACCCTGCAGGTCACTTAACTTTCCTGTATTTGGGCATGTAGGGCCCACTTACTTGTTAACTATATCCATAGTGTGGCACTGGTGGAGTTAGAAACTAATTTTGAAACTCCTCCTAAAACTAAGCTGCTGTACAAGGAAATGTTGTTGCCTTACATGTTGATACATAAGGATAAAATCACCAATTAAATCTCAGCTAGACACACTTTGATGGGTTTCCTGGTCATCCCAACTTGACCGCAGCACACATCTCAATATAAATTGTGGTTAAAAGTTCTGACTTGGTTTGTTTGACTTGAACCCGTTTCAGGCACAATGGTTTCTCAAATGCCCTCCAACTGAAGTTTGATGTGGAAAGACAGCAACAGATGCAGATTTGATTTACCCACTTCATATTCAGTTCCAAGATGATATTGCACTTTGAATCAGGTTGGTTGACGACTTCTGCTCAACTGTGTTGCATCATCTTGACACTTTTGTTACCATAGGCAATTAAACTCTTCAACATCTTTTGCTCAAAGAGGGCTCAACTGGTACAATAACTGATTCAAACATAAATTTGAAAGCAATTTCAGGTGGGTTTTTATTTTTTGACCTAGCTAAACCAAACTCTTTAAAAAACAATTGACTAACTCTACTGCTTATTTTTGTTGGAGTAGTTTTTAATCATGTATACCTTTTGATTAAATTTGAAATATTCACTTTCTATGTTTTTTGCTCTTTAACTCTCAATACATATTTTTCATCTGTGTTTTGAAACCACACAAACCTATCCTAAATTATAGTCTGCATTAGTAGGCCTGGACCTTGGAATTAGTTGAAAGTTGAGAAATCTTGCACTAAGCATTAGCATTTTATCACTGGACTTTCCTTACATCACTGGCAAATGAACTGGCTGCGCGAATTATGATAGGCCACTATTCCTGACATGCATTGAAGAACATGTTTTCATAATTTCTCTCGAGTCCAGTGTGTCATGTGATCTCACTTGCATTACCTGTTGTCTGCATTGGGGCCATATTTTTCTTAATCCCCATGGAATTGGTTAGTTAGGCTCTCATTACGACTTTGGCGGATGGAAACACCCGTTCGCCAAAGCCTTGCAGTCAGAAAACCCCCAGAACGGTGATCTGACCGGATGGGCTATCAAGAGTTTCCCACTGGGTTGCCGCTGGCCCAGTGGAAAAAAGCCACAAGATTGCAACTGGCTCATAATAGAGCCAGCTGCAATGTTTCTGTGCGTCGGTTGCAGTAGCACCCATCTCACTTTTCACTGTCTGCCAAGCAGACAGCGAAAAGCGTGACAGGGCTGACCATAGGGGTCCTTGCACTGCCCATGCCACGTAAATGGGCAGTGCAGGGGCTCCTGGCGCCACATCTCCCCCAGCTTTTACATGGCGGAGCAAACGCCATGTAAAAGCTGGCGGAGAGGGGACTCACAATCCCCAGGGCAGTGCTGCTTGCAGCGCTGCCCTGGCAGATTGAGACCGCCGGCACCGAAAGGCCGTCGGCCAGTGAAAAAGTGGTGTTGCCAGACTCGTAATGAGGAGCTCAGTGTCTTTCATGCTTGGAGTGAATGTCTTTTACACTGATCTCAGTTTAGATGTATAATCCTCAGTGGATCCATTGAATATCATTGACGTTGCAAAGACTGACATCAGAGACATTTTAAGGCATGAGCAAAGTGGGCAATTGCCCACGGCCCACACTTTTAAAGGGGCCCCTCTGAAAGTGAACTTGTTGTTTATCTTACTTCTATCTATTGCTCTATCTCTAGCCTTAAAAAATAATTCAAAATGTTTGGCATCATGTACTGAATTAGTGGATAATGGGTAGCAAAATTCAAAGCTGTTCCCAGTAGGGGGCCCCAAAATATTTCTTGCCCCAATCCCCCAAAATTCATAAAATGACACGACTAATGTCTGAGTGTACCTTGTTAAAATATACAGGTACTCTTTTAGAGGCAGCTCATGTACTAAACAGATTATCAACTGAATGTCACTGTGTTTTTTGCCCGGGACGACACAGTGTATTTGCATCAGTGCATATGAACAAGAGGTTCCTGATATGAACAACCTTCTCTGTAATTTAGTGTATGTAGTATTAGAGAAGACTGTGTGTCAGAATATCCATGACAAAATTATTCTCTCACCCAAATCATTGTGGCATAAATACAGTTTACAAACGTATACTTTTATTGGGTGTAGATTCTATTTATTTCCTTTAATGGGTCAAAAATTTTGATAGTAATATTTGCACACCATATATTTGTCAGACAATAGTTAGGCTACAATATTCTTATAACACATTTTATAGATGGATTGAGCATCTGCATTCTTTTCATTGCTACCTCCAAAGGCTAATCAACAATGCAGGCCCGTTCCTATAAACTTTAGTGAAACTCTGAAGAATTGCCTAATGTGACATATAGGCAAGTATTTATAAACAAATCTGAGTTTTGCAATCATTGCTTCCAGATTAGATTATCAAACTCATCAGAAGTAAATGTGCCCCTCCAAAAATTGTCTGTCACCCAGTGACGCACCTAATATAACACATAAACCAATATTATCACACTACAAATCTCAGTCTCAAGCCATAGCTCTTCTTTGTAGCCTGTTCATTTTCTCAATAGGATGCATAACCCAAAAGGCTACAACACCACCCCATGAAGTCACTGCAAATAATGTGCTATTCCTTCAAGTCCTAAAAGACACAATTTAACAATGCCTACATTTTTCAGATTTGTTTTAAAGATTTTGAAAGAAGAGCTTCAATACACAAGACCACTACTAATTAGTCTTCTTTGAGATATACATAAAATTGTTCTACTTAAGGATGGGTCTCACAAGCACAAATGCCTTTTGACTGTCTAATTTGGGGAATTAGCAAATCAAAAACAATCATAATCTTGTGGCAATACACCTCTCCGATTAGTGGATTTGCTATAAATTAAGATAAGGGTGTTCTATAGTTCTAAGCCTGAAGACCAGAGTCTACTCATCTTGATCATCTCAAAATTGTGAGTGCTGCTTCTGTTTCATGTTTACATATATGCAAGATATGGGCAGACAAAGGTGTGCAGGAGGCACAAAGGAGTGGTCCAGTCCAGGGTAATCCCTTCTTCCAGTGTAACACATTTCTGCTCCTCACATCTCTAGTGTACTTAGAGGGGTGGAGACTGATCTAACTGAAGAATTGAGTGGTTTCAAACAAGCAGAGGATTGTTCATTCATTTGGTGGACACTTGAGCAAGGAATCCCCATTGAAAGGTCCCCCATACAGCTATGTCCTCTTGATTACCTCCATGTTACCCGAATTGTGTGATCCCTTGAGCACCTGTGAGAAAATGTGAGAACACAAGTGACAGAAAATCTTATCAGTATAAGTTATTTTAATATGCTACATTATATAGCATAGAAAAGTGACTGAGGGAACTAAAAGGTAATAGCACTGGAAAAGTGGGTCATTTTAATTGAAAGGACTAGATGGTCTCGTCTTTACCACAGCTAGCCCCAGTGGTGCCGAGGACGAAACCATCTTGCCTTAGCACTCAAGAGTGAACAGGGACTGACAGGAGGAAATCTTGCCTAGCAGAAGGTTTTGTGTCTCTCAACAATATGTCTGTCACTGTGGTTACAGTTCCCATGTGTCTCAGTGAGCTAAACCATACCCAGGAGAGAATTTCAACCCCAGGAGAGGGTTTACAAGTGGGAAGTTGAGAGGTGATAGAAACACCTTGTGCCACCCTAAAAGAGCTTAATTAGCAGATGGGTGCTTGCCCTAGAATGAAGCATCCAAAAGCATCCGAAACCTGAGCTAGAAAACATCCAATCCATTAAGATAAATTGCATATATGCTGTATTCAACATTATAATAATCAGCTTATTAAAGGCCATTAGGGAGGAATCAAGGTGAGAATTTATCTAAAAATAGCCAAGCTTTTTGACATTTTCTTGTTAGTTAGGTCTCTATTATCTTTTCATGATCATATTAGCAAAATTATTAATACTTTTAAATGTTGCTGGATATTTAGTTATATGATATGAACTTGAAAAGTACATTTCCAGATGGAAGAGTTCACATCATTTTCTATTCCTTATGCAGGATAACACATTGCCATGCAATAACTATCTTTTAAACGATAGTGATGAGCTTCAAATATGCATAAAAAGTCACACTTGGGCCCCCACTAGGAGAGAGCAGGAAATATGTGCCAAAGTTCTTGGTGGTCTGCACACTTTTCTACCTATTACAAATGAAACCCCCTGAGTGAGGAAAACCTCAGTGGATCCAGATTTACTGGATGAAATTATGCATAAAATTTCCAAATCAATGGGGTTTAATGCACACATTTACAACCTGCTTCCAGCAGACAGTAAATGCATGAAAGGAGGTAAGTGCAGGTTGTTGGAAAGAGGGCTGTGGAAATCGTAGGAAAAGGTATGACTGGATGTTGCCTGGCAAGTGCCACTTCCCCATACCTTGGCAACCAGGTAGGGCAGGGTCCAAGAACCAGTGATGGTCTTTCCCAATCTGATTAAAATAGCAGGATTTTCTAGCTGGTACAATATTACGTAGTGTTGTAGCAAAATCCAGGCCCAGGATAAATTATCCACTTATAATTGTGCATAGCAGAATTCCACAGGGAACTTTTTTGTTTTGTGCGCTGTATTCGTCATAATCATACTGCACTACTGGTCACAGTTTATTCTAATATTTCTCCATAAATCAATGCAAGACCGGGGCATCACTTTATATAGTTATGTATATTTGCAAATATTTCAACCTTGCCAGCACGTGACAGGATGTCACAGCTTCCTTCTGAACAATCTATGATGGCTTTTTCCATGCTTTATTTGAGTATAATTTATGGAGGCCAAAGCTAGTAATATGGATATTTACATATTCAATGGGTGCAGTAGCACTGCTGTATACTTATCATTTTTCTGACGATATGTAAATAAAAAAAAATCTTATCGACCCATCTATGAAGGGGTAGCCCTGATCTCTTTGTATGGAAGGGTTAGACAGTTACAGGTCCTACACAATTTCAGTTTCCCATAACTTCATGTGTCTACAGGTTTACTTTCTTGCATGGGTGCCGATTTAGTAATCTCAGGAAATGACACGTTTATCCAGGAAGCACCTCTGAAAAGTTTTAACAGTAACAGTTTTTCTAGGCGTATCTCTAGGAAGGTATTTTGAATTTCTATACAGGTGCATCCGAAATGATTTACACATATACAGCTTTACACATTTACAAATGGACGTGTGAAAATGCCCTTGAAAGAGTGCAATGGCACTAATATTATTTGTATCACAGTTTAACTATTATCCTTATGGAGAAACCCCTTCCCTGTCAACCCCACCAACTTCAGGGTGTTTGCATTCACACCCTTTAATGGCACTCTGAATAGCTCATTAAACGATATGGGATATTGGGGAGTTAAGAAATCCCAGAGTTCCAAGAGTACCTAATCTATTCCCATGATTAAGGATTTACCCATACCATACTTGTGAAATAACAAACATGGGTATTAAAAAATAAATTTGCACTCATAAGGCCTAATTCACAAAGACATTACAAGAAAGGCCCATGTGGGAACCCTGACAGCTATCGCTTGATCGCCCTCCTCAACACTGATGCAAAAATATTTGCAGAGTGCCTACTAGTTGAAATAAAAGACTGGGCTACCAAACAGAACCTAATCCCACTGAACCAAATAGGTTTCCGTCCCTCATCAAGCATCACTGACAACTTGGTAGCACTAGCATTGCTTGCGAAAAAGTATACAAAAAAGATAATGGTCTTGTACCCCTGCTTTGTGGACCTTTCTAAAGCCTTCAACTCTGTGGAACAGCACAGAGTGTAGAAAAAATTAGTGGATCTCAATATTTTGCCAAACGTTCTAAAAGGAATTCAGCTCTTATAGTCTGCAACTGGCCCACTGTAAAAGTTGGCCTCAATGGAAGAGTCTCTGCAAAAATTCAGATAAGAAGAAGAATAAAGCAAGGCTGTGTCCCCTAGCCCTGATGTTATTCAATTTATATCTTGCAGACCTTTGTGCACATCTGAACTTGCCATTTTCCACCCCCAAACTTAGGTAACTGCACTTCTTTATGCAGATGACATCGTCCTCTTGAACCTATCAGGCACAGGGCTGCAAAAACTGCTAAATATCCTTGATCAGTATTGGAAATCTAACAAGTTGCTGCTAAACCTGGAGAAAACCAAGGTAGTCATCTTCGGCAAGTGCATAATAAAGAAAAAACAGTGGCTCTGTGGAAACCAGCATGTGGGCAGAATCAAAAGCTACAAATATTTGGGCGTCTGGTTGCAGAAAAGGTGGTCTCACCGTATGTATTAAAACACACTGAAAGCCAGAGTGGCATCACAACTTGCAACCCTTCAACAACTATCGACGAATCTGCAAAGTCCAACCTTGAGGCCGCTCTTCATGGTGATCAGAGCAAAGTTCCTGCCCTCCCTGATGTACGGCTTAGAAAGGTATCCCGGCAAGTTTAATGATTTCCTGAACATCACTCAGAGTAAAGTTTTCCAACTTCTCTTCAGCCTTCCACACAGCTCTCACCAGCACAAATCAGACTTGAATTTGGGCTACAAGACCAAGCCCTGGTACAGAATGGAGCTATCCTCAAATATGCCTCTCTATTAAGACAAATACCCCCAAACACACTAAAAGCACAAATCAGGGAGGAATCAGGCCTGAACTCACCGGATGACTCAAATTCACAGTCTGAAGCAATAAACAACTTCAGGCAGAAGAGCAGTGGCAAAACTTCTTACTGCATAAATCATTTAAGAAGCTAATAAATAAGCAAATCAAACAGCTATCACTGAGCAAGGACAAAGACAAGTTCAGGTCAGGGTCCCACTCATGGATGACTATAAACACATACAAGACACCAACAGCACAGGTATACCAGGGAGAAACACTAAATAAGTTCCCAAAAAGAAAGGTGCTGCATGCCAGGTTGGGTCTTCTCCCCTCACTGGACACTGTCCAAAAATGGTGCAAACCCTCACAAAGTGGGAAATGCAGGCTATGTGCATATCATCAGGAAGACTTTCTACACCTTCTATGCATATGCACTGCACTGTCACCCTGCACAAACTGTTCCTCAAAAACATGTTCAATGCAAACAACATTCGATCATGCAGACAAGCTATCATTCTTTGTCTCAAAGGACTGACACCTCAGCACATGGCATGTGTAGCAAAATTCATATTAAAAGCAGAACTCTTGTTAAAGCATGCAGTAACAATCTTTGGAAACTGAGGGAGATATTCAGCTCATGACTAAACAACATACATTGCAGTACTCTCTCGCTCAGCCTAGATGCAGAACATTATGGACAGCACATAATGCGAGAGGCAGTTTTTAAGTAATCATCACCCCTAATGAAACAGACATCCTTTTAAGTGGACTTCCTACACCTCAGCTAGGGTCCAATCCTTTAACCTGTGTGAGCTAGAAATACCGTTGGTTGTTTATGGCCTACTAATTTTACCATTTATGTAAATTGCTGAATGCAACAATTTTTATTATTTATGCAATAAAGGTACATCAACCACAAAGGCATTGCTCTGACTTGCTCTATTTATGAATTTCAGTTTGGGAGTAATGCAGGGTTGCTACGACTACACGTAGAAAAATGATTTTCAATAGGGGTCTTAAATTGAGCCGTTTGCTCAAGTAATTTGAAGTTGCACTTGTG
Organism: Pleurodeles waltl; assembly: GCF_031143425.1. Classification (NCBI taxonomy): domain Eukaryota; kingdom Metazoa; phylum Chordata; class Amphibia; order Caudata; family Salamandridae; genus Pleurodeles; species Pleurodeles waltl. Next base: position 165,167,330 of record NC_090450.1, on the reverse strand, counting down.
AATGGTTTACTGTATTTGGCTAGGACTGTTTAAAACGTAAGAGAAATATAGAACTTTCTGTGTCAGATTTAGTAATGTTTGTACTTACAAATCGAGGCTAGTAGTGATCTCACTTATTTGGATTCCCATGTAAGGGCTTGTTTAATATCACTGTGAATTAAGCAACATCAAATGCTGCCTATTTTTCCAAAGTACTTTGTTTACTCAAATGATAGACCTCCCTCTGCTAAGCTTTGTTTTACGTATTCAAAGTATGTTTGATAATTCAAGGTTTTAGAGTAAATATATTCAGTTTAGGGGCTCATAGAATGCATCTTGTGAGGGTAGATTCCAGGCACGGCTCCTCCATAAGAGTGTAAGAGCATAACCCCACCAATTAAAATGCCCCCAAAAGCCCCAAAGAGATAAAAAATAAAATGGTAATAAAATTAATTTATTCACATTTTATTTTTCATCCGTCCATCCTGAACTGAGTGTCAGGACAGGGCAGAGTCTGATGAGTGGCAGCAGCAGGGTGGATGAAGGGCTGATTTGGCACTTCAGTTCAAAGTGCGCATGTCCCTTTGGCCAGCCAGACATGCACACTTTGAAACCTCTTGGCTAAGGAAATTGGCTGAGCCTGCGCTGAACACTGAACTGCAGAGAAAGAAGACGTGCAGGTAGGAGGAGTACATGTCCCGCGTGTCAGGTAAATGTATTTTCTTTATTTTGCTTGTGGCTCGATTGTGCATACCACCCATTTGCCCACCCCACCACTCTGCTTCGACGCCAGCCACCGCAGGCAGATTCATATTCCTGCCTCACAGGATCTACATGTGTTGTGTTCTGTCATTGCCAATGGGTTTGCACACAAAGGTTTTTATAAAATTGTATTTTGTAACTATAACGTCCATGTAGCTAGTTTATTTCAGAGGCTATTTTATTTTTCTTTCCAAACAGTATCGCAAACATTTCAGAGTGGTCATGTGAGTGACTATGTTGGTCAATGAGTTAGTGTGAGGGTGGCAGCATGGGTCTGTTAGTGGGTATGTGAGTGGCTGTATGAGTTGGTGAGTGGTTGGGTAAGATAGCATAGTGTGCGAATGTGCCTACTTTTAAAATATCTTTTACATATTTTGTATAGTGTGTACATTGTCACTGTGAATGTGAGAGTAGTTTATAGTCTAGTAGACATACACAAGGTGTGTTCAGAAGGTCTACATCAGTACATTGGTATTGGTGACCATCATGTGTCCCAGACACAAAGAGATTTGATTGGAGGAGAGTCTTTTCATGCACCTCAATAGGAAGTTCATACCTGTTTCTTTTTTCATGAAGGGTCCAGAGTACTACAGTTGTTTGTCTGGAATCCACTGTACTGTTTTGTACACACATCATTTTTATCACTTTTTTGTCATTTAAAAAACGAAATGGCAACAGGAGGAGCAGACCAACATGAGATACCAGGACAAGGAGCACAGCACGAGGCTGAGTTGCAAGCACAGCAAGCAGAAGAGATGCATGCACAGTCAGATCTTGAGGATTCCGATGATCAGTGCCTTCAACCTAAAAAGCAGAGTGTTGCCTGGGATTTTTTTTAAATTCCCTCAGGTGAATAAAAACTGTCACTGAACGTGTACAATGCACATTGTGCAATAAAATTCTATCAAGAAGTGCTTCAAAAAAATACTCATGCAGGACAACTAGCATGTTATACCATTTAAAAAATTATCACAGAAGTTGTCTAGAGAGGTCAAGAAGGGAAAAAGCTGGTGAAAGAACATCAACCTCCCACAATCCAGCACCTGCTCCTGCAGAGAGAGTCTCTACAGAAGTGCAGAGACAATGCCCGTAGAATCACCTAGAACCCCGATCTGTTGGCATATACTGTTTGGAGTGCAGCCCCACTGTGGGAGAGCAGTCTTTTAAAGCTATATTCGAGGCAGCAAGATAACATACTTGCTCATTTTTTTTGTTTAAACTTACTCCATTATTTCCACTCTTTTTTAATGTTTCCAATTTTTCTCTTATTTCCCTAGTTGCCATTTAGTTTGTAAATAAACAAAAAGTATAAAATGGTTAAAATCTTTAAAAAAAACAGTTTTAGAAAAAAATTGTTCTTTTCAGATCAGCCTTTCATGGTTAAAATAAAGATAAACTGCATGACTGTGTATATATATTGGAACAGTAATGATAGGTCATTGACTGAGTGCATGTATGGCTGAGTGATGGCATGAGTGTATGTATGAGGAAAAGAGTGAATGTATGAGTGTTTGTATAAGTGAGTGTGTGAGTGGTGCATGGGTGAAAGAGCAAGGACATTAGTTGTTTATGAGGGAGTGACTGAGTGCATGAGTGCATATATAGGTAAATGAATGGATGAGTATGTATGGGTGATTGACTGAGTGTATAAGTGGGTGATTGAGTGAGTGCATGTATGGGTGATTGATTGGATGTATGAGTGCATTTATATGTGAGTGAGTGAGTGGATGAGTGGTGTAAGGGTGATGACTGAGTACATAAGTGCTTGTATGAGTGATTGAGAGAATGCATGAGTGCATCTATGGGTGAGTGAGTGATCGCATGACTGAAGTATGAGTGACTGAGTGCATGAGTGCATGAATGAGCAAGAGACTGAGGCCCTCATTCTGACCCTGGCGGTCGGCGGAGAGACGGCGGTCGGACCGCGAACAGACCGGCGGTATTAAAAATGGCATTCTGACCGCGGCGGTCCCCGCCGCGACCGACCGCCACTTCTCCACTCCGACCGCCACGGCGGTCATGACCACGGGGCTGGAGTTTGCGCACTCCGGCCCGGCGGTCGTCCCAAGACTGCCAAGGGTATTATGACCCTGCCTACCGCCGCGGTTTCTTGCGGGCGGGAACCGCCGTGCGAACCATGGCGGTAGGCACTATCGGGGCCAGGGAATTCCTTCCCTGGCACTGATAGGGGTCTCCCCCACCCCCCACTACCCACCGAGTCCTCCCCCCACACCCTCCACCCCCCTGCCACCCCCCAGAGGTGGTACGAACCCCCTCCCCACCCCCACCCCGACATGCACATACATGCACCCCGACATGCACACACCCCCAACATGCACATATACACACCCCCTACACACACATACACAACGGGGACACATACCCGCACACATACATGCAGACATGCGCACCTGCCGAACAGCACACATTACCCATAGACACAGCAGCACCCCCCGCCCGCATACACGCACTCACACACCCCCTCTACACACTCACACGCACACCCCCATGCACGCCCACATCACACAACACCCCCCCACCCCCTCCCCTCACGGACGGTCGACTTACCTTGTGCGTTGGTCCTCCGGGAGGCGACGGGAGCCATGGGGAGGTGACCGCCAACAGAAGACCGCCAACAGAAGACCGCCACACAGAAATGTGGGTCGTAATTCTGTGGGCGGTGTTCTGCTGGCGTGGCGGTGGAGGTTGACCAGTCTCCACTTTCTCGCCGACCGCCAGTGTGGCTGCTGGCGGTTTTCCGGCGGAACGCTCCCAGCGGTCAGAATGCGCACAGCGGCATACCGCTGCGGTCGGCGGTCTTCACCGCGGCGGTAACTCGGCGGTCTTGCGAAAAGACCGCCAAGGTCAGAATGAGGGCCTGAGTGTATAACTGCTCGTACAAGTGAGTGTGTGTGTGGCACATGGATGAGCTAGTGAGTGCAGGAATGCACAAATGGGTGACTATATGAGTGTATGAGTGGTGTATGGGTCACTGAGTGAGTGCATGAATGCATGTATTGGTGAATGAGTGCATGAGTGCTGTACGAGTGCATCTATGGGTGAGTGAGTTGGTGCATGGATGGCTCTATTGGTGAGTGAGTGGGCACATGAGTCCATGTATGGGTGATAGATTGAGTGTATGAGTGCATGTATGGGTGAGTGATTCAATGCATGCATGGGTGAGTGAGTGAGTGCATGATTGCTGTATGGGTGACTGAGTGAGTGAGTGCATATATGTGTGAGTGTATAAGTGGTATGTATGGGTGATTGAGTGAGTGTATGAGAGCATATATGAGTGAGTTAGTGTATGAGTGATATATGCTTGACTAAATGAGTGCAAATGAGTGGTGTATGAGTGATTGACTGAGTGCATGCCTGCATGTATATGTGTGAGTAAATGAGTGCATGATCAGTCAATGTGTGATTGATTGACTGAGTACATGTATAGGTGAGTGAGTGTATAAGTGATGTATGGGTTGGTGAGTGCATGACTTGTGTATGGGTGATTGACAGGGTATGAGTGCATGTATGGGCAAATGAGTGAGTGCACCATTGGTGTCTGGGTCAATGGCTGAGTGCATGTGTGCTGTATGGGTGATTCACAGAGTGTACGAGTGCATACATCTGTAAATAAGTGCATAGGCGCATGTATGGGTGAGTGAGTTGTGTATGAGTCATTTTCTGATTGCATGAGCGTGTATATAAATAAGTGAGTGAGTGCATGAGCTATTGTTTGAGTTGTGGAGTGAGTGTATTAGTGCATGTATGGGCGAATGATTGAGTGCATGTGCCCATGCATGAGTGAATGAGTGAGTGGTGTATGGCTGATTGACTGACTGCATGAGTGCATGTATGTGTGAGAAAGTGAGTTTATGAATGGTGTGTGGATGATTGACGAGTGCGTGAGTGCATGTATGGGCAAGTGAATGAGAGTACCTGTGCATGTATGGGTGAGTGACTGAGTGTCTGAGTGGTGTATAGGTGATTGACTGAGTGTATGGGTGATTTTCTGATTGTGTAAGTGACTATGGGCCAGATGTAGCAAACTTTTGCGAGTCGCAAATGGCCCGATTCGCTATTTGCGACCCCGCAAAATCAGAAATGGGATGCAAAAATCCAATTTCCAACTCGCAAAATGCGACGCGAGCCATTACCGACTCGCAAAAATAGCGACCCCATTTTGCGACCCGCAAATAGGAAGTCACAATTTGCGAGTCGCAACCCAAATGCAATAGCCACTCACAAATTGCGACTAGTTGCAAAAAGCCCATTTTGCACTTCCAATTTACCACTAAATCAGAGCAGGTGGTAACCATTACCAAAGTATAAAAGGAGACCCAGAAGGCATCTGGGTTACTCAAGATGGCGGAGATATATGTGATAGGAATGAGGAGGAGAGCCCACGCCGCACAGCAGGGGATGGAGGAGGAGCCAGAGACAGGAGAAGATATACAGAACCAGGCAGACACTGTTCCAATAAACTGAGGAGGAGATTTATGATAAATATAGATTCAGCAGTGCAGCTATACTAGATTTAATAGAATTACTCAAACCACAGCTACAACGCCAGACTGTGCGCGGCTGCGCCATCCCTACGCATGTGCAAGTGCTTTGCTCACTGCACCTCTTGGACTCGGGTAGCTATCAGGGGGTCATTGCCGTGGCAGGTGGGGTATCCCAAAGTTCACTCTCACGGTTCTTCAGGGCATTCCTAGATGCCTTACTCACACACATGTCCAGATACATATACCTACCCAGGAATGAGGCAGAAATCAACAGCACCAAGTTGGAATTCTACAGGATTGCCAACTTCCCCCATGTCATGGGGTGTGTAGACGGGACACATATACAAATATGCCATCCTGCAAACCTGGAATATCTGTTCCGCAATAGGAAGTGTACCCACTCACTGAACATTGAGGTGGTATGTGACGCCCATTATGTTATCACTGACATGGTTGCCAAATTCCCAGGGAGTATACATGACTCTTACATTTTCAGGCACAGTGGGATACACCAATGCCTAGAACATGGGGAGTTTGGAGACGGATACCTCCTAGGTATTGCTGAATACACCCTGAAGCCATACACACAGGTCAATGTGGAACCCATCTATGCCCAGCTAACATTGTAAATTTTGTGCCACACAGGTGACAGTGCATATGCACTGCGACCATGGATACTTACCCCGTACTTAACACCCAGCAATGAGACAGAGAGGCGATACAACAGTGCACATAAGAGGACCAGAAATATCATAGAACGGACCTTTGGACTGCTGAAAGCAAGATTCAGATGCCTCCACAGAAGTGGAGTTGCCCTCCAGTATACCCCAATAACAGCTTTCAAAGATTGTTGTCGCATGCGCTATCCTACACAACATTGCCACCAGACGTGGGCTACCTCTCACCCCAGAAGACCCAGATTCGGAGGATGAAGAGCAAGAGCTACCACATCGCCATCATGGGGATAGAAGCATTGCAAATCAAGGCAGACTGAGACGGGAACACATTGCAAACCGATACTTTGGAAGGTACGTGCTAACTGTCACCACACTCCCTAATCTCACACACAATGAGTCCAGGTGTGAAGTGGAACTAACAAGTGTTTTAATTTGTGCAACAAAAAATTAACTATATACAATGACAACAGTTCTGGCGCTGTAACAGTCCTCCTGGCATGAGGACACATTGACCTCATGTGCCCCAACCCCAGGACAGTGTGGAGCTCATATCCGACGCCGGCCTCGGCCAGCACGGCTAGTACCAGGGGTGTCAGCAGTGCCCTGCTTTGCGCTTCCACTGTGGAACACCCTGGTGTCACTGGCAGAGACACTGCTGATGGTGGAGCCCTCCTCGCTGTCTTGCGGCGTGTCAGCCGCGCCCCTGGCCACCTGCTGTGTCTCCATAATATCGACAGCGTGGCTGAGACGGCAAAGTCCACGTGCCACATCACTGGCAAAGTGGCCCATGTCAACTTGGAGGCTGACCGTGCGCCTAGAAAGGCCAGTAGTGTTCACAGCCAGCCTGACTATTGATGCAGACATGCGGTCCAGCCGGTTAAGTAGCTGCCTGTCACAACGCCTTGCACCCTCTGTCTCAGTTAGGAGTCTGGCCACAAGTTGTCTCATAGAGAGTGCAAGGTCGCCCACATGTGTGTTCATTTGCTGCAACTCCGTGTGTACAAGCTGCATGCGTCTGCCTTGGTTTCGCTCCATGCGCTGCAAGGCCCTGTAATTCTCCTAATCTCCTGTGTTTGCAGGCGCTGACCCCGTAGGAGTGCGGCCTCAGCACGTGACATGGAGGCGTCCCCTGACTCTGCCTGCCGCTCTGATGTTACATTTACACGTCGCCTGCGATGCAGTGGAGGCTCCGTGTCTTCTATAGTGGCACTGTGGCTGGGACCAGGTGCTGGATCACACACCAGTATGGTAACTGGTGTATCATGAGGGGACTGAGTGTTGGTGGTGCAGGTCTCAGTGGTGGCTGGTCCTGATTCATCTGTTGGCTGCTGGCTGACCAGTGGCCCCTGGATGCTTTGGCTGGTAGGGGTGTCTTGTGGGAGACCTGTGGGACATAGGGAACACACTGTCAGTATCTACTATCTGTTAAATGCTTCCTAATAAACTGTTGCCTATCAACTGCCTACTTGACTACATTGCCCATAATGCACCATTCTGGTGGTTGCTACTCTGAAATGGAGCTATTTTGGTTGTGCATGCTACTGTGTACAAGGTGGGTGGGGGTATGGCATAATTGAGGGTACATGCATGTCTCATGGTACTCACCGGTTGATGGTCCTGGCTCTGATGTATCCAGATCTCCCATCCCGCACACTGCCACTGGCTCAAGGGTCTCCTCAACTCTTTCCTCCAGGGGTGTGGGTGGTGGTATTGTGGACAGTCCCCCTCCAGTGCCCCTCATCTCCCGGAGCTGCTCTGCCACCCTCTCCTTGGTCCGGGAGCGCAGGTCATACCACCTTTTTTTGAGTTCTTCGATGCTCCGGTGGCTGACACCCAGGGAGTTCACTTTGTCTTGGATGTCCATCCATATTTTTCTCTTTTCCACCTCAAGTACGGTGAGGGCTGCCCTCCCAAATAGTTGGTCATGGTGCTGGCAGCACTCCTCTGTCAGCACCTCCAGCTCTTTCTCTGCAAATTTAAGTTTGCGCTTCCTTGGTGTCTCAGCCATGGTAGCTGCTGTTCCCTCTGTTTGCAGTTCTGCTGTTAAAATGGGTGTGGCCCTCCCTCCTCCCAGGTGTATTTGTAAACTTCCTGGCTGTGATGTCATCATCATGAGCCAGGAAGTGTTTTTCAGAGTGTTCTGCAGCACCTGCATTCAATTCCCAAAATTGCGTGTTCGTTTTTAGCGCGGTCGCAAAAAGCGACCTCGCAAACAGCGGACTTGCAATCTGCGGTGCGACTTCATTTGCGAGTCTCAAATTGAAGTCGCGTTTTCTTCTTGGATACCATTTAGCGAGTCGGAAATTGCGAGTCGCAATGACTCGCAATTTCCGACTCGCAAAATGTTTTCCTACCTACATCTGGCCCTATATGAATAAGTGAGTGAGAACTTGAGTGCATGTATGGTTGAACCAGTGAGTGAGTGTATGAGATGGTGTATTGGTGATTGACTGAGTGCATGAATGAACGTATTGGTGATTGAGTGAGTGTATTAGTGCATGTATGGGTCAGTGATTGAGTGCATGAGTGCATGCATTATTGAGTAAGTGAGTGAATGAGTGGTGTATAGTGATTGAGTACATGAGCACATGTATATGCGAATGAGTGAGTGTAAGAGTGGTGTATGGGTGATTCAATAAGTGTATGCGTGTGTATACGTGTAAGTGAGTGTATGAGTGCATGTATGCATGAGTGAATGAGTTCAAGCGTTTCTGTAAGAGTGATTGAGTGAGTTTATGAGTGGTATGGGGTAAATAAATGCATGAGTGGTGTATGGGTGAATGACTGAGTGTATGAGTGCATGTATGGGTGAGTGAGTGAGTACATTAGTGCATGTATGGGTGAGTGAGTGGATGTATGAATGGATGAATGGGTGAGTGGGTACATGAGGGCATGTATAGGTGAGTGAGTGAGTGATTGCATGGGTGACTGAGTGCTAGAGTGCTGTATGGGTGATTGACTGAGTGCAGAAGTGAATATACAGGTGGGCGAGGGAGTGCATGAGTGCTGTATGGGTGATTGACTGAGTGCATGAATGCATGTATGGGTGGTGAGTGGATGTATGAATGGGTGAGTGGGTACATGAGTGCATGTATAGGTGAGTGAGTGAGTGATTGCATGGGTGACTGAGTGCTAGAGTGCTGTATGGGTGACTGACTGAGTGCATATGCAGGTGACTGAGCGAGTGCATGAGTAGAGTATGGGTGAATGAGTGAGGGTTTGAGTGTATGTATGGGTGTGTAGCTGAGCAGGTGAGTGCATCTATGGGTGAGTGAGTGAGTGAGTGAGTTGGTGCATGAATGGCTCTACTGGAGAGTGATTGACTGAGTGTTTTAGTGCCTGTATGGGTGAGTGAGTGAGTGCATGTATGGATGAGTGAGTCTGTATGAATGGTTGTATGGGTGAGAGAGTGGGTACATGAGTGCATGTATACGTGATTGCATGAGTGCATGCATGGGTGAATGAGTGAGGGCTAGAGTGATGTATGGGTGAATGACTGAGTTTTTGAGTGTATGTAGGGGGAGATGAGTGGATGAGTGCATCTATGAGTGAGTGAGTTGGTGCATGAATGGCTCTATTGGTGAGTGTGTGGGCACAAGTCCATGTGTGGGGGAATGCATGAGTGGTATATGGTGATTGATCAGTGTGTGTAGGCGTATGTGAGTGAGTGTATGGGTGGTGTATGGTTGTGTGAGTGCACCTATGTGCAAGTCTTGAATGATTAATGAACCTGTTATGTGACTACCTGAAAATTCCTTGTAATACCTTGTATTACACTGAATGTTTAATAAGGAAATGAGCAAAAGAACCTAATGGAAAGGTATCCCAATGGAAACTTATGTTTAAAAACACTCTTCATGGTATCTCTGAACTATATGTCTGTCCTTCAAGAACTGCTTTGAGACGTCTAATTTCATTCAACTGCAGCCGTTATTGGGAAAAAAGATGAAGATATGTTAGTATTTAATGTGCATAGGAACACAAATATAACAATAATCATTGCTTGTACTATAGGACTGTATTACAATGTAGTAAAAATATCATTTTCACCTGTTTTACTGTTCTCATGGTCTGTATCAAGCATCATCTTCAAACAGTGAGGAAAAACAATAGATTTGAAAAAGCAAACAAACCTGCACAGTAGATCACTACAAATAAGTGATACTATGCATTGCGCTCACTACAGTTCATTAATCAGTGGCGTACTCTATAATCACTATACTGCTCTAAACAAGCAGCTTATAAAATGTTTCTTGAATAATTGTATCTGGTACAATATCAGAACTAAATTTAAATAACTTTTCAATTTTAAAGATATTTCTGAAAAACATTATTCATGGTAGGACACATGGGGCCTGATTCTAACTTTGGAGGACGGTGTTAAACCGTCCCAAAAGTGGCGGATATACCACCTACCGTATTACGAGTTCCATAGGATATAATGGACTCGTAATACGGTAGGTGGTAAATCCGCCACTTTTGGGACGGTTTAACACCGTCCTCCAAAGTTAGAATCAGGCCCATGATGTCTAAAGTGCTGATAATCCATTTGCACAAAATCCAACACAGTAGAATTTTTTCCACAATTAGGATGTAAAAGTTTGGTTGGAGAAACAAAAGGGGACTTTTTTTAGTTTTGAGGGAATTGTAGTCTTTCAGCTTTGGGCTGCTGTAATTGGAGTATGTTCTTCCGGTTTCAGACTTTAATTCGAGAGCGTTGTATAGACTTGAAATATTAACTGGTTTATGGAACATTACAAGGGCTCTTGACATTTTAGCATCTTTTTTAAAGAAATTACCTTTAATAGGCCAAATAATGTCTAAAAATAACTGTGAACAACATAGAGGAAACACTCTACACCACTTGCTTAAGCATAACTGTTCCTTAGAACTCTGGTTGAAGAAAATGAAGATATGAGTTCTGTAGTTTGAAGGGTTGTTTTGGTTGGTAATTTAGGTTGTTGTTATTGCATTGTGTTCATTCAGTTTCGCTCTTTTAATATACAGTATAGTGTCCAGAGGTTGTATTAACTCCTTTGTGAAAGATGATAGCCAAAGTAGTAAAAGTTCTTCATGAAACTGATATTTGCTCAGCTTTGAAGTTTGTAATTTGAGATTTGGAACCATCTGATCTACATTGTTGTAGCAATACTACAAGGTATTTTTCTGTTCTTTGTAGAAACAATGTAGAGATAAGGTCAGATCTGCAGTTTGAGTAGGTCATATTTTGATTACCATTTCTGTACAATGTGTCAAAAGGCACATTTTTAAAATCTGGTAATGTTAAGTGGAGAAATTGTTCAGAATTGATTTGAGTACTAGATGTAAAAGAGCAGTCTTCACACTCATGGTTTCATTTGTAACTGAGTCCAAATAGATCATGAATATTTACTTCTTCTTGTTCTAGGACTCAAAGGATGACCATAATAAATTCTTGTGCATCCTTGTGAGTGCTGAGAGTAAACATAATTGATCCTGTACATATATCTAAAAGGCGTTGGATCCCTGAAGCAGAATGTATTACAGTTCGGCCACGTATTGAATGTTGCAGCAAATTATATAGTGCAGAAGACGTTCTCTTATCTGATCTTTGTTCAATTTGGTTTACTCCATGTGGTAAATACAACAGTACATTGCGAACAGCATTTGCATAGCAGTTGACTCCTGAACTGTTTTCCAAGTTGTAACCTACAATTTCACCATCATTTTACAGTTTTCTCTTGTTAGTTCTCTCCGTGCTGTCCTTTTCTCCTTTCTTTTTTTGAGAGTCCATTGACTGTTTTGTAATCTTCTGCTTTATACAGAGTATCTGTTTCTCCCCAACAGGGTACTGGCCTAAATGATGAGCGTATAGACTTCTTAACCAATTGTACTCTCTACCTAGCTTACATCCACACTAACTTTGTTCTCATCAAAGTTGATAAAAAATAAACCGGACAATATTCTAATCCACAACAATGATACAAATGACATTCCTTCTTTGAACACAGAACTTCCAAAATGAACCAAAGCCACATCTAAACTTAAACCTAGTGATTTATAGATGGTTACAGCATAGGCTAAACTGAGAGAAAATTATTGCCATCGGATATTTAAGTCTTTCACAAGCAAAAACTAAACAATGAATTGCTCAATCTTCTTCACATCGACTATATGATGAAATTTATAGCCAAATATTCTACCTCATGTCTATTTGGAAAATTTATGAAATTAATAACTTTACCCATTGCACCATTTACTAAGCTTTCTTCAACATTTAAATTACACCGCAAAATAGCTCAACAATTTTAGCAGATATGTAAATGCTTTTCATATACTACTGTCTTGGATACTGATTTCTCCAAAAAAATCAATTTTGCTTGTAGTTTATCTCTCAGTAGTATTATAACTCCCTAATGTTCCATTTTAACAATAGCTGTAATTTCAAAAATATCTTCTTTCTCCAGTTTTAGTAATTTTTCAATAAAGTTGGAGCATTCTTGAAATGTTGGCTTTAAAGTATAGATTTCTCATCTTTAATTAATTGGACATTATTTCTGGTGCTGTAATCTCAGATGGGAATAGACTCTTGATAAAGCAAATTGCAAAAGTACATTCTCCTGTTTCGTCAGGACTCCCACTCTAATGTCTTTTAGTATATCTCTATATTCCATATTAGATCCTTGGTGCATGTTCTTCACTAATTCCTTATGTTCAAAGTTTAACGAAATGTTCACATTGCCAATACTTCCCAGGAACTTTCTTGTTTCTTCATGCAAAAGTGTTTTGAAACCAGATTGTCCTTTTACAGGAGGAAGTTGGAGTAGGTCACCAAAGACATTTAAATGCATTCCTCCAAAGAGTATATCAGTGTTAATTCTTACAATCTGCTGAATCCTTAGGTGTATAAAGGCAAGCATTGTGTTTGATACCATGCTCACTTCATCAATAATGAGTAGCTTAATTTTTTCAATATTCTTGATACTTCATGGCAAGTGCCACTAGATAATTTCTGATATTCTCATTTACTGTCATGTTCAACAGGTAGCATTAGTAGTCGATGTATAGTAATTCCTTCAACGTTATGTGCTGTTAGTACACATGATAAATTCAAATCTGTAGTCTTCTGTGGCTAACTGGTGAGAACTTTAATTAGGAACCTGTTCCTAGTACCAGCTTGTCCACTGAAGTATAGTAATATTGGTTTATAAGAAGAACATTCAGATAGCTTCTTATTGTGAAGAAATACATGCTCTATTTTACTTTTAACTTCATTGTAAATTTCTCTTTGTTCATTGTTCAGTTGTTCCACTAACTGTACAAAATCAACAGTTTCCTCTCATGCCTGTTGCTTCATTTTGAATGACTGGTTCTCCAAGAGGATCTTCACTTCCTGGTACAGAACTTTGGCTGCTTTGTGGACTCTTCCTGCCTAGCTCAGCAGCAATATTTTCTTCATGTTCAATCTCATGTTTTAACATCTGCAAATACTATGGAAACACAGAACACTGAATACTATCTTTTAAAGCATTGAATGAGTCTTCATAACAATCATACTGTGCAAGTAAATCAGGTTCAGTACTGCAAGGCTTCAAGAGTTGCAAAAGTGCCAAATAGAAAAAATCTCTTCTCAACGTAGTTTGACAAGTAAGCTTTCTGTGGTTAATTAGATTTCCTTTGTTGTGTCTCACCAAACCACGTCACATCCAATGACTGCAAATCTTCCTTTTCTATATTTTCAGTTGCATCACTTCTATAAGTATAATGCTGAACTGCTTCATAGAGACACATGTTTTCAAGATAAGGACTCCTTCTAGGGTAGTAAGTATAGAGCATATTCGTTTTTAGAATATCTATGATCTCTGGATCAAATTCTGCAAGGTACTCTATTTCTCAGAAAGACTTAAATACTCTATCACGACTGCTTGCAAAGCCTAGGCTTACCCATGCAAATCCTCTAGGCTTGGAGAGCAAACTTTCCGAGCTCAACCTATCTACACATTCACAAGATCCAATTGCTCTGTGGGAAAGCCTTTTGAAACTAGAATTGTACAATTTCTTGGTAAGACTATTTTCTGCAGAAATCTCCTCCAAGACTTCTTTCCTCTCTGTCTTCTCTGATTTTGTGATATAAGAAGTCACATATCAAGCAAAAGCAATGGAGTTATCCTGCTACAAATGGTACATCCATATTTTCATTCCACATTTTCAGAATAGCTGTTGTAGTTGTTTATATATTTAAAAGCTTCTGTTCTTTTCAGATTGTGAGTATATTTTGGTGTTTTCCATGTTAGAGTGTATCTGACCGCTGACAAAAAGCTGTTCACTCTTCCTTCTGAGATGGCAGTTCATGCGAATCCAAATCAACATCTTGTGTAAAATTTTGCTTTAGATCTATATTTTTAACAATATTTACCACAACTGTGAATTTGAAATCATAGACCTTGTCTCAATCCTTTGTCAGCAGTTTCTGTCAGGATGGCACATGTTACATACTGTTCTATGAAAGACAAGCCAGGTTCATCAGTATCTGTTCCAAACTTTGGGGTATCTTTTATGCATAATAGCATCGGAATATGTGGAAGACCTCTAGCTTGGTAGTCTTTGCCTCAAAAGAAATAAGTCACTTCACCATGAGCACGATTGGTTTGGTTGCAGATGAGAGCCATCATTGCTTGAAACCTGTGGTTAAAATATCTGCAAACGCTTGCTGCATCCAATGAGCAGAGTTCTCCAGGTGTCTTTAGATTAATGTCTTTTATATTTGAGTTTGCTTCTCTTAAGAAATCCAAGATGTCATCTCATGCATACTCAGCACAACTGAGTGTAGAAACCATGTATGTGTTCCTAAGTTTCTCACAATACATTTAAGCTCTCCATGATAATATCAATACTCATTGGAACCATGCTGACATGATATCAAATTAATTAAGTTGTACTCGAGATTTCTATCTTTTCCATACATTTTCAACAAACTCCCTTGTTAATAGATTCTGTATACTCACCACTGTTTTTAGAAGATGGTTAACTGCATAAGATAAACCAGACAAGTCACTCTCAAATAGCAGATGAGATAGGTAGGAAATACACTGACAGAATCTTGGGTCCTCTGAGTAAAGTCTCCTTTATCTGTGCTCTGCTGTTCATATTTGTATGGGCCGCTCATCATATCTACCACCTACTCCAGTAGCAAGCAGTTGTGGAAAACAGCGAGCTTCTAAGTTTTAATCCCACTCACCAAAGTGAGAACATTTAATTTTTTTCATCTGAAAGAGATCAATTGCATCACGAATAATCTCTTTGTAATTAGAGGACTGATACTGTAGTGTTCATAAATGTCTTCTGAACTTGATCAATCTATCTTTCAGTTTGACTTCTTGATGAAACTGTTTCATCCTCCATATGTGTAATATCTTTAAGATCATCTACATTTTTATAGAAAGTACTATTTTATACCAAATATAAGGTTGCCTTCTTTACTTTACTAACATCTACTAATGCTTGCCATATCTTTTTATTATTTTTGTAGGGACACCATTGACTAGAATTACAAGTCCTTCTTCCAATTCTTTCTGCACCCCTACAGTTTCAATATTCTGCTTGAAATTTAATGGCAAGTACATAACTTTACCTTTAAGACGTTTCTGGAGCTCAGTTGGTGGTAATGTTCCTGTCTTTGGCTCCATACAGACTATGGCTTGAAATGGATGTAAGGATTGTATAGGTAAAGACTCATAAACATTCAAATATTTGAGCTCCTGTGGAATTAAAACTAGTTCTAATTTGTTCCACAGTGATCTAGCTGACATTTTATTGTCCTCTAACTTATTGTAACAATACTTACATATAGTTTGAGGTTTGAAACAGTCAAAGCATTCCTCTACAAAAGATAAGCTGCAAATTATTGCCACTTATCTCTATACTCTTCTTCAGTTTTTGAAGACACAATGACATAATGAGTTTGACTTTTGTAGTGAGTGCATCAACAGCATATATACAAACAAAGTCTGTTTTTTCTAAATAGACAGTTTAAAACTTTCTAGTCTCTTCATGAAAGTTATCAACAGTAATACCTGTTTCTTGTTCTGCTGCTCCTGCAGATATCAAGCCTTCATTTCTCTACATTCCTCTTCATGACCAAAGAAACAAAACCGTATATCATCACAAACCTTTTCTACCTCTGCCACCGTACCATGCAAAAGAACTCTATTCATTTGTTCTAAACATAGTCCAGGAGTCTTCATATGGGACAGTCTCCTATCTAAAGTTCGCATTTGAGAGTGATGTACTGCTAACGTTCTGGAATGATGAAAGGTTCTTTGGCACACTTTCTTTGATAGACATGCTAGTGAATATCCCTGTAGGTTTGTATATTTCCTTACTTTGCATGGATCTAAATCTTGCAAAATTGAAATTTGCTGTTTAAGACTTTTACATAAAAAGATATGTAGAATAGTATTCCTAATGTCAATTGATTACTGACAAACACTGCAAATACTGCTACAGTTCCACTTATATACAAGGGCCTGTCTACACCTTCCCTGTACCTCTTCAGCTATGACTCTTTCTACATTTCTAGGTACCACTATCTCTTTTTCAATAGGAGAACCATCTTTTCCCTCATAACATCATCCAGGTTCATTAACTGCATGTGCCAGTGTGTTCTCTTGTAACTTGCTCTCTTTATGAAAGAAAGGCTCAGTACTTAAAAGTATAACTCCATTCACCACGGAAAACTTTGCAAAAGTTAGTTCTATTGACTCATCTTTTCTTTTCACTTTTCTCCTCATACTCAACACTATTTTAGCTTATGTTTTCATTCTGGTTACAATCAGAATAAACAACTTCCTTATTAGAGCAAAAGCCTTATCAAACACACCCTTAACACGTTCCTTTTGTACAACACATTCTAACTCTCATTTCCTTGAACTGGCACTACTTTCTTAGTTGATGTAAAATTTTGTTTCTAATGTACTTAATTTTTCGGTTGTTCAAGTTGATAACATACTATTTTTAGAAATGTCTTTGTTCTCTTACCGGCAGTTCTTTTTTCCTTCAGTGTTTTTTTCTGAATTTTGCCTGTTTTGTTTCTCAGTTGTGAGGAGATAGTATTGTTGTTTCTCTTTCTTTCTTCACTCACCTTTTGACGGTATTGTAGCTCTGTACAGTTAAGTAGAAGTTTGTGTCTGAAAAGCAACAAAAAACATAGATTTATGTTTTATTTATTTAGTTTCACATTAAATATTTTAATTACTTAATTTGGTTTATATAAAGTTCCCTCAGTTATTTTTATTACAAAATGGATTTACAAGTTGACAAAGGGCTTTCAGAGACCAGATTGAGTGAGCAGAGAGAGTAAACACACAGGCCTGCACTAGTGGGCCTGAGCCGTGATTAAAGCAGTACGTCTCTGCATGCATGACAAGACTGTGGCAGTACTTTCCTATATATATATATATATATATATATATATATATATATATATACACAAATGTTTTTATATATATATATATAAAAATATATATATATATATATATATAGATAAATATCCCAAATTCCTCTTTGCTTCAAGAAAACCCAGGACACCTCCAAAGTGCTATCAGTATGAATAAAGTTTTATGTGGAGAAAAGACTCCCCTCCAGCGCGTTTCGGCCGTAGCATTGGTCACGATGGAGTGGGTATACAAACACATCCATAAATACCACCAAATATAAAAAACGAACTTCAGTCCACATCTCAGTCTTAAAACCCTCACATTGGCGGCCATCTTAGAATAGTGCGATCATCCTTAGTCATAAAAATCACTATTGGCTTTCATAAATGAAACAATAATCTATATCTCCTTATCTCATATACCAGTAAAATTATAAATATATAAACAGATGCATACCTTGTTGATCATTTCCTTTTCTGTATAGTACATTAGATGTTATTCACACTTTTTGAAAACCCGTCAAGCCCCTGTGGGCTGACCTGCCCAAGTGGGCAATCTTAATTCCATGTAGTCCAAAAAAAAAATATTCTATAATTCATGATTCAGCTGGATATCCATAAATCTTATAATATATTTCAACCAGAAATTTGAATTCATAACATATCCTTTATTTTGTTATTTGAAACACCTGTATCTTCATTGTCTATACATCTTTCTTGTGATTAAATGCACTTCCACCTCATTACACATAAAAACCAAATACAATTTAGGTGAAAAAAATACCCACATACCCTAACTGCTAAATTAATAATACTTCAACTCATCAAATGCTATACAATTAAGGAGGCTCGTATATTCCTGCAAATCTTTAATTTTTCATTTATATCCCAAATTAATTCACATTTCTTCACTGGAATTCAACCCTAAAGGATCAAGTGTATCAAATTCTATTATGTATTTCGATTCCAAAACTAGTAACTCACGTTCCCAATTACCTCCTCGACAATTTATTTTTACCTGATCAATCATTACATATCTAAGTAAGAAATATTTGCTTTACAAATGCGGAAGCAGCTTTATTCATGAGCAACTAACCGCTTCAGTTCAGGGGACTGTGGAACTCTATATTTGTTACTAAAAGAACATTTGGGTGAGACGACGATGGAGCGAGTATTGAGTGTACGGGTGAGAAACTGATGATTTGAAATTCAGAAACAGCAGAAGTTATATCTGGTATCAAAGAACACTTTTCGAAAAAACGCCATAATAATTATCAGCTGTAAGACGGAACAACGAATCGTGCGACTTCTATCAAAGAGTTTTCTTTGTGAAAAATGCTGAAAAAAATACCAGCTGTAACATGAGATGACTAAATGTGCGGTCTTGAACACGCATGTTTATTTCGGAGGTATGCGTTCCCCGGCTTGGAATCCACTGGAGGCAATGCGGTAAGGATTGGAAAGACGGTGCTGTGGTTGCTTGCGTCTATTTCCGAGATATGCGATCTTCGGTTTGGAATCCACTGGAGGCAACGTGGCAAGGATTGGAAAGACGACGCTGTGGGTGCTTATGAGTAGTGAATGATGAGGAGTGCACAAAGAAACACTAA
This sequence comes from Pleurodeles waltl, assembly GCF_031143425.1. Classification (NCBI taxonomy): domain Eukaryota; kingdom Metazoa; phylum Chordata; class Amphibia; order Caudata; family Salamandridae; genus Pleurodeles; species Pleurodeles waltl. Next base: position 165,148,384 of record NC_090450.1, on the reverse strand, counting down.
ATGAGGGTTTGAAAGGTCAACTAACTCGATTCTCAGTATTTTGAACACTCTGGTGCCTCCGGTGGTGAGAAGTACAGTTGGAAAGAACATATAGGTACACAAATCTTTATATTAACAAATGGTCTGCAGGGGTGATGTCGAGAATGTTGATCTGATGTTAAGATTTACTATTGTTGTGCAACCATTTTAGCTATAGCTCCATGCACGTTATTTTAACACACTAGGCTAAGCCGCTGTGCACTCTAACCTAGATATATTTTATTCGGCTTTACTTTATTATTGTTACAATAGCCACTTTTACGGTCTTGTTTTATTTTCTGTTTATTTAACTGTTTTTGCCTAGGACAGCACTCTGTTCTCAAACAAGACATTCTTGCTCACTCTGTGCTTCTTTCATGGCTACAGCACGGTACATTGCTGGTGAACGTGGTAGAAGTTTAGTCTCCAACATTCATAGAAAAACACACATCCTTACGTAGGGACATTTTCTCAGAACATCAGCTGTGTTGTTACAAAAACACTTCCTTGTCCCTTACACGTTAGAGGGAGATTCCAGCCAGAGAACCATGACTGTATGCTGATTGCCGAATACTTTGCTACAGATGCTAACGCAGACTGCAGGCCTTTGCTCAGGTATGGGGGATGTTGTCTTCCCGGGGGAACCTGAAGGGCAGAATTAGAGCTTAACATGCTGTGCTCTATCATAGCCTAGGTAGGAGTTAGTCTATTGACCATAGTGACAATATGATAGCGTTATTTCTATGCTTCACTCTCCTTGTCACAATTTTAATACTGTTATGCTGTGTCACCCTGGTTATTGCAGCTCACGCTTTGCTATCTAAGATGCAGTAATTTTATTAAAATCATTATTAAAACATATACTGCCTCTGTTTGTCATTTATATACGAGGCTAAGGTAACTGAGAGAAACAGATGAGACTTGATTGACCACAGCTTCTCTGAGAAACCAATTATGTCATGTGCTCGGCGGCCCAGTCATCCCTGCCCTCGGGTAGAGATGAGGTACTGCTAGTTAGCCGGAGCAACACCCTGATTGGAGTGACAGGTGTCACCCGCAGTGGGTCAGACTTAGGCCCTCATTCTGACCCTGGCGGTCGGTGATAAAGCGGCGGCCAAGCCGCCAACAGGCCGGCGGTCTAAAATATGCAATTCTGACCCTGGCGGGAACCGCCAACACAGCCCGCCAACTTAACACTCCGCCCGCCACGGCGGTACAAACAAACAGCGCGGCGGTTCCCGCCAACAGCCAGGCGGCAGACAATGTACCGCCCACCCTATTACGACCCACCAATCCGCCACCTTTTCCGGGGCGGGAGCACCACCGATAAGAACACGGCGGAAACAGACTACGAACGGGAAAACACTCACCTCTACGCACTCCACGCGAGATTCCGGCAGTATGGAACCAGAGTTGCAGGTCATCCCCGCACTCCTATACCTGCTCATATACCAGGAGCACGCCCGGCGGCGCGGAAGACATCGGTGAGTACTGCACCTACGACACAGGGGAGGGAAAAGATTACCGGCACACACCCACCCACCCACACCCACTACAACACACACATCAATGCATTCCCACAGATCACTGTCACAACCCACAAACCACCCCCCTCCGAAATAATGCAAAGACCAAAAGAAGAGATCATAAACGGGCAGATATATTGAAATATGGACACCAGTAATCCCAATAAATAAATAAACTATGTACAAAATATATACAGCTACTAAATGTAGTCCAACCACTGTCCGTGGATCACAGGGGTCCTGTGCAAAGGGGCAAGGCCCAGTCCCACGACAAGAACTCCACGGAGAGAACACTGCAGGGGCATCAGAAAGAAAATAGGACAGGCACCTCAGGGGGAAGGGAAGGGGAGGCACCTCAGCCACTTGAGTACACGACGCCAGATCCACGAGGGGACTCCATGACCACTGGGCCATCCTGGGGAGTGCTAAGCCACAGTCCATACAGTCCATACAGTGGGTGGCCTGCCCACTGGCCCATCCTGGGGAGAGCAAAGCCACAGTCCATACAGTCCATACAGTGGGTGGCCTGCCCACTGGGCCATCCTGGGGAGAGCAAAGCCACAGTCCATACAGTCCATACAGTGGGTGGCCTGCCCACTGGGCCATCCTGGGGAGAGCAAAGCCACAGTCCATACAGTCCATACAGTGGGTGGCCTGCTCACTGGGCCATCCTGGGGAGAGCAAAGCCACAGTCCAAACAGTCCATACAGTGGGTGGCCTGCCCACTGGGCCATCCTGGGGAGAGCAAAGCCACAGTCCATACAGTCCATACAGTGGGTGGCCTGCCCACTGGCCCATCCTGGGGAGAGCAAAGCCACAGTCCATACAGTCCATACAGTGGGTGGCCTGCCCACTGGGCCATCCTGGGGAGAGCAAAGCCACAGTCCAAACAGTCCATACAGTGGGTGGCCTGCCCACTGGGCCATCCTGGGGAGAGCAAAGCCACAGTCCAAACAGTCCATACAGTGGGTGGCCTGCCCACTGGGCCATCCTGGGGAGAGCAAAGCCACAGTCCAAACAGTCCATACAGTGGGTGGCCTGCCCACTGGGCCATCCTGGGGAGAGCAAAGCCACAGTCCAAACAGTCCATACAGTGGGTGGCCTGCCCACTGGGCCATCCTGGGGAGAGCAAACCCACAGTCCAAACAGTCCATACAGTGGGTGGCCTGCCCACTGGGCCATCCTGGGGAGAGCAAAGCCACAGTCCATACAGTCCATAACAGACCCCACTGCCACTGGAGGAGGCAAGTTGGCCAGAGGACATCCTGCAGCCCTGCCCGAGATAGATCCTGCCCTGCCACGTCTGCCAAAGGGCCAGCGGTTCTTGCCTTGAAGGGCCCAGTTCAGCGCTCCTTGCCTTGAAGGGCCCAGTTCAGCGGTTCTTGAGACGGCGGGGCCCAGCGGAGCGGTTCTTGAGACGGCGGGGCCCAGTTCAGCGGTTCTTGAGACGGCGGGGCCCAGCGGAGCGGTTCTTGAGACGGCGGGCCCAGTTCAGCGGTTCTTGAGACGGCGGGGCCCAGTTCAGCGCTCCTTGCCTTGAAGGGCCCAGTTCAGCGGTTCTTGAGATGGCGGGGCCCAGCGGAGCGGTTCTTGAGACGGCGGGGCCCAGCGGAGCGGTTCTTGAGACGGCGGGGCCCAGTTCAGCGGTTCTTGAGACGGCGGGGCCCAGTTCAGCGGTTCTTGAGACGGCGGGGCCCAGTTCAGCGCTCCTTGCCTTGAAGGGCCCAGTTCAGCGGTTCTTGAGACGGCGGGGCCCAGCGGAGCGGTTCTTGAGACGGCGGGGCCCAGTTCAGCGGTTCTTGAGACGGCGGGGCCCAGTTCAGCGGTTCTTGCCTTGAAGGGCCCAGTTCAGCGGTTCTTGAGACGGCGGGGCCCAGCGGAGCGGTTCTTGAGACGGCGGGGCCCAGTTCAGCGGTTCTTGAGACGGCGGGGCCCAGTTCAGCGGTTCTGGAGACGGCGGCCGGTCTATGGCCAACTGCTCATTGCCTGGTGGTGCCCTCCTGGGCAGCGGGGATGGTGCTCCTTCAATGCCCACCTGGGCTGTGGGTGGTGGGGCCCTCCTGGCCAGCTGGGCTGGGTCCTCCCTGGGCAGCGGCTATGGGGGTGGTGGGCTCTCCCGGGGCAGCTGTGCCGGTTCCTCCCGGGGCAGCGGCTATGGGGGTTGTGGGCTCCTCCTGGGCAGCAGGCCTGCTGCCTGACCTCTCCGACTTGCTGCCCTTGCCCTCCTTAGTCGTGGGCCTGTGGCCCTTTCCTCCCTTTGGAGCTGTGGCTGGTGACTGTCTCTGGGTGGTGTCCGGGGGGGATGTAGAAGGCGGGCTCCTGCGGCGCCCCTTCCGCCTTCTGCTCCTCTTCCCAGGGGGTGGGCTGGCTGTCCCCTTGCTGCTGGGCGAAGATCCAGACATGCGGGCTGGCGGGCTCCAATACCCCTGCACCCTTGTCAAGGGGGCTGCAGGGCTGGTGGTGGCTGAGGTGCTCTTCTTACCCCGACGAGAAGGAGGGGGGGGCTCAGGGTCAGGAAAGAAGTTAGTAGTGGCGAGGAAGAGCTTCTTGGGACAATGGAGAGTGGTAGGTACAGTGGGAATGGGAGTGGAGGGAGAGGATGTGGTTGTAGGTGAGTCACGTTTGCTGTCTTTGGGTGCAGGTGCAGGAGGGATAGGCTGTCGTGAGGTGGATGGCTGTTGGGTGGGTGGGTGTCTGCATTTGTGTGGTGTGGAAGAGGGGGTGACAGACACAGTGGGAGAGGACACAGGGGACGTGTAAATGGCAGTGGGGGTGGTGACTGCACGTGTGCGGACTGGAGTGGAGGGTGTGCTGGTGATGGAAACACTGGCTGATGGTGAGGTGAATGGAGGTGTGAGTGTAGACGTCACAGGGAGGGAGGAGGGAGACGAGGAGGTGGGGGTCACAGAGGTGGTAGTGACTGTTGGCATGTCTGCATCGGAATGTTGCGTGTGTGAATGTCTGCGTGATCTGTGGTGCTTATGTTTGGATGAGCTTCTCTTGGGTGTTGAGGTGTGTGCAGGCTGGTCTGATGGTGTGGGTGGGACAGGCAGAGGAACAGGAGACTGGGAGGAGGGAGTTAGTAGAGGCAGGCAGGAGACAGGGACAATGGCTGCCGTCAGTGCTGAGGCCAGAGCCTGGAACGATCGCTGATGGGCAGCCTGACCCGAATGAATGCCCTCCAGGTACGCATTGCTGCGATGAACCTCCCTCTCCACCCCCTGGATGGCATTCAAAAGGGTAGTCTGCCCAACAATGAGCGTTCGGAGGAGGTCAATGACCTCCTCACTGAGGGCAGCGGGGGTAACAGGGGCAGGGCCTGAGGTGCCTGGGGCGAAGGAGATGCCCGGCTTCCTGGCAGAGCGGGCACGGGGCGAACGCTGAGGGGCTGCTGGGAGGGCGGAGATGGTGCGCTGGGTGGCGGCTGTACCTGTAATGGCGGGGGGCACGGATGGTGCCACCCCCGCAAGGGAGCCCCCTTCCGAGTACGTGTCCGTGTCGCTGCAGGGTCCAGTCGTCCCCGTCGGTGAGCTCCCCTCGCCCTCCGTCTCACTGGTCCAGTCTGACTCTGTGGCATGGCCCTCCTGGGCCATGTGAGATGCAGCTCCCTCCTGCCCCGATGCCACTTCTCCTCCGCCTGATGATGCTGATGCACACAAGCACAGAAAGACAAACAAAAAGGGGGGGGAGAGAGAAATAAAGGGATATTGATTACATGGATCTCCGGTACAGTTAGCGGACATGACAGACACAGATGCCCCCTGCACTAAGTTGCGCACTTGGGGTCCGCTACGCATTCCGTGGAACATGTCCTACACGCCTAGAGTTGACAACTGCACCCATGGATGACACGGCCCAGGGATGGCTGTACTGACAAACTACTGAGGGTGGTGGCTGGGGACACAGGGGCTTACGGGGGTGCCCAGCCTACAGATATCGCCCTGGCCTAGGGGGACCCACAGCCCTCCTCCCCCACCCAGACACCTCCACTGCGCGACAACAGAGTAGATAATGCTTGGACTCACCCCCTTGTGTCTGCTGTGCTGCCCTCACGCGCCCATCCAAATCAGGGTAGGCCACCGCCAGAATCCGGAACATCAGGGGGCTCAGTTGACGGCAGGCACCCCGCCTACGTTGGGAGGCCATCCCCAGCAGAGACTCGGCGGTCTTCTTGGTCCCGCGGCGGATGTCCTCCCACCTCTTGCGGCAGTGGGTGCCCCGTCGATGGTGGACCCCCAGGGTCCGGACTTCCTTGGCGATGGCACGCCAAATCCCGATCTTCTCATGGGCGCGGACCTATGTGACACGTACAGGGAGGGAGAAATACCACGTTCAAGTTTGTCAGCATTTTCCTTGCCAGTGGCCCAACATGCCCCCCATCCCCGCCAGGCCCCCCGCGATGCCCAACATGCCCCCCATCCCCGCCAGGCCCCCCGCCATGCCCCCCGCCAGGCCCAACATGCCCCCCATCCCCGCCAGGCCCCCCGCCATGCCCCCCGCCAGACCCAACATGCCCCCCATCCCCGCCAGGCCCCCCGCCAGGCCCAACATGCCCCCCATCCCCGCCAGGCCCCCCGCCATGCCCCCCGCCAGGCCCAACATGCCCCCCATCCCCGCCATGCCCCCCGCCAGGCCCAACATGCCCCCCATCCCCGCCAGGCCCCCCGCCATGCCCCCCGCCAGGCCCAACATGCCCCCCATCCCCGCCATGCCCCCCGCCAGGCCCAACATGCCCCCCATCCCCGCCAGGCCCCCCGCCATGCCCCCCGCCATGCCCAACATGCCCCCCATCCCCGCCAGGCCCCCCGCCATGCCCCCGCCAGACCCAACATGCCCCCCATCCCCGCCAGGCCCCCCGCCATGCCCCCGCCAGACCCAACATGCCCCCCATCCCCGCCAGGCCCCCCGCCATGCCCCCCGCCAGGCCCAACATGCCCCCCATCCCCGCCAGGCCCCCCGCCATGCCCCCCGCCAGACCCAACATGCCCCCCATCCCCGCCAGGCCCCCCGCCATGCCCCCCGCCAGGCCCAACATGCCCCCCATCCCCGCCAGGCCCCCCGCCAGGCCCCCAAGCCAGCCAGTGGCCCCAAATCCAGATTGAATTAAACTCACTTGTTGGTCTGGAGGACCGTAGAGTAGCGCATACTGGGGGAGGACCCCATCCACAAGTTTCTCCAACTCCTCTCCAGTGAAGGCAGGGGCCCTTTCCCCAGGCGTAGCAGCCATTGTCCCTTCCAGACCGAGGTCACAGCAACACTTGCAGTATAGGTCCTCTCCTGTGAAAGTTCAAGTCGCAAGTGGATAAGTAGATAGAAAATGGCGGTCACGTCCGCGGCGGTGCGTACCGCGGCGGTGCGTCCCGCCACCGCCGGCGCCCTTCGCCATTGGCTCCTGAAACCCATAGGCTTCAATGTTAACCAATGCGGCTTCGCGCCGCGGTCTTCGCCCGCCGCCCGCCGCGGTGTGCCACGCCAGCGCATTGACCTCACATCCCATTGTCACACTTCACAGGTCAGGCAGCCGCCATTTCCAGGGCCCACATGGCTCAATTTCAACTGCGTCACACAGGCCTAGGCCTTGCATAGCCACTCAGACACGCCATTCACTGCATAGAGAATCGTTTACTGTGCTAGCTGTGAGTACGTACCTGTGGGTTGCTTGACTGTGTGCTCCATGTTGTCCTTCCTAGGCACCGTCCGCTGGGTTGGGCGAGGAGACGGATGAATCCTCCCGTGTACCGACCGCTGGTGGACCTGTCGACAATGGAAGAACGCCACATTATCCTGACCTACCGTCTTAACCGTGCCACTATCCATGAACTGTGTGCCCAGCTGGAGCCCGACCTGATGTCCCCCATCCGCCAACCCACAGGGATTCCCCCTCTGGTGCAGGTCATGTCAGTACTCCATTTCTTGGCAAGTGGGTCATTTCAGACAACAGTGGGAATTGCTTCTGGGATGTCTCAGCCCATGTTTTCGAAGGTGTTATCCAGAGTGTTGTCTGCCCTGATGAAATCCGTGAGGAGCTACATCATTTTCCCTGAGGTGGGCGAATTGGCTACAGTGAAGGGTGATTTCTACGCCCTTGGACATATTCCCAACGTAATTGGTGCCATTGATGGGACCCATGTGGCTTTGGTTCCCCCAAGAGACAGGGAGCAGGTGTACAGGAACAGAAAAAATTACCATTCAATGAACATCCAGGTGGTGTGTTTGGCTGACCAGTACATCTCGCATGTAAATGCCAAATTCCCAGGGTCAGTGCATGACGCCTACATCCTCAGGAATAGCAGCATCCCTTACGTGATGGAACTGCTACAGAGACACCGTGTATGGCTAGTGGGGGACTCTGGGTACCCCAACCTGTCGTGGCTACTGACCCCAGTAAGGAATCCCCGGACCAGGGCAGAGGAACGGTACAATGAGGCCCATGGGCGTACTAGGAGGGTGATCGAACGCACCTTTGGCCTCCTAAAGGCCAGGTTTAGGTGCCTGCATATGACAGGTGGATCCCTAATGTACTCACCTAAGAAGGTGTGTCACATCATCGTGGCCTGCTGCATGCTTCACAACCTGGCTTTGCGCCGCCAGATGCCTTTCCTGCAGGAGGATGGTCGAGACGGTGGTGATGTGGCAGCGGTGGAACCTGAGGAGAGTGACGAGGAGGAAGACGACGGGGCTGAAACAGACAACAGGGACAGAATCATTGAACAGTACTTCCAATAGGAGACAGGTAACATTTCAAAGATAATTTAGTAAATGTTAACTACTCTCCTGCATCTCTGCTGCCTGTCTATTTGCCCCAGTGTATGATGACTGAGTTTTGGCTTTTCCCTCCCTATTTCAGATCTGGGGTCCCCACTACGAGTCCTGTGCTTCGTTTCCCCATGGACTACAGCTTTGTGGCAGCTGTTTGTTGACTTCACCATGTACAAGGACATATTTGCACTGTCATGTCAATTACAATATATTGAAATCACAGCCAGACTCCAGATATTTTGGTGCAAAATAGGTGTTTATTTAAGTGCTCAAAATGGGATGGGTGGTTTCAAGTGGGTGGGGGCTATGGTGAAGGAATGTCCATGGCAGAGTCCAGAGTAACAGTCACACAGGTGCATTGTCCAGAGGCCTGTGGAGAGATGGAGCATGGGCAGTTCAAGGATGGACAGGGTGACAATGTGGGACAGTGGGATGACATCAGGTGGTATCCATTGCTGGCGGGGGTCTTGACATCCTACTCTGTCTTCTTGCGAGATCTCAGGGCCCTCTTGCGGGGTGGTTCTTCTCCTGCAGGAGGTGGGGGTCTGGTGGGCTGCTGCTGTGCGGGGGCCTCCTGTCCACTAGCGCCGGCGGAGGTGGTTGGCTGTTCTTGGTCCAGGCTAGTGGCAGGGGCCCTTGGGTGTTGTTGAGTGTCCGCCCTGGTGTTGACGAGGTCCTGCAGCAGCCCTACCATGGTAACCAGGGTGGTGTTGATGGCTCTGATGTCCTCCCTGTACCCCCGATAGTGTTCCTCCTGCAGTACCTGGATCTCCTGGAACCGGGCCAGTACCGTCGCCATTGTCTCCTGGGAGCGGTTGTATGCTCCCATGATGGTGGTGAGGACCTCGTGGAGAGTGGGTTCCCTGGGCCTCTCCTCCCCCCCCTGTCGCACAGCTGCCCTCCGAGTTGCCCTGTTTCCCTGGGCCTCTGCCCCCTGGCCGGTGTGCCCACTACCACTGCCCCCAGGTCCCTGTTGTTGTTGGGGTGGTGGGTTATCCTGGGTGCCCTGTAGTGGTAGACACACCGCAGATTGACGCGCCCTGGAGACAGAGGCATGGGCCCGCTGGGTGGGAGCTGTGCTGGTGTTCCCAGAGGGGTTTGGGTCTGTAGTGGCCTGGGCCTGTGTGAGGGGAACCGACTGTCCAGAGGTCCCCGATGGTCCGGGCTGGTCATCGGTGTCCAGGTCGACAGAGCTTCTGTCATCGCTGACGGCCTCTTGGGTGGGGGGTGTGGAGAATTCTGGCCCCTCCGCCGCGGTGTGTTGGACGGTCGGGTCCTGCAGGGGTATAGAGGTATGGTTATAGTTTCAATGTGTGGCATATGGGTGTATCTATGGGTTCTCGTGTCCCCAAGTGCTGGCATTCGTGTGGGGGCTTTGGTGAGGGTGGCTTGTGGGGGGGATGTGTATATGCATTGGGCATGCTTTGGTGATGGGTGTCCATGCTTAGTGGACGCATGCAGGCCTAGGTTTTGGGATGTGTGGGTTGTGATGGTGAGACATTGGCGGGGAATAGGTGTGCTGGGGGTGGGGGTGAGGATGGTGGTGGGGGTGAGGATGGTGGTGGGGGTGAGGGTGGGGGTGAGGATGGGGGTGGGGGTGAGGGTGGGGTTCGAGGATGGGGGTGAGGGTTGGGGTATGATTTGGCATGCAGGTGGGGGGGAAGCAGTATTGAAGCTTCAACTTACCAGTATCCATTCCTCCGCCGACTCCTGCGAGGCCGTCAGGATGCAGGATGTTCAAGACTTCCTCCTCCCATGATGTGAATTGTGGGGGTTGAGGTGGGGGTCCTCCGCCAGTCTTCTGCACGGCGATGTTGTGCCTGGATACCATGGAACACACCTTCCCCCGTAGGTCGTTCCATCGCTTCCTGATGTCTTCCCGATTTCTGGGGTGCTGTCCCACTGCGTTGACCCTGTCCACAATCCTCTGCCATAGCTCCGTCCTCCGGGCAATGCTGGTGTATTGTATCTGTGTGCCGAACAGCTGGGGCTCTACCCGAACGATTTCCTCCACCATGACCCTGAGTTCTTCGTCTGTGAAGCGGGGTTGTCTTTGGGGTGCCATGGGGTGGTGTGTATGATGTGTGGGGTGGAGTATGTGTATTTAAGTGAGTTGAGTGTGGTGGTGTGTGTTGTTTTGTGTGTGGATAGTGTGTGGGTGTTGGTGTTGAGTGGCTGTGGCTGTTAGTTTGTGGATGCTGGTGTCTCGCTCTGGCCTTCTTTCAGAATTTTTTTGCGTAGGGGTTTGTGGGTGATGTGGGTGGGTGTTTTATATTGTATTGTGTGTGTGGGAGTGGTGTGTGTATGTGTATCAGGTGTGTGGGATTCAAATCGTCCAATGTGGCTGAGTTTTGTTCGTTTGTGTGTATTCTGAGCGCGGCGGTGTGTCCCGCCAATGGAATACCGCGTTTGAATGACCGCCGCGTGGATTCGTGGGTCGTAATGGCATGGGCGTATTTCTGTTGGCGTGGCGGTGGAGGTTTGGTCACCTCCACCTTTCTGCCGACTGCTGGTCTGGCGGTCGGTTGTGGCTGTCGGATTTTCGGAGGTTTGCCTTCTGCGGGTCAGAATGACCGTGGCGGGTTTCCGCGGCCGCGGCGGTGTTTTGGCGGTCTTCTGACCGGCGGTAAGTGCATTTTACCGCCGGGGTCAGAATGACCACCTTAGTCTTCCACACCACCGGCGATTCTGCCACTCAAAATCCAGTAGTTTCATTAGAATAATGAGAGCCTACGCGACACTATAAATGCTCAATAACCGGTGCAGACCACATACGTGGTTACAATAGTTTTGCGTATGCTATGTGTGCTGTGTGGTGGAAGGGACAAACATATTGTCACGGTGTCCTATCCTTGGGATCTGCACGCCGCCGAACAACAGGCCCACCTTCCGGCGTCACCAACTCAGAAAGCTATTATAGCACAGAGTTATGGTGATGCCAGTCGGGGGGAAGGGAATTAGGGTAGGGAACAGCAGGGAGAGAGATCTGAAAAGGAAAAATGGTTAAGCATGTATGTATATACTTGTTCATAACAGCATTAACATTCAATTATACATTTAGACAAAGGTGTCTCCGTGAGAGCAAGTGTTGAGACCCTTATGGAATAAACAAAGGTGTCTTAGTGGATGCAAGAGTTGAGACCCTTATGGAATAAACAAAGGCGTCTCCGTGTGTGCAAGAGTTGAGACCCTTATGGAATAGACAAAGGCGTCTCCGTGTATGCAAGTGTTGAGACCCTTATGGAATAGACAAATGCGTCTCCGTGAATGCAAGAGTTGAGACCCTTATGGAATAGACAAAGGCGTCTCCGTGTGTGCAAGAGTTGAGACCCTTATGGAGTAAACAAAGGCGTCTCCATGTATGCAAGAGTTGAGACCCTTATGGAATAGACAAAGACGTCTCCGTGAATGCAAGTTGAGACCCTTATGGAATAGACAAAGGTGTCTCCGTGGATGCAAGTGTTGAGACCCCTATGGAATAAACAAAGGCGTCTCCATGAATTCAAGAGTTGAGACCCTTATGGAATAGACAAAGGCGTCTCCGTGAATACAAGTGTTGAGACCCTTATGGAATAATCAAAGGCGTCTCCGTGGGTGCAAGAGTTGGTAGAATCATGATACTTCAGGATGTCATGAGCATTAGACAAAACTGGACGTGGCTCTTCTCTGAATCATGGAACAAGAACAATAGGTAGAATTATGATACTTCAGGATGTCGTGAGTATTAAACAAAACTGGGCGTGGCCCTTCTCTGAATCATGGAAAAAGAACAATTAGGAAAATCGTGATACTTCAGTATGTCGTGAGCATTAAACAAAACTGGGCGTGGCCCTTCTCTGAATCATGGAACAAGAACAATTAGTAAAATCATGCTAATTCAGGATGTCGTGAGCATTAAACAAAACTGGGCGTGGCCATTCTCTGATTTATGGAACAAGAACAATTAGTAAAATCATGATACTTAAGGATGTCGTGAGCATTAAACAAAACTGGGCCTGGCCCTTCTCTGAATTATGGAACAAGAACGAACTGAGACCTCTGAACCTTGAGAAGGCAAGAGCTTGGACCTTCGACATACTCTGAACATTAATCATGCAACTACTATGCATTCTTAAACATAAAACGTTTGGTCTCAGTCTAGAAATTCGCAAAGACTTAAATATGTAACACACATATCATCAAAGACTTAAATATGTCTCTCACATATTATGCTTCCAAAAACAATTAAACTATGATTTGCTTATCTTTGAGATGTTTTCACATTCGCCACCTAGGCCTGCAAATTTTACTCATGTAAACTGAAGCGTCTTGATTATTGGACCAAGGTCGCTTTACTCATATGAACTGAAGCGCTTTGATTGCTGTGCCAAGGGCGCTTTACTTCCAATGAACTGAAGCACTTTGAATGTCATGCCAAGTGTACTTTACTCCTGTGAACTGAAGCGCTTTGAATACCATGCCAAGTGTGCTTTACTCCTGTGAACTGAAGCGCTTTGAATACCATGCCAAGTGCGCTGTTATCCTGTGAACTGAAGCGCTTTAAATGTCCTGCAAAGGGCGCTTTACTCCTGTGAACTGAAGCGCTTTGAATGCTGTGCCAAGGGTGCTTTATTCCTGTGAACTGAAGTGCTTTGATTGCTGTGCCAAGGGCCCTTTACTCCTGTGAACTGAAGCGCTTTGAATGTCGTGCCAAGTGCGCTTTACTCCTGTGAACTGAAGCGTTTTGAATACCATGCCAAGTGCGCTTTACTCCTGTGAACTGAAGCGTTTTGAATACCATGCCAAGTGCGCTTTACTCCTGTGAACTGAAGCATTTTGAATACCACGCCAAGTGCGCTTTACTCCTGTGAACTGAAGCGCTTTAAATGTTATGCCCGGGGCGCTTTACCAGTGTGGCCTAAAACCCTTTGCTCATTATGCTAAGGGGCGCTTTACCTTTTGGAATGAACAACTTCCTTCAAACTTGGATTCAGCAAGGCCTTACCGCTACGAGTACGACCTACTCGTTTTTGAATGCACCAGGGAAAAGGAATACTTCGGTTGGATGACACTCTGCCATTCAGGAACTCTTCTCTTCACCAGAGAAATCCCCACGAGGTCTGGCTGCATCGAAGTCTTCAAAATAGTGAGCAGCATGCTTGGGTGTGTCTGGGCTTTATAGGCCTGCCACACCCCAAGATGGCTGCTGCCTCTAAAAACTTGGGAATTGTAGTTCCTTCATGGAATAGCACTGATAAGTGCATCTTGTCCACCAATGACCTGAACCTGCAGCTCTATGAACTTTGCCACAGGGCAGACGACATTGATGGCCACCTTTGTAGCAAGAGGGGATGACAAGTGGTGCGCAGAAAGCGGCGCAGAAAGCGGCGCAGAGCTGCGCGGCTGGGTTTTGGGCGGGACCTGGACGGCGCATAGTTCTTTTTCTGACACATATGATTGGAGCTTATTGATGTCTCCAAGTACATTTTGCCAAAATCAATCAGTGCCCCCATGGATGGAATTTGAAAGAGATGAGAGAAAGGGGGATGGGCATAAAGAGGAGTAAATCGAATGAGAATATAGCTATTTGGTGTTGCAAATATATATAAAGAAATACTTTGGAGTATAACGGTTTTCTCACAATTGTAAAAGCAGCAGCAGAGTGGACTACATGTAAAAGCCAAATGTGGCTTTATGTCCACATCCATTAAATGTGCTGAATATATACATATATACAGGATAAAGGTTTATTTACACTTGGAGAAATATGGCTTTTTCTTTGAAGGCTCGTCTGAAAGAAAAGTCTAATAAACTATTTTCTTCCCAACTGGAGGAAGCCCAATTGGATCAATCAGGTCCCAGTAATATAAGTACTGGAATTATGATACAAATTCTGTATGAGAAGTTGGATAAACTAAGCAGGAAAGAACTTTCCAAGTGTTGGGAAATTGAGTCCCTGCAAAAGCATATTGATGTGGAAAGAGTACCTAGGCGTCTACAGATTTATACAATTCTGACTTATGAGGACCCTGCGGTGAAAGACAGAGCTATAATTTTGGAAGAGATTGAAAAAATAAATAAGGAGTTGTTGACAGTAATAACACAAGATACATTTGATGAATTTATGAAAAATGTGGATAAGAAACTTGGTAAATTTGAAGAAGAAATTATGAATAAAAAACAAAGGAAATGTATATGTGACTTTAAAGATTATCAAGCTAGAAGGATTTTAACTTTTCATCGCAAATATGACCAAATGTACACTGAAGAATCAGTGAGGTCAGTATTACAGGACACTGAAAGGAAAGGCCCATACCAAGGGACCAAGAAGAAAGTGACGTCTCGGACAGTAATCTTTCGGATGTTTCGGATTCAACCTTGTCAAAAGGATTAGAAACAGACAAAGTTACGAACTGGTCAAATGTTTTAAAGCAATTTCAACTCCTGATTGAGGGACAGAAAAGCACAGAGAACCTTCTTTTCAGAGAGGCAGAGGGAGAGGAGTGAGAGGAAAAGGAAGAGGAATAGGCAAGCAAAGGAGAGAAGATGTAAGAGAAGATTCAGGGCCAGTGGGAATGGCAACAAGGGCTTGCAAACCAATATAATGAACGTGATCAATCTCTCCAATAGGTGCCTTTCTGAAGAAGAAGAGAACCTCTTATCTCTAGGCCTTTCTTATTGTCCAACTATTGGATTAGATTATACACAAACAAGAATTGACATATTCAAATTTGTGAGGAAGTTGAAGCTTAAAAAATGGTATTAGACAAAGGATATAAAGTGTTTACAATCAAAAAAATGCCCGGAACTGAGTAAATTATGCATTTCAGATATTGATATGTTACATACATTATTAGATTTATATAATGATTCTACAGCGCATGAGGACCCGATTATGAATTTGGAGACATAGGTTTTGGTGGTGGATGCAATGTGTCCTAGCCCCTTTCGACCAAAATCCAAATTTTTGCCATCTTTACATTGTGATGCAATAGAAGTGTTTGAACGAGATGTGATTAAACAATTTAAAAGTATTAGATATAAACCGAGAAATGTTAAGAGAAGAAATTTATCGGAATCACAATTGCAAGCCTTACTGAGGTTAAAACAATATATGAGTATTGTTATTAGACAATCTGATAAAGGTGGTAATGTAGTGATTTTGGATGTTGATAAATATTTGGCAGAGGGAGTAAGACAGCTAAGCGATAAAAACTGCTATATAATGTCCACCAGAGAGAAGGTTAAGAAAACTAATGAACAGTATTTTGAAATGCTCTATGATTGGAAAGTGATGGGTTTGATAACATGGGAAGAATAATCTTTTTTGAAGTGTAAATATCCAAAGATTCCCATACAATACCTCTTACCTAAAGTGCATACAAATTAATTGAACCCACCGCGAAGACCAGTTGTGTCATCTATGGGTTCTCTTTTGGAGAATACCTCTAAATACATTGACTATTTTCTTCGTGCATTTGTGGAAACAGTGTCTTCATTTGTGAAAGATACTACGCATTTTTTGAATATTATAGAGGATATACAATGGGAAGATGACTATTTGTTACTGACACTGGATTTTACAAGTCTTTATACTAGCATTGATCATGTGTTAGGCTTGAAAGCAATTAGACACAATATGCGAGCAGGATCGATTTCACTATTGCTACACACAGAAGTGTTGTGTGACTTGTTAAACTATTGTTTGAGAAATAACTTATTTTTCTTTGATAATCAAATATATATACAGATGCAAGGGATAGCTATGGGAACTTGCTTTGCCCCCAGCTATGCAAATTTGTTTTTGGGCTGGTGGGAGGAGCAGATTTCCTTGAAGATTAGGGAGTTTGATAAAAAGGTGATTTTGGGGTGTAGGTACATCAATGATATTTTTGTAATCTGGAGAGAAGATGTACCGTCGGCCTTAAAATTTGTTCAGAACCTAAATGAGAATGATTATAACTTGAAGTTTGTTGAACAACATAGCACAACAGACATTTAATTTTTGGATGTTGATTTGATGGTAAGGAACAACGTTCTTACCTCTATATTACATAGGAAACAGATGGCGGGTAACAGCTTACTTTATGCTCGGAGCGCGCATCCTTCCAGCTTAGTTAAAAGTATCCCCTATGGGGAATTGTTAAGAGCACGTCGGATATGTAGTGACATATCAGATTGTCAACAAGAATGCGCAATTATGTGTGAAAGGTTCAAGGAAAGAGGTTATAATATGAAGATCATCACAGAGGCAAAACAAAAGGTGGATCGAATTTGAAGAGAGAATCTATTATTTCAGGCCTACACTAAAGATTAAGAAATGGAAACAATCAGATCTATAACAACCTTTAGTAATCAATCTTATGATGTAAAAAAGATCTTGAACAAAAGCTGGCATATTCTACAGACAGATTCAGTGTTATGTAAATTTATACAAGATACACCTCAAATTTCTTTTAAAAAAAGAGGATCTCTAAGAGAGGATCTATGTTATAATTTTGTGATGAGTGAACAAGGAAAGGAAGCTATGAATACGATGCCTTTGGGATTTTATTGCTGCATGCAATGTAAAGCGTGCAAAAACAGTGTATATTGCAATAAAATAATGGTGACAGGGACTATGAAAGACCATGTCATTAAAGGACATTTTAATTGTAAGATCCCATAAATTGTGTACTGTTTAATATGCCCCATCCAGAAGATCTATGTTGGTAGCACAATTCATTGTGCCAAGAAAAGGGTATTGGAACATTGAAGAGCTATTAAAAACCATGATAGCAACTATCCAGTGGCAATACATTTTAATGACAAACATTTTGGAAATGAAAACTTACTTAGATATGTAATGATTGATCATGTGAAAATGAATTGTCAAGGAGGTAATCGGGAATGTGAGTTATGAGTTTTGGAATAAAAAAAAAAACCTTTAGGGTTGAATTCCAGTGAAGAAATGTGTATTCATTTGGGATAAAAATGAAAAATGAAAGATTTGCAGGAATATACGAGCCTCCTTAATTGTACAGCATTTTATGAGTTTTAATATTATTAATTTAGCAGTTAGGGTATTGGGTATTTTTTTCACCTAAATTGTATTTGGTTTTTATGTGTAATTAGGCAGAAGTGCAGTTAATCATGAGAAAGATTTATAGACAATGAAGATACAGGTGTATCAAATAATGAAATAAGGGATATGCCATGAATTCTAGTTTATGGTTGAAATATGTTATAAGATGTATGGATATCCAGTTGAATCATGAATTATAGAATATATTTTTTTTGGACTACATGGAATTAAGATTGCCCACTTGGGCAGGTCAGCCCACAGAGGCTTTCAAAAAGTGTGAATAACATCTAATGTACTATACATAAAAGGAAGTGATCAAGAGGGTATGCATATGTTAATATATTTATAATTTTACCGTTATATGAGATAAGGAGATATAGATTATTGTTTCATTTATGAAAACCAATAGTGATTTATATGACAAAGGATGATCGCACCATTCTAAGATGGCCGCGAATGTGAGGGGTTTAACACTGAGATGTGGACAGAAGTCCGCTTTTATGTTTGGTGTTACTCATAGATGTGGTTGTATACCCTCTCCATCTGTGACCAAGGCTACGGCCGAAACGTGTTGGAGGGGAGGCTTTTCTCCACAATAAACTTTATTCATACTGATAGCACTTTGGAGGTGTCCTGGCTTTCCTTGAAGCAAAGAGGAAATTTGGATAGTTACATGGGGGTTCCGGAGCACAGCTGGGACCGCTGCAACACTGCTTCCACATTCTGGACTTTATTATAAATATATATATATATATATACATATATATATATATATATATATATGTATATACATAGATACATATATATTTATATATATATATATATATATATATATATATTTATATATATATATATATATATATATATATATATATATATATATATATATATATATATATATATATATATATATTCCATCATACAAAGTTCAAACGCTGGCACTCCAGACAACTGAAAAGTTTATTCAGGCCAACAAATCCTTGTCAGATATCAAGTTTTCAATTCTTCCCATACAAAAATAAGGCAACATGTTACAACCATCACGTTCTTCTTCATTAGCCCACAAAGAAAATATTAAAAGTCACCATTGCCCCTCCTACCTAAGGTTTATAACATCTAACCTATCATAGAAATAGAAGATTTGTTTGTATTTTACTCTTATTCTCCTCAAGTAACTTGTGCAATACACAAAAATTAATAATATATCAACCCATAAACAGTGATCAAATCATGTGCCTTTCACTTTAACACCTTTTCCATTCACTTATCAAAATGAAAATAACATCATAACAAATATCCTTTCTAGTAGGATGGCCACCTTTTACAATAAAAAACTTTATAGTTAAATAAATGTAAAGCCCTGAGCGACTATTAACAACCATATACCAACATCCTTGATTAACCAATATGTACATAGAGTTCCTCGTCTTTATTCAAACCCCAAGGATGTCGACTGTTAAGCCGAATGATATATTCAGATTCCAGCTTTCTTAATTTCCTCTCTCTATCTCCCCCCCTTGCGGCACCCAATACTCTGTCTATTCCAAAAAATGTTGAGGCGAGTGCAGGAAGAACAGCAGGAGATTTTCAAGTTATATATAAAGATATATATATACATATATATACAAGTGAATGTAGAAGTCCACCTATAGAAGTGTCATTATAAGTTTTATTGAATGTACCAGTATGTGACGGTCTGGTTTGGTACCCCTATGTCTCTCTAAATGTGTATGTCAATAGCCAAAAAAAAACATCAGAACCTGTGTTATGGAACAGAAGCGCTTGTGGGTGTGTCTCAAACTGCCTTTGGCACTGCTGTATACTTAACTACTGAGTATGGGAGTAAATCTAGTACTCTCTGTGTCACTCTCTGACTGGGTGAGAACGAGGATCTATGCTTTCTTAACATGTATGTCAGTTCCTTTATACGTGGTATAGTCTATGTACTGCTCAGCTTAGCAGTCTCCAAGTATATCATAAAGTTTCAAAAACTGTAAAGGGCATCTCTCAATCACTTAGGCACAGACCAGCATGCACAATGGCATACCTTTAGCATATCTCAGAAGGGAGGTATTCCTGGTAAAATATGAGTTTAATATTTCATAAAGAACTTTTAGAGCCCCACTTGAGTGGGCAGTGACAGTGCACACACAGGCCCTGCAGTGGTAGATCTTATCCATGATTAAAGCAGAGTTTGTCTGCATACATAAAAATATTATGTCACTGCTTGCCTATATTTCTCACTGATTGTAGTAGTCCACCTATAGAAGTGTCATGAGATGTTCCAGTATATGTGCCGGTATGTGACTCTTTCTTTTAATACCTATATTGGTTTCTAAATGTGTATGTAAGTAGCTGAACAAATACCTCACTGCCTGTCTTTGAGAATACAGGGGTATGTGGCTGTGTCTCTAATTGCATTTGATACTGCTACTTGCACAAGTACAGACCAACCTGAATGGGAAGTAACAGTACACACACAGGTTCTGCAGTAGTAGGCCTCCCCCATGATGAAAGCTGTATTTGTCTGCATACATAACAAGATCATGTCACTATTTGCCTATATTTCTCACTGAATGTAGGATTCCATATATAGAAGTGCCATGGGATTTTTCAGTATATGTGCCAGTATTTTAGTCTCTTTTTTCTTACCTCTATGAGTTTCTAAATGGGTATGTAAGTAGCTGAATGAAAACCTCACTACCTGTGTTAGAGGATAGAGGAGTATGTGGCTGTGTCTCTAATTGTATTTGATACTGCTACATACACAAGCACCTTCTAAGCATGTGAGTGAATGTAGAAGTGTCTGTGATGCTCTCTGACTGGGTGAGACAGGAGATGTATGATTTGGAAACATGTATGTCAGTTCCATTATAAGTGGCATACTCTATGTAGTGCTTAGCCTAGAGGTATATAAGCACATAAATACGTTATTCAACTGAAAATGACATCTCCCATGTTTAAGCAGAAACAACTGCACCTTATAACATACCTACACCATATCTTAGTGATGAGTAATGTCTACTAAAACATGTTTTTTGACACTTGAAAAACAGCTTGTACATACCATGAAAAGCTAGTGGTGTGTGTGCACAGACAAAGCCTGCACTAGTAGACCTGATACACGTTTAAACACTGCATGTTTATGTGTCTAGCAGTCTCTTTCTACACATCTGGCTCAGTATTAGTTTAAACAACATATCTTATCATTAAAAGACATAAAAACATGCGGTGTAATTTACCAACACAACACCTAGCCTAAATAGTTCCTAATACACAACTGTCAACCTTCACAGGTTCATGCTGCACATACCTCCGCAAGGCATGTTTTTCCCTTTCAATAATGACTCTTGTAGTTCTCTTGTAAAATGGAATAAATAGGACTGCAAGTCCCAGAATTCAAAGGAAAACATTATTTGTGAGCAGCGTCATGTATAGACTTGTAAGCTTTTACATGTTCTAATAGATTGCTAAGTAATAGAGCATTCAGCAAAGCAAAATGTGGTTCCATGGCAACTGTTTATGAACCAACTTATTACACACCTGGGGCCTGCTTTATACTTTTTTTAGCGCCGCATTTGTGTAATTTGTTGATGCAAAAGCGGCGCAAACTTAAAAAATTCAATTATATTTTGTAAGTTTGCAAAAAATTACGCAAATGCGGCAATAAAAAAGTATAAATCAGGCCCATAGTCTGCACCTTACATAAATAGCATCTTAGTCACCTAATTATAAATACATAAAAGAACTCACACTACCACTTATAGATCATCCCAGGTACTTTCAATACTTTTCTATATATTTCAAACTGTCTTTTAACTATGTCACGTAGCAATATGCATTTTAATCCATTTTTTCTCAGAAAATGTAGTTCATTCACATACCTAAGGACTGAGTTCATTGGTTAAATTGTTTTTTTGCTCCAATTAGATAGATTTAAAACTGTCAGGAATTGTTAAAACTAAGCATACAAGTGACACGCCAATCTCATGCAAAGAAACGATGACTGGCAACGTTTTCAACTTTGCTCTGTGTGACACTGTGGAAGTAAGCAAATAAAAACATACCTTTTGTATTTTACTTTTGGAAGTCTAGTTCTGGATGGTTAGTATGTGTTAAACCTTTCATGCTATTTTCTAAAGAAGCCCAATATGCTGGACATTTTCCTAATATTTGTGTCCTAATCACGATGATCGCAACTAATTCATGAGAAAAATGGTTGCCCAAAACATATGTAACTTTATATTTCTGTGAATTTATGAGTACAGTACACTTTATCAGCAATCCCTCACTGAGAAATTCAACACTTAAAAAGACAATGATTGATTCTAAACACATTTCATTTTTGAAAACAAAGAAGTCCATCTTTAACACCCTTCCCCAATACACTCTTAGCACAGTCTCCATAGCAACCCACTACAACCAGTAGGTCATATGTTTGCAGAACATTCTAGAGGAGGCATACTAGTTACAAAATGAGCTGCATCAGATGTGGTTTACTGTACATATTGTAAAGTAAATCCAAAACTGGATTACAATTTTTTTATTTTTACCAGACCCAATCATAGATCAACTTACTAATCATTATGAGAGCCAATCATAGATCAACTTACTAATCCTTTCAAGACACTACCTAATTGTATTCACTAGCACATTCACAGCATCCAATAAAATATTTTTTGAATATCTCAAGCATGCCTTACATTTTAAAAAGTACCTCATTCACCCCAGCCTTCTCTCTGCTACTGCTGTTTCACTCCAAAATGGTTAGAGTGTGAATTGCGGGCCACAGCTGTGTTTTATGGGGTCGGGAGGCTGCTAGAAAGAGTCGTATTGACAGAGACTTGGGTTTGCCTAATGTGAACATTAATTGGATTGGCCAGAGAGGGTTAATGTGGCATGAAATGTTCCCTTTGGTTAAAAGCATTAGGGATTGCAAACCCCCTGACCTCTTGATTGTGGACTGTGGCGGAAATGACCTAGGCACACTGACGGTGGTAGGACTGGAAATCCTAATGAAGGATACCTTTTCACAACTGATGTCACTTTTCCCCTCACACTGTCTGGGTGTACTCTAACATATGCCAAAGGGAGAAATGCAAATGGTAAAATCAGTTCTGTCCAATGATTGACAAATCCAGGAAACATGTTAATAAAAATGTTTCTGCATTCCTCAAAGACCATAACATGGGCTGTATCCACAACAACAACCTGCACTATGACATGATTGGCATCTATACAAGTGACAATGTGCACTTCACAGATGAAGGCAACAAGATGTTCCTTTCTAACCTGAATCTATGCATCCGATCTTAAATGTAGCTGTCACATACTCACACATTTTTTACATGACACTATGGACAATAATTTGTAAATAACTCTATAAACCCATAGAGGACTCTCTGAGTGTGTCTGCGTATATAAGAGTTCGAGTGATTTTGAGAGTGGGATCACCAGTGTCTTACTGGGTCTATGAGTGTGTTTAATAGTGTCTGAGTAGGTCTGTCAGTGGATTTCTGAGTGTGTCTGGGGGTATGTGAATGAGTGCATTGGTGTTTGAGTGGGTCTGTGAGTGGGTTTGATAGTGTATGAAATCCAAACTATCAATTGTCGCCGTATCGACGCCCACAATGCGGCTGGCTCCTGGAGGGGTGGTGAACCCCAAATATTACCATCCAAAACACGACACCTACTCTTCCTCAATACTGGATAAGTAGACAACGTCCAGAAGCTGCAATAATTTGGCAAGTGTTCTTTTATTATTACAATGGCAGAACAACTAAACTCAACTCAATGCGTTTCGGAGTTCCTGCTCCTTGTTCACGAGTTTGAAATCTTAACCTATTGCAGTAGCCCTTTTTCTAGTACTTCCATAACAAACCCATACATGACAATAGTAGAAGGACTACATTTTCAGACCAAATGTAATCACAAATGAAATCTGTCGGCCATTTTAAAACAATGTGCTTTAAACCTATTTTCCTCATAATATTTCCACTATTTTTCTACTACTCGATCTAATTCATTTCTGAAATTATTTATCTACTCACTTGAAATCCTGTTTTACTTACAAGAGAATGTCAAAATATATATTTTCCTTAAAGAGTCTGAATCCTCCACAACCTTGAAAAGAGGTGTTTACATGCAAAGAAATAAACAAACAAATTTGCAGACTTTCTGTAAAAATTATATACATATATAAAAACTGTGTATTACTTGTGACTTTTTCAGGTACAGGATATGGGAAAAGATATAATAGCTCTCCTGCTTCCATCATACAGGGCTGCCATCCCAAATCACTCTGTAAATAAAATACAACATTTACATACATTTTTAGTATTCTGTACATACTGAACTCCATCTCATATCATCTGTACCATAGTGATAGTGTATGAGTGGTTTTATGAGTGGGTGTATAAGTGTCTCCGTGGGTCTGTGAGTGGGTGCATCAGTGTCTGAGTCGGTCTTAAAGAGGATGCATCAATGTCTGAGTGGGTCTGTGAGTGGGTTTGATGGTGTCTGAGCGGGTCTGTGAGTGGGTGTGTGAGTGTCTCTATTGGTCTGTGAGTGAACTCATCAGTGTCTGAGTGGGTCTGTGTCTGTGAGTGGGTGCATGTAGGAGGCTGGCACTCTACATAGGGTACAAAAATGATGAGCACTGTGCAGAGAGTCTAAGCAACCCCACCTTGGTATCCAGAGATTTTAAGTAGACCACCTAATGCTCTCTTTTTGTGGTAGCTTGGTCGAGCAGTTAGGCTAATCTTAGAGAAGTGCTAAGCATTTGTTGTACTCATAGTATCAATAAATGTGGAAACACACTCAAAAGAATAACTCAAGACCAATTTACTAAAGTACTTCAGATGTTTATAACATTTTGAAGAGCACGAGTATCGAGATCTGGTAAGTACTTCTTAAGTTATAATTTTTCAAAGCTTAGCAAAAATGGTCTTTTTGTGTGTAATTACACACCATAGGAATCAATGGGAGAAAACTTTAAAAATACATATAAAATCAGGCAAAGCTCTCACAAGTGTCACCTTCTGTTTTCAGGTTGAGGTCGTCGAGATGTCCTGTGTGCCAGCTATAGAAGTTTGGGCAGTTTCTGGTTCAAGCGGGAGCAACGTCTGAAAGTTTTGGAGCTGGTGCAGAATGGACCTCTTGCAAATACACTACACAGGAGGACTTAAAGATAAGTCAGTGGGGGCCCCTTGGAGTGTTGAGGTCGCATGGGATTAGAAACCCCTAGTGTGCCTCTGGTTTTCCAATGCAGGTGCCAGGGTGGGCGGGTGTAGTGTAGATAGGTCAGCCAAGGGCTGTGCATGGAGTAGCCAGGTGAAGGTCACTTCGAGGGTGGATTGAAGGGCAACAAGACCACTCTGAGGGGTGGTTCTTGGTTGTCCTGAAGTCCCTCAACTGGAGCTTGATTCTGATCCTCAGTGAGTCCAGAGATGACTTTTCTTCTGGGTATCTGACATTGGGAGTCCAGTATAATGGGCTATGGCACATCTCAACTGCTGAACTATGCAGTGCCACCAAACTTGGCACACTGGCAGGGTTTGTCCTCTGGGTCTATTGGGCAAAATTTGGTCTAGCTGCTTTGTCCGGTTCATTGGTCAGTTGCCAGCCTGTGAATTGGATTTCATTGGCTCTTGCTTCCTAGGTGCAGGGAGTGATGCCTTCGCTCTGGAGGCAGGTTCTCAACAATTTTTAGAATCATTTAAGTAGTAGCTCAGCCCTCAAAATGAGATCAGGACGTGAGAGACAAGTTACTACAAGAGTAAATAAGAGGAGAGGGATGCAGAAAGGGCAAACATAAAAAAAAGCCAAGGCAGACACAGCAAGGGAAAATACAGCTTTAATATCACCCGTCGCAAGAATGTTTGATAAGGTACTGAAAATCCCAGAAACATTTTAATTCTTAAAAGACCCAGCCGAGATAATCTTCTCCACTCCCAAAGACTCAAACTTACTTCCTGCTCCAATCACCCCAATAAATTCAAACCCAGTGCAGTCAAAGGATCAAAAGAGCAATGTAAGAGAGAACACGCAGCAAAGTGAGCCAAAAACTTCTTCTAAAAAGCAAGAAGATGAAAGTAAGGAGAAAGCTGAACATAGTGCAATACTAGGGTGGGTGTCAGTCAGTGACACAGACCTTTTATCAATGTTGCCAGAGTCACAGTTCCAGCAAAGCAATAGAAGGGAGAGTAAAACCGCCCTGTTGAGGAATGGACACCCAATGCCAGTAGAAGTGTTTGTGGAATTGGCTGGGAATAAGACAGGGGAAACAAAGGTACAAGTGATAAAACGTGAGAGAAAGGGTAAAACAAAAACAAGTGAAAGAGAAATGGAAGGTGACAACAAAGAAATGGAAAAACATGAGCCTCCCCAAAACAACTCACAAGCAAAATGGATACGACAAGAGTTGCAGGCCTCACACGACAGTCAGGAAAAGTTAACAGACCACCAAAATAAGAGAGGGACGACGATTAACACAGTAGACATGTGGGAAGTGGTCTTTAAAACTTCACAACTGATACTTGAGGCACTGACATATCAATCAAATAAAATGGATGTTCAGATAGATCTATTAAATATAATAGCAACCTCGATATCCGGTATTGATCAGAAATTGGCGGATTTAAATAATCTGATTACTCGAGCACAAATCCTGGAAAAAATAACAAAAATAAATTGTGCATGTGCCCCAGTAGTGGACAAATTGAAACAAATCCCTGAAGTGTTAAGCACTATTATAGACAATATAAAAAAGAATAATCTTGTAGGGCATGGGAAAACAGAGAATGAATGGAATAAGTGTTGTAATCCAAAGGGGAAAGAATATGAAACAAAAATGGAAGATAAGGAAGCAACAAGAGTCGATAAAAAAGACTTCCCTGGGGATCTCAATACAGGAACTAATCATAACGATATAAGAATCAGTGAGATCAATAAATGTATTGTTGAACCAGAAAATCAGGGAAAACCCACAGTACTTAAGAGGCAAGGAAAAAATTATGCACTAGCAGGGGAAATGACAAAAAACAGAGACAGAAATTGCACAAAGCCAGAAAAAAAAAGAAAAAAAAATTCATCAAAATTAGAACTCCTAAAAGAGAGGCGAAAGAAGGATGACATTGATGAGAGGATATCAGGAAAGATTACACAGGAGCGAGAACGTATAAAATCCTTTCCAATTTTTCAAAGGCACGAGAAGAGAAGTGAGGATTATGCACAAAATATCGTAGATGTAAAAGCAACGAAGGGAACTAGTCTTGCAAAGAATACAATGAGAGCAGCGCAGTCTTCTATTATAATTCCCTTAAGTGACTGGGAGAACATAGTCCCTAAACAGAGTCCTTAAAGACAGCAGGAAACAAAGGAAACAATTATCTACATCCTCAGATATACAGCGAGGGGAATAACAAGGAAAGAAATATGCAAGTCCTGGGCACAAATCATTATGTATCACAAGTACAAGGTGTAATTGGCAAAGATATGATGTGCCGAATGCAGGAATATGAAGATGAAGGAAGAAGGAAACTGGAAAAGGATCAGGAGAAATGGACAAGGAGAAGCCCAGTGGAAAAGGAAGAGAGGAACACCAACACTAAAAACCTGAATGTATTAGATAAATTAATGTTTACACCCATATATAAGTCTAGAGGTGTCCATGATATTTTGAATAGGGGTAATATATTAAATATACTGCATGCAATTCCATCATGTAAAAAATAACATCAAATTATATAGTTTCAATCGAATTTCTGACCCAGAAAGAGGGGAGGGTGCAGGAAGCCACCATGGCTTCTTTCCAAAATAGCTTACTGGCTCAATCAGTGAAAAAGCTATTTTTCAAGCCTGGGGTATATAATTGTCATTTACTCCAAAAGACATGTATCCAGAACCGTTTGTGATGGTAAAACCCAGTAATGGGGGGGGGGGGGCAATCATATTCAGTCCTTACAGACCCAAGAGGAAGGACGGAAAAGCCTGGGGGGAGCCAAGAACCACACAGCCTAGAGGAAAAGGAAAGAGCCTAGAGGAAAAGTAAACGTAGGTTGGATGACCGAGGCACTACACGGAAAGTGTAGTACATGAACTAATAGGTATAATGAGGCTAATTGACAGCAGAAATTTTTAGCCATTAGCTCATGGAACATAAACGGAGCCCAAACCAAGTTCCAGAAGAAAGATATAGCCTTGTTGCTAAAAGGAAGTCAAATAATATGCCTCCAGGAAACATGGGCAACTAAAGCTTTTGATACAGTAGGGTATGCAGGACATTATAGACCGGCAACTAAAACAAAAAACACAGGGCAGACCAAAAGGAGGTTTAGCAATTTTTATAGAATTAGCGCTCAGAATAGAAGCAGTCCAGGTACCGGTAGTAAATAACAACGTACTGATACTAAAACTGAATAATTGGATAGAAGATTCAAACACTCCTTTGTATGTAATACATGTGTATATTCCCCCAAATGAAAAAAACAAAGTCTAAAATAGTATTTGACCTACTAGAGGGTATAATGGGTGTGTTGCAGGAACCTAAATTACCAGACATAATAATAACAGGAGATTTTTATGTGGATTTGATGCAAATTTCTGAGCGTGAAGAGCAAGTAATCCAGCAAGATTACGTATGGTCAATTCCCCCTCAAAGGAATAGGGACCCCTTGAGAAGAACATGAGATAAAAGGGAAAATTCCTTAATAAAGGATCGTGGAGTCCCTAGGTATACGAACCCTTAATGGGAGATTTCAAACACACACCTCACCAGAGTGGACCTATTACTCACTGACTGCATGTTCCATAATAGATTACGCTATGGTAACGCTAAATCTCTGGGATAGAATAAAATCCTATTGTATAAATAAAACACCAAATAGTGATCATGGCCAACAAAGAATTGTGCTTTCAGCACAAAATAAAGTATCACCAACAGGTACCCTTATGGGCTGCGGAAGACAACACAATAAACTACCAAAGGCTAATATGGTCTAGTGAAGTGAACACCCAAGTAAAGGAGATAGCTGAAAGTTTAGTAAAAGAAACCATAGTAAGTGAATATGGCAATAATTTTAAACAGTGGGGGAACTTCATTAACAGAATAATAGAAAGTGATTTTGCAAAGAGGCCCCATAAGGACCCTCGAAGAAGGCTAGTAGAGGGAAACCAGGGGAGAATAAAACTATCCATATCTGCTCAGAAGCTACAAAAAGACAGGAACAAACTGCAAAGGAAAATTGCCCACAAAATAGAGATCCACAGCATGCCTTCCATAAAGGTGGTCTGGGAAGAAAAAAGGGAAAGAAATAATGATTTATGGGCAAATATGCTATTTTGGGCGAAACAAAAAAAAGCAAGACAGTTCTGGAAAGGTGTAAGTGGAATAAATCGGTCACAAAGACAAATCGTTAATTCCAATAGAGCAGAACAGACATGGGTCCAATTTTTAAATGCAATATTTCAATCATCAGCAACCGGGCTTAGAGAAGAAAAGCCTATAAGTGAAAATTTCAGGAAGGGTGGTTTAGAAACCAAAGACAGCATTAGAGACAGCTTTCCAGAGAATCAAATAAGTAAAATAGTATTAAATTCCAGGAAGGATGGTGCTCCAGGACCAAATGGGCTTCCGCAAGCTTTGTATTTGTCAAACATAGACTTTTGGATACCAGTACTAGCTACAGTTTATAACTGTGTGCTACAACAGCAGATAGTGCCAGAGTCATGGCGGGCTCCATAATAAACCCCGTATATAAGAAAGGTAATAGAGATGAACCGAAAAACTATCGGTTGATAACGTTACAAGATATAGAAGCAAAGTATTTTGCAAGCCTGCGAGAACTACGAGAATGGGCAACAAATAGAAAGATTGTCCCACTAAATCAAACCGAATTTACAAAAGGAGTAGCAACAGAAACAAATATATTAGCCTTATTCTTGCTAATGGGTGAACAAACCCTAAAGAAGTTACCATTGTACCTTTTCTTTGTCGACTTTAAAGCTGCTTTTGACTCTGTAAATCGAAATTTGCTACGGAGAAAACTTACAGCATTGGACATTCCATACAGTCTTCTCAAGGCTATATCGCTCCTGTACACAGACACTTGGGTGAGGATACGGATAGGGGACGGGTCTGTCTTGTCAGGAAAAATAGATACCTTTCAAGGACTAAAGCAAGGCTGTATCCTGTCACCCTGTTTTTTTAATCTGTTCCTAGCAGACCTATCACAAGAACTAAAACTAGTAAACTCACATGCACGTAAAGTAGGCCAGATATCTATATCTAATATGTTATATGCAGACAATGTTGTTCTAGTAAGCCGAACGCAGGTAGGGCTTCAAAGACTACTGGGAAGGCTATCAATCTACTGTAAGGAAAATGGGCTGATAGTAAATTTAGAACAAACCAAGGTAATGGAATGTAGCTGGAGGATAAATAAAAGATACAGATGGTTCTTGAGCGGCAAACAGGTGGAGTTGGTTCAATCTTATCGCTACCTGGGAGTACGGTTTGATGAACGGGCCGCTTTACCCAACACAGGGAGGAGTTAAAAAGGAAAGGTCTAACACTGATCATTGCATTCTCAACCCTAAAAAGAACCTTGAATGGCACTAGTATATTACTATTATTAAGGGTGATATCAGCCAAATTGTTACCTAGCTAAACGTGTGGCAGTGTTGCACCTCGAGGGCGGGATGCACTATGTCTAAATACAAGTATAATAAGAACATAAAGACAGCTATTTCGCTTACCTCCAAATGCATCGCCAGCACAAATACGCTTGGAGTTTTTGCTAATAAACCAGACAATAGATTGAAAACCGGACTTCATGAAAACTTGGTATAGAATAAAAACAAATAAGAGGAATGACCTGTGTCAGGTTTTGTGGCAAAGAAATAGTGAGTATCCTGCTGGGCTTTATTTGGATAAAGCAATAAACAATTTAGGGTTGCATGAAAGCTGGGGAAGTAACCTATCTGTAGCATGTTTTAAAAGAGTAGTAAACAGTAAAGCTAAGATGCTATCTTTATTGAATAAGAAAGAAATATTATCGAAAAGATTACATGCATGGGGGGTGTTAAACGATTATAAACGCCTACGACATCAGCTTTATTTTGAAGAAGGCTGGTCCTCTGTCCTAAGAACGGAATTTTTGTATATTCGACTAGGAAAATTGCCTGGTGTTATTAAGGACTACTTAGGGGGACGGTGAGCTCAAATAAAATTAGTAAATTATGCAATAACGGGAAGAGGAAGCTGATACACCTCGTGTGTCTGTGACCTGCCTTACAGCAAGAAAGAAAATGCTTGCTAAAATCGTTTTAATCAACGTAGTATAAAGACATGCAAACAAGTAGTAATGGCATACCTGAAACCAGGCGACCCAATCCTGAACTCTAGTATGATGAAAATTGTAAAGAAGGCTGCGAATAATTTTTTAGGAAATGATTGAATAGAACTCCTCCAAACAGGAGAGGGAGGTCATGGATAAAATCTGCCTTTTTAAACTGTATTCTCATTTAAGAATTGTAATATTTATGCATTTTATATGTTAAAATTTGTGATTTTATGACGGTAATATACAGCATACCTTTGTAATGGTTTTTATTAACTGTACAATAAAGATGATTAATTTATTAATTCACTAAATACTGCTTTTAGTGGGCATTTAGGGGAGTACCTGGTAGAGGCCAATGGGCCACTTACCTAAGGGTGGCTACACCCACTATATGACCACTTCCTGTAGGAAGGGGTCATATCCCTAACCCTGACAGACTTTTTTCCTGCCATCCAAGATTGAGGAAAATTAAATGGAGTGGTCACCTTGCTTGCTACTCATGGGGGGTGGTGCAGGCTGAGGGGGGCCCCTCCTCCTACTCTGACTAAGGTTTCCCACCGGTTTTCCAACTCAAAGTGGGGCAGAATCCATTAGGCACCCATCTGCTGTTAGCAGCGGAGTCAGTGGTCAGATTTCAAAGGTGGTAAAATCATTGAAGCTGGGCCTGGGTGCCGGCCTGGGAGAGGAGCCAGACTTTGTGGTCTGGCTCCTGAGAGCAGAGGCCCCCACCCGGGAGTCTAAATATGTGTCTCTTGGTTGCAGGCTGGTAAAAACTACTTCAGCAAGCATGCCAGGGCTGGTATATTTTGCAGGGGGCACCTCTAAGGTGCTCTCTGGGTAAACGTTATAAAACAATCTAACACTGGCATCAGTGTGGGTTTATTATTCTGAGTTGTTTGATACCAAGACTCACTATGTCTTAAATGTTTGTAAAGACACAGTAGGGACATATCTGCAAATGCAAACATATGCCCTCACATGCATTATAGTGCACCCTGCCTTAGGGCTGTAAGGCGTGACAGAGGGGTGACTTACCAATAGTAAATGCTGTGTTAGAGGACAGGGTACTCTAGTTGAGTGCCATGTCAAGTTTTAAATACACCTTGTCATGTACTTGCAATGGCAGACTACATGAGGCTGGTGTGGGGCCTCTCAGAGTAGCATAATTAGTGCTGCAGCTCTGGGGGCCCTTCTTCAGTACCAATGCCCTTTGTACCAGGGTTGCCATTTACTTGGGACTTACAAGGGTAGCTGAAGTGTCAATACATAATACAGTTTTGTGGGAATAGATCTGACCCTGGGAACATGTTTAGCAGGGGCCCAACGCACATACAATTTTGAAACCACGTCATTTTCCCGGAAAAAATACTTTGGGGGGGATAACCATGCAAAAAGAGGACATTTCTCACAATTTTCCCTATAGTTTCTCAAAAACTATGGAACGGATTTACATCAAAAATACAAAAGTGTAATCTTCGTAGTGAAACCTACCTTTCTGCCGAATTCTGTGCAATTTGGTCCAGCAGTTCGAGATGTAGTCTAGTTTAAAACTCCTATAGGAATTAACATGGGAAACACACATTTTTTTACCTCCCCTTTTTCTCAGCCCTTTTCACATGGATCACCCCAAAACTCCCTGTGCCCAACAAGAATAATTTTTTTGAAAACGTCTGTAAAGAATTGTGAAACGGCCAAAGATATCAGAAAGTAAAAAGAAAAACGTTTTCTATGGAAACATGGTCCTAACTATAACTAGCTAGTGGTGCCCGCCACTAGTTAATAAATATAAATATATATATTCACTGAAAAAAACAAAGGTTACAGTGACATTATAGTTAGGTTCTGAATTTACTTGTACAAAACCATAGAAATTCAGCAGTTATGGTTAGAGTTCCTTCAAGTAACAATAACACATGCCCTAAGGTAACTATAACTCACCCGCTAGTTAAAATATATATATATATATGTATATATATATATATATATTATTGCACCTAATATCCCAAGGACCCTAGCACTGTAAGTGTAGAAGTAATCTTGTTGCTCAATTTTGTGTTCTATTCTTCACAGTGGATAGCAGTAAACCAAACCTATAGAACCGGCATTGGTGAGCAATAATGTGAGTCACTACCTATGCTCCAGCACTGTTGCAAGTAAACATTGTGTGCCTATCCCTAGCTGCCAAGTCCAATGTATTAGTCCTGAATATGGTGTCACCTGGCAGCAAGAGCCACTAGTGCAGGCCTCTACTAGGTCAACATAATAGCGAATACAAGCTTCTTGAAGACTGCACTAGGGAAACACCAAAGGAGCTGGTTTGTTTGGGTCCTCACAGTTCATCCTTTTCAACCGTAAAATAATCTGATGCTTCCATCAATTCAGGGCATCTTCAATTTTCATAAATGAGATCACAAAGTTTAGAAAATACAGATGGGATTAATCTACGGGAATGTGCACACCTATACACCTAAAAACTGTGTGTCTCAACACAGAATACATTTTCCCTTGCTCCTATTTGAGTTGTTCACTGGATTTAGTTTGATTATTCTTAGAACCTGAAAGGTTTCTGCATTTATTGATTTCTTCCCTCACCACCTGCATCGACATAAGCAGGGATGTGATGTACATGATAACATCACCCCAAATATTTATGTAGACCCCAAAGTCAATACCGTAAATGGCAGATTTAAAAAAAGCACTATATTCATGTCAAAGAGAAGAGAGCACCATGTGTTCGGAAGGTGTAGACAAAATAAAGTGCCACCTACCAAGTTAAAGGCCTTATGGCATCTTTTTTTAGAAAGCCTGCATGGCTTCTGTATTGCCCACAACCAGGGAACACCTACCTTCAGGAACACAAGCACGTCCGTAGCTGGCATGGCACGCAAATTGCATGGAGGTGGCTGGGTGGGACGTGTGAGTGTACATTTTGGTGGTGTCTGCAGGTAGGATGGATGTGCTGAATATCGGTGTGTTGTGGTGTCTGTGCCAGTGGTGTATGGGGCTCATGAATGTGGGTCAGAGGATGTGGTGACAGTGGCTGTGATGGCACATGTGGCAGGATCAGTGACTTATGTGGTGCTGACTGCAGGTCAGAGTGGTCTGCCAACTGTGAGGGGGAGGTGGTGGGTGAGTCAGTGCAGGGTGTAGATGTTGTCATGTCTGCATGTGTCTGTTGAGGGTGTGCATGGCGGTAGTGGCGTCTGTGGTGCTTATGTCTTGTCCTTACGTAGTGTGTCTGTTGATGTGGATGCATGTAGGTCAGTAGGTGTGCCTTGGATGGTTGAGGGGAGTTGGATGTGTGTATGGGAACAGGTAGCTGGAGGGGGGACGGAAGTAGAAAGGACATTGGCTGCTGTCAAGGGGGAGGACAGAGCCTGAAATGATCTCTGTAGGCCGGACAAGGCACTGTGAATGCCTTCCAGGAACGCATTGCACTGGTGTATCTGGGATGCCAGTCTTTGGATGGCATTCACAATAGTTGTCTGCTCCACAGAGATAGACCTTGGGAGGTCAATAGCCTCCTCACTGAGGGAAGCATGGCTTCTGTATATTAGAAGGGATAAACGATTCCTATCCCTAGTAGAAAACACCTTAGTGAAGATCTCAACATCTGCTTTTTTAAGTAAATAGGCCTGTAGTAGGACCAATAGCTGGGGTCTAGCCCTTCCCTCTGTAGTATAAGTGTAACACTGTTTGACAGTGACAGGGATAGGGAATCCTACAGTTAAAGGGGAAATAAGCAACATTACCAAATGTGGAATCAATGTTGATTGGCACATCTAGGTTTCACGTTTCTCCCTTTGAACCTGATGAACTCTGACATTTGCAAATCACAACCTTACTTTAGGCAACTAATATTTGTCTATGAACAGGTAGCAAGTATTCTTCTTTGCCCCTTTACACATGTGCTTATGGTCTGCGCATGTGAAGGCAAAATAGTTTCTCTCTGACTATGATTCCCTCCTAAGTGCATGTTAGAAATTGGGTCTCTGGTTGGCTAAGGTATGCACTAAAACCAGGCAGCACACACCACTCTAGTCAGGGCAAGCCAAGTACACAACCTAAATAAACATGTGCTCACCTATGGTAGCTTGGCACAGAGCAGGCAGGCTTAACTTAGAAGGCAATTTGTAAAGTATTTGTGCAGCACACACGCAAGAATCATGTTGGGCACACCACAAATAGGTTTGAAATAAGGCCAAAATGACAGGAATCTGATCAACAGAAGTCAAGAGATTAGGGGCCACATGTACACACCATTTTGCATGTCGCAAACAGCGAATCAGGCCGTTTGTGACATGCAAAATGAACTTTGACATGTACCAAACCATTTTTGTGATTCGTTAAACTATTTACCGAATCGCAAAAAGGGATTGTGAGTCGCAATTAGGAAGGGGTGTTCCCTTCCTAATTGCGACTCGCAGTCCCATGTATGATTGTTTTGTGACCGCGAATTCGGTCACAAAACAATCGCAGTTAGCACCAGTTTCACACTGGTGCTAACCCATTTGCAAACAGTAAGGGGTCCCCATGGGACCCCTCCCCCTCCCCCTTTCTGAATGTCATTAAAAACATTTTTTCAGAGGACCATTTTTCAGTAGGACCGCTCCTTGCTCTGAAAAAATGAAACAAAAACGTTTCATTTTTTGTTTTTTAAATGTATCTTGTTTTCCTGTAAGGAAAACAGGCTGCATTACATTTAAAAAACTGCTTTATTTAAAAGCAGTCACAGACATGGTGGTAGGCTGTCTCCAGCATCTTGGATATTACAAGAGCTTCACCTGGAGCTGTCCACAGTCTCTCACAACCTATCTGTGTAAGACACATTTTGATACACGTTATCACACTGCTTGGCCCAGAAATGCCTAGAATTTCTACGAGGTCCTATTGATAGGAAATGAAATCTGGAGTTGCACAAACTTTTGTATACTTAAAATTGGGTCTCAAACGTAGTTTATAAGAAATCAATGTTTACCCTAAGTGAAGTCTGAGGGGAATGAGTGGAGCACCCATAAGAAGCTTAGTTAATGATTGCATAAATCAGTTTTTAACCACCACCAGAGAAAGAATAGCCCTAAAGCCCAAAAGCTTTGCACCATATAGATCTGCTGCAAGAGCTTGAAGATTATAGATTTGTAGTGATTGGTTGAAATTGAGATCCTTGCTGCATTTTTGCTACACCCCCAGACTGTTCCTTGACAAACACTCCTATTAACTATGATCTGTTTGGAGAGTATCTTCTTCAAACATACAGGCTGGCACAGTGACATCTGATAACCTTGGGGGATTGTTTTCACACTTCTCCAAATATCCAGTCATGCCTATTAAGAAACATTGTAAACAAAGTAGGGGCAAGAACACACCCCTGATGAACACCCCTATTAACTGGGATTGTTTCTGTCATTTCACCCTTCGGCCCCCTACTTGACCTGTACATAATTATTATGATGTGATCTAATGATTATATCTAACAAGTAGTCCAGGATCCCCATTTTGGCCAGCACCTGCCACAGAGTTGCTCTTGGTACAAGGTCTAATGCAGACCTCAGGTCTACAAATACCACATATAGGAGTCCACCCCCATGTTACAGTTAGCCAATATATTTATTGAAGACGGAACACCTGATCCATAGTACCCGTGCATTTCTTGAAGCCACCTTGGGGGGTGAAAGGACCTCAGTGGTGGTTAACCATTCATGCACCCTGCCCAATAAAATCTTGTAGAATCATTTTAAAAACTATCAATAAGGCTAATCTGCATATCATTAGAAGCCAGTGCCGTGGAGCCCTTTATAAAAATTGGTATGAATTGTACCCCAGCACAGGTTGGAGACAAAGTTGCCCCTCTAAGGATAACATTGAACATTAACAGAACATAGGGACACCATAAGTCAATTTCAGCATGACGTAGATCTTATCCAGCCCTGGTGCTTTGTTGAGCATAATCTATTCTATGGCTTTACAAATTTTGATACAAGAAATATAAATGGTATCCAGATTTGACATGGCCAACTCAGCTAGACCTCTCCTGCTGGTTGTTCAACCCCTGTGGTCTTGCAATATGGATAGAGTTCAGTGCCAATGGGCCATAATAGGTCAATCTGGTGAGACTCTGACTCAGATGTGCCAGAGCAGGGGCTGAGGAATGCTCAAACCAATCAGCTGCGGAATTGCTATTTTCTATAGGACATCGCCTCTCTATACTTCCTGTAGCATGTATGCTTCAAAACGAACAATGATACTTTGCCCTTATAGCATTCAAAAGACCTGCCCACCTATCATTCTCCCATTCTCTTTCGGCCGTAGTGATTGTAACTTTATATATTCCACTAGCTTCTTGGATCTGGGGACAGTTCTGACTTCAATGGGTTTGGAAAGTGCCTTCCGAGTAGCTCTACAGCATTTTTTATCCCATGCAGGCTGATGTTTTCTTCCTGCAGGGAGCTTAGTTTCAACAAAAAACAAGCCAGTGGGTCTCACCTACACCAGATCTATTGGCTTTGTCACTGTTTTTTTTCACCTTGTTGTACAGTAGTGCAGCTGCTTTGTAGCATGCTTAAAAGTACAAAAAAGTGCTATGAAGCAGTCAGCGCTAGTTGCCTCATTGCACTTTTTTTTAATAGCTTTCAACCATGCTGCACAGCAGCCATGCAGCTATACAACATGGCAAGGAAAACAGTGAAAAGGCAAAAAGTACATTTCTGCAGCATGGGTGAATATCAACAAAAAGCAGTATAAAGTGGGCATTGTTGACTGCATCATAGCACCTAATGTTTTTTTTTGTTTTTCTTTTGGACACAGGAGATTATGAGATATGCCCAGAGTTGCAGGATGGTGAACTGACCTGCCAGGACCGTAACCTGGTTCCCCAGTTCCAAAATCGACAGCTCCGGTCATTACCCCACATTCCGCCCACTGGCTACAGAATGATATATTTGCTGAGTGAGTGCTCTTGCATTAGTAGCCCTTGCAGTCGAGGGCGCAGTCTGGTGCTAATTGGAAGCAGAATTTTATGAGAAGCGTGGTGGAGGTGTGTAACAGTTGCATTTGTGGAACACCCCACCCCTTTTCTCCATGCTGCCTTCCAACAAACTGTTGTTAAGGGAGAGCAGATGTGATCTAGCCACAGGAGGGTGCAACTGTTTGTCCCACCTCTCGCTGTACAGAGGCTTTACTGTGGACATGACATGCAGGACTGCACCTTTAATAACTTCCTTTCTCGCCAATCTGTTTCTCATGTTTTTCCAGATTTCAGCCACCCAAGGCCTCCTGAAAAAGTGGAGAGAGGGGGCAGTGCTGAGGAAATTTCACTTGGGATTGGAATAACGAGATTCAGCGTGTTCATAGATTCAGCTGCTTCAAAATACCCTAGAGCTATTTTGGTGTTTTTTGGGAATTATTTGCTACGCCAGGCTATTTTTGATAAATCACGCCCTAACGCCCCGCGGCATATGGAAGGGGTAACTTTTTTTACGCGACCAGACTTCTGTCATACTACTGTGGAGCGCAGATGGCGGCTCCGACAGCTGATCAAACCTTTTTTCGATAAGGGAGGAGAGGCCGATTTGATTTCCCCTGCTCGACTAAAAACGGTTGTGAATGGGAAAGTGAGATGGTTTATGTCAGAGATTCAAGCAAAAAAATATTTGATGGGGTTGAAATAATGACGTATTTTTCAATATCAAGGATTTTGGTGGTGGGCGGGGCACCCTGTATCTACGTTTTGCCAACACTCGGGCCAAAGGGGGCTTGATTGCTCTACAAGAAGGGGGGGGGCTGGCTGGGAGGAGGGGTCCCCAACCAGCCCTTGTGGGGAGGGAGGGGGGTGGATGTGTGTGCTGTGGGGAGGGGGTGGGGAGGGAGGGGGAAAGAGGGGGGAAGGGGGGAAAGGGGAAGGAAGGGATAAAAAGAATGGAACAGAACATAAGGAACAGAGAAGGAGAGAGGAAGCGAAGTCTATGTAAGATTGCATATAGCCGGGATGAAAGGCCAAACAGAAAGATTTGGAGGCGGAGAAGGAGGGGGGAGGGATAAAAGAGATAAAAATGACCAGACTCCGAATAGCTTCTATTAACATCTGTGGCCTAAATGACCCCCAAAAAAGAAGGAAAGTTATGGAAGATTTAAAAACCCTCAGGGCAGATATTTATTGCTTGCACGAAACTCATGTGGAATATGGGAACCGGGGGATCTTAGGGTTGCTTGGCATGAGAGTGATAGTATGCTCAAAACAAGAGGTGAAAACTAAAGGGGTGGCGATGTTGGATTGGAGCAACAAAGTGAAATTTGGCAGGCAGAAGGTGGATAAGAATGGGAGATGGGTAATTGTAGAATGCTTATATGGGGAAGGTAGCTTTATGCTGTGCTCTGTATATGGGGCAGTATCGTATGATCCAATGGTAATGGATACTGCGGCTGTAGAATTAACCGGCTGGCCGGCCCCGTATATTTTATGCAGGACTTTAATTTTAACGGCTCCTGGGATGGCTTGCAGGATCTCTTAGCGCCCGTAGTGAAGAAATATCAGGGGCGGAAGCCTCGAGTATTCAAGGCAATGGTAGGTCTGCAGAAAGAGTTAGGTTTGGTGGATGCTTGGGTCAAGTTGTGCGATTCAGATCCTGGGTACACTTATTTCTCTGCCCCTCATGTGAAACTGGCCCGACTAGATTTCTTTTTGACATTTCCTGAACTGTTATCACAGGCTAGCATGGAATTATACCCACGGATTATGTCTGATCATAATCCACTGGTATTGGACTTGGAATTAGATGGTCTAGAACATAAAACCAGGAGATGGACTTTCGAAAGGCGGCTTCTCAGTGACTTTGAATACCTAGATTATATGAGGAATTGGATAGTGGAATTCTTAGAGATTAATGTAGGTTCTGCTCCTATAGAGATAGTCTGGGATACTCTGAAGGCAAGGGTACGGGGAGCAACTTTAAGCTTTAGCCTGAGTAAACAGAAAAAGGCCCAAAGGAAAATAAGAGACTTGCATGTGAAGCTGAGAGATTTAGAAATACAGTTGATCACAGCCATAGAAAGGGGGGAAGATACGAAGAACATCCAGGAGCGGATTGCTATAGCAAGGGCATCAATAAATGAGGTTAACGCAGAAAGAGTAGCTGGAAAATACCTTGCGCAACGCTCTGAAAGGTATGAGTTTGGTGAAAGAACTGGTCACCTGTTGGCAGTAAGGGCAAGCCATAAAGCTGCAGCGGGGGTCATTAGAGAGATTCAAGACCAACAGGGACAAATAGTGACAGATACTGATGGTATTAGGAAGGTGTTCCAGGGGTTTTATACTGACCTTTATAACGATACAGCTGGATTCTCATTAATAGAGATGCAGGAATTTCTTAGCCCCATCAGGGTTAA
The DNA here is from genome assembly GCF_031143425.1 of Pleurodeles waltl. Taxonomy (NCBI): domain Eukaryota; kingdom Metazoa; phylum Chordata; class Amphibia; order Caudata; family Salamandridae; genus Pleurodeles; species Pleurodeles waltl. The sequence continues at coordinate 165,108,314 of NC_090450.1, read as the reverse complement.
CACAGTCTCAGAAGAGGATTACCCGCAACTGGAGGGTCAGATTGATAGTTTAGAAATAGACAAGGCATTCAGTGAACTGGCCGCCGGCAAAGCTTCTGGCCCTGATGCAATTCTGTTAGAGTTCTACAAAACCTTTAAAATAGAGCTACGTCCACTGATGCTTGAGCTGTTTATTCAGGTACAGAATGGTGGAAAGACCCCGCCTTCATGGGGAATGGCTAATATAGTAGTTTTTCTAAAGAAAGGGAAGGCCCCGCGGACTCTGGCCTCATATCGGCCGATAACATTAATTAATAGTGATACTAAAGTGCATTCTAAAATATTCGCTGCCAGTTTATCCGTAGTAATCAGGAAGTTGGTAATACCCCGACAACACGGATTTGTCCCCGGTAGAGATACGGCAGAACATATTCAAAGAGTTATTACGCTGTTTGATGCAACAGAAGTGGTGGGGGAGCCTGAGAAAGCATTTGACCGAGTTAGCTGGAAATATCTCTGGAAGGTTATGGAGAAATATGGCTTTCGAGAAAAGTTTATCGTGGCAATAAAAGCCATGTATAAGTCCCCGGGAGTAAGAATACAATTAATGGGAGGGCAGTCTAGATGCATCCAAGTGGGGAGAGGCACTAGGCAGGGATGCCCATGCTCTCCGCTATTGTTCGCCTTAAATATAGATCCTCTGCTCAGACAGCTTGAAGAGAAAAAGCAGATTATCCCGGTACGAAGATATGGTTGGGATACAAAAGTCCTGGCTTATGCGGATGATATTGCTATTATAACCTCCAACCCGGATGCAGCACTGAAAGAAATCGAAGAGGCCACGACCAAGTTCGGGACATTTTCTGCGTATTTGTTAAATAGAACTAAAACTCAGCTACTGGTTAATCAATATACGAAATCACAGGACAATCGGAGGGTGGAGCATGCAGTATACCTGGGCATCAATATCTCACCAAGAGTAGGAGAAATCATCAGTCTGAACTTAGATCCAATATTGACAAAGGCTAAAAATGATATGTATTGATGGAATAATTTGCATACGACTATAATAGGGAGGTGTAATATGGTCAAAATGATTCTTCTCCCCAAATTATTGTATCTATTCCGGACCATACCCTTGAACTTTACAAAATCTCGGTTTGAAGATATGGAACGGATAATTATGAGATTTATCTGGGCATATGGCAAGTGCAGAAGGTCGGCCAAGCTTATGTCTCTACCTCGTGAAAAGGGGGGGTGGGCCTTGCCTAACTTGAAGCTATATCAATTGGCAGCTGCATTTCAATATATGCGCCCATTATGGGGGTAAAGACCAGGGGAGAATAGGGAGGGAAGTATCCTCAATATCCCTAATATCTACAAACTGCTTGTGGGTTCTGCCTCAAAGGGGTGCTTGTTAACATTCCACGAACCAGGGTATTATAGGAAAACCCGGTACAAGGTCCTAGAGGCGGCCTATAAATGTTGGCGGCCGTGGCGTACAAAGAATGGGATCGGAAGATTCAACTACTATACCCTAATTAAGAATAATCCGTCGCTCCCGGACATTTTTAAGGATAACTATATGGTAAAATGGACCTCCAAAGGTATAGTGAGGCTAGGGGACTTTTTTGATGACGCTGGAATAAAGACATTTACGAGCCTTCAAGAACGGTTTGGCTTAGAACCAAGGGATTTTTTAAAATTTTTACAGGTACGAGACTTTTTGAGCAAGAAAACGGGTGGGCCACAGGGGTCTAAAAGCAACCAATTGTTAAAAAATATTATGGGAGAATTTAACATGACTATCAAAGTAATCTACTCCTTATTAGTGGCAGAGCAACCCGATGATTTGGGGAGCATAGTGAACGGTGGAGCGATAAAATGGTGGATGGAAGTGTTAATTTTCTTAATTCACTCGAGTTAGGTCATACTATGTTACTCTCTTTGTCTCTACAGGCACAACATTATAAAACTGTGTTTGACCTGTATGATACACCGGCCCACCTTGCCAAGTGGGGGGGTCATGCGGAATTAATTGTCCTAGGAGTGGGGACCATGCAAAAGATGTAATCCATATGTTTGCTACTTGCAGAGAATTAACGACATTGAGAGATGGTATGCAACTTGTGATAAAATAAATTTTGGGGTATGACATGGTCCTTACCCCAGAAATCATGGTTCTAGGGGTTGCTGAACAAACAAGGGGACGACAGAGGGCATTTCTTTTTCTTGCCATGGCGGTATACCGATTATGTATCTCCTCCGTATGGTTAAGTATGCAACCACCATCGGGGCAGCAGTGGTTGGGCAGGCTAATATCAGTGTATCATCTGGAGATCTCCCTGTATGAAAGGAAGGGGGGATTGGCTAGGAGGAAAGGGAATGTTATCTGGGGTCAATTTCGGAACTGGCTCATGGCTAATGATTGATGTATTAAGTCAATGCTTCCTTTTGGGGGGATAAACAGGGGAAATGTTTCTCTCCAATTGAAGAAGAAGGTCTAATCATATATTGTATTTGTTTATTTTCCTCTGGAAAAAAAAAAAATTATAAAAAAAAAGAAAAAAAAAAAAAGAAAAAGAAATTGAGGACCTCTGCAGCTATTATATTTATACCAGCAGGGCTTCTATGTTTGTGTTCAACAGATCTATAACTGGTGACTCAAAATTAGTGCCCACTGATATTGTGGTCTATTCTAGCACAATTAGCTATTAGTTTATTTTTCCTGGGTTGTGTATTTTCTCATTTAATTTTCCTTTGACCTCTTTTTAATGATTTATAATTTAGCAAAACTGCCCTATTTTTGCATGTGGTTGTGCTTATCTGTTGTAGTCATCAGTGCATGAGTAGTTATGGCTCTCATGTCGTATTATGATTCTCATTGTCTCATTTAGTAGGAAATGACCTATTGGTATGTCATAGTCATTGATTACATCTTGGAAATTTCACTTGGGGCCTCGTTTGAATATGTCCACTATTTGTGTGACTCATTTTTCTTCCCATGCCAGCAGTATTCTCCAATTATTTCTGTCCCAATGAGCTCCTAGCCCGTGTACTGGGATCCTTGGTTGTATGAGGTTTTTGTATAAGTCCTTTGTAGGTCTCACCATCAGCTGCACTTGAGTGTTCCTTATCACGTATACAGCTCACCCACTCTCTTTTTGGAGTCTAATTACACTGTTTCCTATTCTGGAGTTTGTGAAAATTCTAATCATCAATCCCTGCTTATGTTTTATTTTTGTTTATCTATCTTGCCACCAATTACATCTGTGCTACAATGTAGTGTGCAGTTAGTAGTTTGGGACTGCTAGATCTCCTTCTGCGAAAGGCAGTTTGTCTCATCTGATTTGCAAGTATCTCAGTTGCTATAGTGCAGTAAAGCCATCCCTGCCATGTTCTTCTGCCCACCATATATGAGTCTGACATCTTAGTTTGTGCTCTCACCGTAGGGCAAGTGAATAGCCCTACACCATCCATATACCGCTAGTCTAGTGTGTCAAATACTTTTTAAAAATCTATTATCAGAACTGCAGCTCTAGGTGATGTGTTGTCACCTCTACTATGATCCATTTTGATCTTGATTGATTAATTTTCTCTATTATTTTATAATTGTCACTGAGCAGTGAGTGAGGTTGTTATGATAGGTCTCTTTAGCCTCTACCTGGCTTAAGTAGTGATGCCAATATTGCCTCCTGAAGTGTGAGTGGGGAGGCTGTGTTCTGTCTTTGCCTTTTTGTTCATTTCCACCAATGGGATGAGATCTTTCTACATGTCGTGTAAAAATCCTTCGAGAACCCATCTGACACAAGTGCTTTACTACAAGCTATAACATTTAGTGCACTATCCACTTCTCCCTCTTTGATGTTGTCTCATAGAGTATCCTATCTCAGAAAAGAGTTTTGTTAAGCTCGACTTTCCCGCTTAAAATTGATACCACTGTCTGTCATTCTTTTTTTCATACCTATAGCTCTATGTCAGGGGTAGCCAACCTATGATCCAGTGACCCCTGGGGGTCTGCAAAGCCTCCTCAGAGGTCCGCTTCTGCTGAGAAAATTATATAATATTAACAGATAAATAAAGTGTATATAAATAAAGTGACTCAATGTACAATTGAAAATTTTGAAACATATGGCACACATCAAGGAATTTGAAATTGGAGACTACATTTTAAATTAGTATCCTCAGATTGATTCATGGGAGCAGTGCAGGTGCATCTAATAGAATATATTATAGACGGTGTGTGGCTTCAATTGAATTTAGAAAAGCCCCAACCATTCTAATAAAATTATTTTTTTATTTATAATTGTTTGCAAATAAATTAAAATGTGTTATCATTTATGTATGTGTTTGACGAATGCTTCTTCCTGTATGCTTTGTGTATTGTTTTGCTGTTCAAATCATCAATAATGTTTAGGCCAAGGTCCCAGGCTTTCAGTAGTTACTCAGTGGGGGTCCCCGGATTCCCATAATAATTCAGTGGGGGTCCCCATGTTTTAGTATAGATAAAGTGGGGTCCACAAAAGTCAAATGTTTGAGAACCACTAATCTACATAATACATCCTGAAGGTCTTGTGCTTTACTAATGCTATTATGATCAATATTACTTTACTTTTTCAATTTCTCCGTCCAATTTCACCAAACTCTTTTTTACTTCTTATAGCGTCAGTCCTATTATCACTATCATCATTGACTCCATGAACACTTTGAAGGTCATTTAAGTTCGGTGGGCACTCCACAATGTAGCCAGGTTGGTGAGCAGCTTCACCTCTGCTTTCCCAGCAAAGGGCTTCCCACCTTATTGAGTTATCCCCACCTACTTCACTAGAGTTGGAGATTGCTTTGATAACAAATTTTACAGCATTGCACAAAAATATACATGCACATTTGTAATCTTCCCACTCTCTACTTCCTATTAATTCAGAAGAAACCAATCTACCCCAGCTGCAGCATCACATTTTGCAATCAATATTGGAATCCTCACTACTACGCATTAACAATGATATATAGTGTGTCAATTTGTAGATTTAACACTGTTTTCTCAATGTTGATAGTTTCCCTAGAAGAGTATACTTGAAAGAAACCAACATGGAGTCTTCTTGAATGCCAAGGTGGGGAAGAATGGGGAAGTTGCAAGGGTAGTGAAAAAGAAGAAGTAAAGTGTGGTGGAAAGGAGGAGGAACATAAAAAGTGGTGTACATTCTCTTCTTTACCAGCATTACCATTAGACTAGTGGGGAAATACAACTTTATAACAAGCAAGGTAAAAAACATATCAGTGCCTGATTCATATTTCCAGTATGCAGTCTTTTCAGGTTCATCCAAATAGTGTTGGTACATTGTTTCCGTATTATCACTCATTGATAACTACTCCTCACTGTGGTAAAACTATGCTTTGTCGTATAGGTTCACAATTCCCCATCTGTTTCCTAACAATATGAAAAGGGGAAGTTGAAGGAAGAAGGATTCTCCTGAGGGAAGGGAGGGCATCAGGTTGGCAACTATTCATGTGTATTGCATAGTATCTATGGGAGCTAAATAGTCATGATCTAAATCATGAAATCTAATATCTGTTCCTCTCCATCTTGAAAGGAAAACCTGGCCTCATGGAAAACTGCCATTTTATGTTCGATTCTATACATACTTTGCTCAAACAAAGCCACCTTATGCGTTTCTGCTATCCATTCCTTGTGCATCAGGATGTTACGGGAGCACCAATTTTATTGTATGCATAATTGAGCTACATCCCATGCTGTAGATTTCATCTTCTACTGTGTGAGGTTATTTTCAGTATGTTGTGTGTGTCATGTAACATTGCAAATCTGTTAAACGGTGTTTTGAATTATCAGTGGTTTTGTTTAGAATGTTCATGATTGATGACCTGTTTTTCATTCAGCTCTGGACAATTCCAAAGGATATGCAATGGATCACAATTGGGTTTTTACAGGTTTTAGCATTTCAGGTTGGGGGCCAATTACATTGTATTGAATTTTGAAGGTCAAATACAAGTTTTGTAGAACTTTAAAATGGTTTAGTTTCAGTCATGCCTCTCTAATCCACCTGTCATGCAATTCAAGGACCTGCAATAAGTCTTCATCTGTTTATTTGTAATCAAGAAGCACCTACCACTTTTTTGTAGTTGTACACTTAAGGGTGTGGAGCCCGGGTGATTTGGTATGGTGTTGTATAGCCCATAGATTAACCTTTTGTAAATTCCCCAGGTCTTTACATATCACACTATCAGGGAATCAGGAATATCCCAGAGTGGTGGAGCCAGTTTGCTTCTCACTCATCACCTTAGTTTTATGCATTGCATGTTTGAGATGTCAGGAAACAAAACTCAACCTGGAATTCCAGAAACATTGTAGGTTCTTTGTCTATCAGTAGCTGATTTAAAGAGTAAATGATTGTTGTTTCCCATATTGTCCTCTGAATTGTGCCACTTCCTATTCTAATGTCAATGTTTCACCAGAGGGGCACATTTCTATGTATTCTAGTGACTACTTTCAACCGTTTCTGGGCTTGTTTCTACATTTTGATTGTAGTTCAATTGTGGATTTGTCCAATAATGTTGTAGGGGAAGGAACTGTATAAAGGATAATTGATCCCATCTTGCTGGCTAGGTGATGCATTTCCAGGATTGCCGATAAAGTGGTGCCTGTATTATTCAATGCTGTGTACAACAACTGTGATAGCTGTAATGCTTTATAGTATTATTCTATACCTGGTAGTCCAAGACCTCCTAAGCATCTAAGGGCCAGATGTAGCAAATAAAAAATTTGCGAGTTGCAAAGTGCGAGTCCATGCGACTCGCAATTTGCAACTCGCAAATTGGTATGCAGTACGGTGTCTCAGACACCGACTGCGACTCGCTATGGGGTCGCAATGACCCACCTCATCAATATTCATGAGGTGGGTCGCAAATTGCGGCCCCATAGCGAGTATAGGCATTTGCAAACATGGAGGCCTGCTGTCGTCAGCAGACCTCCATGTTCGTGACTGCTTTCAATAAAGCAGTTTTTTTTTTTTAATGTAGCCCGTTTTCCTTAAAGGAAAACGAGCTGCACTTAAAAAAAAAACGAAACCTTTAGTTTCTTTTTTTTTCAGGGCAGGTGAAAAAAACCTACCCTGAAAAAATTGTTTTGGGTCCATTCACAAAGTGGAAGGGGTCCCATGGGGACCCCTTCCAATTTGCGAGTGGGTTACCATCCACTTGAAGTGGATGGTAACTGCGACACCATTTGCGACCGCGTAGGCGGTCGCAAATGGTATTGCATACCACTCAGAATCGCAAATAGGAAGGGAACACCCCTTCCTATTTGCGATTCTGAAATGCATATTGCGAGTCGGTCCCGACTCGCAATATGCATTTCTGCATAGCAAAGAGGCATTTGCGCCTTGCAAACGCTGATTTTCGCCATTTGCGAGGCGCAAATCCTTTGCTACATCTGGCCCTAAATGCTTTCAATTTGAGCTTCTCGCTTTGTGCCGGATTTAAGAAAAGTGGTGCTGCACCCAGTGCAGCGCCATGTTTCTTGCTCTCTATAGACCCCCTAAACGCCACTATGTGTGCGCCATATCTAAGATACGGTGCACCATAGCAGTAGTTAGGAGTTTGTAGTTTGGAGTTTTGCAGGATTAGCATAAAAATTGGTGACGCTAATCCTGCAAAGCCCATTGAGGCCCATTGTAAACAGTGGTGTGCCTCCTTCTAATGCCTGCTCTGAGCAGGTGTTAAAAGTGCAGATGAAAATGACACAGATTTCTTTGTGCCATTTTTTTGCCCCTCTAACAGGGGAATGCCGCTTTTGCATACATTATGCCTGGCGCAGGCATAATGCAGCAAAAAGGGTTACAAAGAGGGGCAATGCATGCATTTTGAGCATTGATTTTGACCTCGTTGAGCCACATTAGTGTAAAAAAACAAATATGCTAATGTGGCACAAGGAGGCGCTAGGGGCTCTTAAATCTGCTCCTTAGTTTCCCATTGTTCCATATAAAAGACCTAGGGCCATATGTATGAACACTTTTTCCCATAGACACAGAATGGGTAAAAACCTTTGCTACATCTGGCCCCTACTGTCTTTATGAATGATTCACAGTGTCATTAATGGGACCTCAACTAGTAGCATGTCTAGGAAGTAGTTAAAATAGGTGCCACACATATTTTTATTATCACTTTCATTGCTAACTCAGTCACATAATTGAGAGAACCTATCATGTATCTCTGTTCACAATAATAAAATCATAGATGGAACTGCTAACTCCCTTAACTCATACCAGTTGTGTTGGAACTTAACATATTATTCGTCTGTCCAACAACATGAGGATGTGCTCCTCTAAGTTTTAACACAATGCTTTGACTCTTTTTTCTTCTTTATTATCTTAGTTAACCAAATCGGGAATACTATAAAGAGAAATCAGACCTTCATACTCTGGCCCATATTTATACTTTTTTAGCACCGCATTTGTGTCATTTTTTTATGCAAAAGCGTTTTTTGTAAGTTTGCTGCACTTTTGCGTCACAAAATAACGCAAAATGCGGCGCTAAAAAAGTATAAATATGGGCCTCTGTAGTTCAAACTGCAGTCACCTGAAATTACTAATTTCACAGCAATGTGTTGTTCTGAAGTCATTTAAAAATATGTCTCAAAGAGTTTCAGTTGCTTTTAACCTATAATTTACTTGTAAACAAAGGTTCAGATTGAAAGGCTTCTAGTTTACATATATCTGAAAGTGACAAATGATACTACAAAGAATAACATACTGACTAACTGGCTAAAGCATAATCAAGAAATCATAGTCTTGGAGAATTGTGGCACAATGGTTAGAGCAGCAGACCCTGAAGCAGAGAGCTGGCTCAAGACCAGGATTCAAGTCCCGCTTCGGCAGGTCTTGGGCTCAATTCCCTTGGATCAGATAATTCTCGCCTCGGTGCCTAATCTAATTAATGAGTCCCACTATGCAACTCTGGGCAATAGCTTGCTTAATCTCCACAACAGCCTCAACAGCGCTTGGATGCCTGGCTTCACCCTGGGGGGGCCGAGGAGTGAGCACCTCACAGGGAAAAGCCAGGAGGGGTTCTATAGCGGTATGAGTACAGCGCCTTGAGACCCTAACGGGTGAGTAGTGCGCTATACAATTGCAAAGTTTATAGTCGCAAATAGTTATTTCTGTATTTTCATTATGAAAAATACATAATAAATAATGCTGTATTCTCAAAAACTATGATATTGACATTGATCATCGCCGTAACCCTATTCTTAACTCTAAACCAGTCCATAATGTTAACACTGTAGGAGGCTGACTCTCTATATAGTGCACAAAATGATGTGCACTGTGTAGAGAGTCCGAGCAACCCCACCTTGGTTTACAGAGCTAAAAACTAGACCACCTAATACTCTAGTTTTTGTGGTAGCTTGGTCGAACAGTTAAGCCAATCTTGCAGAAATGCTTAGCATTTGTTGTACTCACAGTATCAATATATGTGGACACACACTGAGAAGAATAACTCAAGACCAAATTACAAAAAATGCTTCAGATTTTTATAAAGGTTTTAAGACCAAGATCATCAAAATCAGGCAAGTACTTTTTAAGTTATGATTTTTCAAAGTTTAGCAAAAATAGTCTTTTTGTGCATAATTACTCACCATAGGATTCAATGGGAGAAAAAATGCATATAAATTCAGGCAATACATTTACCAATGCCTACTTCTGTTTTTAGGAGCAGGTGCAGCAGGACTTCAGTTCTCGAGCCTTGGGTCTTCTTTGCTGCAGGCCTTCTTGTGTCTGCCAAATCTGTTCTGCAGGTCTATAGATGCCCACCAAATAATGCATTTAGGGGGAGTTTAGGGGAGTACCTAGTAGGGGCCAATGGGCCATATACCTTAGGGTAGCTACACCCACTATGTGACCACTTCCTGTAGGCAGAGATCACATCTCTGTCCCTGATTGGCTATTTGCCTACCATGCAAGGTAGAGGTAAATGAAATGGTGAGGTCACCTCCCCTGCAACACTTTGGGGGGTGCAGGTTGGGGGTGGCCACTTCTCCTGGTCTTTGTGTATTTTTCCTGCTGCTGCTCCTGCCAAAAGTGGAGTTTGCAACTGGGGCAGCCATCTGCTGCTAGAAGCAGGGCTTGGGACGAGTTTCAAGGGAGACAAGCCCTTTGCAATTCACAGGCAGGGCAGTGCATATTCCTAGGGGAGGAGGTGTAACACCTCTGCCCAGGAAGGGCTTTGTTGTCTGGTCCCAGAGAGCACAGGCCCTCGCCCCAGTGATTAACTACCTTGTCTGGTAGTGGGAGGCTGTTTGGGACTGGCCAGCAACCATGCCAGGGTTAGTTAGCTTTTGCTGGGGTCACCATCTTGCAGTGACCTGCCTGTCCCATAGCCTCTACCAGAAATCTGGGGATTATGTTCGACAATTCTTTGTCCTTCAAGTCCCTAGTAAATTCCACCACCAAAGCCTGTTTTTAGATTCTTACAACCCTGAAGAAAATCTTTCCTTACCTACGGAAGGAGCTCAGAATTACTGTGTCCCTGACCTTGGTGATCTGCAAACTGGATTACTGTAATGCCTTGATGCTTAACATTGATAAAGACTCACTTGACAAATTGCAGCTGATTCAGAATGCTGTGAGTGAGATTATGCACTTCAAAGCATTGCTCCGTCAGGTATAATATGGAATATTCCCAAAGACATCAATTGTAGCAATCGGATCTCCTGTCATGGCGTCCATAATGCTGAGAGGTACAAAAGATGGTCCAATGAGAGGAGTTGGATATGTCAAAACTAAGGCCCTCATTATGACATTGATGGTAAATCCCACTTACAACCATGCTGACTGACGCCAACATGACGCCGCCGTGGCGGATAACCACCAAGCATATTATGACACACACATACCAATCTGTCACTATACAGCCACACACACAAGTCTGCCAGCCCAAAGCTCAGCAATAAACTGGTGGTAGCAAAACCCACACCTTTACGCCAACAGAACTACACCCAGAGCATTGTGACCCACGAATCACCGCAGCGGACATTCAATGGCGGTACATACCACTGCGCTCAAAATACACACACACAAACAAAACCACCATTCCCAGGAGATGATGGGCCAGATACTGGACAAGTTGCAGGAGAACATGTGGCTGCAGGAGGGACAGTATCTGGGGATCAGGGATGACTTGAAGGACATCAACACCACCCTGGTCTCCATTGCAGGGGTGTTGGCAGACATGGCCAACACTATGAGGGAGGCAGTGGCACCCCACCGGGCCTCTGCCACTAGCCAAACCGATGAACAGCCCTCCACCTCCGCTGCCACTAGTGGACAGGAGGCAGGACCAACAGGCCACCAGCACCCCTCCCTCTGCAGTAGGTGAACCACCCCACAAATGTCCCCTGCGATCCAGGCAGAAGCCAGAGATTATTGCCAAGACCCCCGCCAGGAAATAAGACTCTCCTGATTGTCACCCTTGTGTCCCACTCTGTCACCCTGTCCCCCTTGAACTGCCATTGCTCCCCTTCCTACCCCCTTGAACAATGCACCTGTGATACATATAGACTGGACTCCAACCTGGACTTTCTTCCATCATCCCCCCAGCCCATTGCACATCCCCCTCTACCTCTTAGCACTGAAATAAACACCCTTTCAAAAAAAGTATGGAGTATGTCAAATGATTTACGTATGTATTCGTTTAACAAGGTTTAAACATTGATAATCAACTGTACAGAAATGTCTACATAGGAATGACCTGTAGTTGGCTGCACACCAGGAGCAATAGTGGGGAACAAATATCTGCAAATAAAGATGCCAAAGGCTACAGTGAGTGGCCATTGAAGTGGGTAAATCAGCCTGCCAGTGACAATGTCAAACACAAAACTGACAATTAAATGTGAAGTTACACTCTCTTACCTGTGTGTCATTGGAAGTATTGACAAATTATTGCACTTCTATTGTCCTCATCCTCTGCCTCCTCATTTTCACAGTCCACAGGGTCCACTGCTGCCACAAGGCCATCTCCAGCCTCATCCTCTTGCAGAAAAGGCACCTGGTGACGTAAGGCAAGGTTGTGCAACATACAGCATGCCACGATGATCTGGCAGACCTTCTTGGGTGAGTAGCACAAGGAACCACCTGTGAGATGGAGGCAACGAAACCTGGCCTTCAGGAGGCCAAAGGTCCTCTCTATAATTCTTCATGTTCGCCCATGTGCCTCATTGTAACGTTCCTCTGCCCTTGTCCTGGGATTCCTCACAGGGGTCAGTAGCCATGAGAGGTTGGGGTAACCAGAGTCACCTGCAAGTATCGAGGAACAACTGTTAGCCCCACACCAACCCTTAGGGCCCACACCATACCCATACACCAACATCCACTGGGTGGGAACCAGGGCTCACCTATTAGCCACACCCTGTGCCTCTGGAGTTGGGACATCACATATGGGATGCTGCTATTCATCAAGGTAAAGGCATCATTCACAGACCCAGGATATTTTGCATTGACGTGGGAGATGTACTGGTCCGCCAGGCACACCATCTTTACATTCATCGAGTGAAAGCTCTTTCGATTTCTGAACACCTGTTAATTTCGCCGGGGGGGGGGGGGGGGACAAATGCTATATGTGTACCATCAATTACCCCAATAATGTTGGGGATATGTCCCATTGCATAGAAATCAGCTTTCACTGTGGTCAAACCATCCACCTGGGGGAAAACGATGTAGCTGTGCATGTTTTTAATCAGGGCAGACAACACTCTGGTCAGCACTATTGAGAACATTAGCTGAGACATTCCTGCTGCCAATCCCACTGTCACTTGGAAGGAGCCAGTTGCCAGGAAGTGGATCACTGATAGCACTTGCACAAGAGGGGGGATCCCGGTGGGGTGACGGATAGCAGAGATTAGGTCAGGCTCCAATTGGGAACATAGCTCTGTGATTGTGGCCCTGTCTAGTCTATAGGTGAGGATAATGTGCCTGTCCTCCATTGTTGCCAAGTCCACCAGGGGTCTGTACACGGGGATGTCCCCATCTCCTATTCATCCGCAGTGGTTGCAATCTATGGGGCAAAAAGGTGAGCAGCTGGTCAGTATCTCTTATTTCCAATCACTACACTTCAATGCATGTCGTGATTTTTTTGGAGACGTCCAAATGGTGCATATGTATACTGTGATGCAGTTAGGAGCCATGACCCACACCCCCCATGAAATGGCGTCCATCTGTCCTGTTTGGAGGGACAGGTGGAAATCAGGTAATTCCGCTGACGTTGTGTGCCATTGCGGAAGGCGGTCGAAAACCACCATGCTACTCCTCATTGGTCAACATCGGGCCCTATGGGGTACAGTGGCCAATGGGGATGTACGCCGGCAGTGATGGTATGCACCAACGTGGACGTCACCGTCATTTTCTATCTGTTTACTGACTTGCTACCTGACCTTCAACAGGAGAGGACCTACACTGCAAGTGCTACTGTGACCTGTGTCTGGAACTGTTCATGGCTCATGTTACTGGGGAAAGAGCCCCTGCCTTCACCTCAGCGGAGTTGGAGCGACTGGTGGATGGGGTCCTACCCCAGTACTGAATGCTGTATGGGCCTCCAGACCAACAGGTGGGTACACCGTGAGTATGATGCATGGGCCGTGAATGCATGGAGTGCTGTGCATGAAGGCCTCATGTGGGGGGGGTTGGTGGATGGGCCTTGGGCAGCGTGCTGCATGTATGGCCGGCCATGTTTGTGCTAATGGGGATGGGAAGGGGCATGGTGGGCCATGAGTGTAACAGGCAGGACGGTCAGTCTAATACCTTTCCCTGTGTCCATTTCCCTTCAGGTCAGCACCCGTCAGAAAAAGGGAATATGGCGTGCCATCGCCAAGGACGTGCGGACCCTGGGGGTCTACAGCAGGTGGAGCACCCAATGTTGCATGGGGAACAGGGTCAAGACTGATTTGCATATGGCTGGGTCCAAACTGGAACGGCATGGTGAGCAAATGGATTAAACCCAGATCTGTGACTGGGGTGAATGTCTGATTTGGTCTACATTCCGTCCATCAACTGTTCACTTTGCATTTGTTGCCCCAAGTGGGAAGGGTATGCCCAGACCTTGGTCCCGTGCTCACTATGCCACCAGATTTAAGCTAGCCTGGCTGAAGAGGGGTGATACCCCCAAACCGGTCCCAGGATGCTTGTTTCTGGTCCAGGGAGGACTTGGCCTGGCAGTTCGGGCTGGACTGTTCCCATGGGGAACAGGGTCAAGACTGATTTGCATATGGCTGGGTCCAAACTGGAACGGAATGGTGAGCAAAAAAAACTGATGGATTAAACCCAGATCCGTGACTGGGGGTGAATGTTTGATTTGGTCTACATTCCGTCCATCAACTGTTCTTTTTGCATTTGTTGCCCCATTTGGGAAGGGTATGCCCAGCCGTGGGTCCCGTGCCATCAATTGTTCTTTTTGCAAACGGTGGGAGGACCTGAGACGCTGGGCACAGAAGACAGTGAAGGCCCAGCTGGGGATGGCCTTCCAACAAGAAAGGGGTGCCCGTCAAACCCTGACCCCCCTGATGGCCGACATACTGGCGGTGGCCAATCCGGAGCTGGATGGGCGCTTGGGGGCATCACAGCAGCAACAAGGGGATGAATACAGTGCCCCAATATACAACTTGGCCTGGTGGGGTGGTATCGGGGTGGGGGATGTGGGCCTGTGAGTGACCCTAGGCCAGGCCTGACATTGCAGAGTAGGTCCCATGTTGGGCAGAATTCTGATGTAAAATACCTTCAACCAAGCTAGTAGGAATCCACTACTGGGCAGGGGTCTGTGGGTCTCAGGTATGCTGCAATTCGCGTTAGGTGTCCCTATCCATGGGATGGTGACTAGCATTGTGATTGGTAGTGCATTGCCTAGTGTGTAGGGCTGTTCCCTGAGTGTGTGTGTATGTGTTGTGTACACCAACGGTGGTGTTGTTGCCGCCATTGACCAAGTGTATCCTTTTTCTCTTCCCCCTCTTTTTGTTTTGTCACCCTGTCCTTATGTGCATTAGCATCATCTGGCGGAGGAGCTGAGGCTCCGGCGATGGAGGGAGCTACATCCCACAGGGCCCAGGAGGCCAAATCCACCGACGGTGAGGGCACCAGTGGGACGGAGGGCGAGGGGAGCACCACGGTGGAGACAGGAGGGGACAGTTCGGACACTGGTTCCTCCTCTGATGGAAGCTTCCTGGTGGAGACGGACAACTCTGTGCCAACCCCAGCTACAGGTACAGCCGCCACCCCCGTACCAGCACCACCCTCCCAGCAGCCCACAACATGTTTCCCGTGCTCGCTCACCCAGGAGAGTGGGCCCTGCCCCAGTGAGCCCTGCGGCCCTGAGTGAGGAAGCTATTGACCTTCTGTGATCCATCTCTGTTGGGCAGTCAACCATTGTTAATGCTATCCAGGGGCTGGCAGCCCAAATGCAACAGACAAATGCATTCCTGGCATGGCGGCCCAACAGAGATCAATCCAGGCTCTGGCCTCCTCTCTGATGGCAGCCATTGTCCCTGTTTCTAGCCTCCCCCCTCCAACTTCCTCTACCCAATCCCGTTCCCATCAACCCCAGCCTATCCCAAGCACACAGGCAGATGAGCAGGCACCCAGGACAACACACAAGAGTGGGCATGGCAAACATAAGCACCACACTTCATCTCACAGGCACTCACACAAACTTGATCCAGATTCAGACATACCAACATCCACTGCCTCCACTGTGACCCCTCTTTGTCGTCGTCCACCTCCCTCCTAGTTGCATCTCCACTCAGACCTGCATGCACTACATCCTCATCCACTACCCCCATCACCAGCACACCTATCAGCACACGCCCCTAACTGACAGTCACCACCCCCACTTCCATGCACACGTCCCCTGTGTCCTCTCCCACTGTGCCTGTGACCCATCCTCCCAAAGTACACAAACTCAAGCACTCAGACACCCAACAGCCATCCACCTCACAACAGCATCCAGCTCATGCACCTGCACCCAAACACAGCAGACAGACACCTCCTACAACCACTCCCTCTCCCTACACTCCCAAACCATCTCCCTTTTCCCGTCCCAAAGTCCCTAAGAAGCTTTTCGTCTCCACCTTTGACCTCTTCCCTAGCCCTCCCCCGTCCCTCACATCATGCCAGGGTGGTCAGAACCCAGCCAAGCACCTCAGCTACCCAGTCCAGGGGCACAGTAGTGTCCACAGCTACACCAGGTGGGAGAGGATCCCGGGCACCAGGAAGCCACACTGATAGGGTGCCAGCACCAAGTGCTGTAAGGAAGGGCAAGGAGACACCCCAGCTGCTGCAAAGAAGGGCAAGGAGGCACCCCCAGCTGGTAAAAGGAAGGGCAAGGAGCAATCCCCAGCTGCTGCCAAAAGGAGCAAGGAGCCATCCCCAGCTGCTGGCAGGAACGGCAAGGGGCCTACACCAGCAGGCAAAAATGACAGGAGGCCTGGTGCTGGGACTCAGTTGGAGACCCCACCACCAACCATGGTGGTGCAGCCATCCGAGGCTGCAGGGGATGGGCTGGAGCTTCCCCCCACCATTGCTAGCACCGCCACCAGCACAGCCACCAGCACCACTGCCAGCAGCTGCAGCCCCATTGCACAGCCGTCCAAGCCTGCAGGGGCAGGGCTGGAGCCTCCCCCACCACTGCCTGCACCAGCATCACTGCCAGAAGCGTCAGCCCTAGTAGGAAGCCGTCCGAGGCTGCAGGGGAAGGGCTGGAGCCTCCCCCCACCACTGCCGCCACCAGCACCGCCACTGCCCCCACTTAGCAGCCGTCACCGCCCGTGGACAGTGTGTAGTCCTGCGTCCATGGGCTGTTGTGTGGCCTGGTCCCAGAAAATCCTGTGGGTCTGACACCCAGATGAGAGACTGTGCCCTGGACTCCCGAGGATCTGCATCACAGGGCACAATGCCCCCTCCAGAACCAGTGGAGAAGCCATCCACTCACACCATCCTTCGCAGGATGAAGCTCACAGGGCACAATGCCCCATCCAGAACCAGTGGAGAAGCCATGCACTCACCCCACCCTCCCCAGGATGAAGCTCACTGTGCACAATGCCCCCTCCAGAACCAGTGGAAGGAGCCATCCACTCACCATCACCACAGGTTGAAGCTCACTGGGCACAATGCCCCCTCCAGAACCAGTGGAGAAGCCATCCACTCACCCCATCCTTTCCAGGATGAAGCTCACTGGGCACAATGCCCCCTCCAGAACCAGTTGTAGTAGTCACCCACTAGAGAGACTGTGACCTTGTACTCCCCAGGACCAAGCACTGGGCATGTTGCCCCTCCAGAGCATGTGGGCAAATCACCCACTTGAGAGACTGTGACCTTGCACTCCTCAGGATCAGGCAATGGGCAAATCACCTACTTGAGAGACTGTGGCCTTGCACTCCTCAGGACCAGGCAGTGGGCAAATCACCCACTTGAGAGACTGTGGCCTTGCACTCCACAGGACAAGTCAGTGGGCAAATCACTCACTTGAGAGATGTGGCCTTGCACTCCCCAGGGCAGAGTGATGGGCATGTTGCCCCCTCCAGAACCAGTGGTGTTCCATCTTCCAGCTGAGGTGCCCCCCTATTCCTCGTCCCCCTGAGGTGCTTGTCTATTTTTGATCTAATGCCCCTGCAGTGTTCTCTCTGTGTTGATGCAGGAGTGTGGTTGGGCCTTGGACTTTGTGATGTGGCCCTGTGGCTCACAGACATTGAGGACTGGGCAGTGTCCCTTGCCTTGTAAATATGTATATACTTTTTGATTTGGATGCACAGATTTCACCTATATTTATCTTATTATACCCTTTTTACACTATAGTAGTTGTCCTTGCATTATTCCTGAAGGAGATGGGGTAAATATGTAATGTTACTGCATCTGGTTGAGTGTATGGTATTGGTGGTGGGGGTATTGCATGTTGCGTGTGTGTGTCACTCTCTTTTCCTCCCCTGTGTGCTGGGCAGCTGTGCTCACTGTGGTCGTCTTCACCGGCATTGGTGTTCATAATGGAGCAGAAGGTAGAAGAGCATGGAGAAGACATGCAACTCGGGCTCAATGGAGGCGTGGTTCTTCCTTGAGTCTCCAGAGGTGTGTTGTTTCCCTTCTGTGCAGTGTTTCCGCCAGGCTTTTGATGTCATTGGTACCACCCTGGAAATGGTGTTGGATAGGTGTGTCATAATACTGTGGGCGGTACATTGTCTTCCGCCTGGCTGTTGGTGGTTACCACTGTGGTGCCTGTTGGTTTCGCCCTGTCATGATTTCATATTTATCACCGCCACTTTATCACCGACTGCCAGGGTTGTAATGAGGGCCTAAGTCTTCTTTCTTTATAGCTCTATACAATGCTTAATTTGAGCTGTTGGTTGCCGGTGTTCATCACTGGCACTTACCTTTCAACAACGACTCTTATGAGAGCCCACCACAGGGTGGCACTGTTTGTCTAATTTTCACATCAGCAATGATTCAATATGCAATATAAATTAATAATACCTGCCACCAAGGCCATGCTGATAGCTTTAGGTGGCCAGGAATACTCTGAATGGTAATTCTTTCAGGACTGTGAGTGTTAGTAGTTAGTGTAGGCAATGGCACTGGCAGCACTGGCAGGGGCAATCAGTGGTCCAAACTGCAGTGGCCTTCCGAGAAGAGCTTGGTACTTACTTTTTAGAAAGAGAGCTCTGGCTCTTTAGCAAATAGATCAAATCCTGTGATAGTGGTTTTAGCAGTGAGCTCTTCCCAGATATTCTGTGTGCATCTATGGAATTAAAATGATGCCAAATACTCCTGACGTGGTACTATGTTCGAAGCACATTGTTCAGGTTCCTGCTGGAGTGCACCTTTAAACAGGTGCACCAAGCACAAACATGAACAGTGCACCCAACTACAATAAATGCTGTGGCCTCAGGGCAGCTATGAACTCGTGGCTACCCTGTTGGCAGCACCTTCAGTGAAATATGGAGCGGCTGCTTTAATCAGCCGCTCATGTTTCATAGTACACGAGACACCCTCCTGATCTTTAGTGAGGGGACAGAGATCAGCAGAGGGATGTCTGGGGGATCCATCCGACCTTATTTGTCCCCTCAAGAGGGATGCCCTCATGGGACCCATTGACAATATGTCACCTTTATGTGGCACAGTGATAGTGCGACTCTTGGCGGCTTCTTTGTCTTTGCACCCATAATAGGGTGCAGGAGCAGTGGCATAGAGATTGTCTCATCTGCATGGTGCCATGTTCCCATGCAAATGAGGAAATTCCCTCTTGAGATAGCTCTGGCGCTACATGTGTGCCAGCACTACCAGTATTACTGAAGGTACCACACAGCTGTTGCACTCCCAGAGTACTCCTTGTAATACGGACCGTCCTCTTCCAAACTGTGCAAGAAACGAATCTGCTGTTGATGGAAGCTGAGGACTTTCTACCTGGCAATCTGGGACTTTTGTGCCAGCTCTGATTCAGCTTCTAAAGTCTGCTGTTCATGTCTACCTCTTGTTCCTGCAGGTGGAAGGCACACTTCTCAAGTTCTTGCCTGAGTTCCTGCACTTATTCTCCATCAGAGTTCTTTCCTCTGCTTGTTTCTTACTTTCTGTGCTCAGCTCCAGGACAATCTTGTGGCGTGACATAGGGCCATATGTACGAACACATTTTCCCATAGACACAGAATGGGCAAAACTGCTTGCTACATCTGGCCCCATAGATCCTTTACGCTGTTCAGTGATGGTTA
Organism: Pleurodeles waltl; assembly: GCF_031143425.1. Lineage (NCBI taxonomy): Eukaryota > Metazoa > Chordata > Amphibia > Caudata > Salamandridae > Pleurodeles > Pleurodeles waltl. The sequence goes on along the minus strand of NC_090450.1, from coordinate 165,088,591 downwards.
TCTTTCATTAGTGTTCACCAAAATCTCACTAATGTTGTTTAAGCTCACTATCCTTGACAGTTAATTTATTTCCATTTCTGGAATTTTAGTAGTATGTACCACTGCTTTCCAGTTACCATGACAATTCAGTAAGCGGTCTCTTAAATAGTCCTATGAATTTACAATGTAGACAGGAAACACCGAAAGTTAATTTTCAGTGTTATTCACACAGTGGCATCTCTATTTTATTCACATATCCTTGATACTTCTGGTAGATTTTATGATCAGTCCCTTACTGGGGTCCTTTTAAGGAACAACTACAGGTAATACTGAAGGTCACTCTACCTGTCCCTGCTTTGCTGGCCTGTGCAATAATCACATGTCTGTAACAATGTAGGTCAGTGGTAAAAACCTTTGTCGATCACTCTTTCATTGGAATAATTAGCTTTCCTTTACCTGCCCATTCATTGCATTGCCTCTTTCTCAAATAACCACTTCTGGATTGAAGTACAGATAAGTCTCCAAGGAGATTTTTATTCTACTTTTAGCAAGCTGAATTTAGAGATATTTGCACAACTAAACAGCAACAGGTTTGCGTATTTGCTTTACTCCACTAGCAGTACACGCTTTCTTGAAATTGCATCACCCTTCTGGGAAGTTAAATACAGGCGTTCCAAGAGATCAAAGTAGCACTCTAGTGTAAACTGGAAAGACCAAACTGCAAACAATAGAAAACACATATCTCTAACTTTTGAAGTTATCATAGTACTATAATCAGTTTTTCAAAACACTGACGGGAGAGTGTTTCATGTGTTCGTTATTTGTATGAAGATGTGTTCGTAAGTATTTTGAATAGTGTCATATTTATTGGTGTAACAATAAGATTCCTGGAACTTTCTGTTTGTAACTCACAAACGTTTTATACATTAAAATTTCTACATTCTTTTGTTTACAATGCAGATATTTCTATTTGTACTTGTGGCGAGCATCCGAGCGCAGTTTGTAATGTTTCGTCCTATCAAATCAACACATCATGCTATTAGTTTCTAGAATTACTTTTCTACACTTGACTGGAGACAGAGTTACTGCACTTAGGAAATGCGTTTGTAATATGATCAATGATTTCAAACATATAATCATCCTTTTCCTTAGAAGGGGAACATATAAATAATTGAAAGCTGATTTTCACCCTTGTGAGCAAATCAGTCTACTAAAGCATGATAAAATAGCAAGGATAAAACAAAAGTGGCATATTTATCAAAGATTTGCATCGCCTTTGCGGCATGCAAGGTAGCGCAAGAGTGACATAAAACCTAGAAGCAGATTTATCAAGGCCACCTTGCATGGCTCTGCGTCACTTGCTAAATCTGGTGTAACGCAAGGCAGTGACTTGTGCTGCCTTATGTTACGCTGCCCCAGGGAGACATTCCATGGATACAGCGTGGGTGTTCCCACTCATCCACCCATGGATTTTGTCGCATGCCAAATTTACCTTGAATGGTAGACCTGGGAATGCGTCAAATGCTATGCCTTCCCTGGGGAGGTGTAATGAGGAGAAATATCATTATTACTCCTCATTTTTAATCTTTGAATGTTTGCTGCATTCAGCAGCACATGTAGAAAGAGGAAAACTTTTCTAATGCTTGTTTCAGTGCTAGAAGGTGTCTGTTCCTGCACAAAAGTAATATTGGCTGCAAGCACCCTGGCACTATAGTGAGGTTAGGAGAGGAGATGAGAGTTTTGTCTGTAGCTTCTTACACCTATGTCTCTGAGTGAACAATGACTCAGAGGCATATCCAGAAGGCAGGCAGCTGTATCAAAACATGCTTCCTTCCACATTAGCTCTGTGGTTGGCTGAATGACCTTTCAATGTCGCTTAGTACATGTAGCTTCCTAACCAACACAGTGGAAGGTTTCATTTTTTTAGTATTTTTGTAGTTTTTGTTAGGATGACTAATATCAGCCTGTTTATGAAACTTTATCTTGATCCTTCACATTCTGTTAGCTATTATCACCGTTCAAAATACTAGTTTCCTATGCCCTAAACCTTCCACATACACACCCTAAAAGATTAGCACGGCCATGTTTAATATACACTATGTTGCATGTAATTCGGCTGATTCACAAATTATTTCCAACAACATTACATGCTGTGCCAAAGTGTTAGAAGCACTCCTACCTTCCCTATGCCTTTCAGCAATCATTTCGTTTTTGGCTGTTGCCCTTTTTTCAAATCGTTTTCCCAAACAAGTGTATTAGAGGCTGTAGATGAGCAACAGTGCACTGCACTAATTTGCTACTTGTTGACCTATCCGTCTTGTGTCTTGCCTTTAACATTTAAAAGTAAGTGTCCGGGGTATGTGCATTGTGATATGTGTTAGAACGGCTAGTTTACTGGCCAGTCCCTTCCAATATGTTTCATGGGTGGATCAATATCATACATGGTTGAAGATGCCCACTGGTGCGTCTGATGTAGTCTTTTATAATGTAAATAATATAATCATAATATTTTAAATATAGCATTGCCACACACTTTATATGCCAGAATGCCTTTCCGTTGGCTGCCTCAAATATTTTTTAAGTTGGCTCTAGTCGACCAGAATCATTGACCTTTTTGCTTTATAAAGTTCAGTCACTAATTTATTTAAACCACCAAGTGTCAATAAAGCAAGAATTACATATGAGTGTGAGAAGACAGTTCAAATGTTTCACATCCCCATTTTAATTGCTCCACTCTCTCCAATGCAGTATGTGTCATAAATTGGACACATGATTTGCTTCGGGCATACCTCAGATATGTGACCAACCTATCAGAAATAAACAAATAGCCAAGATTTTTATTCCTTCGACTCTCCAAGCGACCTTTGGAATTCTCCTACTTTGAAATTTTACAAAGTGTATCAGCATTACTTAATCCATATGTTTCACTTCCTGTTTTAATTGCTCCACTTTCAACAATGCAGTATTTGTCATTAATTGAATAAATTATTGTTTTCAGGCATGCCTAACACAAATGCCCCATTATAACTGCAACTCTCCAAGAGACCTTCAGAATTCTCCTACTTTGAAATTCTACAAAGCGAGGCAGCAATCCTTAGTTTGTACAAAACATAAATGCCATGACCCTTGTCAGGAGGCCACTGCATCTTCCACCACCCATTGCCTTCTTCTAGCTATGTCAATTACAGTACTAACACAACTTCTAGCTACTAGACCCAAAGGTGTAAGAATGACATAAGTGATATGTATTCATCATTTTTAAAGTATATTGAATTAGTAAACATCTTTGGTTGTGGTCGTCTCTAAATTAGTCAAACAGCTCCACCATGTGGCAAACTGTCATTGGTGCCAGTGCTGACAATTAAGTACAGGTGCTGAACATCAGAAACCACTGACTCAAATTAAGCACTACGAGAAAAGCACAATTATAATCAGCACAGGCTTATGTTTCCTTTGTGTTAGTTTTAAAACATTTGAGAGTGGGATTGTGTTAAAATATCACACTGGAAAGTTGAAGTTCAAGATCTTTATTCCCACCAACAGCTGACGCAACCTTCTTACTCCTCCTTTCAACAGCTGGCCACTTGTCATTTAACAGTCTACCTGTTACTTTGATACCAGGGCATCACTGGTGAAACACAAAGTCAGTGATGTTCTAAGAGCTACCCAGAGCACATTTCTTCTGGGTGTGTTTGTGTGCGCTGGCTTGGTAGTTGGGTCTGGGGGCCCTGAGATAGGTCTCCTCTCTCTGTATTGATTTTTATCATTGTGAGCCAAGAACAGAAGACAAAACAGCAACCTTTGATGTGAATGGGAGAGATAGAGATAGGGAGAGAGAAAGAGAGAGAGACAGACAGAATGTGGTGATCTCATACATTCTACATTCCATGCTATACATGGAATGTGGATTGAGATATCCTCAGGGGGCATTCCAGAGGGGACAGTTGTAGAGAGCAATCGGAGCGGTCGATGACTGTGGCCAATAAAGGTCCAACTTCATTGAACTGATCATCAGTGTTCATTCTCATTCTTATCACCACAAAATCTGCTGAACAGCTGGCCACAGTCAAGAACCCACTTCTAGTTTTTCAGGACCTTGAGTGATTCTTTTTCATCGAACGCAACAAGCGCGAAAAGCTTGAGGACTGCGCTACGCAGTTTCAGGCCAGTTGCTTGTTTTTGTTGTGAAATTTTGACAGGCTCCGTGTCAGGTACCCATCATGTACATTAATTTCGCTTACATTTTACAACTTTATATGTGATTGTTACTTCCGCTCCCCAACGGTCTTCTCCGCACTAGATACCCTCATGCACATCCAGCATCATGCTCATTTAAGCACTTCCAGCATCACATTTAATCATTACATACGTTCAGCCTTATGCACTTTGAGGCACACACACTCATGGCACCTACAAATGTGTCAGCCATATTTTGGGAAACTCCGATTCGCACGCATAATATGTACGGCGGACGTACTTTGGCAAAATCCATTACAGAAAAATACGATCCATATGCATAATACGTAGTGACACAGACGGCAATCAAACCCCTCACAGAAGCCTGTGGACTTCACTGCGATCTGCATGCATAATAAACCCCTCACAGTAATGTGTGGATTTCACTGCAATCCGCACGCATATCAAACCCACTGCAATCCGCACGCACCATATTCACACGCCAGTGGATTTCACTGAGACCCCCATGAATAAACTCACTGCTATCTGCACGAATAATACTCAGGAGTTTGTGGATTTTACTGCAATTAGGGAGGCACTGAAATAGAAGCGAAGCATTGTTAAACAAATGTATTTTTACATACTACTATAACACGTCATCAAAGCAGAAGGGAAGCAGCGTTAGTCAAATTTATTTTTACATGCTACTACAACACATTAACATAGACATCATGCAGAGCGTCAGCCCTCCACCACCATTTTTACAAACACCTGGAGATCCACCAGTACCTTGGAGAAGTTGGCATAGGGCTTTCACTAAATATTTAGGAGCTATAGGTGGTAATAAATATTTCCCAGAGAGGAAAAGATTTTTATTAGAACATGATTTAGGGTTTGAAGGCTAATCCGTTTATGAACTCTTACCACTGTACGAATTACCAGACTGTGAAGCAGATGATATTGATGACTATCAATTTGCAGTAAAAAAAACTCAAAAAGAAGTTTGATGTTCAACCAAGTTTGATAGTAAATAGGCATAAATTGTTCAGAAAATGTCAGGATGAATCAATTGACAGTTATTTATCAATTTTACGTACATTAGCTTCCGAATGCGAATTTGAAAGTTTTACGGCACAACTTATTCGCAATCAAATAGTGATACACTGCTGGAATAAGAAAGTTCAAGAAAAACTGTTAACATTAAAAAAATCCTTCTTTGACAGAAACAGTAAAAAGTAAAGACATTTCTCAGAAAGCATGCAAGGAACTATCAGAAAAAGAACATGTTGAAGTAAGCGCAGTCAATATTAAAGGGTACTCCAGTGATTACACTAAAGAACAAACCAAGAGACCAACACAGAACCAAACTAAAGATGAATTCTTCAGCGGAAGGAACATATGATTCAGATGTGGTAATCCTAGACAAGATAACAATGCTCGCCCATGTCCAGCTAAAAATGTCAAGTGCAGAATATGTGGGTAAAAAGGGCATTTTACCAACGTTTGTTAGAGTAGTAAAACACATGATAAAGTGAATGTGCTTGAAGAACGTGATCCAAATGAAAGCTCTAGCAATGAAGGGCACTCAAAGAAAGATGTAATACTAGTGGTCCAATGTGGTGAACACAATTGCATAGACCCTAAAGAAAACATTGAGGTTGATGGGAAGAAAATGTGCCTATTAATAGATTCTGGCGCCAGGATGACCATATTTACTGAAGAATTGCTATTACAAACATATGGGGAAAGGAACTTGTTACCCTCTGACATAAACCCTGGGTTGCACAATGGAAAACAAATAGACCTCACTGGTTATTGTGAAGCAAGTATGAAATATAAAAACAAAGTGATTCTTGGGAAAGTTTATGAAGCTAAAAAAGGTTTGCTTATATACTCGGGTGGTATCACCAGGCGTTATTCGGTATGTTCAATTTTCATTAGTTACCAATGAGTTAAATGAAGAATCTCTGGTAATTCAAGACAAACAATACAAGAATATTTGGTTACAAAGTTCAATAAGGTGTACAGTAATACGTTGGGCAGGATCAAAGGTTTCAAACATCAGATCAAAGTAAAAAATGGTGCCGCAACTGTAAAGCATAAATTGAGAAATGTACCCTTCAGTGTACATTAGGATTTAGAGAGTATTCTCAAACAAATGTTTGTTGATGGAGTTATAGAACCTATAGAGTCATCACTTTGGTTATCTCCATAGGTCATCACACAAAAACAAAACAGACAATTAAGAGTTTGTATTGATTTGCGTACTCTGAACAAGGTCATATGGGTCGATTCACATCCTTTACCACGTATTGATGACATCACATCTACTTTAGCTGGAAGAGAAGTTTTCAGCAAAATAGACTTAACTTCGGCATATAATCAGGTTGAGTTAGACAAAACTTCAGGGCATTACACAGCTTGTGTGTCACCTTTTGGCACTTTTCAATTCAAAAGGATGCCTTTTGGGTTGGTGCTTGCCACTTCTGTCTTTCCGAGGATTTTAGAAAACATACTTCAAGGTATTGAAGGTGTTGTAACTTTTCAGGATGATATACTGTTTGCTAGTGAGGATGAATGTACAAATGATGAAGCTATGAATAAAGTGTTACGAAGATTACAAAAATATGGTGTAGTAGCAAATGTAAAAAAATGTGAGTTTTCCAAATCCAGCAGAGAGTACTTAGGTCCTGTTATCTCAAAAGATGGGGTTAAACCAAGACTGGGTTTGGTAGAAGCAATCGATAGTGAGCCTGAACAAAAGACAAAAGACAATGTCACATCTTTTCTGGGTTTATGTGAATTTACGGGAACTTCTGAAGAAAAATAAAGAATTTGTGTGGGATGCCAAATCACAGGAAGAATTTAGATCACTTAAAAATGACTTAGTTGAGGCAGGAATTTTAGCGCCATTTGGTTCTATTGAATCTTGCACTATTACTGTAGATGCTAGTAACAATGGTTTGGGGGCAATGTTACCCCAAGAACACAAAAACAATCACGATTAAACTATAGGGTTTGCATCACATTCTTTGAGAGTCAACAAAAAGTTTTTTCCTTGACAGAAAAAGAGTTATGGGCTTGCTGTTGGGCTGTTGATTGATTTAAGAACTACATTTGGGGGAGAAGGTTTACACTCAAGACAGATCATAACCCGTTAGTGAACACCCTTAGTGGAGAAGTTATCAAAGAACACACTCCAAGAATTGCTAGATTGTGTTCAAAACTACTACAGTATGATTTCATGGTAGAGTATATTGCTGGTGGGAAAAATATCAGGGCTGATTATTTGTCTCATTCACCAATCAATTTAGACGAGAAAATAGAGTTAGTGGGTGAAGAAGATGAAGTGTGTTTAATTGCTGTTGTAGATGTATGTGATGGAAACACTTTTATGGAGACTGAGCGAAATGTAGAAATGTTAAAAGATGAAGATATGGTATGTATAAAGAACTATTTGACCCATGGTTGGCGCAAGGAAAGTTCTCTGCCATACTAAAGTTGCAGATGAATTATCGGTAGAGAACAATGGTATTTTGATGAGGGACCGTAAATTAATTCCACCGAGAGGCTTAAGAAACAAAATCACTATAATTGGTCATCAAGGACATTTAGGACAAACCATTACTAAGAGAAAGATGGTGGCCAGGTATGGGTCTTGAAATAGTTAGGTGTGTGAGAAATTGTGTGACATGTGCAAACAGTGACAAAGTGTTGAAAACTCAGCCAATACCTTTAACACTAAGTATTTTGCCTGGGGGACCCTGGTTTAAGCTGGCCATTGATTTATTTGGTCCCTTCAGCAACCTAGCAAGAATATCTAGATTTGCGTTTATGGTGGTGGACTATTATAGCAAATGGTGGAAAGTAGAGTTTATAGAGGAACCCAATGCAAATGCGGTTATTAAAAGTTTGAAGAAATGTTTTGCCAGGGAAGGAGTCCTTAAAGAATTAGTGCCAGACAACGTGGTACATTTTATCTCTAGAGATGTGAAAAAAGTTTGTGGAAAATATGCCATCCAACACAAGCAGGTAGCTCTTTATCATCCTCAAGGAAATGGTCTCATTGAAAAAATGAATCCCACACTGATTGAATGTGTACAATGGACGATTCAAAATAAAACAGAAGTGGAGGACATGTTGTGGTCACATCATTCCTCGCCAAATGCGGTTACTGGTGTAAGTCCGTTTGAAGTGATGAGAGGTTGTGTTTCAGCCTCTAAGCTGTGCCCTGCTTGGTTGAGAGAAGTTAAGACCAAAGGAGAGAAATTTAAATCTTCAGATGGGATCATTAGACCTCATATTCAGAAGTTTCAGAATAAAATGAAAGACGACTATGATATAAAACACAATGTATGGGTAGAAAGAACCAAACTTAATGTAGGTGATTGGATGCGGGTAAAAGATCCCGCTCATGTGGCTAAGGAGCTGTCCAAATGTCAAAGAGAGAGGAGACGATGTTTCCAAAAATGCAGTATGCATCAAAGGTCACGAATGGTGGAATAAAAGCAAAATAGTGAACATTAAGGTAAATTACAGTGGTGGCACTAGGGGGAGATCACACAATGTTATTGAAGAGCCAAGTGGGATTAAAAATCACAGTGAACAAAACTCAAAAAACAAACCTGGTTTGAAAGCAAACAATGACAAACTATTAAGACACTAGAGTAACAGGATTATTAAAAAACCTGCTAGACATTGTGATTAAGCTGTTACCTATGTATTTTGAAATGCATTTAGATTCAGTTGTTATCATTTTGTATAGAGAAGGAAAATGTGGTGATCTCATCGATGTTCATTCTCATTCTTATCACCAAGCAGAGCTACCCATCTAATGGCTGAATTTTAAAAATTGAAACCAGGTAAGCTGGAAGCAATACCTGCTACCCCGCTTGTCCAAACTGCGTACTCCTAGTCAAATATTTTATTTCAAAGAGCCTTCTTTTTTTATTATCACATAGAAACACACGCTTAAACTCTTAAGTTCAGGATGTGCGCTAAATAAGCACCTCTGATATTTCATTTCATAGGCTGTAATGTTGCTCCATTTATATTAAGAATTTAGGTCACATTCAGGGTTTACATGACTGCTGACTTGCCTCCTAGTTCACTAATCGCATTGTATTTGGGGGGCATGCCTTGAATGTTTCTAAAAACTATCAATAAATGTCTTTCTATGCAGTGATATAATCTGATATATTAAGGCACAACACTTCTGCATGTTAAAGAAATAAACTTTTTTTGATTTTTATAGAATTTTATCATATTTTTACATGCTTTTGTTGCACAATACACATGCCAAATATTTTCATGGCTCAGATCCTGCACGGACTCTTGGTGCCATACCAGACCCACGGCTCAGCTCTGCCTCTACCCAACTTATTATTTTGCCTGTGAGCCCTCCTCTATTTGTGACTCAGACTCAGAACATTGGGCAGGCAGTAACATAATAAGTGAGGGCTAGAACTTGAATCTCTGACCATGTACACTGATTTGACAGCTCTGTGACCAAGGCTTCTTGTGGCAGAAATGTAAAGGTGTGCATGCAGTGAAGAAAATAAGTGATTCCTAGTCAGGGACTCCAGTCCGTTGTGTTGTATTTGACCGTAGCAATGAGTAAAGAGGGAGTACTACCAGTCCAGGAGGGATGGGCAGTCTTCAGCGGGGTTGTTTGTGGTGTGACACTCCTCAAATACATTGTTGGTTTGTCAGTTGGGTCTGCTACATCTGTGTCGCTTTTTGTTGTTATTCATCCTTCACAAAGAGGCTTTAACCTGTTTGGCTTTAAATTGTTCCTTTTTTGGATCAGAAGCTTACATTTATATAAATGTATATATATATATATATATATATATATACATATATATATATATATATATATACATATATGTGTGTGTGTGTTAAAGAGAGAGAGAAAGGCTTGTTTACCAAAACAATAGTAAATCTGCACCCATATCATTACTCTGAATGGGTACACATTTACTACTCATTGGATTTGGAAATCTACATCAGACTCAAATTTCTAGATTTACTACTGATAATCAAACACCCAAAAGGAGATGAGATGAATACTTGAAAATAGCCTAACTAGTGCCAATTGTCCAAAGTAGTACTCCAATACATAACTTTTTACCCACTTTGCCACTCCACTCTGCTGCCCTCCGTTTCTTTTAGTTTTGTACAGTACAGGTTCATACCCCCGAATCTCACTGACTGAGCTAGGACTCTCACACTTGATCCCACAATAATTGTACACTTTTATTTCATTTTCTTTTAATTTTAGGCCTTTAAAGAGACCCTCAGGGATATATTCCTGCCAAAGAGAAAAATGCACATATCCATATCTCACTTCAATTGACCTCTTTTTCATAACTATGCCGTCTCCCATTGTAACCGGCTGGCCTGATAATATCATTCTAGAGCCAGTGCTCCAAGTATTGTGACTTTGAGATTTAAGTTATCAAGACTAACTTTATGTCTACTGTTGTCCCATATCAGCGTTAACAACACAGAGTTACCCTACCAAACAAAAAGTCATAGGCAAATGTTTGCCTACTTAAGCCATCATCAAATATATGTGATAAACTGTATTATCTTCTCTTCAGTGCTAGAGGTTTCATTAAAAAACAGTTTTGACTGGATGTTCCAATGGTGATTTGGAACAGTTTCACTGTGGTTCCTCAAAACGTGAAAGCAGACACATATAAAGTTATCTTCAGATAGGTACTATCTTTGTGAGCTAATCTTCAATACTTGTGGGTTATGATTTCTTACCGGATGCTATGCAGAATGCAAAATGGAATATCACATCACATGCTTACCTTAAAGAAAAACATGAGGCTTATGATAATGCCATAGTAGAAGTAAGTGTCAATTAACCTCAAGCACATCAATTCACTTACATACTTCTCACAGAGTGACAAACTTTCTAGGTGAATATTTGCACTCCTTGTTTTGTTGAAACTTTGTCACGTTACTGACATCAGAAAACAGAAAGACAAATGATTACATGCATAAGTTCAGAGAGGATAGCTTATTTAAATGAATCCAAGGCATGTCATACCGCTGAAGTTAGGAACAGTTAACATAATTTGGGAGGGTTCTTGGAAATGTGCACAATGCATTGGAGTTTAAAAATGAAGATGCAGCACTATAGAAACTTCTAAAAATCAAAATGACTATTGAGGTTGTGAGTGGATAATAAGATTGGGAGTGCTATTTAGGGATTCTAAGAATTCAACTGAGTGCAACATATTGAAAAGATGGACTTCATTCATCACCATGCAATTGTTGCTAATAAAAGTACATACAGAGATTATCATTGTTCCATGGTTTAATGGAAGTGTGAAAAATAGTGATTGCCTCATGGCATCAATTAAGAAATAGCCCATAGTATCAATTAAGAAATGCGCTAGGCATGGCCACAACAGCAATGGAGTCGGATGCATAATTTCTGAGCTCCGGCACTATGTGCCAACTGGTATGATTATCCTGTTTCTTCCTGTTGACTTGGGGCCCCGTCATCAGGAGAGTGACTGCTTGAGAGGTAGATTGGGAAGTGGCTCCCAGGGGCCAGATTGCAGTCCACAGAGAATGACACCCATGATGGCAGCTGTGGGCGCAGCCTGAAAAGATAGCTGATGATTTTCAGCAGCGCTGGTGGTTTTGGGGGTGGAGAAGCCCCTTCTGGACCCCAGAAATGACCAAGTAAGGCATTGATGGCCACTTGTAGGAGGCTGTGACAGCCCAGGTGCAGCAGGATGTAGGCAGAAGATATTGGCCGTCCCACGCTCGGACCTAAAAACACATACGGTGGCTCCAGGGGGCCGCAGACCATGCAACGGGAGAGGATCCAGCCCGCTGGAACTGGCCGCTTACCCATTGCCCATGTGGAGGGCACCCTTGATTTGGATGGAGGGTGAGGAGCACTCCCCTATAGACTTGCAGGGTTGTGCAGGGTTGTAAAAACAGGTCCTGGTCGGGGTGGGGGCCTCATAGCACATTGCTATAAGTAGAAGCTGGACTGAAAGGACCGAAAACTTTGCAGGGACTATCACCTCCCCCACCTCAGCCAGAGTGAAGACTACCAGTGTGAGGATGGGTGCTGCACAAAGGTGGATAGCTACTATCAAAGTCTGATATGGGGATGAGAGCATGAGCCACTCTACCAGAACCCCACCTGCCTGCAAGCGAGACCGCAAGAGGTTTTCTCTTCATACAGGTCTCCCCTCCAATCGCACATAGGACAATTGGGCATGTCTCTCACTACTGTGAGCCCCATGCCTGCAGGAACTTGGAGGGGAGTGGCAATGAGACAGGAATAGGTAGGCCTCCAAGATGTTGGGATGGTCCACAATAAACACAGGAGCCTGGGGAGAGCTGTGGGTGCCCATTTGGATGGCCAATGCACAAACAGACTATAAGAAGCAACCTGGAAGGGTGGCCACTACTGAATCCACACTTGCACAGCTGAGGCCAACTGCCATAGACCACAGAGTTCAAATGCACAATGTGAAGGTGGTGCTGGCCTCTCTGGAGGCAAAACTGGAGCACGCTGAAGGTCAGTCCCGAAGTAACAACATTCACCTGCTGGGGGTGCCCGAAAATGCAGAGGGCCCTTGCACTGAGTTATTTGTGGAAAGTGGCAGGCATCATCAGTGTTGGAGGGGAAGGTTTTGAGCCCCTACACTGTGAAACAAGTGCACAGGGTCCTCAGCGGGCCCCATGAACCAGAGGCATACCCCAGACCCCAGTCACATGCCTGCAGAACTTTAAAGATGGGAACGTTATTTTACATTGTGCATGCTCCTTCGGCCCTGGCATATTGAAGTGGGCTGAGTTAGCATATACCTAGATTATACCATCACAGTTGAACGCCAGGGTGAAATGTTTCAGTGAAGCAACGCCTGTGACATCGCAATTTAAAATATACTTTGGTTTTTCTGCCACACATTTGCATCATGATTGACTCTGAGTCCCACTTCTTCGCGACAGCTTCAAAGATGTGTGATTGGCGGGAGTTGTGGGGCCACCCAATATCTGAGTCAAGGGACATGAACTGTGACGATCGATGGGGCATGCAGCGATACCTGCAATGGCCATGCCTTTCTGGATGGAGACACAGGCAAAAAGGGACAAGCTAGTGGCAAAACTGTAGTGGAGCTCGCAGAATCGCTGTGAGGCACTGGACGGGGACACTGGACAATTGGATGAGGGCAGATGTGTCTCTGGAGGGGATTTGGAGGTGGTTGCCCTGCCAGTGGTCACTCCTATGACTGTGGATGAGATTGCAAGAAGTCAGGCAAGGTGAGGATGGATCTAGTGGGGCTGGCCCAGGAGCATGTGGGACAATTAATCCCGGAAAAGTATGCCATTGACCTACTTTATAATATAACAGTGTAGCCTAGTCCTTACAAGGCTATGGGAGTCATTATGACCCTGGTGGTAAGTGTTAATGTAGCGGTATGTCAATCTACAGCCCGGTGGGCGGCACAGTACCGCCACCGGCATTATGAGCCTGCCTACCACCATGGTTTTCGTGGTGTTAGCAATGCCATGAAAACCATGGTGGTAGGCCCTGCCAGTGACAGGGAATTCCTTCCCTGTCACTGGTAGGTGGCTCCCCACCCCTCCAAAACTCACCTGACGCCCCCACCCCCTTCCATCCAAACTCCCCCCACCCCCCTCTGATCCTCACACTCCCCCACCCACCCCCATACACACACTAACCCCCACCACCTCTGATCAACACACACCCCCACACACGCACACTCCAGTAAACACGCACTACATATAAACCCAATCATTTACACTAGCATACACGCATTCATACACTCATACTTCCAGACATGCTCGCACCCATTCTTACACACAATCACACTGACATGCAGACACACACTCACTTCACCATTCTTACACGCATTAAGTCACACGCATACAACCACACAAACAACACAACACACACAGATGCATTCACACACTCACTCACACATTCATACACACACTCAGACACAGACACACAACACCCCCAATCCCTCCCACCCCCCTCCCCTGTCAGAAGCCCAACTTATCTTGGTCGAGGAAGTCTTCTGGCAGGGCACGTGAAGGGGCACTGCTACCACCAGCAGCGCCCCGCCAGCAGAACACTGCCAGGCCATTTGAATTGTCATAATACGTCTGGCGGCGTTCAACTGGTGTGGCGGTGCTGGTGGTAGCAGTGCCAGCTTATCACCATCCGCCATTATGGTCACTGCTGTATTTCTGCCTTTCTTGTGGCGGAAGTCCGGCAGTGATCATAATATGGTGGACGGACAGTAGCCGCGGTGATGGTATTTTGGCTGCCGTCACCACGGCGGTAGGCGGTTTGTACTGCCAGTGTCAAAATGGCCACCTATATCTTTGACAAGATGAATTAGTCAGTAATGCATGGTGTATGTTGGGGGATGACAGGCACCTCAGGCACTGGGGAGACGGGTAGTTTTGAACTCGCAGCATGGGATGATTGGGAGGTTAGGTAGAGTTGGAGGGGTGGGAGGGCTGCTGCGGAATGGACTGCGCATTGGACGGGGGAGCCCAGTAGAGGGCCCTGAGAGAACCCTTGCTGACTAGAGCCCACACACTAACAGAGGATGTCACTCTTAAGATTATGTCTAGAAAAGTCAATGGTATTGGCAATATATTGAAATGACAGGTGGTACTTAAATACCTTGCTTGGCATTCCCTGGACCTTTTACTTTTCCAGGATACACATCTGGCAGGCAACAACTGTAATTCCCTACCAAAAGTGCTTGAGACCCTCTCTTTGGTTCATATTTAGGAGTCAGGATCAACAGGGGGGAATCAATAGTGCACCCCCTTACAGCCTGGCATCCACAGACAGTGGTCAGATTTACTAGTATGGGAAAAGTTGGGGTTGACATGCTTAGGCATGTATGTCACCAATGACCAAGAATTGTTTCATGTATGTAACTGGAAACGGATGTTAACTGGGTAACATGATGCAGTGGCACTCTGGTGAGGCCTCCTACTATCTTTCCTGGGTAGAACCACACTGTATAAAATTATTTCCTTCCAGTTTTTTGTACATCTTACAATATTCACTGCACAGATTTCCTGATACCTTTTTTCAGAACAGTGGAGGCAGAAACCAGGAATCTGCTGTGTCCTTTGAAGGTATCTGGATTTCCTATATCCTGTTCAAGTATGTGAGATATACTTTTGTAAAAATGTTTGGTGAAGCTATCAGAGGGGGTTGTCTGTTCAGTTTGTTGCTCTGTTGCCCAAATATCTCATAAAAAGTTATTAAAAAAAAGAGAACTCTGCTAACAGTACCAATCTCTGGAAGGAGATGGTATCTGATAACAATGCCTTAAAGGATTCTATAAAGCAAACACTGGATGAGACCTAGTACACAATAGGAATTTACTGTCTCAAGGCCTGACATTCCAAAAATCACATGATTAAGGACCTCAAAATACCTTTTTGTGATGTTCATACCACTTTTGAAAGTTAGAAAAACCTTTCCTACTCGCAGTAGTGGTTCTGCAACTATTATGAATAGCAACTAGGAAGCGTGAATTGAATGTTCCTGCATAATTGATTCACAGCTGAAATGTTACCGTGGTTTTGTGACCTCTTTTGCAGGTGCAAACCTTTGTTCTGACATGGACAATCAAGCTGGGTTAGCAATTGATTCTCGAGGGGAAACTGATCCTTTTGTTCAGTTCCCACTTTAGGAATCAAATTGGATGTCCTGAGGAGAGGAGTCAGTGAGCCATGGGGCGGCTGCTTGCTGTACCAAAAGCCTTCCAAAATGGAAAACCTATACTTTTATGAAACCTCACTTGTTCCTTTCATGGGAAAAGGCAGTTTTAAACAAAGTTACTCCCCTAAAGTGGAAAATACAAAGGTCCGCAGTCACTTCTTGTCAATCATCCTATCATTCCAAGCACAGAGGATCGCAAATAGCGACATGCCTAACTAATAATTATTCTACATGTTAATTTGCAATCCTCTGTGAATAAGGAATTTCTTCTTATTATTATTACTATAGGTTGCATTGAAATTGCACCCAATTTGCAAACCAGTCAGCAGGCAATTTGGACATCCTTGTTCACAAGTAGAGCTTAGTACATCAGGCTCTTTTTGTCTAAAGAACTTTGCTAGTTACTTAGGGGCATATTTACAACAAAGTGGTGCAAGGCAGTGCAGCAAATGACCTTACTGTGCTGCCATGCACCACAGGGAAAGGGTAGAAAAGCACTGTATTTATGAAATACAGTGCATTTCTGTCCCTTCCCCCTGTGCTTGCACACAATTGGCTGCCTAGCATCAATGCAGGCACTCTTTGTTGCATGCAGATTTGTTTTGAGCTGAAAGGGTCACCTTATACGTGTGCTACAGAATTCAGCACCCATAGAAAGAGGAAGGAAATTAGGAGAAATGAAAGTATTACACCTGCCCTGATGAATCATATGGTTTTGATGCATTCCCATCTTTACACATCCTTGTAAATCTGGGAATACATCAAAGCCCACAGGTGTTGCGTGGGAAAAACCCCTGCAGCACACACAGTGCAGCATAGAGTGACGCAGTGACTTGTGTTGCCTTGCCTTACTCCATATCTATGAGGCCTTGAAAAGCCATGCACAGTGGCATTATGTGGCCTTGTATATACTAGTCTGCCATTCTGCACCGACAGAGCATCAAAAAAAGTGATGTACTGGTGGCGCATGGGGCTTCTACATATTGTGCTACTGTCATACAACAACAAAAAAATATCTGAATACTGACATTACATTTCTCCTAATACACCTTAATTGTGGCACATTTCCACAGCTTCTGCTTAATTTGAAGACAGTATCTGAGGAACATTTTCATCACTTACTTTTTCATGCCAAATGGCCCCCCCAGTATGTTTTTTCTGTTACTTAGCAGTCTTGCATCCAAGAAACACACAATTTAAGCTAATGTAAGCTACCTTTAAAGCCTATGTTGTACCGACTGATATTTTGATTTCAAGCATTAACTATGTTGGTCTCAAAACCTTAATACACACGATATGGAATCAATATTTGGAAGTGATGCCTTTAACATGCACCTTTGAAATAACGATTCCTAATAGCTTCTTAATCCCATTTAATGGGGTTAATGGTTCAGAAATCCTTGTATGAATTGATAAATAGGTTTAGTAAATTTAAGAAAGAGTGTTTGCATTTACAAATCTCTAATTTACCTAGTCAAAGGGTTTGTGAATGTCAAAGCCTTTGTACATAAGAAAAATAGAGTACAATTTAATAAACAAAATGACACCAAAATGACACAAATCAAATAATGGGAACTTGCAATGTGAGGTTTTAAAGTTTTAAGAAAAAATAGCACCAAGAAGCACAAAGTGCCAATGCCAGGGTGGTAACAGCCGCTGGGCTGGGGACTTAAGTCTCCAGCAGGTGGGTGTCACAATCCCACCCTTGGGATTATGACCCACCTACTGCCATGGTTTTCGTGGCAATCTTACCGCCACGAAAACCACAAATTCCTCCCCTGGCACTGAAAGTGGTTTCCCCGGCCCCCTTCCCCTGGGAACATGATGCAGTAGGAAGTGTTTTTCTGGCGTGGCTCTGCTGCTGGCAGCAGCGCCACCTTACTGCTGCCCGCCGCCATAACCGTCGGTCATAATACGGTTGGCAGCTGCTAGCCATGCAACGGTATGTTGGCGGCTGTCGCCGTGGCAGTAGGCGGCATTTGCCGCCAATGTCATAATGAGGGCCTATGTGTGGTAATCGAGGTAAAGGCTATCAGAGTTGTTAAAGGTAACAGAGAGATCTTTCCATTTCCTCTGAGTGACCTGCACCATGCTTCAGAGGAGCTGGTTCTTTGCCTTGGAGAGGGAGGTAAGGGGGGGTTGGATCAGGGGGGTACTGTTTTAGGGCTTGGACTGTGGGGGTGTATGGTTTTAGGGAGGGGGCGGGCAGTTTCAAGGAGGAGCGGGGACAGTTTTAGGGCCCGGGAGTGGGTGGATGGTTTTAGGGCAGGGATGGTTTTCGGGCTTGGGGTGTGGCGGAGAAGGGGGGCTGCTTTAGGGCTCAGGGCTGGTGGCATGGGGTGGGGGTTGGGGATGGTGTTAGGGCTTGGAGCAGGGGGATGGTTTTAGGGTGGGGTGGGGGACATTTTGTCTTTCAATATGGTTCCAATTATAACTTTCAGCATCCAAGCCAACACATATTTCATCAGGGAAATCTCCCAAAAGACTTCATCAGGGCTGTAATTGCACATAAGATAATATAAAGCTTAATGTATCATGACATCACTTTAACCCTTGTTACACCTCTGTGTGAATTTGTGGAAATCAGTGCATCTAATACACCCATCTTTACTTCCCTTCTTTATGAGTAGGGTGATCAACCAACCTACTAAGTTAATATTTCCAAATCCTTGTGCAATCATATTTATTTTATTTACCTTATTCCCATTTTGCAATGTAATTCACCCCGTGTAGATGGTCACATGTGAAGTTTCTATAAATCATAATAACTATCTCTAGTGAGGAGTAAATATCTCTTATATATAGTTCACCTGTTATTCCTCAATTTGATGAATTCTAATGTTCCAACCATTTTTCTTATTCTTCATATATTGGTAGCCACGGTGGCTGTGTAATTATTCTATTCTTTTTTCCTATAATTACAAATTTCAGTTTGCTATCTTTACAAGCTGTTTATATTGTTAATTATACCTCACCTGTATTCTGTTATATCATAAAACATAATTTACACTGTTATCTTATACTAATATGTATGTTATTACTAGTTTGTCTCTCTTTTAATTGCCGTGTACGTTATATTGATAAGGCCCTTCCGCTTGAAGTCCGTTAGTCCATCTCCCCTCTACATCGTTCCTAATTTAAGCCAACCGTGTAATATAAACGATCTGATCATGATATTCTCTTCTCCTGCATCTCCTTGGTGTCGGAAGATGCTAATTCGCTTAGCTTCCTCAGTCTGCTTACCTGTTTACTTAATTTCAGTCCACGAATACATCATCCGATGTGAGTACGCTCCTCTAACCTGTCCGATCTGCCGCTCTTCATTTAAATAACCGTCTATACGCACACGACGTACGCTCTGCTGTCTGCATGATATGTCCTACTTCTATGTTTATTGTCCTTCTTTCAATTGTAAACATAAAGAAAGGACTGGCCATTCCTGCTCTGTCTATTTTATATGTAGCCCATTTGTTTCGAGCATATAGCTATTAAATTAATACAAATCTAACTACTTCAATCAAGTAAACACATAGTGAGGGGAATTATTCTTTTTGTCTATATCAAATCAACTTGTTCCTATATCTTAATGATATATTTTCACACATATTAAGTTAATATTATACATTATGTACTCCCCGTTCCATGGCCTCCCTGTTGTGGCATTACTAGCAAAATTCATAATCTATGTCCACTCACTCAAATTTCTGAACAATGTATATAGTTATATATTAAGTGTTGCTAATTTAAACTTCATATTTTAATTATTTACATGTGTGTGCACGTACCCAGCATTGCATATCCATCTCATTGTCCATATTGCTCATAAACTTGTTCTGTTAAATCCTGACTTTCCGTGTACTCTGAGGTACATAACATTCAACAGTTCCTCCATCCAATATCATCTGTTACAGTCCCAGAAAGCATTCTAACTCATGGTCTGTATTCAGACCCTCCTCCACTGCTTGTAATTTCATAATCCATAATGATTCCTTATGTCTCAAATGTAGTTCTCTGTTACCTCCCCTGGGGTCAACAAGAATATGTTCCAAACCAGAAAATTGTACTTTATCATGTGTATTCTGTGTTACACATGTCTGTATATGTTGTACAATCGGATATCTTTCATCACTTTGTTTTATTGCTCTTAGATGTTCACCAGTTCTTATTCTCAAAGGACAAATTGTACTGCCAAGGTATATGCATTCACATTTGCACATGATAATGTATACAACAAACTTTGTTCCACTTGTCCTGTGTGTTCTTATTTTATAACTGTTACCCTTCCGATCAGCATATTCTTTCATACCATGCCAAGCCCATTTGCACACTCTGCATTGACCACACCTGAAAAAACATTGATTATATTCAGTAAGGCAATTGTCACTACTGTTAGGCCTCAGGTAACTCCGACACAATACATTTCTTAATGATCTTCCTCTTCGATATGTAACTTCTGGGCCTGTTCATATAAACTAATTCAAAATAATGTCTTGTTTAAGAATATTCCAATGCCATCTCATTGTTCTCTTCATTATGTATACAAAGTCTGTACAGTCTGTAATCAATCGTATTCTTCCTTTATCTCCGTCTCAAGATTTGTTGCAGGATAGCAATCACAGAAATGGTGGTCTTGTGAGCCACTACCGTTGTGGCCAATCATAGTTGGTCAAAATTTGGAACCTACCTCAAAAAGTTTAATGAGGTAGGTCTAATTGTGACCCATTACAATTCCTGATTGTGTGAGCCGGCCTATAAATACGTATTTCAGTTTGCAAAAATAAAAAATGATTCAGTAAATGTACATGTGGGACCACTTTTACCCAATCGATTGCTGTACACAAAGCTCACTGTTCCATAATGTATTCTTATTGGTGTGCTTGTGGTGTTGTATGCTAAGTATTCAAGTTGGCTCTGTGTTTTAAAAACATCCCATGTACTTTTTGTTTCAAAATAGTTTTTTGGATCTTTGCTAACTGGCCGTGTGAAAGTTAATGGATTCAAGTTCTTGTTTTGTAAATATCAAGCTCTGCATTGCTGTGAGATGTCAGAAATAGTTTTTATTCTCTGACTTGTATTGCTGTTTTTATAACCTGCACTGTGAGGCACTGCTGTCCGCTACCAGTGCTTTGACCCTTAAACCCTGTAAAAGTTGGCTATTTCTGAATGGCTTATTTAAGTTTCTTTTAAGGTCATAGTCTATGATGCAGAAGATATACAAAGTTAAAGAACACCTGTAGAAAGAACCACTTATTATGACATTTACTAGTGTGACAATGAAATCATAGGCAACCCTGTGTAGCCTGAAAGAAGCAGCTTGAACCCTGTTGCACAGATCAGTCATCCTTTTGACCTGGAGGAAAACCAGATTTTGAATATTAAATAGGTTACCCTTAAGCACAGCTTGCTACTCACAAGGTAAGGTACATAAAACGTAGAACATGTGTGACATTAGAAATGTCATATTCTCCCACTGACTAGGCCTGTAACAACATTGTCACTGGTCAGGCTGTCACAGGCACATTGGATGACAAAAGTTAGATTACACAATTTAATCTAAAACTTTTGACCTATACCGGGTACTGTTGGACTTTTTTGCTTATGCAGGGTCATCCTCAATCTTTTTGCCTCCTGCCTCCTATTTTTTCTGACCTGTTGCTGTTGGGTTTTGAACTCTGAGCACTTTACCACTGCAAACCAGTGGTAAAGTGCATATGCTCTCTCTGTAAATTGTATATAATTGGTTTATCTATGATTGGCATATTTGATTTACTACTAAGTCCCTGGTAAATTGCACTAGAGGTGCCAGGGCCTGGAAATCAAATGCTACTAGTGGGCCTGCAGCACTGATTGTGCCACCCACATAAGTAGCTTTGTAATCATGTTTCAGACCTGCCATTGTAGTGTATGTGTGTGCAGTTTTAACTGTACATTCGACTTGACAAGTGTACCCACTTTGCCGGTCTAAACCTTGCCTTTTCTTACACGTAAGGCTCCCCTAAGGTAGGCCCTAGGTAGCCCCAAGGTCAGGGTGCAGTGTATGGTTAAGGTAGGACATATAGTAATGTGTTTTACATGTCCTGACAGTAAAATATTGCTAAAGTCGTTTTTCACTGTGACAAGGCCTGTCCCTCTGATAGGCTAACATGGGGGCTACCTTTAAATCTGATTAAAGTGTAGAGTTCCTTTGGGAGCGGATGGACATGTGGAGTTTGGGGTCTCTGAGCTTACAATTTAAAAATACATCTTTTAGTAAAGCTGATTTTAAGATTGTGGGTTTAAAAATGCCACTTTTAGAAAGTGAGCGTGTTCTTGCTTATACCATTTCTGTGACTATGCCTGTTTGTGGATTCCCTGTCTGGGTCAGTTTGACAGTTGGGCTGGTTGCACCTCACACTAGACAGTGACACAAAGGGAACTGGGGTGTAGCCTGCATATCCTGATGAGCCATCTGTGCTAGGAGGGAGGGGAGGAGTGGTCACTCACACCTGAAAGGGCTGTGCCTGCCCTCACACAATGCAGTCTCCAACCCCCGGGTGAGTGTCTGGGGCCTGGCCTGGGCAAGGTAGGATTTCACATTCAAAAGAGACTTTACTTTGAAGTAGGCCTACTTCAAAGGAGAAATTGGGTATAAGAAGGGCACCCAAAACCGCAGACTTTAGAAAAACACTTCTGGAAACAAGAGGAACCTCTGCCTGGAGAAGGGCTGAAGAGCTGAGGAAGAAGAGCTGCCCTGCCTGTGGCTGCGCTTTGTGGAGCTATCCTGCAGTTGCTGCTTCTGCCAGAGTAAGAGGGCAAAGACTGGACTTTGTGTGCGTTCCATCTTGAGAAGGAATCTCCAAGGGCTTGATTTAGAGCTTGCCTCCTGTTGTTTGAAGTCTCAGGGACAGCAAAGACTTCTCTCTGCCAGCACCTGGAGTCTCTGGAGAGACTCCTACTCTGCCCTGTAGTGCTCATCCAGGTCCTGAGTCCCTGAAAGGAGAAGCTGGCAGCCTAAAGAAAGGGAAATCCATGCACAGAGCACTGTGCGGGGAAAAGATCGACGCAACTCTGATCTGCGGCTGAAGAAACGACGCCCCACCAGCTCCGCAGCTGAGAATCGATGCTCGCAGGAAACGTGACCGAAGAATCGATGCACGGAGCAGGAGAAATGCCGCGCAGCATCACTGACGGAGGCTGGGAGATCACCACCTGTGCTGCAGGGTTTTCAGATCATCGCGCGGCTGGATTTTCGACTCAAGTACCGCTGGGCACCGAAAAAACAATGCAAGGCCTGCCCGGACCTGAGAGTGCTGACCGGATCGACACATCGCTCCCCTGAGGAGAGAAGAAACCACGCACCCGACCTGACGAAAGGAGAAACGACGCAAGGTCTAGCTTGTGAGTGGAATCAACGCTTGGCAAGCCCTCTTTTTGAGCACACTCACCCGTGCGGGGTTATTTTTGACACACCCAAGGTAATTTTTCACGCTAACAGCATTAGTGTGTGTTTAAAACTACTTAAATACTCTTTTTGCATTTTTATTTATAACTTGACTTGTGTATTGTGGATTTTTGTTGTTTTGGTCTTGTTTTGTTCAGATAAATATTTCCTATTTTTCTAAACTGGTGTTGTGCCATTTTGTAGTGTTTTCATTAAGTTACTGTGTGTGTTTGGGTACAAATACTTTACACCTAGCACTCCGAAGTTAAGCCTACTGCTCTGCCAAGCTACCAAGGGGGTAAGCAGGGGTTAGCTGAGGGTGATTCTCCTTTACCCTGACTAGAGTGAGGGTCCTTGCTTGAACAGGGGGTAACCTGACTGTCAACCAAAGACCCCATTTCTAACAGGTACAGACTCAATTTAAAGCCTTTTTCTTATACTTAACATAAGTCAAGTCCAATGCTACAGTAGTATCTGTATTCTGAGCTTTACTTGCTTTGAAAAAGTTGTGGCTCTCTAAAAGGGGCATTGCCTATGTAAATAAGGGTGTGGCTTAAACAAGGGCACAACATAACTGCATTCTCCCATAGTGTGCCACCCAGCCAGTATTTAATTCATGCCTGAGCTTTCTGTTATTGCATCCAGTTATGAATCACAACAACTGACATACACCTAAATCCAGCTAGGACTATTAGTGTTGTCTAGGGATGTTAGTTGTTTAAGGATAAACAAGTAACAACAATAATTCTGTTGTAAATAATTAACATAAAAAAAGTTTCAATTCTGTAATTGTGAGACTGTATATTAGATATTACTAAGAAATATAAAAGGGGTAGGTCTCTCCAAAGTGTCACAATCACTCTTGTTATATTCACTCTGTTAGAAATTTGTCTCTCCACAGCTCCATTTCTATTTCACACACCTCATCTGTTTGCTCCTCACCACCCTCTTTTCACGCTCTCCTAAATGCACCTCCTTGCCTCTCCTTTACATCACAATCCCCAAACACAAAACACACCCACACACCTGTAAGCACTACATGTTCTTTTACCTTTGAATTGTCAATATTTTGACAACTGTGTGTCTCCTTCATACACATTCACACAGAATCAGAAATGCAACTGAAATACATTATCATTGCTCTGTGAACTCTGCAGAGGGACAAAGGTTTGGATGAGCATGTATTCTGAACAACCTTTTATCCCATTGATAAGTACTGTGAAAAACTAACACTACCTTCAGCCGCAACTTTATAGCTTTCAATTGTGGCACTTTTCAAACACTCAAAAGCCACTCAGTTCAAAGTATACACTATGGAAGAGTAATATGCTACACAACAAAAATAGAAAAAACAACCATCCTATAAATAGAAATTTAAACAGGAACTAAATCACTGACATAGATTACCTTAATGTTTTTACATTCATTGTTCAAAAATCAATCAGTGTTTTGCAAGTAAAGTTAAGGACATGAAATTAGGGCCTAATAGGGACCCGTTTCAATGTCCTTTTTAGGTTGAGCATAGCAGCACACAAGCACTGTTTTTCCAGCGTGTTAGTATGTATCTGGGCGTTTAACCATACCCACCTCACACCCATCGCTATCACTTGTTTATGTGCTCGCCTTTCAAAAATCCTTTGTTTTCATTGGTAAATGCTTTAAGTTTGTCCCACCTTGGGCGGTTTTGTTACCGCTCTGGCCATCGACCCTGTTACATGGATAATTGCACTTTTGGCGATAACTTTGACTGCCAACAAACTTCTTTTTCCTTTTGTGTCTTTCCTTTGCGCTCACATCATGGTGGCGGTGGCGCTTTGAATTGGCTTGCTTATGTCACCTGTTTTACTTTTAATTTTGTGTGACAAGAAAAGTCCAGTTAGGAATTTACAATGCTAATAGCTCGAACCCGAGCAAACACGAGACCCATTGCATTGCAAATACTTGTTAACTATTATCAGGTTTGGGATTCAGAAGGACCTGGCCCACTTAAAGCCCTGTCTGTACTAAATATAAGGGAAATGAAACTTTTAGCCTGTTACCTTTGTTCTGCCTAAATCTGCGGGAGGCTAATTTTCATTATTGTCTCAAAAAGAGGACTGATTGAGGTATGAAAGGGGTGTGAAAACTGTTCCAAGAGTAGAGGCAATGACCTGGAGTGAGAATGTATTTTCTTTCCCTGGCAGAAAGACCAGTGGAGCAGGGTAGAAACTTAATTTACTTTAAAGCAGCTTGCCCTGTAACAAGTAAACTTTAAGTGACACTTTGGAAGACCTCAGCCTTTGTCCTCAAAGTCCAGAGGGAGAAATGCTACCCCCAGAACTGATTTTGTGTAATCCCAGAAGAGCGGACTGCTCATTACCTTGGCACACACTGGGAGAGTTCACAGGTTCTGCTAATGGAGAGAAGGGTTTTTCCTTCTTGGGTTTTAACAGTGAAGGACTCGGGAATTATTTGCAAGGGTAAACAGTAACTGATGTAAAAATAGGAAGGGTTGCCTCCAGTAACTTTTAACCTATTGGTTTTGGCTAGGGAGTGCCTAGGACTCACCCCTACCCACTAGCTAGTAGCAGGCATAAATGTGGTACCCTAGAGTACTTCATCAGAACATTTTCTGGACCTGCATAAGATCAGGAGAGGACAGGACCTCATACCCGTGATCTGTAAGAGCCATGAAGGATAGGATCTGCTCCCTCTTGTATCAAGGGCAAAGTGTTAGTTGGCTGACTTTCTGTGTGGCTACAGGAACACAACAAGCTGCAAGACTCCTTTTCTTGACGTGCCCATCAGAACAGTGGCAACTTGACTTGGATTTGACCCTGGTTTTGGCCTCCACCTGATACCCTGTGATTCTCTAAGTGCCTTGTCTGGATCCCCAGGGCTTTTAAATATACTCCTGTAGTTGTTTGGGGACCAGAAGAAAGCGTTCGAGCTTTTGAAATCTTCAGCAGCACCTGCTGTAAAAAATATCCGTTCAGCAATTCCACAGTGTCAGATTGAATTTCATCTTTGTCCTGCTCAAGCGTTGCAGCACATCTGAAAAAAAGACCAGGTCCTTTTTTGCACGGAACTTAGAACATTTTCAGTGAGAAATCCCCAAAGCTCCAGGGCTTCGACATGCTTCAATATCCAGTCTAAGGTTCCACTGCACCGGTTACAAATTCAGGGGTGACCGGTTCAGAGATAATTTGTCTTCTCAAACATTGAGAAAGTTGCCTTCTAGCATGCAGAGTAGGACTTAAAACACATTTAAAACACTTTCTATCAAAAAGTGACAAAATCCCTTTCTGAAGAAGGATTTGGAAACTTTTTTTAACTTTTTTGACTTTCAAAGTTTTCAACTTAATGGATTCATAGTGAGCTCAATCGTGGTTAGCTTGAAATTGCACCTTGGAACTTTCGTTAATACTTTGTTCTTTTTGGCATTATTTGTCCTTAAATCTTTAAAAATCAATATCTCCAGTTCCCAATATTGTATTTTTGTTGCTTTGGTGCCATTTTGCTTATTAAATGTTTCCCTATTTTTATCAATTGAAATGGGATATTTTTGTGTTGTGCCTTTGACTTTTTAACTGATATGATACTTTATAAAGCTTTAAACCTTTTATCTACTGTCTGCTCTGTGCCATAGTTTCCAGGGATGGAGCCCGATTTTAAATTACTGAGGCCTTTGATTGGACTTCACAGGTTAGTGACTTTTGTATTTGTGGTGGACTTCCACCTACTCCAATTAGTAAATCACGTTCTTACATCTCCATACCGTAGTGTTTGTGGATCCTAGAAGCTTTCTTTTTGTCACAATCTCATTTTTCACAATTGTAGCAAATCTGTCTTTTCTGCATGTTCAGCCCAGACTTTCACCTTTTTATGTAATCTATTTTTGCTAGCTCTGTAGACTTCACCACTGCCAAACAGCAACAAAATACATGTGCTTTCCCTCTAAATTATGTGTTGTGCCTTGGAATTTCCTATTTGGCCTACTTAGGTTCCCTATTTTACCATTGTAAATGGTGCCTATGGTGCACACATGGCAAGGAAAGTTAAATGCCATATGTGGATGTCATGAATATTCTCACCACCCACTTATACGGCAAACAATTAAGTCAACTAGGGGCAAAAGTGTGCTGTGGGTGATCTGAAATTTAAATGTTCTGCAGTGAACTGTGGCAGGTAAAAAATGTATTTGCCATGTAGAAAAGGCTTTACATATTCCTAAATTACCTTTAAAATGTGACTGAGGACAGGGTGCTAGTATCTTAAAGTATGATACACAACATGCTGGGGTTAATTTACCCTCACAGTCAAATAAAACCCAAAAGCAATTTCACTTTGAAGGCATTGGTAGACTTTTGCCTGAGTAAGCTTAAGTGGGATTACAAATTTAGGGGCAGATTTAAGAGCCCCTTGTGTCATCTAACCACACATTATCGTCATTTTTGTTTTTCACACTAATGTGGCGTTAGATGGACAAAACGCCATGGCACATTTACAAAGTGGTGCACTGCATGCATTGCCCCACTTTGTAACCCTTTGAGCTACATCATGAATGCTCCACTATAATGTATGCAAAGGGGATGTCCCCCAGTTAGGGGGCTGATAAAATGGCCCAAAGAAATCTTAGAGATTTCTTTGCTTAATTATTTTGGGCACTTTTAACACCTGAGCAGAGCAGGCATTTAAAGGAGACACACCATTTTTCAGAATAGGCCTCAATGGGCTTTGCAGGATTAGCGTAAAAAAATGTAACGCTAATCCTGCAAAGCTCCAAACTAGCGTTTAAAATGTTGACGCTAGGGCCCTAACTTTCGCCATGGTGCGCTGTATCTGAGATACTGTGCACACATGGTGGCATTAGGGGGCTCTAAGGGGCACAAGAAAAGTGGAGTGCACTGGGTACAGTGCCACTTTTCTTAACTCTGGGCAATAGGGCCTGATTTAGAGTTTGGCAGATGAAGTTACACCATCAAACACTTGACAGTTATCCAGTCCTCAACATTATAATCACATTATATCGTACTGTAGCGCAGATGGGTTACCCATCACATTTGTGATGGAGTAACCCCTCCGCCAAACTATAAATCAGGCCCTTAATTCCCTGTGTCACCCTATGAGGAGACTATGAAAATGCTTCAAGGTTATTAACTGATCAGTTTTTAAAATCTAATTTAATGGTCAAATCAGATTTGTGTTATCTTAAATAGAAAAGTAACTTTATAAAAATGTAGGCTGTCTGAATGAGCCCTGCTTAAAACCAGTTCTGTTACTGATTTCACTGCCAGATCTGTAATACACATCAAAGTCAGGCCTTTGTTCTTTGAGCCAAAGTTGTTTAATCTTGCAGCCAAGACTCAGAGAACAATGGCCTGGCTCTGAGACCAGGAACAGCCAATGGTTGTAAAATACTATCACCTTTACAGGGTACAGGGAGTAGCTGTCTCGGCATGATTACGAACAGGAGGCAGAACAAAGTGCGGCTTTAGCCCTACCTGTTTTGACGTGGTATGCCATACAGCACTTCTTCTATTCATATCTAGGATCTTCCCAAACAGCCAGGCTGTAGTCACAGTGATGTAAACCAATGTTGTCCCTGTTCAGTGGGAGTGGAGGTCATCAAAATATGGTAGTAGCTTAAGAGCTGAAGACAGGCTTGCCTTGTGGCAGATACGTTTCAACATCTTCCAATGGCAATTTTACCACATGGCAAGGAGGACATGCTACAAAAGGAGGTTCATAACTGTGAGAAAATAGCTTGGATGGGGTTAAGGGTAGAAGTTAACCATTCACCGGCTAGTGAATAGTATCCATCTGGCACCTTAGTCACCACCTCCTAAAAACATTCTTGTCCTGGTAAGACTCCATCTCTAGAACTTCCTGCTGGAGAAGGCTCCTCAATTCTGAATCCTGCTGGAGGAAAAGGGCTGATAGAAGGACTCATGAAAATGACTTTGAACTTCCAATGGCATCCAGGGATTGGGCCTTTTTTCTATAGTTTAAGTGGTTGGGCTCTAACTTCCCCTGCTTCAGGGACACAGAAAGCAAAAGGAATCCTGACTCCATGTGGGCCAAAACAACTAACGATGACTAGACTTTTGAGAAATCCTGGCTTGAGAGACACCTATTCCAAAGGCTTGCTCTTGGGGGCTAAGAGATCCATTACTGATCAATGTGATCAGTATCCAGTCCCCCAAACTCTTGGTCTGCCTACCCTAAGTTTTAATGATGCCTCCACTGGCTCCATCAAGGGAAAGCTTACTCCGATGGCCTGATGCAGTGCTAGTAAGTAAGGGCATCACACAGCCCACCTCATTTAGGACTGACAGTCTGATCTCACTTTTTTCTATCTTCTTTGTGTCTGTCACCACCATTGATAATCTAGTGATGACAAACAGAAATATTAAACTATGACCCCCATTCCCAGGGACAATAGTCCCTGGGTTAATTAGTTAATTGTTTTTCAAAAACAACCTCCCACTTTAGGAGTTTTGTTTTTTAAACAAAAAGTTTGATGGACGGCTTTCAAAAGTAATGACGGACGTCCACCAAATTTATGGCACTTTCAGAGGAACAGCTGGGCTGGTGGTTATCTCTAGATACAGTGGTCCTCTGTCCACTGGGGAAACGGGTATAAATACTGCCAAACTATTCACTGCAAGTCATATTGTCAAGAAAATTACCATTCATGAAGTCCAAAGTTGTCATCTTGCATTTTTCCTGTGTTTTTGTTTGTTGTTAATTACTCCAATTGATTTTTGGATGCTATGCAAATAAGTTGTATCACTTTCCTAATTCTTTTCTTGTGCATTGTGAATTGCACTTGGGACTTTTTCAAAGCTGGTACTGTTCACTGTCATCTGAAAGGTCAGGGATAGAAGGTTGATCTAGAGAGGAGCTGTGAATTTGTCAGTGATGAGGCTCCTTCTCATCTGATTGAGCGCAATGTGGTCTGGTTCCCAGTACGGCAGTATATTTCATCCATGTGCATGCAGAGGCAATATACTCCCATACAGGCTGCCTGACCCTTAATTGGTCACTCTTTGGCTTTTCTGACAGCAGGATGTGTAAATGTAGCTAAATAGGTATTCATGAATGTTAATCTTTAGTTCCATCAGTTCAAAAATCCACACCCCAAAAAAAAAAAAAAAATATATATATATATATATATATATATATATATATATATCTGGGATAAGCAAAAAGGACTAACTTATTACCCATGACTATTACTCATGGCTATTTGGACACCCCCAAATACTTTACACTGTTTTATTTTCAGGTGTACCAAAATAACAGAAAGAGCACTCTAGTCATTATATTGGAATGGTGTCTTCCTATATATTACCCTATTATCCTATTTCATCCTATCTATATTATTTGAGAAAATGTGGTAGTATGATGTGAGATAAAGGTTTCTGTGAGAGAGAAAGGTGCATCAAATTAATAGTCTGTGGGACTGATGTGGTAAAAAAAATAAAAAAGCACACTTTGAATGTCAAACCTTTCAAAGACACAAAAACTAAGATGGACAATACTACCTTTAACCTCAGAAAGCAACATACTCTCCTTGCTACATTCTTGAATCTTGTATTCTGTTTTTCAAATATCAGAAAATTCATTTTGAGTCAGCTAGAATGTATTTGCCTAATACAACATAAAAAGTAATGTACCAGTCTTGGGTTCAGTACTTAATTTGAGCTAATGGTTGCTGGTGGAGCCTACCGGCACTCAGTTTTTGGGACCATCAGATTCTGACCCAGAACAACAGAGAAAAAATACTCAAGAAGGAGGAAGAGAAAATGGAAAACACTGCGACACAGAGAGAAAGCAGGAACCTGCATGATAAATGGGCAGGTAGTGTCTGGTAGTGGATTAACCCGATATGAGATGGATTCAGGGCTATGCAGCTTTTGTTTTCGGCACTCCAACATTTAATAGCACCAATCACTGGCTTATGAGCAAAATGTTTGGTCCCAGAACTTATTCTTTTACAAATTCAGCACTAATAGTTCTGGAGACAGAGAAAGGTTGAAATGTGAAGCAAAGCATGGCACTTTGTGAGGAGCTTTTCAGACACAATTAGAATGTTCTGAACAGATTACTATTAACATGGCTTCCGATCTGCTCACTGTGTCAATGACAGGAAGCCAGTTCCGAACCAGCTGTGGTTTCTACTAAAGTCAGTATTGTGTTGACAGACCAGGAAACTAAAGCATGATGTGCATTTCTTGAGCACATTTTCACTACAGTTTGAGGAACGTATGGAATCTCAATCTAAAATTCCATTGTTGGCTCCAAGGTCAACCTTAATTTTATTATCTGACTTCATAATGATTATGCCATTCGGTGGGAGGGGATGGGCGAGGAGCTCCTTCGTTTTAATATAATGGCAAAAAAAGGAAATTTCATGCCCTAATTGTACAATTTACCATTCAGCATTCAGACTATGCCTGGAATAGAATGCATTAGGTTCTATACGTCTATGTGACTAATCACTATGAGCCATTAGGGACTTACGTTATTGTATGCTATAGTAATTGTAATTGAATTTATACAACAGTTAATACCCTTTCCGAGGCATTGTGTTCAATTAGAGTAGGGAATTATAAGCTGTTAAATTGAGCAGTGGGCATGTGAGTCTGTTAGTTTAATTAAATAGAGTAAAGGAAAGGGATAGAAGACGGAAGAGTCTATATAGAGTAATTTGGGAGATCATATTACTTAGACGAGGATTGGGATGAATCACTGGAATGATAGAGGAGAGAAGATTCTAGGAAGGGTTATAGAAGAGACCATAGTAGTAAAATGAGGGAAGGAATGAGTCAAACAAGGGATACACGAGCCAAAGAAGGGATGCAGAGGGAGGAGTCTAAGAAGTGTTATTTTGGAGATCATAGTAGTAAAATGAGGTTTGTGATAAGATAAAGAGGGATATAGGAGGGAAGAGCCAAGGAAGGATCTTAGCGAGATCATAGTAGTTGAATGAGGTTTGAGATGAGTCAGGGACTGGTTGTAGAAGTTTGTGGAGCATAAAGCGTGACTGGCCTGGATAAGGGTTTGGATTACCCTGATTAAGCAGAGGGCTAGAACCTTGGCCAGGATTTTAACTTCCACATTCAAGAGTGATATTGCCTGTGTGAGGCACACTCTTTCAGTGGTTTCCCTTCCTTGTGAATGACCACGATCGTGGGCAATTGTTAGTCATGTGGCAGAGCACCATTTCTCCTGCTTTTATGATACATCAAAAGCAGATGGGGGGCTAGTTTGATTGCCACCATTTTATATAGTTCTATTGGGATCCCATTGGGGCCCTTGACTTTCCCAGGGTTTAGTTCCTGTATTGCCAAAGTTATTTTTAATTCCATGATATGAGCCTCCAAAATTTTCAGTTTTCTGTAGACAGCAGAGTCAGGTGTATGTCCTGCAGCAAAGCCCAGGAGTCGTCGCATGTGGTGGACACTGCTGGGGTATAGAGCTGGTCATACTGATCTGCAAATACATTGAAAAAAAGCATTGAATACTTGAGGTCTCACTTTTGTAATGCTCTTTTCACTTCATTGAAGCTGCGACGGAGACTCTGAACTCGCAAGGTAAGAAGCTAATGGCAGCATCAGAATAATTCAAGGGTGGGCTATTGCGAGTGGACAGTTGGATCATGTCCCTGTCTTTGTGGTTGAAAATGCAAGCTCATGGTGCAGCCCTGGTCATGGCGGTGCACTCAGCATCCTGTGGGCGCATTCTGTGGAGAAAAATTTTGATATGCTGCATGGTTTTACCTAGTTGAGGATCAAGTCTTCAAGGAAAAGGTCTCATCTGGGGCATCCGCTCATACCAGGACTTCATCGACCCTAAAGTTGTTTAATCTAGCTTGACCTTCATAATCCTCTAGTTTCGCTTCTATTACTTTGGCACTGGCTTGTAGATTACCAGCTTGATCCCTTAAGGTCTTAGTCCCTGACTTTGGGGCTGCCATAGTTCTCCATGTCTCTTTCATTTATTCCCCCATCATGCGGACCTCTGCTTGGAGTAATGTAAACTCAGCGGTCACAGAGTAAATTTTGTTCTCCAGTGAGCCATGGACTCCCTGAATGGTCTCCAAGATATCTATGAGGGTGATCGCCTTGCTGTTTCTGGGGGCAGTGGTGTCACCTGTGCCCCCCTTGCCTTTCATGGGTGGGCTTGTCGCAGCATCAGAAAGGAGGGAATATTTGTCTTTTTTTGTTTGTTGGGAAGACCTGGTCCCCTTCCCCCTGTCATGTCAGGTGGTTGCACTCCAAAAATCCCCATTTGGCTAAGCAAAAGTACTCACTGCCACCTGCCTGGGTCACTCTGAGGTGCTGAGCATGTTTGTGGCCTCTCAGGTTTCCTCTCACCTGCCGGCCGTCCTCCAGGTTGCAGCCAGCAAAGTAGTGTGCGTTCCACACTCCGCACACTCTGTAGTAAGTTCCTACGGGGCCCTGTCTCAGCCTATCAGTGGGGATTCTCACTATTATCTATATACCTTTAAACCATAAGTAGTATATATATTTGTACAAAGAAATGCACATATCTAAACTCATATCTACATTGAAATTATACATGTTTACATGCACAGGCATATGTATACATTTGTGTGTGAGTGTGGTGGTCATGTAGGAAAGTGCCAAATTTTGAGTAGTCTTCAGAAGATAAAATAGTTATATGTGGCTCTTTTGTTTGGGAGTAATTAATTCCATTGTTTAGCTGCTAGAACAGAGAAGGATGTACAACCATGTTTGTTTTCTTGTATGCTGGGTTTTTGAGGTGAGGTGAAATCATGAGCAAAGTTCCTTTTTTGCATGTTATTGGTGATTTTGTTCATGATGAAATGTGGTCCTGTTCCTTGTATTGCTTTTTGGGTGATACAAAGCAGCTTGAAGGTGGAACTTTTGGCAAACTGTAAACAAAGTACGTCCCCCAAGGCAGGGTAGATGTTGGTTTGTGGCTTTATATGTAGGAGTAGTCTAGCAGAAGAGTTCTGAATTCTTTGTGTTTTTCTATACTTGATTAAGATGATCTGTGGTAGAGGCCATTGGCACAATCAGGTTTAGACAATACAAGACAGATATTAGCTTGGGCATGTGTGGAAACCCTAATTGGGAGAAGATGCATTGCTTGATCTTGCTAACTTATCCACTTTGGCATTCTTTGATAATATGGTAATTCCAAGGTATCTTACTTCCTCAGATACTTTAAGACATGGTCCCAAATCAACAGACAAGATGCAGAGTGGGTCATAATTTGTCCAGTCACCATATGTGACTATTTCAGTTTTGGAAGCATTCAATTTGAGGTGGCTCTGTCAAATCCAATAATCAATGAGCTCTGAGGCAACTTAAAATTTTAGAGTTTCTAATGTCTTTTGGGAATAGTGATAGCATGTAGGTTGAAATTCATTGATCATTGCTGGAAATTACTTCATGTAGATGTTGGAAAGCTTGAATTAGATGATAGAGCATTGAGGGACTTCTGTTTTTATGAAGTACTGTTTGCATGAGAAAGGAGAAGCATGGATGACATGTGTCCTGTTTTGGAGGTAGGCTGGGTCCACTCGAAAGCAGCCCCCAACATGCTGGCTTTCTAGAGTCTTTGGATTAAAGTGCTATGGTCAACTGTTTCCAAGGCAGGTGAAAGGACCTATTGCTTTTGTTTTGTCAGGTAATGATTTTATTTTAAATATGTGCACTTAGCCTGTACTCTGGTATGGATGTAGCCTTAAATTATGCCATTATGAAATATATGAGTCCATTGCTGAGCAGAGAGATTGCCCCCCTATATGAGCGTTGATACTGAAATGATATCAAGTAAATGTGCTTGGAATGCTTTTCATACACGACAGGAGCACCACCGAAAAACTACTTCAGCAGGTATTTCTGTTATGTGGAGGTATGCACTCTTTATAGTCAATCTCTTTCTAATGGTAGGAAGTATTCACACATTTGTTATAGTATTTTCTTTGGTCTTGCCTACAGACAGCTTATCTATTATAAGTAAAACAGATTTAACGCCTAATTTAGATGTTGGCGGATGGGCTATTCTGTCAACGGTGATGGCTATCCTGTCCACTGAAATGTAAATCCCATTATATTCTTTGGGATTTAGATTTCTAAATACCTAAATCAGGCCCTTAAAGTTGGATCTGAATGTACTCCTTGCTCATGATTTGATATCTTCCTTGTCCATCTAGTTTCCCTCCTCCTGTTGCAGTGGTCTTCCTCTTTAATCGTATATTTGACCCTCCCAAGGACCATTTTGGTCTCATTGTGTTTTCACTGGATGACTAGTATCTTCCACTTCTGACATGCAACTTTGCTTTGCAATCCTTGAGTCATATATTCTCTCCATCTCCTTTTCTATTTGCCTACCCACTGTTTTATAACTTCATCTTTATTCCCTCCCATCTTCTTTTCTTTCCACTTTCCCTCCTTACTTTATACATCAAGCTGTCTGATGTCTTATCTTACAGCCCCCAACTCCATGCCACCATCACCTTGATCCAGTCTTGACAGGCAAAGAGTTGGTACGAGAGAATTTACACAGGTATAAAACATGGGGGACACATTCTCCTTGCCATGCCATCCCCACAGTCAATTTTAGAGCACAACATTTCCAAGGTTTGCACCCCCTCCTCTGCGGTCACCAGTATAGATATCTCAGCCAAAGCTTGCCCACCTTTGCTGTATCTGTCATGCCTCTCCAAAATGTTACAGTTGGAATGATGGAGCCTGAGTCTGACTCTTAACAAAGAAATTCTAAACCAGAGAGTAAAAAGGGAAAAAATGCAGGATCTGTGGTGGGCAGGGTAGATTAATTTCCACCCCCAGATTTTACAGTGGGGGGATACAGAGGACAATTTACCCCCAGAATTTGAAATGAAAACTTAAGAATAAACAGTGGAGACTTTACATGTCTCTGAAGCCATATGAACATTGCCTGTCTCCTTGAAGCACTGCCCCCTAAGAAGCAAACTCTGTAGGGGCTGCAATCGTTCTTTGTTTTGGTATGTAATTGTGGTCATGAGGTGTTTTTTTCTTATCTAAAATGGTTCTGCTTGTCTAGCCAGACAACCAATAAGAATACAGAAAAGTATGAGATCCTATTTTATGATAATGTTGCTGCTGGCTGACAAAAAGAAGGATTGTAGGTAAGACTCCGCTCAACACTGAAGGCAAATTAAATGATTAAAATTGATAAAATGGAAGAAGTCATGAATCCCCACAAAGTTGCTCAGTATGTTACAGACCTTCAAGAAAGAAGACCTTGTGAAGTGCAGCATGATTTCAGGCAGGCATGTTCTATCACTACGTTTGATCATCTGTATCTGTGGAAACACAAAAAAAACACATAACCATCGATTTTAATAAAATGAAAATGCACAAGTATATATATATGCATATATATATATATATATACACATATATATATGTATATATACATATATATATATGTGTATATATATATATATATATATATAATCATTAAATTTGACTGTCCACTGTCTAGGTTTATAGAACATATTCTCCATAGCTCCTGTATACATCATTCATTATTGAACTCAACAGAGTATAGTACATTTTGTTTAATTCATAACACCGCTAACCACAAGTTGTTTATGTTCCTTTGAAACTTTCACAACTCATTTTAAGATTCAAATTGACAACAGAGCTGTCCATAGATCTCATGTGAGAAGCAGAATCTTTTTTTAATGAAGCAATACTGGGAAAGGAACTAGAACTTTGCCCACATGATGGTTATTGTGAGTACAACATTTAATTGGACAAAATGAGTGCACTTGAACTGAAAAGGAATTCTTTGGGGCACTCTCATTGACCCGCGAGATGTGATCTCTCACCTAACTTGGATGCATGGGTCAAACATAATGACGCAGTAGCTTCTAATGTAGTTTGTCTCGCTGCAGAGTGATTTTCCTACACATAACATGGCTGTTACATTTACATGTGATGATGTGGTTATGGAAGATCCATTTTATAAAGGAGAGACAAGAGCAGGATTCCATTCTACCCATTAGATCTTCATCAATAGATTGTTTACTAGACCAGCACCTGGTACTTGATGGTCTAATGGTTTAACTAGTGGATATGATCTGGCCACGTCGCTGTCTGCAGAGTGCAGTTTAATTTACCTACATAGACAGCGATATGCTGAGCATCCTACTGCTGTGCCAGTAACCTTTGTCCAACCACTTCCTCTCTGGTTCCTAATACAACTCAGAGGCCGGGAGGCTAATGGGGAGGTTCCAGTCAGTGTGGTGCTGTCCTTGGACCATAGATTATGACTGTGGTGATAGACGTCTCAGCCCAGGCCTAGATCTCTGCACTAAAGAGGTTAAGCATTTCCCTATTTTCAAGTGCCTCTCCTAACAATGAAACCTACATGAGTTAATATAGTTCTGTTCTTTTTACTGCATACATTATTCAGAAAATTAATGATCTTACAAGCCCATATCCAAGAGAGAAAAGCTTCAGCTCAATTATTTTTTTTAATCCTTCAACTCCATTTGAACAGCAAGTGACTAAAGAAAATAGACAACAAAAAAACAAAACAATGTGACAATTGTATTGTACAATCCCTTAGAGGTGCTGGATGCCAAGGTTCTCTAAGTGATAAGAAGACACAACCACCCTCTTAGCGTAAGTCCAGGACTCTGAAGTCCCTTCATTGACCCCACACTTTCTCAAATTTCCAACTTCAGTCTCTCAACTTATACTCAATACAATCTGCCTGCATGCAACATTCCATTCCCCCTTTCCATTACCTCAATTCTGGAGCCTCCCTACACCAGCAAGAATGGGCAAAAACTAGGCCTGTACGTAGAAATCTGCTCCACCGTCAGAGTTTGTGTAATTCAGGCACTTTGCACTACCCAGAGTAGCATGGAGTTCAAGAATTCCGCAATCCAGCGTGGAGCGTAGTTTGTTTATGAGTGCGGGATTGGGATGTGGTGGTCTCTTGCGGGTGCCACAATACTCCTGGGCTGCTAATGAACACATGCAAGACTTTGTGTTCAATCATGCTGTTTCTGGCTGGACGAGCAAGACTTCACGTTCACTCATGCTGCTTCTGGCTACGACCGTGGCTAAAACAGTCCCGCTTTCAAGCGCAAATGCACCTGGAGTAGATTTTCTTCTCCAGATACATCTAAATCTAGTCAAAAAGTCATTTTTGAGTGGATTTTCTTCTCCAATGGACCCTTCAAGTTGTTTTTTAGATTAAGAAAGCTTTTTTTTCAAACAGGAAGGAATTGCCCCAGAGACTCCAGCTTCCGGTTCCTGGCCAGCAGGCTCCTTCTAGTGCTTTCTCCATCTCCTGGTCACCTTCCACTTGGATTTCACGGTGGAAGGATCACTCTCTCTGTCTCCTGTATATACCTTTGGATTTACAACCTTCGTTTTGTAAAATCACACAAGTTCCAAAACTTTTGAATAAAGGTGTTGTTTGTTTGCTTGGGTATGCACCAATAGTTCTTTGTATTTTAATTTGATTTTAAAAATGTATAGTGGTGGGTGACCTGGAGTTTAAGTATGGGCCTAATTATTCATTTTGCATTTCATTGATTTTTCATCTTTTGTAAAGGAAAATTGTTGCATAGCTCAGTACTGGTTCTTTTCTACATGTTTGTAACATTTGCATTGTTATTTTACTATGTGGCCTAGATTTCCAAATGGCCATCTAGCCAGTATACCCAGTACTAGTAGTCATCGGTGCATGAAATAAATATTTCCGTGGTATATGTTTTAATAACTTCATGCAGAGCAGGGATGGCATTTGATTAAATTGAAAGTGTTAGTTATTTTTGGCATCTCATTTTTTAAAAAAAAGTGTATATTTTGTGTGGTAATATTTGATGGCATAGGAGGATGTGTGTACTGTTGTTGCAAAAATTTTGTGTTTTGCAGTGTTAAAATGTTTGTTTTTTCTTCAGTGTGACCACCATGTCTTCTTATGGACAATGCATGTGTGTGTGCATGTGTAATTTTCCACCATTTGTCTTTGTTCTCCATGCTGTGTGGGCAGGGGTCATTTTGTATAGTCTATATCCATAGGCTTTCATGTGTTCCTTGTTCTCCATGCCTCCTTGTTCACTATTGTTGTTTGACCATGTAGCTGGTGGAAATTTTGTCCATCCACCCAGGGTCCCTTTGACATAGGCTTGAATGTGTTCTTTATTTACCATACCTCCTTGCTCCTTGGTGTTGTTTTACCATGTGATTGGCAGCCATTTTATGCATGTAGCCAGTGTTCCTTTGCCATAGGCTTGTGTGTGTTCTTTCTTTATTCCTAATGCCTCCTTGCTCCTTGTTGTAGTTTAACCATGTGGCTGAAGGCCATTTTGTACATGCAGCCAGTGTTCCTTTGGCATAGGCTTCCATGTGTGCTTTGTTTGCCATTCCTCCTTGCTCCTTGTGGCTGGCAACCATTTTGTCCATACAGCCAGTGTGTCTTTGCCATAGGCTTACCTATAAATATTGTTAATTAGTGATCATTTATTTAGTTTAAGTTTATATTTTAATATTTTAATGTAATTTTCAATTTTATATTTTATTTTTTTAATTCTATTTTTTAATACAATTTTTAAACTATTTTTATATCTAGTTTTTTCAATATAATTGTTAATTTTCGTTTTTTTCATTTTTAATTTTTTTTTCCATTTTTTTATTTCATTTAATTTTATTCTGCGTTTGATCCTTCCACATCAATTTTTCCATCCATCCATCCACCAAAGGCGCACAGCTGCTATACAGCATTCTGTTTCTTCAGATGTATATTAATTCCATTTCCTCCTGGACACTCTGGCTGTGGAGCACTGCAGACATATCAGCAGCATAATTCAGTTAATTCATTTTTTAATGATTATTCCATTTCCCCTGGACCACCTTGCTGCCATAGGTTTTTTCAAGGGTTATTTCATTTACAAATACACCCCTCTCTGACTACCTCAGTTGTCTCCATTTTAACAGATGGAGATAAAGCAAAGAGCTCTATCTGCATGTTGGGCTGCCTGAATTGAAATGAATTTGTATGCTGTGGCTTGACTTTACAATAGTTGATTAAATTGGTATTTATTACATGACTAACCAATTCTACTAATATTGCAATTTTCTGTACTGTTTCAAACTGCAGGAATGCCACATTTCACTAACTGCATGCTTTTCTTGCTTGATTGCTTTTAGGTGCACAAGAGAAGAGACCTCACATCACCTGCAGTACTGCCACAGAGAAGGCCTTACTGTTACTTTTTTCCTTCACACTCGTCTGCTTGTGCATCTTAGTGCCACTGCCAACTTAGAGCTTAAGATGGCCTCAAAGAAAGTTGCTCTCAAGAAAGTGGACGATGAAAAGAAGCAGCTTTCAACCAGTGACATGCCAACTACAACCTTTTTCGGGAGATGTGTGTCTGTAAACACCAGCCTCCAGGGAGGAACCTGGGTGCAGCATTCTTGCATCAACAGCACCACCCCTACCTAAGCCCAAGGCCATGTGTGTCAGTGAGGAACCACTCCAATCATGGCAATGCCAATGACATGTGGCGTTGAATTGTTTGTCCCTTTCACAAAGTAATACCCAATCATTTCAGGAAACAGAGCAAAGTGGACAGCAGCTGCAGCCAATTATAGAGGATCTTCCCAAAGTTGGAGCAGAACAGGTGGTCTAGCTTCCGGCCAAGCAAGAAACCCTCTTTTAGAATCAGAGGTTCCCAGATCTAGAGAAGGAGAGGGGAAGGGTACTACTCAACCATCTTCTCCAAACA
Organism: Pleurodeles waltl; assembly: GCF_031143425.1. NCBI lineage: Eukaryota > Metazoa > Chordata > Amphibia > Caudata > Salamandridae > Pleurodeles > Pleurodeles waltl. The sequence goes on along the minus strand of NC_090450.1, from coordinate 165,047,473 downwards.
TAATTTCTGATGACGATGATAGGAACATGGAGTGGACCCTGGCAGAGTCCAAGAGAAGCCAGGAGAGGCAATGGAAAAGAAACAGTTGCAGATTATTCAGTGTGGTAACAGAGTACCAGTTAAAGCACTGATACAGGAGGTGCCAACACATTGGAACTCTACCTATTAAATGTTGCATCGTCTGTTTGAGCAGTAAAGACAGACAAATGACTTTGTCATTCAAAGAGGAGGGGATGTTATTGGAAAAGATATGACTATGAATGTGGACACATGGGGCCTAGTCAAATGCCTGACACAAATGCTGCTTCCGTCTGAGGTTTCCACACGGTAAGTTAGCAAGTTACTCAGAGCTGTAAATGAAAACCCAGAAGCGATGCCTTGGTTGAGAGCCTGAGCTCGCACTTGACTTGTAATGCAAGGCTGCAAAATTACATTATCTTGTCTAAAGAGTACATCTGTGCCACCCTACTTGACCCGTGCTACAAAAAACTTCTTTCCTCTTTCATCCCTTTTTCTGAAGGGAATGTTTCAAAATACAAGAGGTCGATTGTTGAGCAAGCCGGAGAACTGGAAGAAGAATGGCTGGAACTTATGTCCTACTACGTAGTTCTAGGGTGCCACATTCAACTTCCAAGAAGAGAAGTTTTGTCTCACAGCAAACAACACCAGCAACAAGAAGACCGGCATCCATAGCATCAGAAGAATCTGACATAAACTCTGCAGTGGCTTGGTTTCAAGTGGTGGGTCTTAAATTCAGTGCAGAGGTGAAGGCAAAAGAGGTCGAGCAAGTGGAAGCACCAGTGATTCTTCAAAGGATGCTCCAGGAGTATCTGAATGACCCAAAAGAGGTGTATGTAGATTAAAACCCATTGGTGTATGTGTATGGGAAGATGTGCCAATGGCCACAGCTAAGCAGGCTGGCAATAAAGTTTCTTAACTTCTTTCTTTATTTGCAACAAAAAAAATGTTAGTGAAACATTATGTAAGTTGCAGATTTATGCTGCCCCACCATTTTTCTGTCACATATTATATGGCCGGATTGGAGTTGGACCCGTGTGCAGTGAAGAAGCCCCCACATTCCCTTTAGGACAATTGATACGATACCTGCCTCCCTCACATCATTGCCTATCCTTTTCTTGTACATCACTTAGCAGGGCTGCACCAGAAGATCATTGATTGAAAGACTGCTCGTGCTAAAGCCAAATTCCAATGTGTTGCTACTTGCTTCCAATGGAGGAGATAATATTTTGTTCAACCACCATGTTTGGATTGGAAGAGGTAACTACTAAGTATTGCACCAATGAGTGGTTATATATAGAATGACTGTGAGTGATGATTGATGATGTATTTGGTGGCTAACAGCGATGGAGGGAGTTCAGTTCAACTAATTTGTAAACTTGATTCTTATGATTTGCAATGTTTGTTGGCTGATGGGTAATATTTTTTTTCTGAAAGTGATTGGTCTTTCAAACTTAGTGAAATTTACCCGCAGGGTCCTCTACTTTTTTCTGGTTCTTCAGACTAGACCAGTCACTTTAGTTACCAAACACAAATCTACACAAAATACTCCAGTTGTGTTTCTCTATTTGATCTTCCAAAGCAGTGCACTTGACTACACAGGTCTACCTCGCTCGGGTTTGGACTGGGACTGGGACAGAGGTACTCAGAATCAGAAGGAGGAGGATGGAAGGACTTAGGGTGGGATTACCTCAACAGCTACAAGGAGAAAGTTATCAACTTTAAAGAGATACCATGATGATGCCGAAGACTCTAAAGGCCTAGTCCTCATTCAGCTCTGTGGACTGGAGAGAGGTGAGTTGTTAGGAAATGCTGCTGGAATGTGTTTGTGGCTCAAACGTCAAACTCCTCCTATGTTCTTGCTCTGCCTCTGCCTCTTCTTGGTACATTCCTGACTCCTCATGAAGCTTACCTTGCTTCCTTTTGCCCTTCTCCTTTAGTCTGTAATGCAGTTAATGTATTTTTCAATAAGGCCTTCTCCTAGTCCTCTCCTGCATGAACAAAACTTGCTGAAAGCTCAAGACTCCAGCTTAAATATCAGAAAGGTTCAACCTGGCACCCAAGTGTGACTGACATTTCAAGAAGATTGGAGATGCACCATCCAGTTTAGCAATACAGTATCATTTTCCTTTTAGCAATCATTATTTTCAGAACTGGGTGGGTTAACTTCAATCCTCCATAATTTGTATTTTTCAAATCTAGAAGACATAGGGCCTCATTATGACCCTGGTGACTGGCGGTAAGCTGGTGGTAACATCGCCAACAGGCTGGCGGTGTTCTGTCAGCTATTATGGCCGTGGCGCAATAGCCACGCCATACCGCCGGCCCCTCCACTATACCGCCAGGCTTCTGCCTGGCGGTCATAATCCCCAGGGCAGCAGTGCAAGCACCGCTGCCCTGGGTATTATGAGTCCCCGACCGTCAGCCTGGCCATGGCGGTAAACACCGCCATGGAAAGGCTGGCGGTAAGGGGGACTTGGGGTGCCCCTCGGGGCCCCTGCACTGCCCATGAACTCGGCATGGGCAGTGCAGGGGCCCCCAGGCATAGCCCATCATGCATTTCACTGCCTGAATTTCCGGCAGTGAAATGCACCACGGGTGCTACTGCACCCGCTGCACTACAGCATTGCTACCGGCTCTATTACGAGCCAACAGCAATGTTGATGTGACTTTTCCACTGGGCCAGCGGATGGTAACACTGTTACTGTCCGCTGGTCCAGCGCAAAAGTCGTAATAGGGAGGCAGAAATACAGCCAGCACTGGTGGTATTCTGGCTCCCGCAGCCTAGGTGGTCTTTTGAAAAGACTGCTGAGGTTGTATTGAGGGCCATAATGTTTACAGATATAGGCCCTCATTAAGAGTCTTAAGACCGCCAGACTCGCGATAGCGGTCGGACCGCCACCATAGTGGCAGACTGACCACCACATTACAGAGCCGCCACGGTCGGACTGCCAACACTACCAGGTTGCCACCAGCCTACAGCCTGCTGGTCTCAATATGCCAAGGCTGCGCTGCTTTGAGTCCCCTTTTTGCCAGCCTTTGCATGGCTAAGCCCCACCATGCAAAGGTTGGCGGAAAGGGGGTGCCGTGCATGGCATGGGCAGAGCAGCGGCCCCCATTAACAGCCCCATCACGTTTTCCACTGCCCGAATTATGGGCTGCACCTGCGGCACCGCTACATTGCCAGACAGAAATTATGTTTCCAGCCGCCGGCCCTGCAGTGAACTTATAATAGGGCCAGCAGTGTTTAGACCGCAATGGCAGTCTGCCGGTGGTATGAGTTTGGCAGGCGGCCTCCACCGTCTGTCAAACGCATAATGAGGGCCATGGTATCTTGAGTCTCTCTGGAGGCAGAAAGACTGTTTGCAATCCATTTAACTGAACTGTGTCATATGTATCCATTCATCGTTTCCTTGCACAGCAGATTGATGATGGTGTGCTGCTTAGTGCCCCAACAAATATTGTTGTAGTTTATTTTGTGTAATGTTTGTTATGTCACGCCTTTCCCCAAACCCCTTTTCCATCCATTCTTCCAGTCCCTAACCCTCTTCCCCGGGCTGTGTGATTTATTGGGGTGTGACTTAATTTTACACCATAAATAAATCACACACTTGCTGGCACCAGTGTGGTGAAAGCAACACCAACTCACTGCATCACTTTCAATTACCTGAGTAATACTCCGCACCGGCCCCATCAACATTATTATTCATGCCTTGTATTGTGTGTTGCATGAAAGTTTAACATTGTCCAATCACTCTTGACTCTGAACTCACTTCTCTTGACTCCATTTTTAAATACTAGCTCTCCAACATTGCAAAAAAATTGATATTTCTAGTTTTTATGATCATATCAGGTCGTCTTTGTTGTGTGTCAAATACTGTTCCTGTCATAGTCTGGTCTATGTCTCCCTAAAGTTATGATATAATATGACCCACTAACTCTCTCTTTTCTTTCAATCTAGTTGACAATGATGGATAACCCTTTGATTAATCCTGCAGTTGGAGTTTACATAGTTGGGAGGGACACCTTCTGTCTTCCTTGTTAGTGTGCTAGCTTGCTAATACTACTACTTACCACCTCCATAAGGTGCCACCATGGGAAAAACCCTGCAGCAAGAAGACTCCCCCACTTAATCATTTCAGGTAAGAGAAGAACTATGGTTTGAAGTGAACTTGTTTAGCTAGTAATTAACTCCTACTAAAGTATATGTCTATGTTTATCTTAGTTTTTGTAGGTAAATAGGCAATGGCAATCTTCCCCTAGTGTTCAATATACTTGCAGAGGGCAATTGAGCAAGGGTATAAGTAAATGACATGCACTTTTTTAGCAGGTTTAAAAAAAACAGGATACACTAAAAGACAGCAGTATAAACTAAAGCCTACTCTAAAAGACAGCATTACAAACTAAAACACCAAAATAAATGTTTGAGACATTAATCAAGTAAATTAATTACCCCATTTTTATTTTTAAGAAATAGAAAAACCCAACCTTTCCACCAACAACAGACCCACCCCTCTCCACAAACAAATAGCCTGTCCCCAAAAAGTCCAACAATGATTTAAATATGAAACGTTTTTGAAAATCCCATCCCAACTCCATCCTCATCCTATCCACCCACAACAAGACCCTCCCACCAAAAGAAAAAAATTAAAGAAAGGGCTCAGAAGAGGATACTGTGTACATGGGTCTAGAACTGGTCCAAACTCTGCTTGATCTAAGCAAGCTGGCTCTTCACCTGGTCCATCCGCTGCAGGATACAGTGGAGCAATGCCCTTTCAGAATGGGAGAGGATGGCTGCAGGTGCAGTCAGGAACCCTGACAGATGGTGGCTACACAAATGTTGTAGTGGCCAAGAGGCTGGAGGCTGGGGTTGGCGTGGTGCTTAGCTGGGCACTGGGTCCGAGGCAGCTATTTCAGCCTCTTCCTCCTCCAGGACCACCAGTATTTGGCCTGGATGATCCCCAGCCTCTCCTACCACAGATGGGCTACTATCTCCTGCCTGGTTGGTGGTCGTCAGCAGGATTAGCTATATCAAGAAAAACAAAAACAAAAAACTAAAATTTTAAACAATGTTTTGAACAAACACTTCTTCAAACGTAGGTAGTGGGTGGCACAGTAGCACTACATTGCTGGTCCCCTAGGGATGTTGGAATTTGATGTGATTATGATTAAGAGAGTCACAGGACCAATTTTATTTGTTTACCCACACATGCCTCACATAAAAAGCACTGACTGTTTGGTGGAAAATTATATGGGCAGAATAACACCAGATTTAAAAATACTGTGATTCAGTTTTTTTATTTTGCAAGATTTTCTAGTAAATAAACAGACATTTTGAGTGGAAAAATAAAAAGATTTACCTCTCATTTATGAGTAAGGCTTTATGCGCTATGGAGTACAAGTTGTTGTGCCAAATTAATGGAGGCATGCTAGCCCTAGCATCAAGTACTTTGCTATTGTCTGCACCTGGGGCAGCTGTAGTTGACCGTTATCTATCTTTAATTCCAATTGCCCTGCTCTTCCCCATATGCCTTTCCCTTTGTTTCTACTCTGATTCCAAAGAGGCAGATGAATAATTAAGATAAGTCACACACGTCATATATAAAATGCGGATATATTTATCCTATATCTGCCACAAGTAGACGGTGGGGAAAATGATGCACTGCACTACAGGAAAGGAACAGGCTATATAGATTGCATTTTGCACATTTCTCACAGAGTATCACTTACGTCAAACTTGAAATCAAATCGGGCACTCACTAGTCCCACTTTACTAACTGGACATGCCCACTACCACTAATTATTTCCCACAAATGTATTCGCTGGGCAGTAAAGAAAGGAAACTTGGCTTTCTCTATTGCAGCGTAAGCCAGAGGGATTAGGTAAGTAGGTAGAGCTTTTGTTATAGAATAGACGGGGTCACTAATCATCGATTCATCATTTGGATTAGCTTTGGCTTATTCAGTCACTGTATAGAAAAATATGAACAGGCAAAAAATAAATCTGTTATGTGAAACCATGAAATATATTTTGGAAGCAGTTCAAATAGCCATAAAAATGTGGCACATGCCAAGAATTATTTTTTCAATTTGTTTGGTAGGCCTGGACAGAAGAACTTAAGAAAGAATAAAGGAGTGAAGTACTGAGAGGTGACTGAGTGGGCAATGGGAAAACAACCCACCTTGTGTGTCCAGTTTGCAAAGCAATGAAAACTTTGTATATACCGTATTAACTGAAGCAGATGCACATAGCACAGCAAGCACTGAAAGAACAAATTGAACCGTACTGCAATTCTTTGGTCATGGGTGGTGAAATGCCATAGGCAGGGAGGGAGTTGATGAATGATGATAATGGGTGGGGTACATAACTACCTCATTTAACAAATACAGTAAGTCAAGGGGTTATAACACAAATTAAAATACCCCCCTCTTTGAACCATAGCTGTGATAACCATAAAACACAAAGTAAGGGAAATAGTGAGCAGAATTTCCCTCTACAGAAGAACTCTCTTGTATAAGAATCCAAGCAATTATTCCGTCATCCTTTCATTCTTCCTACTGTATTCACCCATAGCCACCAAGATTGAAGCTTTACTTTCTCTCATCCAGTCTTCTCCTAAAATTCGCAATCCATTATGCATCCATTCAGTATCCACCCTTTCTTTCAATCATTCTTTCACCCATCCATCCATTTACCCAATACTCACTCATGCATCCTTTCCCGCACCCATGCATCCTTTCCTTTTACTCATTTCACACATCCTTTCTTTTAACCTTCTGTTCTTTCCAGTTTCCATCAGCCATCAGTTTTAGTGTACATTATGTGTGCTGTTGCTGAGTTGCAGATAGAAGAGGCCATAAATAACCCAACCACTGCTCTAGCTGTAACGCAGGGGTTCCCAATCACAACAATGTCCTTGTAGCTAGTGAGTAATTGTCAATAAGCAAGCAATAGTACTTACCATCCCATCCCTGCTGGTGCTTCTCCGCCTGGTCCATCTGCTCCTGCAACAGAACTTGAGCCAGCTCCACTTATGGTAGGTGTGGCTAGAAAAAAAGCATTATACCATTTTTAGACACCTTATACACCACTCCTTAATTGTTTTAATCAAACAAATGTGACTGCAATACATTGTTACAGTATATTCTATCAAAAATATCACTCTGGGCATTTTGTTGGTTCACAATGTTAGAAAAGCCACATAGCCAAGCCAACCAAAAACTTTGCATAATGGAGGGGCAGAGCTATACCCTATGATGATGATGAGTCAGATTCATTTAAGTGCAATGAACAGTTGAAAAAAATTGTCAATGAAGGACAGAAAAAAAGAAAGTGCAGGGATAACATGAATTAAAGAAAAATTGGATAGGGGAGTTGAAAAAAAAAGGAGACAGTGTAAAAAAATTAAACACAGCAAAATTAAAAGTAATGTAGTAGTGGGCAGAGGTAAACATTAGAAATAATAATATTGAATAATAGGACTTACTGGGATAAGTAGAGCCCTTACCATGGGTGCTGGTGGTCAGCGTCTCCCCAGCTTCTGCTAGACCCGCCTCTGTGGTAGCCTTCTTCTTGCCCTTGGGTGCCAATGTAAGAAATAAAGAAAATAAAAAAATAGATTAGTATACAGTTAGGGCCAGATGTAAAAAGGGTTTTGCGACTCACAAATGGCGAAAAACGCCGTTTGCGAGGCGCAAAAGCCTCTCCGGTATGCAGAAATGCATTTTGCGAGACGGATACGACTTTCAAAATGCATTTCCGTCTCGCAAATAGGAAGAGGTGTTCCCTTCCTATTTGCGACTCGCAATGCTATGCAATTTCATTTGCGACCGCGAAAGCGGTCGCAAATGAAATTGCAGTTACCATCCACTTGAAGTGGATGGTAACCCAGTCGCAAATGGGAAGGGGTCCCCATGGGACCCCTTCACCTTTGTGAATGGAAACAAAAATAATTTTTCAGAGCAGGTAGTGGTCCTATGGACCACTGCCTGCTCTGAAAAATACCGAAATAAAAGGTTTCATTTTTTTTCTAAGTGCAGCTCGTTTTCCTTTAAGGAAAACGGGCTGCAGATAGAAAAAAAAAAACTGCTTTATTAAAAAGCAGACACAGACATGGTGGTCTGCTGTCTCCAGCAGGCCACCATCCCCATGAGTGCCCATACTCGCAATGGACCCATTTGCAGAAGGTGTCTGAGACACCTTTCTGCATAGCAAATTGTGACTTGCGATTTACGAGTCGCACGGACTCGCAAATTGCAAGTCGCAATTTGCTTATTTGCTACATCTGGCCCTTAATCCCTATTCCAAATTTCCTTAACAAAAACAAAAACATTTGGAACTAATGCATTGCAATGACTGCTCTTTGATTCTATGCTCATGTCTCAACCCCCTTGATGGGCCAATTCAGTCACCCTTTTACGCAATGCGTAGATGCTTACTAGTATTACACAGCACTGGGAAATTGCTTGGGACTGTACGAGCTAACCGAGTGCCTACGAGTATGATGATGAAGCGCCGAGCACCTGCCTATCTCTAACTGGATAGCGTAAAAATAATATTCCTAATGTACACTAAAGTTATCTCTGAGTTTGAGCAGCATACCATTCAGAAAAAAAGTTAGAATTGTAGGACACAAACAGAATAATATAACTAATACTCACTGAGCCCTGGAATCTCGATGCCTAGCATGTCAAGCAGTGTGTGAAACAAGAGGGTCTACCCTAATAACCCAACTATACCTGAGTAAAGTGAAGCCAAAATAGAAACAATTGGTACAATAGTAGGAAAAGATAAGGCGCCTGAGTACGGGGTTCTAACACGATGGAAGATCCAGCAGACTTGATGTAAGGTTTTAAGTCAGTACCCATGCACGATTAGACATGCACGCCGGAGCGGGCACGCCGGAGTCTTCATACTCGAGGAGTGGGAGCAACATACATATCTTTTCTAACTTTACCGAAGCATTTAGTGAGCGAGCGGTGAGAGATATACAAAAAAACAGACTGAAAGGTGTTTTCAAGCCGCAGCACAGTGCCAGTTGTTTTGGACATATTTGTCACTGACCAATTGTTTCCTATTGAATTGCATTAATAGATATTTGGTATTTTTGTCAAATGGTGTCTGAAGCAGGCAGTACGTTGTTCTCCAATAGACCTGAAGAACCCCAAAATTAACCAATAAGGAATGCTTATGAAACACATCTTTTTTTTTATAAATAACAATACTGGTTGTTTAAAGATGTGAACATGATACAACCATCTCCTATGTGGATTTACATTTAAAGCACTGCCAATAAACTCATTTATTGAAAATGAAAGGATGACTGAAGTACATTTATTCATGTTTTGTTGAAGTAATTTTCTATTTTGTGTTCATATATGTGTATATTACGTGTTTGTATGATATGTAATTGTTGGTAGCAGTATTGTGACATGTTTAGTGGAGGCTATGTTAGCATTTAATTAAAATAATGTGAAAAGAAATATACAAACAAATTATTTTTGCAGTGATTGATTCATAGTTTCACCACTGTAGTAAAATATATTTCTTTTCAAAATATTGTACCAAATTTTTCTATTTTAGCAAGTCAAGCGGGTCCGGCTTGCAGTCGATGATATCCGCCCAGAGGGGCGTCACCTGCTGGGTGGTGCGCTGGACCTTGGAGGTGCTCTGAACACACCAGTGCACCCTAGCCCAACACAGCTGACGCTCCCACATGGGGTAACTGCTGACAGACCTGTTGCCTGCTGCCAGCATGGACTTGAGGTGGCACTGCATGTGGAAAACCAGTGCTGCCACCTCTTCCACACAAAAGATGGGCCAGGGCTAAACCCCTTGGCAGTGCGCCACCCACAAGATAGACAGTTGCTGATGGCTATCTAGGGACGCTTGCCGCTGCTCTGCCATGGTGCTGGGTGGTGGGGTGAAGAAAAGAAAGAGGGGTAGAAGGAAGGAAGGAAGGAAGAAATAACTATAAAAAGGGAAATATAAACAAAAACACAAAAAGTCACAAAAAGCATGAGAAAATGAAACAAAAACTTAAAAATACATAGACACAAAGAGACACACTAATAGAATAAATAAAAATGAGGGGTAGATTAATTAGGAGGGTTGACGGTTGAAAAGATAATTAAGGGATAGAAAAAACAGGCCCAGCACCATAAACTGAGTGAAAAACAAGACGGCCATGATCATGTGAACTGCGTGGCTCTGTTCGCATGCAGTTATGAACATGAGTACCTACTTCACATTACGTTTGCTGTAAAATGCAATACAAATGGGCACGACAAGGAAATCCACCTGCCAGAGATTTTTACCACTCTGTGGAGTTCTGTGTAGCGGGACTCTGCGCATTCCTCTCAGGCCTAGCAATAACCCTTCTCACCACCATGAAGTCCATGCTATAGAAAAGTAATGTATATTATGGAAGCACACAGTTACCTCATATCCCCAGTGCTGTCACTTTCTGATCCAGGGCCACTGATTCGTCCATTGTCCTCAAAAGGCAGTGACTTACCCATGGCCAGAATGACAGTATCCTGTGGCGGTCTAAACCTTGCACACATCTGTCACTCTCTAGCCTTTTCAAATGGAACATCCTTGTTCTTGATTAATATGTGGGGTGCAGTATTTTGTGTTTCACCACTCTGAACTTTGCTTTACTGGCCACCACTTTAAGATGTCAACATGCCACTCCCCAATCCTCATCCACCATAACCTCCCTCTCCCACTTACCAGGCAGTGGGCCCGATTCATAAAGCTAAACTAAGTTTAGACCGAAAGACTAAGTTTACCTTTGTGAATCGGGCCAATGTATCTAAGGCTGACTGGCAGTTGTTGAGGAATGGTTTGTGTATTAATGAGATGGTGTGTATGTGTGTGCACGGGGGTCCAGCTCAATTATTGCTCCCTCTCTGCCTCTCCCAGGTTGAGCAAAAGAGGTTAATCAGAAAATACTAAATCATGTGCAGCTGGGTGATGGATGAGGAAGTCTAATGCCCCACTGTCAACATCATCCAAAGACCTGGCTCCATATAATCCGTAGTAACCTGTTGTATGGCTGTGCTGGTGCCAAGGTTCTGCTGGGCTAAGCAGAACATATCTTAGTAATTCTTTATTAAGCAAGGTGATCATTACACCTTTCACCAGCTAAGTGTAAGGTAGTTCTCCAACATGCAATGCATAACCATAACCTAGTACTGCCTGCACCAGTGCCAGATGGAACCTCTGCATGTACTCTCTACTCCAGATTTGCTCACTGCCCCAAACCCCTGCTCCAAAGGCCTGCCCCAAAGCCCTGGCATGGGTGCAGCCCCTCAGCCAGCAACTGCAGCTAGCCATGCACTGCAAAAAGTGAACACTATGAAGGAAGAGCTACAGTGCGAATGTGAGCAACATGTGGCTTGGTTAGATGTGACTGTGTGCTGGAATGAGTACAGTCTGCGGTGTGAGTCAGTGTGAGCGGTGTTCCAATGTGAGTGTAGGCTGTTATGATTGTGTGTATAAGTGCAGGATGAGTGGTGTTCCAATGTGATTGCAGGATGGGAGGTACATCTGAGTGCAGGATGAGGACAGGTTGAATACTGTGCCCGTACGAGTGCAGCAAATGCTTGTATGAATGCAGGGTGAAATGAGTTCCAGTGCGGGTGCAGGGTAAACATTGTGCCGGTGTGAGTACAGCGTGAGCACTGAGAATGTGCAAGCGCAGTGTGCTGCCTGTGTTTGTGCTGTGGGCATGGGATGTCTGTATCTGTGTAGGGTGTGTTGGGCTAGTGTAAATGCAAATTAAAGTTTGTGCCTTCGTGACTCAAAGAATTTGAGGAGCTACATAGGGAGTATGACCTCCTGAGGTTTGACAACTGGCATTACATTCAGCTGTTCCATGCTTTGTCTGCCATACTGGGGAGGGTACAATTTGTTCTACCTAGGCCCCCAACACGCAATAGGTCCCTATTTGGAAGAATTTCTGTGGGGTCTTTATAGGACTGTACACTTGATGGAGCATTGTTTTTCTGATGCCATCACTGATTTGTTACCTACATGGTGGGTGACACAAACTCTTGGAGGACAATTGGGAAATCCTACTGGCAGACTATAACAAGGGGATGAGGGAGGGGAAACTTGAATGCAACTACTTCAAAATCATTTACAGGTGGCAATGGTCACTGGTGAAGACAAGTGCAGCTCATCTCAGCATGGACTCTCGTTGCTAGAGATGTCACAACCCGGAAGGTGACATAATCCATTTGTGTTGTGGAGTGTCCCATGCTGGACACAGATCTGGAACTAACTAAAAGGGGAGATATGGTTGTCCAGGCAGTTAACCATCCATTTGGTCCTTCTACATGCCGTCCCTTCACTGAAGCATTTGTGCTCACCTTCTCCTTCTTCCCATCCGGTGGTCCCCTCCTACAACCTTTTTTTAACCTCTTAGTATGAGGTATGTACTGCCTGTACATTGTGGGCTCACCTCATTTTTGTATTACCTTTGGGTGTTTAGAAATATATACTATTGTCACCCTTTTCTCATTAGAGATTGCTGTGCCAGCGTTTCTTGTGCTACATGTGTCATATGTTTCCTATTTTCCTCTTCACTCCTTACTACATTAGGCATATTATATTTTTATTTGTTTTAGTTCTAGTGCAATAGACTGAAGCTGATATTTCTACGATTTCACAATATCATTATTTAATACTGTCACCTCAAAGATTGTTTGGACGTTTTTTGGGATAATTAACATTTTATCTAGCATTGAGGCTGAGGAAGAGGGTGAAACCTCTAGATTTCAGATAGAGTGCTGGTCAAACCCTCCAAACGTATTCCTTTACCAACCCTAGACTCTAAACCAATATAACGTTGTGTGCCTCTCTATTCTCATTACCAGCTCCCTTGTCCCCCACTTCATCCCCACTACTCCCTTTCATATAATCTTGTGACATACTATTATCCAGGAGGTAAAACAACTGTGTGGAGAAGGACAGTCTACACTCTGGAAAGGGTTGATTGCCTTCCATAAAGTATGAGTAGGTAATACATGGCATACACAGACCAGGAGACCGCAAACTTTCATTCCTGCTGTCACTTATCTCTGTCTCTCTCTCTCTGTCTCTCTCTAGAGTGTGACACATCTGCCTGTGCCCACGTTTTTAAAAATGTTTATCCATAGGGTTTTTTATTGACTTGGATACTGATTGTCCTCCATCCTCTCTTAATGGTGGGCTCCTTAGTAGGTTCTTCTTCAACCCTCCAGGTGAAGTACCCCTACTTCTGTCAATTTCTCTGCAAATTCACCTGCTTGCGTCTTACTATCTGCACCTTACCTCTCCCATTTCTGTAGTTGTAAATTATGTTCTTGGTGCAATTTGGTTCTTGTTGGGGAAGACACTTTTTGTCTCTTTATTCAGCTTCTTAGGATGTTTATTTACTTCCTCTGTCTGTTTTTATAAGGGGAACTAAACATTTATGTCTCACTCTACCCAATGTGTCGCAGCAGCACAATGAGAGGTCATATGATAACAAAAACAGTTTGCACTTACCTCACCCTCCTGACTTGCTGTATATGACGCAACTACCGCGACCACCCTTCTGCTTACCCCAGACTAAATGCTGCAAGTACTCATTAAGATCATCAGTTTCAGGATTCCTTTAAGTGTAGAATGGAGGAATTGTAAAAATAATTGCCTTCCAACAGCCTATCTCAGACACATACAAGATTTCATATATATGTAAACTGTCATTAACTGTGAAATGACCATGGATTGTCCTTAAGTTGAACTTGGAATGTGCCCTCCAAAGACCGCACGCAAGCTTTGCTGCATGTCAAACTTAACCCAGATTCCTGAGTTCAGTAGGCACAGTAGCTGCATGCAGCCTCAAGGCACTAAATAGATAGTTAATCTGGTGGTCAGCTCTTCCTCCGTTGCCACCCGAAGGCTTGGATTTTTATCCAACAACCGGAATTTTGTGTTGTTTTTTTGAAGCCGGATTGGCTGCCAGTTAGCTGCCATTTAACTGCTGATAGACATGGCTCCTCCTACTAGCTTAAGGCGACACCGCAGACTGAGAACCAGATAGAGGCCAGTGGGGGAGTGAATTAGCAGAAAACGTACAGTTGTTTCAGTGGTTGCGGAGCTTCTGGGCCCTGTGTCTCTCCATCTTGGCAACTCAGCTGTGCAGCGTTGCATGAAGTGGGGCTGGCATGAGCACGGCAGTGTCAACACTACCGCTGCCTTGTCAGGGGGTGAGAAGTAACACACAACAAAATGTAAATACCCTTTGACCACAAAGGAAGGCTAAATGACAAGTTGCGGACTTTTGATGAGGCCTGAACCTCCTTTCTCAGGAGATGAGGATAACTCGTCCCTTACCTATTACATGCACATCTCCCACATTCCCCTTTAACACTGATTACCCCAGTGGGCATGGGGACCTTTCTTTAAGGTCCCTCCTCTTCACCTTGTCAAAGTTGAGCAACTTACAGAACATCGGGGGGAGGGCGGTCACTGGAGATGCCACCAATCTGACCTTAGAAACTGTTGGAGTAGGATATGTTTTAGCTCTCGATATTGTGAGTACGTTACCCTCTTCCCCCATAATTTTGCTCTCTTACTCTTTTCGTATCACAAATTATAGTTTGTGTGTTTCACCCTGTTCCCGACTGTTTGCATTTTCCTGTCTCACAACATTGCTTTTTTCTTTAGCTGCTCTCCATCGTGCGCCGCATATGCAAATTGCACCGATACTGTGGTATTTAGTTGAAGCTCGCTTTCACCCTGTGCCTAATACATGAACCTTCAGTCGTATATCTGGGACACTTGTTGCAAAAAATGAATAAAGTATTGCAATACCGAATGTGGTGCCTGTGTGTGCACTGTGCCTCTGTGAGTTCTGGGTAAGCACTATGGGGGTCATTCTGACCTCGGTGGTAAAAGGTGCTTACCGCCGGTCAGAAGACAACCATAACACCGCCGCGGCCGCGGTAAACCGCCACGGTCATTCTGACCCGCAACTGGCAAACCGCCAAAAACCCAACATCCACAAAAGTCCGCCACACCAAAGGTCAGCGAAAAAATGGCGATGACCGTACCTCCACCGCCACGCCAACAGAAATACACCCATGCCATTACGACCCACGGATCCACGCAGCGGTCTTTCAACCGCGGTATTCCATTGGCGGTACACACCGCCGCGCTCAAAATACACACACCCTTACAAAACACTACCACATTGGACAATTTGAAATACACACACCTGATACACATACACACACCACTCCCACACACCTAAGACAATATAAAACACACACCCACATTACCCACAAACCCTTACTACTACAATTGCGAATCAAGGACAGAGAGAGACAGCACTGCTTAGAGTAGACCATCACACAGAGGCTAATCACAACATCACCCACACAATTACAACGCACAAAACACCATACACCACCACACACATCACACTCCACAACACATACAACATCCCTCACCTCATCCACACCACCCCATGGCACCCCAAAGACACCCCAGGTTCTCTGACGCAGAACTCAGGGTCATGGTGGAGGAAATAGTACGTGTAGAGCCCCAGCTCTTCGGGGCACAGGTGCAGCACACCACAATTGCTAGGAAGATGGAGCTATGGCAAAGGATAGTCGACAGGGTCAACGCGGTGGGACAGCATCCACGCAATCGGGAGGACATCAGGAAGAGATGGAATGACCTACGGGGGAAGGTGCGTTCCATGGTATCAAGGCACAACATTGTGGTGCAGAAGACTGGCGGCGGACCCCCACCTACTCCCCCAGAATTCACAGCATGGGAGGAGGAAGTCTTGCACATCCTGCATCCTGAGGGCCTCGCAGGAGTAGCTGGAGGAATGGACTCTGATAAGTCAAATCTTAACTACTACTTCCCACCCCCACCCCATCTGCATGCCAGCACATACCCCCACCCTCAACCCCACCCCCATCACACCTGCTCCTTCCAAATGTACCACCATCACAACCCACCCATCCCAACACCTAGACCTGCATGCGACCACAAAGCATGGACACCCATCACCAAAGCATGCCCACTGCACACACACATCACCCCCACATGCCACCCTCACAAAAGCCCCCACACGGGAATGCCTGCACTTGGGTACACGGACACCCATCCATCACACGAAATGCCACACACAGAAGCAATAACCATACCCTTATACCCCTGCAGGACCCGAACGCCACCACACCGCCACGGAGGGTACAGAGATGTCCATCCCACCCCCAGAAGAGGCCCCCAGCGATGACAGCAGCTCTGTCGACCTGGACCCAGATGACCAGCCCGGCCCATCGGGGACCTCTGGACAGTCGGTTCCCCACACACAGCCACAGGCTACACCAGACCTAACCCCCTCTGGGAACACCAGCACAGCTCCCACCCAGCAGGCCCATGCCTCTGTCTCCAGGACACGTCAATCAGCGGTGTGTCCGCCACTACAGGGCACCCAGGTTGACCCACCACCCCAACAACAACAGGGACCTGGGGGCAGTGGTAGTGGGCACACCGTCCAGGGGACAGAGGCCCAGGGAAACAGGGGAACTGGGAGGGCTGCTGTGCGACAGGGGGGGGACAGGCCCAGGGAACCCACTCTCCAAGAGGCCCTCACCACCATCATGGGAGCATACCACCACTCCCAGGAGACGATGGCGACGGTACTGGCCAGGTTCCAGGAGATCCAGGCACAGCAGGAGGAACGGTACATGGGGTTCAGAGAGGAACTGAGGAACATCGGTTCCGCAATGGGGACCATCATCCTGGCCCTTAACCAGATAGTCACCACATTGCGGGACCATGTGGCACCCCAAAGGGCCCCTGTCACTAGCCTGGACCACGAACAGCCTACCACCTCCGCCGGCGCTAGTGGACAGGAGGCCCCCACACAACGACAGGCCACCAGAACCCCACCTCCTGCTGAAGAACAACCACCCCGCAAGCGGAACCTGAGATCACACAAGAAGACAGAGTAGGATTGCAAGACCCCCGCCAGCATAAGATACCCCCTGATGTCATCCCACTGTCCCACATTGTCACCCTGTCCAACCTTGAACTGCCCCTGCTCCATCCTTCCACAGGCATATGGACAATGCACCTGTGAAACTGAGAACTGGACTCTGCCATGGACATTACTCCACCCCCACCCATCACCGTTTTACTATCATGTACCTATATGTAGCACTTAAAATTAATCACTTATTGCACTTACAATAACAGGAGTCTGCTTGTATTTTACAAATATGTATCACACATAACGGTGCAATTATGTTCTGTTACATTGTGAGGACAACATACCAATGACAACAAGCTGTAGTCCATGGGCAAACAAAGCAGAAGTCACGCAGTTGGTCAAACAGCTCTGAAAAGTGAAGGGAAAGTCACAATTCAGTTAAAAGGAAATGGGGGGAAACACAGAAAGTAGAGACGCAGGAGGCCTGAAGTAAATGTAAAATGGCGTGGGTGAATCTTACCTGTGTGCTACTGAAAATACTGTTGTATAACTGTATCCCTGTTGTCCGTGTCGTCCCCGTCGTCTTCCTCCTCTTCACTCTCCACAGGCTCCACAGCTACTACAACACCACCATCTGGACCATCCTCCTGCAGGAAAGGCACCTGGCGTCGCAATGCAAGATTGTGAAGCATACAGCAGGCCACGATGATATGGCACACCTTCTTTGGTGAGTACATTAGGGATCCACCTGTCATATGCAGGCACCTAAACCTGGCCTTCAGGACCCCGAAGGTCCTTTCTATTATCCTCCTAGTTCGCCCATGGGCCTCATTGTACCGTTCCTCTGCCCTGGTCCGGGGATTCCTCACTGGGGTCAATAGCCAGGAGAGGTTGGGGTAACCAGAGTCACCTAATAACCACACACGGTGTCTCTGTAGCTGTTCCATCACATAGGGGATGCTGCTCTTTCGCATAACATACGCGTCGTGCACTGACCCAGGGAACTTGGCATTTACATGGGAGATGTACTGGTCTGCCAAACAGACCACCTGGACATTCATCGAATGATAACTTTTTCTATTTCTGTACACCTGCTCACTGCCTTTGGGGGGTACCAAAGCCACATGGGTCCCATCAATGGCACCCTTGATGTTGGGGATATGTCCAAGGGCATAGAAATCACACTTCACTGTAGCCAAATCATCCTCCTCAGGGAAAACAATGTAGCTCCGCATGTATTTCATCAGGGCAGACAACACTCTGGACAAAACCTTAGAAAACATAGGCTGAGACATCCCTGATGACATGGCCCCTGTTGTCTGAAAAGACCCACTTGCCAAAAAATGGAGTACTGACAGAACCTGCACCAGAGGGGGAATTCCTGTGGGTTGGCGGATGGGGGACATCGGGTCTGGCTCCAGCTGGGCACACAGTTCATGAATAGTGGCTCTGTCAAGTCTGTAACGAAGTATAATATGTCGTTCTTCCATTGTCGACAGGTCCACCAGCGGTCGGTACACAGGAGGATTCATCCTTCTCCTCACAAGTCCCAGCGGACGGTGCCTAGGAAGGACAACATGGAGTACAGAGTGAAGCAAGCCACAGGTTCGTACACACAGCTTGCACAGTAAATGAATCTCAATGCAGTGAAAGGTGTGTATGAGTGGCAATGCACGGCCTAGGCCTGTGTGACGCAGTAGAAATTAAGCCATGTGGGCCTTTGAAATGGCGGCTGCCTGACCTGTGAAGTGTGACAATGGGATGTGAGGTCAATGCGCTGGCGTGGCACACAGTGGCAGTAGGCGGTCGAAGACCGCTGTGCGAAGCCGCATTGGTTAACATTGAACCCTATGGGTATCAGGAGCCAATGACGATGTGCGCCGGCGGTCGCAGTACGCACCGCGGCGGTACGCACCACCGCGGGCGTGACCGCCATTTTCTAGCTGCTTAATCACTCGAGACCTGATCATCCACAGGAGAGGACCTATACTGCAAGCGCTGCTGTGACCTCGGTCTGGGAGATACTATGGCTGCTGCGACTGGGGAAAGGGCCCCTTGCCTTCACTTCAGAAGAGTTGGAGAAACTTGTTGATGGGGTCCTCCCCCAGTATGCGCTACTCTACGGTCCTCCAGACCAACAGGTGAGTACACTGGGTGCACGTTGAATGGGCTATGCCTGTGTTGAGTGGGGTGTATGTAAGATGGTGGGGAGGGGAGCGAATGAGGAGTGCAACGCACAACAGATGAGAGCATGTGCCACATGGCAAGGTTGGGGAGGGGGGGCCACTCACATCTACCATGCAGAAAAGTGATGATATTTCCTTTCCCACCCTGTACATGTCAAACAGGTCAGCGCCCATCAGAGGATCGAGATTTGGCGTGCCATCGCCAAGGACGTCCGGGCCCTGGGGGTCCACAACAGACGGGACACCCACTGCCGAAAGAGGTGGGAGGACATCCGCCGCGGGACCAGGAAGACCGCCGAGTCTCTGCTGGGGATGGCCTCCCAACGTAGGAGGGGTGCCAGTCGTACCTTGACCCCCCTGATGTCCCGGATCCTGGCGGTGGCCTACCCCGATTTGGATGGGCGCGTGAGGACATCACAGCAGACACAAGGGGGTGAGTACAAGCACATTCTGCTGATTTTGCGCACATTGGAGGTGTCTGGGTGGGGGAGGAGGGCTGTGGGTATCCCTAGGCCAGGGCGATTTCTGTAGGCTAGGCCCCTATGTTAGGCATGGACCTGTGCCCCCGCCCCCCACCTCTGTAGGTTGCCTAGTACAGCTATTCATGGCCCTGTGTCACCTATGTGTGGGGTTGTCGTCCATAGGCTTGTAGGCCATGTCCCACGGATTGAGTAGTGTACTTTTGTTAGAATGTCATCCCAATAATACTCAGATATATTTTTTATTGTGTTTTAGCTACTGTAAAACCTCTGTGTAATGTGTTTTCTTGATAGTATGGTTTAGTTTGTTTCCTTTCAAAT